>NC_065542.1:26417227-27049727 GCF_932294415.1 Quercus robur
GAAGTCACAATTTTTAATTTGAAAACGTGAGTTCAAGTCATAATTTTAGTTATAAAGGACCGTGTGTATATGCACACACTATGTGCAACAAACACTGCCCTTTTGGAAAACAATTTGTGGTCTTTGAAAGGAATAAATTTATGTATGTTTGGTTAGAGTGAGAAGGCCCAAAGGGAGAGAATGAAAATAGAGAGGAAAAGGAAGAAAAAATGTGATTCCATTATTTTGTTGGAGTAAACATGGAATAAAAAGAAAATGAGGATAGATGGAACTTTTCACTTGAGTCCACCAAATTTTTTCTTTCAAATTGAGAAGAAAATAGGAAAAAAAAAATAGCATCCAAACTTTTCCACCATTCTACTTCTATAATAAAAGCAAAAGAGTAATTTATTCTCTATCCCATGCACTTTTTCCATTCTCATTATCAAACACACATGATGGAAAACACAAAGAAATGAAATAATTTTTTTTTTTTTTCACTTTTCCATCCCCCAACCAAATAGATTCGTGTACCAAATCCTATGTTATCAACTATAGAAAAGAGATAAGATTTAAATGATAGGTCAGCGGTAATGACATTGTTTGTGGTTTGAATCCGCATCTCCTTCCCATCCTCCCCATTATCTATCTATCTAAAAATATCGGAGGAGAGGGGGGGGGGGGGGGAATGAGATAGTTTAAGGTGGAAATTAGATGATTTTGTTGGAACGTAAGGCTTTTGATGGCATTAAAATTTAGAAGAGGAAACATTTTGATATTTATTTGGACCTTGTAAATAATCGAAATGAATTGAAATTGGAATTTAGAATTCATGTTTAGAACTAAAATGAGTTGAAGAAAAAATTAATTTCATATATCTTAGAACCAAAATTAGAGAAATGAAATTTATTTGACTTTCACTCTTATGTTAGGGGTTGTTTTCATTTTGGTCCTTAGTGTTTAGTTACGTGTTCAAAAGCACCATGTTGTCCATTTTCGTTAGTGGTCTTACCTTAGATGTCATATGGATGCTTGGTCTAAGACGCATCATCAATGTAAGTGCCAATTGTCACCATAAGCCCAAATGTTTAAAAGATAGTTGAAAATAGTAGATGGAGACAATTAATGTAGTAGATGACAGTTTGTATTGATAAGAAATTTGAGATAAAAGAAAAGGGAAATGTCATGCATGTGTAATAGATTTGAGTCAATTTATTAATAGATGTGTTCCAAGCTAACACATTAATCGAGGGGATGGCTATGAAGTTTATCATTCACCAAAAATCACTCTCCTACCTGTCATATCATTTTCCCCCTTGCTGCAAACTTAAAGTTGTCCATGAACTTGGGCCATAGATTAGAAAGATTAAATGTTGACTTAGTGGGCCTAAATCTAATGCCCTTGTTTGTGGATAGCCACTCGGTCGTGTTTTTTGCGGCCAGCTATAGGCTTTGGGCTTGTAGCCTTACTGTATAATTTACTAAAAGAAATAGGTCGCTACAAGTGGAAAGCTCTATGCCCATCCAAAAAAAATGGAAAGCTCTATGGACTATGAAGGAAAGATCAAAGAAGTAAATGAAATGCTCAAATTCCTTCTTTTGAAAATAACCTGGGAAAACCTTTCAAATGAAAGTCACCATCAACTAAAACTTCAGCATATCTGATATCTCTTGTCCCCCCGCTGCAAAACAGATGTTCCCATGAGCATATATTCTTTTAATGCCCATTTGCTACTATAATTTGGTGCCACTCTGCAATGGCCTCTAAACTTTGCCACTAGAAAATTAATGCCCATTGATGACTGGATTAGAGTGTGATTATTGAAGATGGTAAAATATAGAGCCTGATGGGCCTACCTTAATGGGCCTGACGGATCGGAACTGGTGGGCCTGTATAAAGATGATCCCCTGCACTTTGAAGGCCCATTGCTGACAGACGTAGTAAGGGCCCATGATCCGAAGTCCATATCGCCTAGAAAAGCCCTAAGATCCAAAAATGGAAATCCTTGCTCACCACGCTCAGAGGAATTTGCATTAGAGTCCCACATGGAAAAGATTTGGAAACCAAGAAGAAAAGTCAACCCTTTGTCACTATAAAAGGCCTAACACCCTCAGAAATCGAGGTACGCTTTAATTGACCCTCTCTAACGCTCTAAGTAAAACAGAAGAATTCTAACTTGACCGTCGGAGAGCTTTTGGCCGGCACCACACCGGTGCTCTCTGAAGGACTTCTTTCGATTGCTTCTGTCGTGCAGGTTCGCTTCGAGTCGTGAGTACGGTGTGACCCATTGGTGACAATTTTCGACGTCATCAGTTGGCGTCGTCTGTGGGAAAAAATAACGTAGCGCACTATCGCTTCCTAGACAAAAGAGTTACATGGTACTCACACGCTCGATGGCAACCACTAACGACGTTCAAGAAGAGGAAGCCCCTACGACTGCCCTTGAGAGACAGGTCAGGACGCTCGCCGCAGCCGTGGAGCGCCTCACAAAACAAAACCACGACCTAGAAGAGCAGCTGAACCAAAAGAGTGCGGCGGTCAATAACCAAGGAGCGGATCAAGAAGGAACCAGCGCTGAAAGGAGGAATCATGACGGACCACAGGAGAGTAACGCCTCGAGCAAACAAGTGCGACGGGACGCTAGCATCCCTTCAGTGACGGATACAGCTCCACAACCCATCATCGCGGAGATGCAGGCGATGAAGGAACAGATGGAAGTACTGATGAACGCTCTCAAGGGGCGAGTGTCCAGTGATCTTGACGACCTTGTCAACCGGACTGACTCGCCATTTACGGCAACCGTCAATTCCTTCCCTCTGCCAAGTAAATTCCGCATGCCAAGTATGGATAGTTATGACGGAATCAAGGACCCTCTCGATCACCTAGAGACCTTCAAGACCCTGATGCACCTTCAGGGAGTGGCAGACGCAATTATGTGCAGGGCATTCCCTACAACCCTAAAGGGCGCAGCAAGGATTTGGTTCAGCCGGCTAGCACCAAACTCCATCGGCACCTTCAAGGAGCTGAGCGCTCAATTCACTACGCACTTCATCGGAGGACATCGGTATAAGAAATCCACGGCTTGTTTAATAAATATCAAGCAGAGAGAAGAGGAGACGTTACGGGCCTACATATCACGCTTCAATAAAGAAGCGCTCTCGATCGACGAAGCCGACGACAAGATACTAGTGGCACGAACGGGCTGAAGGGGGGTAAGTTTTTGTTCTCCTTATACAAAAACGACCCAAAGACCATGTAGGAGGTGCTTTACAGGGCCACCAAGTATATGAACGCTGAAGACGCACTATTAGCCCGAGAAGATAGACCCAAGAAAAGAGACAGACAAGAGGATTCCCGACAGGACCAGGGGCAGAAGAAAGGAAGGATGGGAGATCGAAGGGAGGAGAGACGTCCAAAACCCATAGGCGCAAGGTTCACAAGTTTCACCCCGTTGACCGCTCCGATAGACCAAGTCCTAATGCAGATTAAGGACGAAGGATCCCTGACGTTTCCGGGAAAGCTGAAGAGTGATCCCAACAAAAGGTCCAGAGACAAATATTGCCGCTTCCATCGTGACCATGGTCACGACACGGCCGATTGCTACGACTTGAAGCAACAAATCGAAACCCTTATCCGACAAGGGAAGTTGAAGAAGTTCGTCAGCAAGGAGAGAACGGATCAACCCCCACAAGAACAACACCCCCGTCGAGAAAACGAGCGACCAAGGCCCCCATTAGGGGAAATAAGGATGATAATTGGAGGAACAGCCGCGGCCGGATCGTCGAAAAAGGCTCGCAAAACATACCTTCGGATGGTACAGAATGTCCAATTGGCGGGTACAGTGCCAAAGATGGCAAGAAGGGAAGGCCCCATTATTGGGTTCTCGGAAGAGGATGCAAGACGCCTACACCATCCACACGACGATGCCCTCGTCATCAGCTTGCGGGCAAGCGACTACAATATGCACCGAGTGTTGGTCGACAACGGTAGTTCGGCCGATATCTTGTACTATCCGGCGTTCCAGCAAATGAGGATTGACAGGGAGCAGCTAATACCAACAAACGTCCCGCTCGTTGGTTTCGGAGGGAGTAGAATATTCTCTTTGGGCGTGGTCACGTTATCGGTGACAGTAGGAGATTACCCCCAACAAATCACCAAGGACGTAACATTCTTGGTGGTCGATTGCTCGTCAGCCTACAATGCTATTATTGGACGACCCACGCTCAACTCGTGGAAGGCGGCAACATCAACTTACCACCTAATGATCAAGTTCCCAACGGAGTATGGGGTAGGAGAGCTACGCGGAAGTCAAATTGCCGCACGAGAATGCTACGTAGCTATGATGGAGGTGGAAGACCAGATCCAGGCCTTGAACATAGAAGAACACCGAACGACGGCAGAACCTACAGAGAAGCTAGAGGAGATAACTCTCGACAGTTCCAATCCAGACCGAACCACCAAGATCGGAACGCTTGCCAAACCCGCAATCCGTCAAGAGCTCGTAGCTTTCTTGAGGAGCAATAAGGATGTGTTCGCCTGGAGCCATGACGATATGCCAGGAATCGATCCCTCGGTCATGGTACATAAGTTGAATGTGTTGCCCTCGTTTCCACCCGTCCGACAAAAAAAGAGAGTATTCGCCCCGGAACGAGACCAAGCAATAGCGGAAGAGGTCCGCAAACTCCAAGAGGCAAGCTTCATCAGGGAAGTCTACTACCCCGATTGGCTGGCGAATGTGGTAATGGTGAAGAAAGCGAGCGGCAAATGGCGGATGTGCGTGGACTTCACCGATCTTAACAAAGCAAGCCCCAAAGATAGCTATCCCCTTCCAAGGGTCGATATCCTAGTAGACTCGGCGGCTCAACACCAATTGCTAAGCTTCATGGATGCTTTCTCGGGTTACAACCAGATCCGCATGCACGAGGACGATCAGGAGAAGACTTCGTTCGTAACCAGTCAAGGACTCTTCTGTTACAAAGTAATGCCATTCGGCCTGAAGAATGCAGGGGCAACATACCAAAGACTAATGAACAAGATGTTCGCACAGCAAATCGAGAGGAATGTCCAAGTCTATGTCGACGACATGCTGGTGAAGAGCCGGAAGGAGGAAGACCACTTGAAAGATCTCAAGGAAACATTCGACACGCTTCGATCCTACAACATGAAACTCAATCCGGGAAAGTGCGCATTCGGTGTAACGGCAGGCAAATTCCTAGGATTCATGGTATCTCAAAGGGGGATTGAAGCTAACCCGGACAAAATTCGAGCCATAATGGAGATGGCCCCCCCGAGAAACGTAAAGGAAGTACAAAGCCTTAACGGCAAGGTAGCGACATTGAATAGATTCGTGTCGAGAGCGACGGACAAGTATTTACCCTTCTTTCGAACATTGAAAAAGTCATTCGAGTGGACGGACGAGTGTCAGCGAGCCTTCGAAGAGTTAAAAACCTATCTATCTTCACCACCTCTACTGAGCCCCTCGCAACCAGGTGAAGAACTCTTCCTCTATTTGGCTGTCTCCCCGGTGGCCGTCAGCGCGGCCTTAATCAGAGAAGAGGACAGGGCACAGAAGCCCGTGTACTACGCCAGCCGGGCGCTTCGCGGTGCCGAAGAAAGATACCAACCTATGGAGAAACTCGCTTTTGCATTGGTCACGGCGGCTCGCAAGCTCAAGCCCTACTTTCAAGCCCATACCGTGAACGTAATGACCGACAAGCCCTTGCGAAGGGCACTGAGTAATCCTGAAGCTGCGGGTCGACTGACGCTGTGGGCAATAAAATTGAGTGAGTTTGATATCAAGTACCGTCCACGTGTGGCCATTAAAGGACAAGCTGTAGCCGACTTCATAGCAGAGTTTACGCGTGACGAGGACAAGGGGGCAGAAGAACCCCCCCAGTGGAACATCTACACCGACGGATCATCCAATCGGCGAGTTGGAGGAGCCGGCATAGTATTGTTGTCACCTGAAGGAGACAAGATTGAATGTATGGTCCGTCTCGACTTCCCCATTACCAACAATGAAGCAGAATACGAAGCGGTGGCGACAGGACTCGACCTAGCCAAAGCCGCCGAAGCTGAAAGTGTGGTTGTGTATTGCGACTCTCAAGTCGTGACCAATCAAGTAAACGGAGATTATGAATGCAAAGGGGAAAGGTTGAAGAGATATCTTGATCAAGTAAGGGCGAGAGTCGACGGGCTAAAAGCAATGGTCGTCCAGATCCCCAGGGGAGAAAATGAGCTCGCCGATCGGCTAGCCAAAGCCGCTTCAGCAGAACATATGATGACACCGGGTAATGTACTTTCCTTTGTTCAAATCTTTCCACTAATAGACCCCGACAACATGCAGGAGATACGCTCCGAAAGAAACTGGACTACACAGATAATTTCATACTTAAAGGACGGGATACTGCCAGAAGAGAAGGAGGCAGCGAGAAAGCTAAAAGTCCAAGCGGCAAGGTTCGTCTTGATAAAAGACATTCTTTACAAGAAAGGTTTCTCCCGTCCTTATCTAAGATGTCTCGGGGTTGAAGAGTCAGACTACGTAATGAGGGAAGTACATGAAGGAATATGCGGGAACCATTCCGGATCACGGTCGTTAGTGCACAAACTGGTACGAGCTGGGTATTACTGGCCAACCATGCAGAAGGATGCCGAGTCTTACGTTAAAAGCTGCGACAAATGCCAAAGGTTCAGCAATTTCATCGGACAACCAGCTGGGGAGCTAACCCCTATAACGGCTCCATGGCCGTTCGCTCAGTGAGGACTAGATATCATGGGACCTTTCCCAACGGCGGTAAGGCAGCTGAAGTTCTTGGTAGTGGGTATTGACTACTTCACAAAATGGGTAGAGGCGGAAGCCTTGGCCACCATTACAGAAAAGAACATTAGAAGTTTTGTCTGGCGGTGCATCGTATGCAGGTTCGGTATTCCTAGAGTTCTTGTCTCAGATAACGGGAGGCAGTTCGACAACGGCCACTTCCGGGATTTCTGCACACAGCTAGGAATAAAAAACCACTACTCATCACCCGCCCATCCTCAGGCTAATGGCCAGGTTGAAGTCACGAACCGATCCCTGTTAAAGATTATCAAGACTCGGCTCGAGGGGGCAAAGGGCATATGGCCCGAAGAATTGCCGAGCATACTATGGGCATACAGGACAACGGCGAGGACTCCGACAGGAGAGACGCCATTTCGACTAACATACGGGAGCGAGGCGGTCATCCCAGCAGAAGTTGGACTCACAGGTTACAGGGTTCACAACCATGACGAAAGCAGGAATGACGAATCCATGAGGCTACAGCTGGACCTGATAGATGAGGTTAGGTCGGTGGCGGAGCAAAGGATCGCTAGATACAAGGATCGCATGTCCAGACATTACAACACCCGGGTCTGACACAGAAACTTCCAAGTAGGAGACCTCGTACTCAGGAAGGTCATGGGTGCAACTAAAGACCCTGCGCAGGGAAAACTCGGCCCCAACTGGGAAGGACCTTATAGAGTTACGTCATGGAAAAGGAAAGGAACATACCACCTGGAGACAACCGATGGAGAGAAGCTACCGCATCCATGGAATGCCGAGCATTTGAGGAAATACTACCAGTAGTAGTGACACGGCAACCAGTTTTTGTTTGAGCTTTTTATAAGTTTCTCTTTTAACTGTCTTTTTTGCTACAATCTTGTCGTGCCCTTTTTAAGCCCAAAGGGGGCAGGCACTTTTTCCTTTACGCATTTCTATAATCAGATATTACTTTGATCTTCTACTTGGATGTCATTATAATTGTCTACAAAATTAACGGAAACTAAATAAAGTCCACAAGATGGACGGACACAAATGCAGTCCACAAGATGGACGGATCATTCTACGGGGATGATAACATCCTACAGGAATAATCATTCAAGTTCACAAGATGGACGGATACAAATGCAGTCCACAAGATGGACGGATCATTCTACGGGGATGATAACCTCTTACAGGGATGATCGTTCAAGTCCACAAGATGGACAGATATAAATGCAGTCCACAAGATGGACGGATCGCCCTACAAGGACGATCGCCCTCAGTCCACACAATTGTCGGACACAAAATGTCCACAAGATGGACGGATCATCCTACGGGGGTGATATCACCCTACAAGGACGATCACTGTCAGTCCATAAAATGGACAGACACAAAATAAAGTCCACAAGATGGACGGATCATCCTACAAGGATAGTAGCCAAAGTCCACAAGATGGACGGACCATCCTACAGGGATGATATCATCCTACAGGGATGATATCATCCTACAGGGATGATAACTCAAGTCCACAAGGTGGACGGATACAATCGAAAGTCCACAAGACGGACGGATCGTCCTACAAGGACGATCACTGTAAGTCCTTAAATGGACAGACATAAAATAAAGTCCACAAGGCCGACGGGCCATCCTACAGGGATGATGACATCCTACAGGGATGATAACTCAAGTCCACAAGGTGGACAGAAATAATAGAAGAACGTGCCCGCGAAGTGGACGGACCACTGACTACGTTAAAATTTTTTACAAGTCCATTAAATAGGCGGTACATTTAAAAGTGATATACAACACCACAAAGTGGACGGATCTTCATAATGAACCTCTAAAAATAGACGGAGAAGGAAAATCCTCACGGATGTAAATGCTCAATCAACACAAAATAACAAGTCTGCAATGTGGACGGAGTATCACGGATAAACAAATATTCTCATAAAAATCCTTCCTCAAGAAGGAGGACGGACTTTTAAACAAGTTCCAAACAATGATAGAAAGCATATGAACATTAAGCCAAAAGCCCAGAAGGCAAGTGTTTAATACAATTAAAGAGAACGGATTGTTCTGAAAAGTAAATTAAAAAAAAAAAAAAAAAAAGACGGATTGTTCTCAAAATAAATTACATAGAGATTAATCTTTCTTTGGTTCAGCGACTTGGACATCCTTCGACGGGATGGATTCTCCGTCTCCTTGAACAGCGTCTTCGCTAAAAAGGTCCTCCGTATTTTCGGAGGCGACGGGGAGGGCAGAAGTCTGGGCTTGGTCCTCAAGTTTGACCATTGACAAATCCAGCTCTGGGTAGGCCTTCTTTACCTGACGGAGAGAATCATCGAAGCCTTGAAGGAAAGACTCTGACAGCTCGCCCAAGCAGGACTCTGAGTTGCGGTACTCCTCGACGGCTACCTCTTTCACATGACGGATCTCTTCCTTGAGTTCTTTAATCTCCGCCTCCTTTTTCTCTATGACCGTCAACGCATCGACCGTCTTCTCCTACAGCTCTTTCCTTGCCTTCTCAGAAAGCTCCAGCTTCTTCTCCATATTGGACCTCCATTTATGGAGTTGACCAAGCTCTTCCTCCGTCTGCTCCGCCTTGGCGCGCACCCGGTCCAAGGTACTCTCACGGTTGAGACACCGGTCCAGTAATCCCTTCATCATGACCAAGGACTGCAAACAAGAAAAGAGCCCGTCACATAATGTAAATAACAACGAAAAAGAAAAACAAACATATTTGACGGACATAACCAACCTGAGCAACGGCAAAGAGGCCCGTCTCCCCCATGGCCTCCGTCGAGTGGTTTCCAAGATCTTCATAGTCTTCCGCTGTAATGATAGACGACAGCTTCTCCAACGCATACTTGGAGTCGTCGCGGAGAAGGGAAGGAGGTCTCTCTTGCTTACCGTCTAGGGCCGTCATCAATCCTTTTCCCGTCCCCTTCTTAGCTGGGGTGACGGTCTTGTTACCCTCAGCCATTAAACCAACCACAGGTTCAAGAGAGACCTTTGGTTGCTTAAATGGACGGTCGGATTTTGATGTCGGTTTCCTCTTCGGGGCTGAAGCCGACACCCTAGGTACCACCTTTCCGGATTCCCTCTTCTTGACGACTTGAGACTTGATTAAAGCTCTCCTTTTTGCGTCTTCCATCTCTGCAAATAATGACGGACGAAATTAAAACTAAGTAAATTCAGTTAAATGGCAAAGTAAAGTCGACGGGCTTACATCTATGAACTCGCTCGTCGTATCTAATTGCCTCTTGGGTTGGCTCAGGACCGTCGCAGTACCAATGTATGGTCTTCGGGTTCACCAACTTAGCTCAAGTCCTTTCCTCCGGCGTAGTTTTCCTGCAAATCTTTTCAAGGAAACTAAATTCCTCAAGGCTGACTTGTGGGCGCCGTCTACCTGCAGAGAAAGACAATCAAGATATACACATAAAAATGGACGGATACGAAAAGCATTACAAAATTAAGACGAGTGCATACACGATTGATTTATCACTGCCCAGGTTGTGTCGACGGGCATGTACTCCGTCTCCCCTGGACGGCTCATCCATCTGTCACCCTCCAGGAAGAAGTAGCGACTCTTCCAGTCTCTATTTGAGTCTGGGGGTCTCAAAGATCACCTTCAACAAGGGGCTCCGACTAGCAAAACTATACATCCCCCTTGATCTAGAAATCTCGTCTGGACGGTAACAGTGAAGAAATTCACGGACCGTCAGTTTCCTTTCCCCATCCGACATTGCACCGTAAAGAATCTCCATGGCTATGAAGACCCTCCAGGCGTTAGGGGATATCTGGGTGACGGACAACCCCTGATAGTGCAAAAGTTCCCTATGAAGTGTAGAAAGCGGGAATCGAAGTCCAGCCTTCAACGCCTGCTCGTACACTCCGACACCGTCTACCCCTTCATAGTAACACTTCTCCGACACATATGGTAGACGGATGGAAACGTAGTCCGGGATTTTGAAGTTGGTTCTGAAAGTGCTGAAATGTTTCTCCCTGATGACGGATGTAAACCTATGCACCGTCCACTCTGGCAACATGATGAACTGCCTTAGTCCATCAGCACCTACAACGGACTCCAGTGCTTGATCCCCGTCGTCATCAGAACCCTCTATTTCAACTATCTCCACATCCTCATTTGTTGAGGATGAAGAAGAGGCAGACGGACTCCTATCTTTGCCGGGGCTCTCTTGGTCTTTATGACCGGACGGGTATACATCCTCGTATTCCGTCCCATCACGAACCACCGACTGGTTACTTGACGCACTAGACATTTCCTACAATTGACGATGAAACCTAAGACCGACGGGTTTGAAAGTATTGACGGGTATGGAAAGCCTAACAACAATGCATGGACGGAAATGTAACTTGATTATAGTATTAGAAGTACTTACCACACTTAGCAGAGGAGAGGTGACGGTTGGTGTAATCAGTAGATGCTCGTCCTCGACGGATTGCTCTGACAAGGTTGACGGCTTCGCTCTGACAAAAGATTTCTGATTGAAAATTGAAAAAATGAGAGAGTGAGGCGCCTTATATATATAGGAGATGCACGGAAGACGAAGCGACATTTCGATCCTATACAACGGCCATTCAGAGAGTGACACGTGGCATGCTTAATAAATGCTGACAACCTGTCAGTACGCACCAACAGATTTGTACCCATCATGTAACCGTCAACTTGATGAATCTTCCTCTGACGGGTTGATCCATCTGGAACCGTCATCCTATCTTGCATGAATCCGTTATAAAATGTCCGTCATACCCATACGATAGGATCGTCACCCCATTGATCCTTTGACCTAAAAGGTGACGGACCATTGGGGTGAAGGGGGCAACTGAAGATGGTAAAATATAGAGCCTGATGGGCCTACCTTAATGGGCCTGAGGGATCGGAACTGGTGGGCCTGTATAAAGATGATCCCCTGCACTTTGAAGGCCCATTGCTGACAGACGTAGTAAGGGCCCATGATCCGAAGTCCATATTGCCTAGAAAAGCCCTAAGATCCAAAAATGGAAATCCTTGCTCACCACGCCCAGAGGAATTTGCATTAGAGTCCCACATGGAAAAGATTTGGAAACCAAGAAGAAAAGTCAACCCTTTGTCACTATAAAAGGCCTAACACCCTCAGAAATCGAGGTACACTTTAATTGACCCTCTTTAACGCTCTAAGTAAAACAGAAGAATTCTAACTTGACCGTCGAAGAGCTTTTGGCCGGCACCACACCGGTGCTCTCTGAAGGACTTCTTTCGATTGCTTCTGTCATGCAGGTTCGCTTCGAGTCGCGAGTACGGTGTGACCCATTGGTGACAATTTTCGACGTCATCAATTATATTCCTCTTCTAAGGACCATGTATTGAATGCAGAAGAAAAGAATCAATTTCCTGATTTTGCTGCCATCCTATGTGACCAAATCTGGTGTTCAATAAATGCTTTAATTAATGATGGGATCAAATCAAAGCCAGTTGACTTATCTCAAAGAACAAACCACATTGTTAGAACTCAACAAGAAGCCAGGTCTTGCACTTAACCAATTTCTTCTTCAAAGGAAATATTAAACTTCCCTTCCACCAGGTTGGTGCAAGTTCAATTTTGATGCATCAATCATACAAGATAAATCTTATATAGCAGTAGTTTGAGAAATCATTAGGCAAAAGCTCTTATATGCTTGGACATATACAAAAGTACAAATGTTGTAGGTATGTAAAGCAACAACTATGACAGTAAAAAAACAAAAGACTATGCAACTTGGGTTGACGTATGTAATATTCAAAGAAGACTCTCAAAACACAGTTAAGGCAGTCCACAACAACCCCAACTCTTCTTTCTGTGAAACTCAGAGCCTTGTAATGGACATTTTGTCTATGCTTTCTAATTTTGTATGATGAGATTTTTGCCATGTTAATGTTACTAGAAATTATAATTTTGTAGCCCATAAAACTAAACCAATCCATTTGAATAGAACTTATTTTGCTGAAACTGAAAACTGAAAATACTATAGCAAAATAATTTTTAAATATATGAAAGTACCGTGGGACTCATTTTTAATAAAAAAATGGTTAAAAAGTGAAGTTTGTGAGATCCGTGAACCACGCACGGATGCACTGTTCACAAGAGAAAAGTCAAATGTTGGGACTTGAAAAAAAAAAAAAAAACGTGATTTTAAAACGTAAACACACAAAAAACTGGATCCAAACCGCACCTAAGTTGCTTTTTGTGATGTTTGGGGAACCACCCCTAGTCCCTAAAGGGTGTGCCATAGGGCGGTTTTAACCCCTTCCCTCCCATAGCGCCGTGGGTACTAGTCCCGCCCCACTCATTATATTGATTTAAGGTGTATCTTACATTTAATTAAAATTAATAAAAAATAAAAATCAAGTTGTAATATTATAAAACCTTCTCAAACCATTAAAAAAAAGTGAGGTGTGCCAGTCCCTATTGATGTTAGCTTTTCTTTTTATCTAGTGTCATATTTTATTCAAAAAAAAAAAAGAAAAAAAAAGAAAGAGGTAATTAATGCACAATAACTAAAAAGCACTACTAGTAAGTAACAACCTGTCCTAGTCTAGATATCTCATATTTTCAAACATTTCTAAAAAAAAATAAATAAATAAAGTCTCGATTTCTTGAAAACTTTCAAATGAAAAAAAAAAAAAAAAAAAATTTATTTTATATGCCTATTTTATTCGCGTATTTATGAGAAGTGCCTTTCATAAAATGAGTGCACAAGATACCATCTACTCCAATGGGACTGGTCAGTTCCAAACTTCCAAAAATCTCAAGAGTTCAAAATTTGACCACATTTTTTGGTACCAACTACCAACTTTGAAGGATATTCCATTTCCACCAGCGTTGAAAAAAAAAAAAAAAACTGTTTAATGCATGGACCACGCCTTGCACGTGCACGCACATGACAAACCATCAATTCAGTACGAAATTCGCGTGTAAACCAAAAATTAAAATTAAAAAAAATAAAGAATCGAACCCAACCCAGACCAGTGAGGGAGTGGCTCCAAACCCAAAGCCCAACCCAACCAACGCAGCCACCAAAATTTTTACACTTTAGCCAAACCCATCAAAAATAGCTACAGACCCTTCTAGACTCTACAGAGAGAGAGAGAGACAGGAATTAATTTTATTTTTGGAAAAAAAATTAAAAAAATAAAAATGGAGAGAAATCCCCAAATCTGAACCAAATTGAATGGAATCCCTAACCCTAACCCGAGTCCCCTGTGTCGGATCACCCGGTCACAATTCTTCTCGGATCATCCATTTCTTCTTCGCCGGTGGTTGAGCTTTCTAACAGAGATACCCTACACAGCGAGAGAGAGAGAGAGAGAGAGCGAGCGAGCGAAAGCGACACAGAGAGAGAGAGCGAGCGAGAGAGAGAGAGAGAAAGAAAGAAAGAGAGAAAGAGTCAGAGAGAGAGATGGAGAATGAGGGATCAGGTGCGGGAGGGTGCAGCGCTGGATCGATCGTTTGGGTTCGGAGGAGAAACGGGTCGTGGTGGCCCGGGAAGATACTTGGACCCGAAGAGCTCGACACTTCGCATCTCACCTCCCCTCGCTCTGGTACTCCCGTCAAGCTCCTTGGAAGGGAGGATGCCAGCGTGTCAGTCTCTCTCTCTCTCTCTCTCTCTCTCTCTCTCTCTCTCTCTATTCAAGTTTACATTTTGACGCTGTTTAGTGATTTATGTGATTATATTTGTGTATAGATTATTGGGCACTTCTTTCTTTTCCATTTTCAGCTTTTTATCACAAATGAAAACATGGGTTCATAATGTTTTATTTAATGGTATTATATTGTGCATTTCATATTGTAAAGTTTATGTTTTTTTTTTTGGGTTTAGAATTGATTTAGTGAGTGATAAATTGGGATTTCATAACTTAGTTGAGTAGGAAAAGGGTAAAAAAGAAAAACAGTTGATGGATCTTGAACCCTTTGTTGTGTTCTTACATGGGAAGGAGGTGTGCATTTTGAGGTAGAATTCTTTAGATTGATACATGTAGATATACTAGTGTGTCAAACACTCACAAACAGAGATTTTGTCGCGAGTGAGTGCGTCATTTTTTTGTTTTTCGGGTTAGTGCTTTAGTGTTCCACTAATTTACTGGCCATCTCTGTTTTCAGGGCTGAGTGCAAGTTTTAGATTGTTGTTTCGGAAACTAAATTATGGAAATTGCTGTTAGAACAACCTCACCTATGAACATGATTATGCAAAGAATGTCCCATCATCATGCCTTTCAACCCTTTATGAAGGACCAAACAAGTTAAGGGGAGATATGAGTGTAGAAATTCTATGCATGACCTTTCAAAGATGCAATACACAATCCATCAGCCAATCTACAGCTAGTGAAATGAGAATCTACTTGGAAATTGAACAATCACCACAAATCATGAACCAAAACCCCATGACCCATCCAGTATCTTCCACTCGTTTTACAACTTATATTTTTTTCAAAATAATAATTTTGATTTTTGTTTTATCAAAAAATTAATTAAAAAAAAAAAAAAAGAAGAAGAAGAAGAAGAAGAGAAACATTACTTCTTTGTTTTTGTAAGTGGGGTAAGGAAACTTTGTTGCTTAGATCCTTGGCACCCTACAGATAGGAGGTGATACTTTTTTTTTTTTTCTCATTCATAGGAATAGGAAGCAATACATAGGAAGATAGGATTCAAAATGAGAAAATTCGCTAAAAGATAGAGGTAGCCCCTATTGATGAAAAGATGAAGGAAAATTGCTTAAGATGGTTTGGTCATGTTTAGATGAGAGAAACTAATGCACCAATATGAAAGAGTGAATTGATCCAAGTTGAGGGAACGAAAAAAGGTAGAGGAAGACCAAAAATCAAATTAGTAGAAGTAATAAAAAAGGACATGTTAATTAATGAAGTAACCGAGAGTATGACTTTAGATAGAGTAGAATGGAAGAAGAGATTACATATGACCGACCCTAACTAATTTGTCAAGGATCCATAGCTGACACCAAACTTTTGGGACTAAGGGTTTGTTTGTTGTTGTATGGATAGGAGGTGATACTTATGGAATTTAGGATTGTAAACATTTATAACTAGTGGCTGTACATATATGCATTGTTCTTTACTGTTTTCTGGTTTCTTTTGAATATATTGAGCTTTTGTAAAGCTAGATTGTCCTTGTCTTCTGTTAAATTACGAGACTTTTGTCGTTTTCTCATTCTTTTTCTTTGTGGGTTATTTATTGAGTTCCTTTTAATTTGAAATTTGATTGATGAACTTCTTCAATTGGTTATTTTGTACTTATATCTTTCACTACACAATAACTGTGAGTCCCCAGCCTGCCCCACCTGTGTGTGTGGGATTTGTGACTGCGAGACCTGGAGAATTGAAGATTTTTTTTTACTTTGAGAGAGAGAGAGAGAGGGGGGGGGGGGGGGATAGAGTTTCATTCCCCTTGTGGTCAATCTTCATGGTTTTTTTAATTGTCCCTACTGATATTTATAAAAATTGTTTGTGGGCTTTCTTCTCAGGGATTGGTACAATTTAGAGAAATCCAAGCGTGTGAAGGCATTTAGGTGTGGTGAGTTTGATGATTGTATTGAAAAAGCTGAATCCTCACAGGGCATGCCGATAAAGAAAAGAGAGAAATATGCACGTCGAGAAGATGCTATTCTTCATGCTCTTGAACTTGAGAAGCAAATGTTAGAAAAACAAGGAAAATTAGGCATAGAATCTGACCGCATGAACAGTAAATCATCTGGTGGTATGAAAAAGGGGTTTGTTGCTTCTTCCGAAAATTTTGGGGATGATAATGGAAAACTTGAAAATTCCAATTCACATCAGTTTCCTAGCGGGCTTGAAACATATCATAAAGACAAGACTATATTTGGTTCTATTTCTGCAAGGAAAGCCAAAGATGGAAATCAACTCAGTGGTGATGATGATCATTCTGAAACCATGCCTCGGATGAGAGGCTTGCAGGATTTTGGCCTGAGGATTGCCCCTCCCAAGCGGAGGCTTTCACCTTCTGCTGCTTCCAATGGTTCTCGGAAACCTACAACTGATAATCATGCTGATGCGCTTCCTAGTGGTGGTGATCTTAGCATGGGAAATGCAAGTCATGCAAATGGTAAAAATCCTTTTGACAAAAGGAAAAGATCAAATGAGGGGTTGACTGAGGAATTTTTTCTCAGGACACGTGATAAGAGCCGACCTCTTATTCAAGTTTTGCATAGTGCAAAATTAGGAGTCCCTCATACCTTGCGACCTGACTGTGGTACTGTTTCTACTTCTATTTCAGGAGTGGAGCAGATGGGAGCTGCTTTCCGAGCAAAGAGGAGCAGATGTGTGTACCTGGAAACAGAGCGTAGTGGTTCTTTGGATTACTTGGATTACAATGAAACTTCTCCAAACCAGAATGAGATGTCAGCTTCCCAGTTTGGGGTGGGTAACTATCATACTCATCCTGGTTCTTTGATTGAAGAGCACTCCTCTGGTTTTACAGAAGATGTTGAAACTGATTCTTCTGAAACTGATTCTTCCGAGTCTGAGTCTGATTCTTCTGCAACTGAACCAGATATGGATGAAGAAATGGCTATGCTATCAGGTTTAAGTCTTGCTAGTCTTAATTTCTGATCTCATGGCCACACTGTAATCATTATCTATCTATCTATTAAAACTTGATTAACTATGTGGTTTACTGCTTTATATGTTCAAAAGATCCCACTTTTTTATGCTAGCTGATGATATCTGTCCTACTTGAAAATTTTGGTAACTTCTCTGCTGTTAACTAACCATATCTTGGTATATATTAGAAACAGTATAAATTCTGTTGAAATATTTTCTGTTCTTATGTATGCTCACTTGTTCATGATGCCTTGACTTCTTATACTATTCAACACATGTAATAGGCACTTTGTCCTGGTAAATTACTGGGACTAAGGCCAACATGGTATCTTTAGTGGGGTTCCAATGACCTCTTAATGAATTTTGTCTTTCACTCTCAGTGTTAGTTCAACAAGAAATTTGGTATTTTTCATTGCTGCACCCAATTTTTGAACTCATTGAATCAGTTAAATTAGGTGTTCTGCAACTTTTGTGTTTATAAAGGGTGTTTGTAATGAACCTGTCGGATTTGATTTTATACTCTTCCTGTGGATCTCATAAGATGACACTTTAATATGATAAAGTAACATCAATAGAATTATATTCTCTTTAACCAGTTGCCATCATCATTTGCCAAGTAATACTTGATTGGAGACCAACAGTCCCAACCCCCATTTTGAATGGGAGCACAAACAGTAATGCCAATTGACTAGGTGGAATTTAAACATGTCCCCAATTCCACCCATAAAAGTAATCCTGTTGGACCTTATCTAGTCTATTGGCTAACCAATAGGCAACAAAAAAGAGACCTATAGTAGTAAGTTGGGAGGCTAAATAGGGTACTCTTTACTAATGTAAGCATTCCTCCTTTTGACAAATAAAGCTTTTTCCAGCTTGCAACATTTTTTCACGTACAGCTCATCACACCATCCCAAACAAGAAAGAAGAACCTAGAATTAACCCGAAATATGCCAAAGGAAGATGAGATACTGCTACCCCCAACAAATTGCCAACTAGTCACCTTTAGTTCCGAAATAGCTTCAAAACAAATAAGAAAACATCTCCAGAATTGAAGATGATTCAGATCTGCTACACATAAAATTTAAGGTGCATCAGCAAAGGTTGGATGTTAGATCACCTGCAGATTAGTGTTAAAATTTCC
Source organism: Quercus robur (assembly GCF_932294415.1). Classification (NCBI taxonomy): domain Eukaryota; kingdom Viridiplantae; phylum Streptophyta; class Magnoliopsida; order Fagales; family Fagaceae; genus Quercus; species Quercus robur. The sequence goes on from NC_065542.1 coordinate 26,435,742, forward strand.
CACAGTGAAAGAAGATAATTGCACCCCCTCTCCCTCTCCTATCTTTTTCCCCCATCCATGACTGCTGGATGAGGAGGGAGTGGATCCCTCTATCATAGCCTCTCGAACTCCTAAGAAAACCACTTGGACTTTCGTTAATTAAAATTAAGAAGTGAACATTCATATACAAAAATAAATCCACCTTCTCCACTTTCTCCTTAAACCACATCGCACTAACATGTATTATAGAAATTTCCAGTTTATGTATTAGCTTTCTCCAATTCAATTTATATCACACCCCCTGAAACACCCAACCTTAGCATACTATCCAGACATTCAATTGCTATCAATACATAATCTAGTTTTATTTTTCTGCCTTTCATATAGGCTTTCTTTACATTCAACAGCAGCTTTCCTAAGGCATTCTTCAAACAATTTGGCGAAAATTTATAGATACTGTCAACAAAACTAATGTGCCTTAAGTCCCTAGCACCCATTGCTCAAGTCTTATTTGGAGTGAGAGCATTAAAAGTAGCATTAATGCTTTTTTTTTTTTAAACATACCTTGCTCATGAAAAGTGTAAAATACCCTCATGTTTATTTTCTTCTCCTATAATCTTTGTACCAATGGTTTTGGGATCACACTGGGGATTTCATGCAAATGATCGTTGTTATTGTTCTTGATACTTGTACATGGCTATGGCTTGGCTCTTTGAATTTTTTCTCATCAATCTCTAATTTTCTGGTGTTTTCATATGTTGCTTTTCCTACAGAAGCAGAATGGAATACTCGGGGAAGCATTAGCACTGAGGAGCATGATGAATCAGCATTTTCTGGGGACATGTCTCACCTTTATCACCATGACCATGTTTCTGCTAATGAAGCTGTGTCCAAATGGAAATTGAAAGGCAAAAGGAATACTCGAAATCTTACAAAAAGGTCTGCGGATACAAGTGATGGAAAAGGTTCCATTCATGGAACATATCCTGAAGAGAGGGGAAGTGGTTTGAGCCAACGGACATTGAGGCAGCATTTGAGTCTCCGTAGAGATGAAGATTTTGATTATAGTGTTGATGAGGATGATATAATTGAAAAGGATTTTGGGACTCAGAGGATTAAAGTGGATGGTAGAGACTCCTTGGTATCAAGAGCTGCATCCAGGGGTCGACATAGTGTTGATCATAATATATTTGATTGGGACTACACATGGGAGGATCAGCCTGCTTTTAAAGGATATTGGGGCATGAAAGGGGAGCGTTTTGATGCATATTTTGATGACAACCGTCAATTTGGTGGGAGGTCAAGATCCATGTTAGTAAATGTGGATTTGAAGGTCCAAGGAGGCTATCAAAAAGCGCCCGTGCCTATTGTTTCTCTGATGAGCAAGCTAAATGGGAAGGCAATTATAGGGCACCCAATTCAAATTGAAGCCCTAGAAGATGGTTCAGCTGAAACACTTCTTTCTACAGTTGATGATTTTGACAATGAAGTGTTTAACAATGAAAATACGGCACTTCAGCCAGCTTGGAGGACTGCAAGGAGGACAGCAAATGTTCGGGTTCCACGGCCTCATCTATCATCAGCATTGGATGGTGATGAAGCTCCCAACGATGTTCCTTTTTTAGATCAAGAAAGGAAAGTGCCATTCAAGAAATTAAATGCAGGCAGTTCTAGTCATAAATCAATCCTGGAGAGGAGTAGCCTCCCTCACATTCCTCGGCCTCCAACTGAAAAGAAGGTTTTGAAAAAGCAGCCAAAAAAAGGAAGCTTGTCAGCTAGTCAGAAGACTAGAACTCTGTCTTCAATAGCTACTGAACAGAATGTTAGTATCAAGCCAATAAATGATAGCAACAGTTATCAAGTTGATAGGCTGATAAAGGCAGAGTCATCTGGGCCCACTACAGTAGCTTGCATACCTGTTAAATTAGTATTTAGTAGGTTACTTGAGAAGATAAATAGGCCGCCATCAAAAGCAGCTAGTAATGCGGTTTTGTTGAATAGTGATGTGGTGAGAAATCAGTCATAGATTACATGTACATTTTCATATGGGAACAATAATCATATACTCCTAGCAGCCTAGCACAATAGATGTTGCTAATTTCTTCTTTCCGAGGACGCAACTCCAACACCAACTCTATTGATTGTCAGCATTGTGAAGGGGAAGATTTGCTGCCTTTTTTGAATAATGAGATGAAGCAAGAGGAAGAGACCATAGATAGTTAATATAAAAGCCAGTAACGGCACATTTGTTGGATATGAGTTTCTGAGGAATTGGAGAAAGAAAGTTCACATTAGCCAGAAACAAGGTAATTATAACTTATATGGATATAAGTAGGTACTTAGAAATTTACATTGATGAATGTATAATTTATTTCCGTTCTAGTTAATGTATCTACAAGTTTTTGGCTAATTTAAAAACAAAAAATAGAAAACCTTGAATAGTGGGAATCAACTTAGATACGTCATACATCCTGAATCTGTAATTCTGTTGAACAAATTTCATTGCAGTGAGAGAGAAGGTCCACTGTTTGGATTTCACTCATGTAAAATAGATACGTAGAATTCTTAGTTTGTCTGTAACTGCAAGACTTAGAAATGCATATGGGAATTATACAGAACTTGAAAGAACCTGTAATGGGGCTGAAAAGATTTATTTGTGTATAGATAGATATACAGGCCATTACTTGTAACGTGTTATTCTGTATGCAATTCTTGCCATAGTTTTTGACAGTGCGCGTTAACTTAGATCCTAAAATTCTCTGCCACAAAATTTTGGAAGGAATCCCTCAAAGATATCTCGAATATTCTCAGTTAGCAAAACGGTATTCTTTCTTTTCCCCATGGAAAATTTCATCATATTGCACTAGGGGGTCATTACAAAATGAAGAGGATCCTAAAATCTATCAATCACTTTGGCAGTGATTGTGAGACTTCCCAGTGAGGTACCAGTGTTCCATGCAAGCTTTTCTAAGACTTGCCAGTATCCATGGTCACAGTGGCAACGAAGTAAACTTTAGTCTTGCTCTCTACCTTGTAGCTGTCTGAGGTGCAAAAATTATGCCGTTGCATAAAAAAAAAAAGAAATAAATAAACTTAGGATTTATGATTAATTACATATATTATGTATTTAATTATTTCTGTAATTATTTAAGTGATAATAAACTGATAATTAGTTAAGTGAAAACTGCAAGTTCAATTATGAGGCTCACGGGTCACGGTCTTGAAGATTCATTTTTTTCTTTTTTAAAACCTTTTTTTTTTTTTTGGAGAAAGTTTCTTTTTTAAAACTTGATTGCAAAGAAAATCTGAATTATTACGCCACAATAATATCAGAATTTTCCAAATAAATATATATTGTCCCAATGATTAGTAGCGGTTTTGTTAGTTAGTAAAAGTCAGACCCCACTCCTCAAGATCAGGCCTATTTTCTCGCTGGATCCTCGCCTTTCACATTCATTAACGTGCTTTACAACCCAAACCTCCTTCACATTATCACATGAAATGATTCTCTTTGGCATCAATATAGCATCTATAATATTGAATATAAATTACAATTCTGCTATATATATACCTATAGATTGAATTCTGATCTTCATCAACTTCAACCAACACAATCTCTGTGTCCCTAATGGAGATCAAACCCTTGCTTTCATGTTGCTTGTTAGAAACTTTTCTTCTCCTCTCTTCTTTTCCTTCCCTCTACTTTTCACACTCGACTCATGAGCTTTCCAATCGATTTCTTGCTAGTCGCCTATTACAAACCACTCCTCACAACACAAATCAACAATATTTGATACCCCACAACACTATAAGAGCAAAGCTTGGTCTCCCGCCTCTAACATGGAGCAAGAAACTAGCCGATTATGCGTCTTGGTGGGCTCACCAACGCCAAGGAGATTGTGCTTTGATTCATTCCAATAGCAACTATGGTGAAAACCTATTTTGGGGAAGTGGCAAGGATTGGAAACCCGGTGATGCTGTTGAAGCATGGGCTGCTGAAAGAAGTTACTACAACCATAACACAAATTCTTGTACTCAGAATAAAGATTGCCTGCACTATACCCAGATGATATGGAGGCAAAGCTTGAAGGTTGGTTGCGCAAAAGTGACATGTAGGAGTAAGGACACATTTATCACTTGTAACTATGATCCCCATGGTAATGTGATAGGTCAAAAGCCTTTTTAATTTGTTGTACATAATGAGAGGGGATTCATTATCTGTTGGGAGACTTCATACTTGTTTCATTTATTAATAATCATACATTGTGATATTAGGGTAATAACCAAAGCAGTTTGGCTCCAAGGTCCATGTGGACCATGTGATTGTAAACGTGGTTCTATAAATACATAATATATGGTCATATATATTTGGTCTTCATTCCTCTCCTTTTCTCCATTGCCATTACAAAATTTATTCAGAATCGAGAGTTTCTTTGTCCAAGCAACTAAATATGAGTAATAATGTCCTATTTTAAAACAATTTTTTTTTCTTTAGATAAACATATAATAAGTATTCCATTTTTTTTATTATATAGAAACAATAGATTCGCTTCATGATAGTTGCTCTTATCATCCGACCAAGAGCATTTACAAGTTTAGTTATTTAGAACCCCACCGGCAGAAAGTGTTTCTTATATAAGTTTTATAAAAGTAGCAATAAAATTTGCTTTCTATATATATAAATAGGAAAACAATAGTAAGGCCGTAGAACCGGCCAAGCAATATAGATTACAACAATAATAAGGCGATGGAACCAGCCAAATAGATCAAAATAATTTAAAGTATAGAACAAACTAAACACTGAAAGTAGTTATTATTGAAAATAGATAACAATACTTACAGTAGATCTCAATAGGTTACAAGGTTGAAACAGTTCAATAGTTACAAAGCTTGTACTAGTTCTAGTTACAAGATTTGTAGGGAAATAGTGGTAGGAAATACTAGGTGGAAACAAGGAACTCTCTCTAGAAAAGGGCTTCTAAAAGGAAAAAGTTCTAAAGAAAGAATTCTCAGTTAAACTTAAGGGACAACCCCCTTAAATAGGCAAAAATTCGGACTGAACAGTAAAAGTGAACAATAAAAAGACAACAGTAATCGGTGAACAGTAATCTACGAACAGTAAAAAGTGAACAGTGTTTTTCACTTTTTGGACTCAAACATTCAGCAGCAAAATCTTATCATTTTCTTCAATCTAAAGTGCCAAGTCTTGCTGAAAGAGGACTTGAAAAGACCAAAAGCCTGAGGAAACTTCTTTTTTCAAAGAACATCATCATAAGCCTGAGGAAACTCCTTTTCCAAAGAGCATCTCAGTAGAGCATGGGTAATCAACAAAGCATTTCCAAAGAAGGCTTGAAAAGACAAAAAGTCAAAAGAATTTCCAAAACACCATCATGTAGAAGACTTTACGCATGGAGCAATAGTAGTCTTTTGAAATGGCCAAAAGACCAAAAGAATCTTTCTGAGCATTAGGAAACAACAATAGTAGACTTTGGAATGGCCAAAAGAGCAGAAGAATCTTTCTGACTTTGAAATGACTAAAAGCCAAAAGAAACTCTTTGAACATCGTTATTTACGCATGGGGTAGTGGAGCATTGGTGTAAAACCAAAGTAGGAGCCTTTACCAAGGAGTGAACATTATAGTATTTTGGCTATTGTGCAAACCAGACAAATAGGGGAATCAATTTAGCATTATCAATAGTAGCAATAGTAGCAATAGTTGTAGCCTCCAATCAGTAGTAGCCTAGGGAAGCTACTCTTCAATCAATAGAAGGAGCATTGGATGGATAACCATCATAAGGATCCCTTGGAGAATCACATTCATGTTCATGATAAACAGCATACTGGTTGCAAAATCCACAATATAAAATTGGCTCATAAACAGGACTTTTTCCCAGTGTAAGGAACTTTCTTGGATCATCATGGCTAGTTCTTTCTAAATGGCGAACTACATAGATGTAAGGTTTAATACCAAAAACATGAATTCTATCTGTGTTTCCTATGAAATGATAGTCCTTCCATAGGTCTTGGATAGTCTCAATAATTTGATTATTGAAATAGTTTCTCCAACAATCAGCAGGAGCAAAAGGGTCCTTAAAGGATAGGTGGGAATCTCCTTCATTGACCTTGATGAGTGAACCCATTAATGAGAATGAGATGTTTTGAGGGCTAGACTTCCATCCAATTATCTCTTTCCCATTTCAGCAAGGTGCTCTAGCATCTAATAGAAATAGAAGGGCTGTTAATTTGTGAAACAGATCTCTGAATAATTTACGGGAACTGGCTAATCTAGTCATGTCTTGTTAACTTGATAAACCAGATAAAATCATCCTCAAACATCTAGGACAGCCAGTCAGGGTCCCTGTCATCATCATCATCTGTTTCTTCTTCATAATTGACCGGAAGTCTTGGAAACAGATGCTTCTTTTCATACACTCTGAGACTGGTCCCAAAGTGTTCTTCCAAATCTAATTGGACAAAGGCATTGTCAGCTTCATCCAGTTCATCAGGATCAGGAATAGTGGTTGTAACAAGTTTTTTGAAATATTTGTACCATAAGTCAAAAGACTTAAACATAGCCTTGCTTCCCAGAATACGAGATTGTTTATCTGTTGGCAAGTTGGCAATAGCACTTCTTAACATAGATTGGGTCTTAAGACTCAATCTAGCATAATCAATGCCCATTATAGTCATTTTATCCATTGAATGAATTTCCTCTTTGCCAAAGAGTTGACTAGTGTAGGGATCAATGTTTAGGTAGTGAACAAGACGGCTTCTAAAAGCCTCATTTTTTGAAACAGGGTTAGCATAGTGGCTTATGTGGGCCTCATTTTGTGCAGTAAGGTTAACAAGGTGGATTTCAAGTGCTCGGAGAGTTTGCAAGAAGAGGTTGCGGTGGTTTCGAATAAAAGCAGCTTGAAGGATATCAAGAATAAATTTGATAGAATCTAGTAGTTCTAAATAGGTTCCATTGTGGAATTGTAACCTTTTAGACAAAACTTCTTACAAAGCAATTATCATATCACCACTGGAAGATGTCACCTCTGCCAGGACAAATTCCTGAGGGGATGTTGATCCTCTGGATTTTACTCCAGAAGATGCGCCTTCATGCATTGCAAAAGGTTGTCCCGCTGGGAGCCTTTTGTCTTGAGAATAGCCCTATGCTAGTGCTTTTCCCTTGTTCCTCCTCTCTGCCGAGGAAGTCATAATAATCCACTTACTAGTGGTATAAGTATTAGTATTATTCCACTTATTAGTGGTACTTATCCACGTAACATGCTTCGATTCTTGGGAAGAAATATTGATAAAGTTAGGACAATCAATAGCAGTTAACATTTTGGTGCTATGAATATTACCTTTAGCAATATCTATGAAACATTGGCAAGAACCTATCATTAGGTCTTGAATAAGCACATTAATAGGGAAGTTTTCAACATAAGACAAATTATCAATGTGTATTTTCTCATGCCAAAAAGCATTAGGAGCATCAGAGCAAACATCATCAATCAAAATTTTCTGAAAATTATCAATTTTTAATTGCAATAATTTATCAGAAAGTTGTTCAACAATTTTCTTGTATCTTACTTCTTGCTGAAGGAAGTTAAAATGTTTGGTTTTAGCATGAATCAAATTTAAAGCATCAACATCAATTTCAAACTTTGAAGCAAATTTGAATTTTACTTTCTGTCCAAAAGGATTAGTATTAATTTCATCATGTTCAACAAGAAAATGATACAAAGCATTTATAAATGGCAGACCAAGAATCACTTTATCAGTCATAAGGACTGAAGGAATCTTGAAATAGACATTACCATGACAAACATGAGCATTATTCAATTCATATTTAATATTCATTTGACTACCATTAGCAGAAACCAATCTTTCAGTTGATTTTTCAAAATATTTTGAAGGAATTAATCCTTCTTGGATACAGTTCATATCCGCACCAGAATCAATCATAGCAATAACAGTGAAATGATAATCCTGGGAAACAACAATTTTAACTTTTGTAAACCATTTTGGAGGAAGCAATTTATTAACAAGATTGAGTTGGGAATTATCAACAATACCTTTATCAGAAAGAAGAGTCTGTTGACTGGATTCATCTCCATCTTTGTGCTCATCTTGTTCACCTTGTTTGTTATCAGATGTATTAAGATTTTTATCAATTTTTAACATTATCAATTCTTGTTTAAGATTATTGTTATCACTTTTAATGTTTTTAAATTCATGTTTTAATTCATTTATTTCTTGTTTAACAACATTAATTTCACGTTGAAGATCATTATCAGTCAATTCTTTGGATTTCTTTTTAATAAATCTTTCCAAAGTTTCTTCAAAGCCTACAATTGATTTTAGTTTTTTACTAGTTTCATCTTTTATCAAATTTTTCTTAAACTTATCCAAATATTCTTTTTGTAATTCAGGGTTTCCAATTTGATTTATTAATTTGATTATCAAACTTTCATTTTCTTCACTTCTAGTGAGAACATTAATAGATTTAATAACATTACAACATGAATCTCTACAACCAATTTTAACATTAGGTGAATCAGAGGAATCATCAACAGATTAATAGCAAGAATTAGATGAAGAAGAAAAATCATCTTCCAAAGAATCAGACGAATTGTTTGACTCAAGGATTCTGAATAATTCTTCTTGAAAGTTCAAATATGTGTATAAACACCCTTGAACGTTTAGACCCCCAATTAACAAATTAACCAATTCAAGCTTTATGTCAAACAACTGTGTGCAGAAAATGAACATAAGCTATAATATAGAATTGGAAAAACTATCTAAGCCAAATTAAAATCATAACCCACAGCAAATAATAAAACGCAAAGATAAAAGGGAAGGAAGATGCAAACACAAAGACAACACGCGATGTGTTATCGAAGAGGAAACCGAAATCCTCTGTGTAAAACCTCTCCGCCGCCCTCCAAGCGGTAAACAATCCACTAAAAAATGTAGTTGGGATACATGGACAGCAATAGACCCTCCAAGCCTACTCTACCCAGTGCACCTAAGCCCTCCAAGCTTCTTGCTCCAACGAGGTTGCGCCAAACCTTTTTCTTTTCTAGCTTCCCAGATTCTGCTACTAGACCGTAGCATCAACCAATGTAGATTGGTTCTTTCCTAATTGCTTCCTAGAAAACCAAACATCCCTCTCACAGTGATAAATATGGTGAGAACAAGGTTTTGGTAAAATGCCTCTCAAGGATTTGACAATGGAGAGGAAGAGAGTTGAGGAATTTGAAGAGACTCTAATGTATAGATTGTAGGTGAATCAATCTTGTTTTTCTTTAGGGTTTCTCTTTCAAAATTCTCTATGGAAGCTCTCTTTCATTTGTGAGTATAAGGGGTATTTATGCTGGAGTGAGTGAGGAATGTGAAACGTCAAGTTTTACAAAATAAGGGTGGCTCGCGGCTTGACCTCGCGACTTGACTGAGTCGCGAGATCCAGTCGCGAGATAACCGTATGGCCAGTTGTCCTGTTTTGTCCTGTAGTGCTCCAGCTAGCATGACTGTTCACCTTCTGGCACGCTTGGCACGTGTGCTGCGTCTGGCGGCTTGAAGCCGCGAGCCACCCGTGAGAACAAGCCGCAAGTCTCTGTTTTCTTACACACTCTTGAGCAATCAACACTCTATCTCACTCACTACCCTTACAACAAACCCACCTAAATACAGGGTTACTAAATGCTAAAATACAAGCAAATTTGGCACGGAATAAAGCCAATAAAATGGTTGATTAAATTCAACCTTACACTTCTTGTTCATTATCATCAATATGTAACATGTTAAACTTGTTTTTCAACTTACCAGGTTTTTGTTTACAATCTTTACTAAAGTGTCCAGGTTTACCACAGTTAAAACATTTATCTTTACCTGATCTTTGTTTATCATATTTTTTAGAAACATTTTTCTTTTTAGCATAGAAATCATTAGGCTTAACAAAGTTGGTTTTGTATTTTTTATATTTTTTATGACTAAAACTTTTATCATGTTTTTTACCCTTTTGCCTAGAAGGGGTAATAGGGGGCAAACCATATTGTTCACAAAAATTACTCATTTCATATTTAGCTTTTCTTATATTCTTTAATTGGTATTTTAACAATTTTTCATCATTACACATATTAATACCAAGTTTTTTAATAGTGCTTAAAATATCACCATAAGTTAAATTATCATAATCAATGGAATCATTTTTACCAATTAACTCTTGTTTTACCTTATGAGCAAAGATAGGAGGCAAACCATCAATAAACTTTTCTTTCCAATAAGGCTTGTAGCAATCTTTCCAAAGCATAACTCTGGAAATGAAAACATCTCGGTACCATCTGTAATCAGACATAGCAGGGCATCTCAAATTATTTAGATAATCAGAAATTCAAGACGAAATATGAGATGGAGTACGAACAAAATGTTTGAGAATAAGATAGACCAAGGTATTGACACCATCAGGTATACCTTTGCCAATTCTTTCATCAAAAATAGGCAATCCTTCATCATTCTTTTTAATATCATGTTTAATAAATTCTCTGGAATCTTCTGTGAGATATGAATCCCACCATCCACGAAGAGTACCAGAAAAACCAGTAACAAGGAGTTCAACAATTTCAGGGTGATCAAGATTATGATTGTTAATACAAGCAATTCCAACCATAGACATATGACTCATTTTATTAATGATTTCCTGTTCAGACAAACCATCAATATTCCATTCATAAATTTTATTAGCAGAAACAGAAAATTGTGTTTGAAAAGCTCTTTCTTCAAACTGCATATCAGGAGGAGTAGGTTTTGAATACCAATTTTTTGTAAAAGACATGGGTTTGGAATTTCCAACAAATCTTTTAATTTCTGGTAAATCATCATCAAAAACTTTTTTTGCAGAAACAGTATCAAAATCTGTATTTTCTTCAGAAACAATTTCTTTTTCATTTCTTGAAATAGTGCAAGCAGTACTTGTAGAAGTACTCTCAGTTTCAACTTTTAGATCAAAAAACATTTTTTCAACAATGTCAAGAGTTTTTGCCTAAGAAGTTTTAAACTTCACTTTTTTATCTTGACTGGGTAAATCAATCAAAGGTATCTCAGTTTTTGAAACAAGAGTTTTTTCAACAATTTTTTCTTCAATGCAGTCAAGCTGTTGACCAATAATACGCAAAGATTCATTAGTAAAATTGTTTTGTTCAATAATACTAACAATGGGAGTTTGATCATCAGCAATTTTGAAAGAGGAGGCCTTCACTTCCTTCTGTTGACAAGTTATCAAAACTGTCTCAAGAGGCGAATGGCTAAACCTAACAATGGTTTTATCTTCTTTAACAAAATTTGATTTCTTTATCACATTTAGATGTTGTTTTGGAACTTCATCTTTTGAAACATAATGGTTTTCAAGAAAATCAAAAAATAAAATATGTTTTTTCAATTGATTCATCTTTTCTAACCATTTTTTTTAAGACGGTCTTTTTCAGACTAAACAAAATTATTTTGGAAATATTTTCTTTTATTTCTGTTTTTAGCAAGCATAAATTCATTATACAGGGAAACCATATCTATTTCAAAGTTTTCATCCAAAACAGTCAAAACTTTTAATTGATTTTGGTAAACAGGATTTTCAATAGGAGGAAAATCATAATCGAATGAACAAAAAGATTTAGTGTCACCTTCTTCTTCATTCACAGTTCTGTTATATGGAGAGGAAGCTTCAGGTTTAGTGGAATAGTAAACAGAGCTAATTTGAGATTTATCACTTGAAACACCTTTTAACTTTAAATCAGTGGGTTTTTCAAAATTCTTTTGCAAAAAATCATTGAGATCTTAATCTCTTTTTGAAATACTTTCAAATCCAACAAAGGAATGTCCTCCTTCGTTGATCCTAAAAGGTTGATTGTTTTGAAAACTTATTTTAACAGTACCATCAAGATATTGTTGAATATGAGTGAGATCTAGCTCTTCAAAAACAGGTTTAGCAAGAGGGGATTCATGCTCCAACAACCATTCAATGGGAAGCCTAACGTCTTGCCATTGAATCATTTTTGGAACTTGAAGTTTAGCATCAGGAGTTGAACATTGAATTAACATGGTTTTACCAGAAGGTTCTCTATTAATCTTAGCACCAGAGTTCAATTGAGTACCCAAAAGTCTGTATTAAATACGATAAATCAAAGCAAAAGGTTTACTACCTTCTTCCATGTGATGACCAGATGAAGCAATGTTCAAAGTTAAAACTTTAAAAATATTAGGATCATCCAAAGCAAGAGTAAGGTCATGATAACAGTTGAAATATACAGGACCATCATACAAAGAAGCAGTAATCATACCAAGAATGCTATCTTTAAAGTTCTTAAATCTAGCATCTTGTAAACACATGAGAACAAAAGCATTAATATCCTTTCGGGTGAGTGGTTTAATAGCAACTTGAACCATACCAATATGCAAATAACTAATTTTTTTAGCAGCAATAAATTCACCAATATTTCTTTTAGAAAACAAGCAACATTTTTCATGAGTTTTTGAAATAGAAAATATTTGTTCAACAGTTCTAGCTTTATAAGCAGAATGAGAAGCACTCTCAACAAAACTAGTTTTATAAACAGTTTTAGTATCAACTTTAGGGATGTTCCATTTCTGGAAATTAGGAAACAATTCATTATCTTCAACATTGTGATCTTCTTCATTTACAATATCAGGAAGACAACAAGTCCTGGAGCTGACAGAAGAGTTGGATCTCTACAACCTATCCATACTATCCTAGGTTTAACACTCGATTATCATGTTTTTCTTAACATCATTGCATTTCGTAACACATACCCTAGTCAACCCTATACCTCTCATGCCCTACACGCCCTCTCTTGGCTCAAACGGGCTTTACTGTTCGGTTTTGGAAATTCACTTTTTGACATGGGTGGCGCTAACGATGGTAAAAAGGGAACACAACAAAGGAGTATCAAAGTTTCGAGTAAACACAAACAGAGAGACAGAGAACACAACAACACTATCACCGGCCAGAAAAGAGTGGCTTTGATACCAAAATGGTTTACAAAAGTTAAAAATGTTGTTTCTCATGATTATCATTTCACTATTATTGCTATGATTGATTTTGGTGCGGATATGAACTATATCCAAGAAGGATTGATTCCTTCAAAATATTTTGAAAAATCAACTGAAAGACTAGTTTCTGCTAATGGTAGTCAAATGAAGATTAAATATGAAAGACTGGTTTTCACTAACAATTATGGGGAATGCAAAATGGTATAATAACTCTTTTAGAGCAACCGCATCAGTTAGTGTAAATTTTCCATCTATTTTGCAAGAAAAAACTTATTTTTTCTATTTTACACACCCACTTTTACAAAACACCAACATCAGTTTATCTATTCTACATGTTTATTCAATTAAATATTCATTTCTTTAACACTGTCATCTCTCTTACAGACTCAACACAACTCACACAACCACCATCATCAAGCAACCACCATCATCAAGATCGACACCTCTGACCTCCCACTATGCAACAAGATCGACACCAGCATCCAACAACAACAACAACAACAACAACAACAACAACAAAAAAAAAACCCCAAAAACAAGCCGATCACACCAGAATCCACACAACCCACCAACCCACACCCACAATCACCGATACCACTGATCCACACCCACAATCAGCGATACCACCAACCCATACCCACAATCACTATCACGGCAGTCTCAAGCTCAACTAAAAAACCAGAAAAACAAAACCAATAGAATAAAAAATGGATCAAAACCCACTTATCAAGATCGACACCTCACCCTAAGCAACAAGATCGACACCTCTGGCCTCCCACTGTGCAACAACGAGAAACAAAGGCAAGTGATCAACGATCAAACAACGAGAAACCCACTGATCAACCCCATTCGACTCGAAAAGAACAAGAAACAAAGGAAGAAAGAGAAAGTGGTGGCGATGGCAATCAGCAATGATGGCGATCGGCGATCGATGGAAGCTAGAGGAAGAAAGATTTATGAGATGAGAGAAAGAGAGAGTTGTGAGCCTGAGAGAGTTGATCTGATGAAATGAGAAAAAGAGAGTGAGGTGAAAGTTAGAGGTACAGAGAGGAGAGAGAAACAAATACTAAAATATTAAATGGGAAGAGCTACAGTAACTGTGCATATATGCACGGTTACTGTAGCAATAATGCATATTTGCACACTTTTACGCTGACTGATGTGGGCATTTTTTTGGTTAAAATGTGCAAAATGATGCACTTTATGTATCATACAAATTTTGCAACCGCTGATGCGGTTGCTCTTACCATGCCCAAACCTCAATACACCCAAATTATTCTCTTACATAAATACAAAGTTCTCTCTCTTAATTCAAAGGTTGGAGCTGAAAACAAAACTAAGGGCTGAACCATTAACAAAGAGAGGTTTTCTCATCTCTACACAACCCCTCCACTAAGACCCAGGCTTCAAAGAGATCTTTCACTCTTACATCTTTTGCCACACCGCTTCTGAATAACAAGCTCCATATACATAGAGCAGAAAAAATTCTGCAAGTAGTATTGTTGTGCATGTGTCGGCAAGCATGCAACAAAGCCATGCAACAAGAAAGTCAACAACTTCGGCAAAGAGCATGAAACAAATCCAACACATTTAATGTAGGCGTGATCTCAATCTTCAAACATGCTTCACCACGCAACAAAGTCACATACTTTAGGAGACAAAACTGATCTTGGCATACACCTAAAGCCACACCGATATTTGCATATATTGAGTTATTGACAATGCATGCAAAAAAAAAAACATCAATTTCGTGCTTGACAGGGATCCAGCAACAGGACCCCTGGCATCGGCCACAGGACCGCCGGCACTGACAACCCAATCACCAATTCCAAATGAGGGAAGGAGCCATTGTGCGTTATTTAGAAATATGGTACAAGCCAATATCTCAAAACTGTTGTTCTGGAAAAATGTCCTTGCTTTAATCAGTTAATTTGAATGGAGAAATATTAATTGCTTCTTCTCTTTTCATTTCTTTTTTCTCTAAAAGTTGCCATGATAATCCTTTATAATTTCTTCAAATTAAACCACCCATGATATCTAGACATTTACAACATTATCACAACAACATTAAGAGAAAGCACTTCAATATATAAAGCTACGTTTACAAAACAGAGAAATCCTTAATATTTAAAGCCAAAACAAAAACAAAACAGAAAACTTCTACTTAGAAATCCTTACCAATTTAAAACCAAAACCAAACCAAAACAAAACAGAAAACTTTTACTTAAAAATCCTTACTAATTTAAAACCAAAACAAAAACAAAACAGAGAACTTCTACTTAACATTGCTAAACTGGAAAACATTTACCATATTCATCCTCTATATGGTAAGCTTCGGTTGCCCCGGAATCCTTATCAACTCAAACTTGAATACAAGCTTACCAAATTCTCCTCGTTCTTGTGTAACTTTATCCACATCATACAAGCCATCATAGATGTATCTCATGCCTTTCGAAGCCTTAGAACCTTCAAAGCCTCTAATTACCCTTACAGGAGTTCCAGTTTCCATGCTATTCATCAAAGCAAGGTTTCCACGTTCAAGCTTCTGATCTTTTGGTTCAATTCTTCCAGCCCTTGGATTCCCACCTTGACCTGAATAAATCAATACCTCAGATGATATCTTGTGATTGGCATAACGACCGGAAGCAAGAACACTTGTGGCTAATTTTTCTCCATCCTTCATCATGAAATCAATACCATTCTGAAATTGACGATGAAGACCAATAACATTCAGTTCAGTTGAACACTCAAACTTGTCACCAACTTCAATTCCAGGAACAGATCCTATTCGTTTTTCTTCGTTAACCCATTTTCGTTCCCATCGAAGATCCATTGCTGCTGCTCTATAAGCAGTGTTGGTTGCCCCACTTTTAAATTTTGACTTTGATTTCAGTTCTCTCTTGCGCTTGCTCAAGAACTCTCTAAATAGATTCAAAGCCGCCTCCACTTTCTTTCGAGGACTATCAATAGGTTTGAAATACTTAGAGCAAACTCTACTCTTTTGATTCAAAAAATCCTCATTTTGTTTATATGTACAGCTCATGCTAGTTCTTTTGGAAGTTCCACTGCATTTCTCAACTGAAACCAATGGCTTACATTCTTCCATGTACTTCCTCTTCTTACCAAAAACACTGGTATTAGTAGCAGCAGAAACTGATTGGCCAAAGCTTGGCACTTTGTGCATATCCTTAGCACTGCTATTAGGAGCATTAAGCTTAATGAATTCAGATGCACTTTTAGCACGCATTACAGTGGCATTACGATATTCAACTTCATTTGGAAAAATATGAGGCACTAACGCACCACAAGCTCTGCTAGAGTTGGAGGAAGATCCAAAACCTCGTTCTTTTGTAGGCGTTGGTGAATTAAACAAACCCATCATGCGTTATAACTTGATTTTTCAAAGGATTTATGGGAACACCTATTTAGAAGCAGAACCATATATCAGACAAAGTTACAAAATCCATATCCATATAAAAAAAAATTAAATATTTTAAAGAGAAACACAAACATGTTTGTGCATTATAAAAAGAGACAACTTGCTACTCCACAAACCAAAATATGTGTGAATAGACATCAAACATGTTGTAAATGCAGAAGCTATGATACCAATTTAAATGATTGCGAAAAATATTAAAGATCTCAATAATAATAGGATAGAAGAATTTAAAAATAAACACAACCACATATAAGATAGAGCACTAAGAATTTAAATGGTTTGGCAATAGACTACATTCGTAAGTAGTGGGACATGTATTTACAAAGTGTTTTACACACCCAAAAAGTACTCACAAATAATACAATCTTTTTAGAACTCTTTTAAGCTAATCCAAAGTTCTTCTCCATGCGAGAGACCTTTGGGCCATCCCATTACAAGTAGACATCAATACCTACATTCATAGACAAGGAGTACCATTACTTGTTGACCAAGGAATAGACTTTTCATACATATTATATAAGAAAATTCAAACCAGGTCAAATTAGGGAAATTAGGGATTTGAGACAATTTCTAACAAATTCCACAAAGCAAGAGTAACTAAACTATACATGAAACATATTACAATCAGAAAAAGGAAAGACATGAAACAGGTAAAGCATGTTTTTAATATACGATTACCCAGAAAAATAAAAAATTAATGTCTTAAAAGCGAAAGACATCAAACATATTACAATCTCAAAAAGAAAATCTCTATATAGTCCAGATGATAATAAGAAACAACTAATATAGATGCACAGAAAGAAATCTACGTACTAGGATAATAAGCACTTACATCAAAACATAGTACAAGGAAAGACATGGAACAGGTAAAGCATGTTTTTAATCGAAGATTAGATTACCCAGAAACATTACATAGTACATTCACAAAAACAAAATCTCTATATAGTCCAAATGATAATAAAAAACAACTAACATTAAAATTATAAAATTATAAAAATTTTAAATAAAAAAAATGTACGTAATGGGATAATAAGAAGTTACAATAAAGTTGCTTAATGGCCAAATGGGTACTTACTTGCTACTTCAGAAACCTAAAATGAGTGAAGAAACAACACACAAAGAATTGAAATGCAATGAATCTCAGAAAAAAACACATTTATTTTGAGTGAAAAATTGGTGTCATGCATGCAAAGATGGTCACTGAACAGGCTTCGGCTTCTTCTGAGTAACTGGGCTTTGTGAGCAGAGCAGAAGAGCATCTTTGCGTGTGACGCCAAAATCTCATTTATAACAAATGCTTTCTATTCGACTCTCTACTCTTCGGTGTACTCACGCAATTGGCCATTTGACCCAATGCACTTTCTTTTTCAGATAACGTGTGTTTTAGCTTATTGGTTGGGTTCACGGCAACCATAAAAGTCCAGCCCACGGCCCCACATCATATAATGGCCTTGGTATGAACTTGTTGGAGAAGTTTAGAATTTTATACTTCTATAAAAAGAAGGTTAAATGATATTTTTGGTGACTTCTATTTCTTTATTACTAGAGCACTAGCATAGGTTGTTAAAAAAAATATTATTTTAATCCTATGATGGTCTGTGAAGAGAAAAAGTAAGTATGAGAAAGAAAAAAAAAAGTAATACTTTTTATTATTTTATTAAATTGTTTATGTCATTTTATTAGGTTGTAGACTTGTAGGTAAAAATAAAAACTAAAATATAAGGTGAGTTATAAAATGAGTTGGTAAAATATATAAAATAGTGTTTAAGGATGTAAAATAAGTTTTTTTTGACATCATGCTAATGCTTTAGAAGTTAATGTAATTACAGCCATTTCTCATTTTGAACTCACGCTTTTCATCAAACTGGAAATATATATATATATATATATATATACACATGCATATTCATTTTTCACTCATTTCACGACTTGTTAATTTGTGCATTTTTAAGTAGTTTAACGTAGTAGGTAGAGAATGTTTATCATTCATTTATGCACAAATCATGAAATAAAAAGAAAAATGAGAGAAAAAAGAGTGCGTGTGTAATATTTAAGTAGAGGTGTCAATTCAGGTTAGTGTATCGTGTTCATGTTGTGTCGAGGTAAGGTTATTAGACTAAATAGCTTAACTCGAACCCAACTCATCTAATAATCATATCATGATCCTTCAATCCTAACATGGTCTGTTAATGAGGCAAGTTGACCTGACTTGACCCACTTGACACGCTTAATAAACAGGTTGTATTGAGTTGACATCAATGTGATACAACTTATTTCAACCCACTTAACAGCCCTACAATCAAGGAAGTCAATACTGTATCAGTACCAACTTACTGAGAAAATATATTGTACCGGTCATTAAACTAGTACTAGTATGATCCTCTAAAATGTACTAGATAAAAATCCCAATTGTGCCGGCCTATACCGCTTGTATTGGAGATATTTTTGTGTGTTTTGGCTAGTACAATTTTTTTTAAAAAAATTAAATTGAAAAAAAAATATTAAAAAAACATTTTATTTTAGATAATATATTGGGTTAATGTTAAGTTTATAAAATATTTAGATTTTAAGTTTTATATTGATAAAAATAAAAAATCATACTTACATAAATAAATACAAACATATATATATATATATATGTGTGTGTGTGTGTGTACGTATAGAAAATTAAAAATTTATAAATAATGGTAATCTTGAAACAGTACACCGATCCCAACTAGTATAAAAATATTTCATTCCTCTAACCAAATTAAAACTGTCTTAGGTACGAAATTGACTCCCTTAGTGAGAGCAAAGAAAAGTAAGAGATTTTTTAGCTTTACAAAATTAAATACAATGCTTCTATTATTATATATAGTATAGATATTAATTCAAATTTCAAAGGTTCTCTTTTGAAATCTTCGATATCCATGTGAACTATGTTTGATTAATTTTGCTCTTAGTAAAAAATCCTTTACGCGTGTTAATACTATTTTTTAATCATATAACACAAATATAGGTTATTAAAATTATGCGGTTTCATATTATATATATTAAAGAAATTAGAAAATATAAATTGTTAAGATTAATATAATTAAAAAAAATATTCCTTTAGTGAATTCAAAAAATATTGAATTATTTCAAACCAATTGAAGGGCACCCGCACGATTAATTTTTATATTTGATTGCATGTGTGGTTATATATATATATATATATATATATATATATTTTTTTTTTTTTTTACCTTTAGATGGTTTTTGTTTCTATTGTAGCCAAAACAACTAAATATGATAAAGAATATCATATTCTAAATCAATTTTTTTAAGTATTCCAAATAAATTTTTTCTTATATAACTTTTATAATTAAAACCATAAAACTTCCTTTATACAAGTGATTATTGCACCATCTAAAGATGATTAGTACATTTAAACCACCTCTACCCCCCCCCCCCCCCCCCTCTCTATTGTCTACTTATCTCAAAAAAATAAATAATAAAAATCCATAGAAATAAATGCATTCACCTTGTTAACACATGGAAATTTATAAACATAATTTGACATAAATGCAAGTTTCGGTGAGAGGGAAGGCTAATTGAATAATAATTAGTCTTCGGTACCAAAATGTTCAATAATGCCGAAAAAGAACAACTTTTACAAAGTTAAGAAATACATGATTTCATTTTCACGAGTGAGGCACCTTTTTATAATTAACACAAACTTATTAGTCTCCATTTGTTTCGGTGTCAATGTGAAATGATTTCCCTGACTACCCAAATAATTTAATTAATGGCAACTCCCTTGTTACTAAGGGTTTGAAAGGAGGGGAGGAGTTCAGGTAATAAGTAGAACATTCAAAAAAGAAATGCAAAATGATTTTGGGAAAAAATTATTTGTTTTCCGTCGTTTTGGTTGAAAATAGAACTTTTTAATTTTGATTTACACAAAATTCTCAATGAAAATGGTGGTGGTGGCAGAGCGGTTAGCTATAATACAATTACCACCATCACTTGCCACCAATAGACTGTCCTGAACCAGAATAATTTGCTGAATATAAAAGATAGTGAGTCTTCTGTCTTTATTATTTCCCAAAAAAAAAAAAATGATAACCAATTTTCTAAACTTGAGAGGGAAAATAGACATTTTGATTAATTTTATATTTAATTCTCAATAATGCATTTAATGTATATATATAGGTTTTTTTTTTTTTTTTTTTTTGAGAAACTATATAAATAGTTGTTTTTTTCTAGAAACAAAAACACACGCACAAATAGTTAAGAATGAGATAATCTCAACAACAAATTCTAAAACATAGGAATCAATCCTAATTCATATCCTAAAACATAGAAGTTAATTTGAACACAAACAAATAATAATACTAATCTACTGCTACCTTATAGAGATAAAAATCTATCACTACACCTGAATTTAAATACTTCTAATTTGTTTTTTTCTTCTCAAATAAAAATTTACTTCTAATTCAAATAAAAACTTATCTAGCATATCATCTCCGGTCATAACATAGATACAACCAAGCGCTAGCCAATACTTACTAAAACTGTTGTCCTGGCAGAATGTCTTTGGTTTAATTAATTACTTTGAATGGAGAAATCTTAATTGCTTTTTATTTTTTCCCTCAAAGTTTCTAAGATAACCCTCTATAATTTCTTCAAACCACCCATGATATCTAGACATTTACAACAGTATTTATCAAACACTTAAAGAAATGACTTCAACTAAATAAAGCTAAGTTTACAAAACAGAGAAATCCCTACTGATTTGAAAGCAAAACAAAAAACAAAACAGAAAACATCTACTTAGCATTGCAAAACTAGAAAACATTTCCACATTTATCTCCTATATAGTAAGCTTTGGTTGCCCCGGAATCCTTATCAACTCGAACTTGAATACAAGCTTGCCAAATTCTCCTCTTCCTTGTGTAAATTCATCCACAAAATACAAGCCATCATAGATGTATATCATGTTTTTCGAAGCCTTAGAACTTTCAAAGCCTCGAATTACCCTTACAGGAGTTCCGGCTTCCATACTATTCTTCAAAGCAAGGTTTCCACGCTCAAGCTTCTGATCTTTTGGTTCACTTTTTCCAGCCCTTGGATTCCCACCTTGACCTATATAAACCAATACCTCAGGTGATCTCATGTAATTGGCATAACGACCGGAAGCAACAATACTTGTGGCCAATTTTTGTTTACCCTTCATCACATAATCAATACCGCGCTGAAATTGACGATGAAGACCAATAACATTCAGTTCAGTTGCACACTCAAACTTGTCACCAACTTCAATTCCAGGAACAGGTCCTATCCGTTTGTCTACGTTAACCCATTTTCGTTCCCATTGAAGATCCTTTGCCACTTCCATATAAGCAGCCCTGGTTGCCCCACTTTTGAAGTCTGACTCTGCTTTCATTTCTCTCATGCGCTTGCTCAACAACTCTCTAAATAGATTCAGAGCCGCCTCCACTTTCTTTCGAGGACTAACAATAGGTTTGAAATACTTGGACCAAACTCTAAGCTTTTGATTCACAACATCCTCATTTTGTTTGTACGTATAGCTCACGCTAGTTCTTTTGGAAGTTCCATCACATTTCTCATCTGAAACCAATGGCTTGCATTCTTCCATGGGCTTCCTCTTCTTACCTAAAACACTGACATTAGAAGAAGCAGAAATTGATCGACCAAAGCTTGGCACTTTGTGCATATCCTTAGCACTGCCATTAGGAGCATTAGGCTTATTGAATTTAGAAGCAGTTTTATCACGCATTACAGTGGCATTACTATCTTTAGCTTCACTTGGAACACACTGACGCACAAATGCACCACAAGCTCTGCTAGAGTTGGAGGAAGATCCAAAACCTCGTTGTTTTGTAGGCATAGGTGGATTAAACAAACCCATCATGCGTTATAATTTGATTTTTCAAAGGATTTATAGGAACACCTGTATAGAAGCAGAAACATATATCAGACAAAGATTACATCATCCATATCCATATAAAAAATAATAATAATTTAAAGAGAACCACAAACATGTTTGTGCATTATAAACTAAGAGAACTTGCTACTCCACAAAGCAAACATGAGTGAATAGACATCAAACATGTTGTAAATGCAAAAGCTATGATAGCAATTTGATTGATTGTGAAAAATATTATGGCTATAGAAAGATCTCAAATAATAATAATAATAATAATAAGATAGAATTTAAAAATAAACACATCCGCACAGAAGATAGAACACTAAGAATTGACATGGTTCAGCAATAGACTACATCTGTGAGTAGCAAGGCATGAATTCACAAAGTGTTTGCACACCCAAAAAGTACTCACAAGTTTCAAAATCACTTTAGAACTCAAATTAATCAGAAGTTCCTCCACATGTGAGAGACCTTTGGGCCATTACTAGTAGACATCAATACCTACATCAGACAAGGAGTACCATTACCTGTTTACCAAGGAATAGACATTTCATACATACTAAGAAAATCCAAACCAGATCAAATTAGGGAAATTAGGGATTTGGGACAATTTTTAACAAACTCCACAAAGCAAGAGTAACTAATCTATACATCAAACATACTACAATCGAAAAATGAAAGACATCAAACAGGTAAAGCATGTTTTTAATAGAAGATTACCCAGAAAAAAGTAGTATCTTAAAAGCCAAAAACATCAAACATATTACCATCACAAAAAGAAAATCTCTATGTAGTCCTGATGATAATAATAGAAACACACAAAGAAATCTACGTAATAGGATAATAAGCACTTAACATCAACACATATTACAAGGAAAGACATGAAACAGGTAAATCATGCTTTTAACCGAAGATTACCCAGAAAAATCAATAAATTTTTTCCTTCAACAAAAGAAAATATAATATTTTTAAAAGCAAAAGACATGAAACATAGTATAATCACAAAAACAAAATCTCTATATAGCCCAGACGATAATAAGAAACAACTCAAACAAATAACATAGAAACACAAAAAGAAATCACTTGTAATAGGACAAAATGGGTACACTTACTTTACTTGGTACTTCAGAAACCTAAAATGAGTTGAATAGGTAGAGGATAGTGAAGAAACAACAAGAAGAGACTTGAAATGCTATGAATCTCAGAAAAAACGCACATTGTTTTGGTGAAAATTTGGAGTCATGCATGCAAAGATGGTCACTGAAAGTGGAAAGACTTCAGAGCAGAGAGCCTTGTTTCTGTTTGCGTGTCAAGGAAATGAAAGTGAATGCTTTCTTTACCACTCTTGCTCTGTAGTCTGAACTCAACCAGTTCCCGTTTAACCCAATACATTTGTCTTTTTCAGATTAAAGCATATATCAGTGTATTGATTGGGTTCAAGGCACCTTAAAAGTCCAGCCCACATCATATATAATACCTCTTTTGGTATGAGCTTGGACAATTCTACTTCCATTAAAAGTAGGTTACGTGATATTTAGGTTAATTCTACTTCTCTTTAATTCAACCATTCTCACTTTTGCTTTTCTTCAAAAATAATAATAATAATTACATGTACTTATTTTTTTATTCATTTCACAACCGGTTAATTTGTGTATTTGTGAGTAGTCAAATGTAGTAGAATGTGTCTATCACTTACTTACAGTGGTATAAATTAACAAATTATAAATTTGTATATATGTTTAAGTGACTTTTTTTGGGGGAATGTGTTTGCTAGCGGGAGAAAAAGGAAGAAGTAAAAAGAGCAAAGTTACAATATAAGGTGAAACATTGAAACAAAAAAAAGCAATACGCGTGAAACATACAAGGTGAAAGACAAATTTGGGATTGTATTCAAAGTGAGCGAAAATCTCCAATACGCGTTTTATGGCTGTGTTTGCATTTTTGTTCTTTTCTTTTTTATCAGCGCCTACTTCATCGTTCATGGAAAATAAACAGTATATTAAGGCATATAAACATTATTTTGTGAGTATAAACAGTAATTAGAAATTATTTTTTTGTTTATTTTTTATTTTCAGCAAAATAAAGGCTCTTTAGGATATACACCACTGTAAGTTTCTTTAAAAAAATTTCTCCTCTCTTTCCGTGTGTAAAATTTTCAGCAAAATATTTTTTTTGAGAAAGAGAATTTCAACCTATGGCGTCCGCTCCTGATGATAGCTCTTTATCATCAGACCAAGATACAAAAAATATTTTACAAAATATTTTGCTACCAGTTCAGCAAAATAAACAGCATGTAAATGCACCATAAAAATAAATTTGAAAATAAGTTGTAATAAATTTTATAATAGTGAATTTATTTGAAGTTTGTTTCATGGTTTTCTTTTAAAAATGTTTCCACATAAATTTACACCAAATACAACAATATCTTAATAATTTAATGTAAGGTGTTTAAAAAAGTAATAATAAAATATATATATATATATATATGTTATTATCTAAAATAAAAAGGGATTTAATTTTTCACGCCAAGTGTCATTTCACAGGAACAATACTTTTTCAGTCTCTCAATAACAAATTGTCGGTGGTTTTTTTTTTGCCAATAGACTTCATGAATTAATTTTAAAAACAAAAAATATCAGGCAAAGATTACAAGAATCATATCCATTTAGAAGAATTAATATTTATAAAAAAAAAAAACAAAAAAAAAAACACAAACACAAACAATAACATGTTTATGCATATAAAAAGAAACAACTTGTTACTTCACAGACCAAAACATGAGTGGATAGACATCAAACATATCAATCACAAAGAAAAAAAAAGATATCAAACAGGTACCCCAAAAAAAAAAAAAAAAAACATGTTTAATAGAATATTAATTACCCAGGAAAAAAAATTAACATCTTAAGCAAAAGATATCAAACATATAACAATCACAAAAAGAAATCTCTATACGTACTACATAGAGTATATAGACCAGATGATTATAAAAAGAAGCAACTAAATATAGAGATACATAAAGAAATCTACATAATAACCAGTAAGATAATTATTTCTCAAAAAAAAAAAAACTAGTAAGATAATTAGCTAAGGACATTAATGGTTTGTACTATTGTAGACTTGTTGCTGCCAGTATAGCTTCTGTTGATGTGTAGTTACGTTTTTGTGTTTAATAATATTTCCCTTTTACCAAAAAAAAAAAAAAAAAAGCACTCACAAGAAATTGCTCTGGCCAAATGGGAACTCTAATTCTAAACAGTATTGATAGTACCATGAGAAGTTGTAATTAATAAAAATTATAATTAACTTTTTACTATTATCACATAAAATCATCAATTTTTTTTTTTTTTACAACACTATGTCAGTTTATCACATAGGTATGTCAGTAAAAAAAAGAAGGTATTGTCTGTTTTGGTTTGGGGGTCACGCAAAGATGGACGCTGAAAAGGCTGTGAATTGTGATCAGAGTCTGCAGAAAGCATTGTTGATACTTTTCTTTTTTAGGAGAAAATATATAATGACATTAACACAGGAAAAGGATTACAGGGGCCAAAGCCTACAACAATTAACCAAGACCTGACTGAATAAGGTGAGATTTTAAAAAGGCGGATAAACATCTTTCCAAACATAAGTAACATTATTACACTTGTCAAACTGGGCGAGCTCATAAGTAGCCCTGTTATAATACCTTTTCACGTGTCAATAGCATTGTTGATAGTGTCAAAGGTCATTCAAATATTAATTGAAACCTACTACTCTACTCTCTACTCTCTACTAAAGCTCATATAGTCTACTGATGACCTTCAACGATTATTGATTTTGCTATGATTTTGCTATGACTTGTGTCAGACTTATCTTGATCTTTTAATTAAAAAATCATTTATATTTTATATATATATATACACTACATATTTTTCCCTTTTGGCTTTTGCCAAGTGTGTTTTAGCCTCGTTATTGTGTTTATATTTTTCATGAACTTATCGTTACATACATAAAATATAAATGAAATGGAAAAAAAGCCATCATTTTCTCTCATATATTTAATCCCAATTCCCAAGTTAATTTTTTATCCGACGTTAATTATAATTTTTTAATAACTCCCCTTATTTTTTTTTTTTTTTTCTATAACTATCCAAAGTTAATAATTGGATGTATAGTATATACATATTTATTTTTATATACCATATTACCATCCTATATAATTTAATTTCAACTGTTCATTGATGATTATAAAATACAAACTATTAAATAAGACTAGTCTCATTTGAGGTGAAAAAAAACAAAAAATAAAATAAAATAAAACCAAATTCAACATAGTGAGAATAGGGAGTAAGAGAAACCGAAAATTAAAAAAGAAAAAGGTAAACCTTGATAAAGCGCAAAAAAAAAAAAAAAAAATTTTTGAAAACTTGAGTGATTGAAAGAATATAGGAGAGTTGGAGCATTTTTAAATACTAGTCTCGTCACACACGCTTCATACTTGTAATGAGGTTTATTTTTAGATTTTTTTTCTTTTAATAGGAACTTAGGGTTTTTTTTTTTTTTTTTTTGGGGAACATGGGTAGTTTTATTTTTTTAGAACATGGGGTAGTTTTGGTTTTGTAGATGGGATAATGGAAAGTTTTATAATACATAGGGTAATTTTATAAACATGGGTAGGTTTTTTGTTTTTAATTTTTGTCAATTTACAGTTTTAACCTCATTTTTATGTTTTAGAAATAGGGATAAGTTAATTAAATTAGGGATATTTTTGAAACTCAAAAGGTCAATAACTAATTTTTTAAATCCTCTTAATATATAGAGATAATATCCTATATAAAAAAAATAAGGGACTATTTGCATGATAAATTTTGTTATAATCGAATGTTATTTAATATTCGATCCATAAACTTATTTTTTATACATAATCTTATACAATTGAAAAAAAAAACTTAATATTTAAACATTCGTGGATAACATAAGTATTAATCTTTGATTTTTTGAAAATTTTACAAACATAAAATATATGAAAAAAAAAATTGTAATTCAATGATAAATTTGTCAAAATTCATATACAATAAAAAGAATAAGGAAAACTTTGTCCTTATTAAATTATAAGAAAAGAATAAAAAATAAGAATTAATATTTATTCAATTCAATTATGTTCATTTCAAAGAATTAATATTTATTCAATTCAATTCTGTTCATTTCAAGGCATTCAACACTTTAAGTTATGTTCTGTTGGATTTTTTTGTGGTATGTTTTTGTTTTTAAAACATTTTTTTATTATATATTTTTCTTATTTTTCACTTGATAAAGACTTTTTTATCCTAAGCTAGAAAGTGTGTTTGATTTAAACAAAAAATAGTTTGGAAAAAATTACATTTTAAAAGGTGTAACAAACTAAACCCTAAACTTTCAAAAAGTAACAAATTGAACAGTATAGTTTCAAAGGTAATTAAGTACAAATCAAACACTTAGGATCCATTTGGATACCGCTTATTTTGTTGAAAATTGAAATAAATAAAAAAGTTACTGTTCACGTATTTAACACTGTTCATAAGCCTAAAATTACTGTTTATGGATAATAAACAGTGCCAGATGCGCATCCAGAAAAAAAAAAAAAATGCAATACCCAAACGCCACCTTAGTATAAACTATTAGGTTTAAAACACAATGTTATTTCCCTTATATGAGTTGAAGTTTAATTTTTAAAATTTTAAATTATAGGTTTTATCTTTTATTTTTTAAACTTTAGGGATTAATTTAGTATTTTGAAAATTACAAATTTTAATTTGTTACCCGCCTCAACTATCATAAATGATAAAACTATTCTCTCTCTCTCTCTCTTCCGATAAAACATGTTTACTTTTCTTGACAATCATTTTATTTTTGTTCTCTCTTCTAAAAGGCCCTTCTTGACTATCGAAAAAAAAGAAAGGCCTCTCTTATCGTGCAATGCAGTTTGATTTTGTCTTATATGCAAACTTAATTATCAAAAAATTATAAGCAAAGAAAAAAAAGATAGTTAACTTCAAAAAAATAAAAAATAAAACTGGTTTTTGAAAAACAAAGAAAAAGTTAAAGAAAATAAAATATGATATCAATGAATGAAAGAATAGAAATGGAAAAAATAGTAAACATACTTTTTGAAGTGCTTTTTGAATTTATTCCTCTCTCCCTTTCTCTCCTCGTCGCTCCCTATTGAAGAGAGAACAGTTTAGTAATCTGCCTCTGTGCCTTCTCTCTTTCCTCTATTGAAACTGCAGTTACTTCTTTGTACCCTTTTTTGTTTTTTTCTAATAATTTGGTGTGGTGTGCTTCTTTAAAGCGTGATAGTTTTAGTTGTATCTATCTCTCAATTTAAATAACTTTCCCGGTAAAATAGGTACACGATATGTCGCATTTTATCAAAAAACACAAAATGGTACGCGACCTTTCTCCTTCGTGAAACGTGACGTTGCAAGTTGTATTATTTCGTGAATGAGTGTGGGCCCTCGTATAAAAAAAAATTTATTAAATAATAGTAAATGTTATGTTCACAATATTTTCACAACAAATTCTATGTAGTGGGTTGTTAATGGTGGGGTAGAAAAGTAATTTCAGTGATAAGTTCAAATTTGAACCAATAACAACTAACCATCTTAATTTGTTGTGAAAATTTTATGAGTGTAGCACTTCTTTTAAATAATACCCTGGTATCAAAAATCAATAAATTAGATACTGGCCTCTAAGCACATGCTCAGAGGCTCTTCTATTTTTTTGGAAAAAAATTTAATAATTTGTATCCATTATAATTTTGGATTATTACATTTTCCAATAAAAAAAAAACTTAGGGGTGTGATGAAAAATTATTTTACCTACAAACTCATAATACTCATCACACCCCCATATTTTTTTTGTGATTGAAAAATATAGTAATTCCAAATTATAATTGATGCAAATTATTAATTTTCCAAAAAAATAGAAGAGCCTCAAAGAGCCTAGTGTTTATTTTATTGAGTATAGTTATAATCTTAGGTAACAACTAATTTTATACTTAAACTTTGTGCTTTTTTTAATAGCATTTCAAACACAAACTCTCACTAACGTATTTTCAAAAGTTTTCCCTTTTTATTTTTATATGGGAATTCAAACACAAACAAAACTTGAAGGTAATTCAGTAAAAATATATCTTTAACTCCCACATAAAACTAAACTATTCTTTTTTTCTTCAAATCCTAAATTTTAACCTCTTTTATCTCTTCCTTTATTTTTAAAAAATTGCTTTTTTTTTTAATTGCTATATCTTTAAAATTTCAATTCTCACTTTTTTTTTTCTAAATCTCTTCTTCCCTATTTGAAAAGTATATTTTCTATTTGAATTGGTTACTTCTTGGTCCTTCCTTTCATTTCTTTTTTATTTTATTTTGTTTTTTGTTTTTTGTTTTTAAACTCAAATACTCTTAATTGTTCGGTTATTCTTTTCTTCTTTTTTTTAATCTTTTTTTGGGCCAAGTACCCTTTTTTTTTTTTTTTTTTTTTTCTGTGAACCATTTAGGGAAGTATGCTGGCTTACTTTAATGGTCCGTTTAGATTGAGGGTGAGGGAGGAAGAGTAGAGTAGAGTAGATTTAGTACAAAATAAACTTATTTTTAGCCAACTTTACTTTACTCCCCCTCCTTTCCCCCTCCATCCAAACAGGCCATAAAAAAAAGAAAGAAAAAAATGTCAAAAAAAAATCTTCTCTCAAAATCACGATTTTTTAAATTCTCAAACAAAAATAATTGAATTTAAACAAAGTGATAACACATCAATTCGTTATTAATAAACTTCTCAAATTGAAATCTTTTAAAAAGAGTTTGTGTTTGAATGAAAAGTTTGAAAATATCCACACACACAAAAAAAAAAAAAAAAAAAAAAAAAAAAAAAAAAAAAGAAGAAGAAGAAGAAGAAGTAGAAGAAGAAGAAAGAAATTTGATACACGTAGATAAGTATATTTTCTATTTGAATTCGGTTACCTCTTGGTCCTTCCTTTTTTTCTTTTTTCTTTTCTTTCCCCATTTTTTTTTTTTTTTTTTAGAGGGAAGTATGTTGGGTTACTTTAAAGAAAAGAAAGAAAAGAAATCTCCTCTCAAAATCACAATTTTTTTTAAAATCTTAAATAGAAAATAATTGAATTTAAAACAAAGTGATAAATATCAATTCGTTATTGATAAACTTCTCAGATTCAAATCTTTAAAAAGAGTTTGTGTTTGAGTGAAAAGTTTGAAAATATCCACACACACACAAGGAAAATATAAGCCAAAAAAAAAAAAAAAAAAAACTGATACCACGTAGATGCAAATGACAAAGGTATACAACAAACACTCAAATAGAGTTTTATGCTAGAGTGATTCCTTTTAGGCTTTATTATACATATAGACAACTTCCAAAAAAAGAGTTTGTGTGAGTTAAAACTTAAAACTGAAAAGTTTGAAAATATCCACACACAAAAAAGAAGAAGGAAAAGATAAGGAAAAAAAAGAAAAGAAGAAGAAAAACAGATACATGTTGGTGCAAAGGAATAAAAAAGAAGAAGGAAAATATAAGGAAAAAAAAAAGGATTTTGAG
This sequence comes from Quercus robur, assembly GCF_932294415.1. Lineage (NCBI taxonomy): Eukaryota > Viridiplantae > Streptophyta > Magnoliopsida > Fagales > Fagaceae > Quercus > Quercus robur. The sequence goes on from NC_065542.1 coordinate 26,466,695, forward strand.
GCACATGATATTGAAGTCAATCACGGGTAATAAGCAATAGTCAAATACCATTGAATCCTTATAAAAATCTCATTCACCCACAGGTAAGTACACCTCAAATTCTAAATCATTGCTAGCCATGGAAGGTAAGAACTCAAAAAATAGTCAATGATGAAGAAAATAAAATAAAATAAAATAAAGAATAACTTGCAATTTAGATTAGAGATGCAAAAGATAGAGCTTGAAAAGCCATTTGAATTGTGTAAATTATGCTAAATTGTTTAGAACCCAAATCTGGAAATAGAAGAAGAAGAAAGAAAAGGATGAGATTGAATTTGTGTAATTTGAAGAAGAATGAGAGTAGATGTTATTGGGTTGTAAACTGACAAAGCGTACATGTGTTTGTAGGTTATTAAAGTAAAAAAGCTTTATTTTACATATTTATCGCTGTTAGTTAAAAACTTGTAAGTTAGTGGTATAAGAATATTTTAGAACTATGAAAATGAGAAATCCAAACAAGGTAAACCCCTTAAATAGCAGTATAGATATAGGAATTTAAACACAAACAAAACTTGAGGATAATTCAGTAAAAATATATCTTTAACTCCCACATAAAACTAAGCTATTCTTTTTTTCATCAAATTCTAAATTTTAACCTCTTTTATCTCTCCCTTTATTTTTAATAAATTGCTGTTTTTTTTTTTTTTAATTTCTGTTTCTTTAAAATTTCAATTCTCACTTTTTTTATTTATTTATTTTTTCTAAATCTCTTCTTCCCTATTTGAAAAGTATATTTTCTATTTGAATTCGGTTACTTCTTGGTCCTTCCTTTCTTTTCTTTTTTATTTTATTTTGTTTTTTGTTTTTTTAAACTCAAATACACTTAATTAGTAAACTTCTCAGATTCAAATCCTTTAAAAAGAGTTTGTGTTTGAGTGAAAAGTTTGAAAATATCCACACACAAAAGGAAAAGATAAGCAAAAAAAATAAGAAAAAAAAGAAAGAAATCTATTACACGTAGATAAGTATATTTTCTATTTGAATTCGGTTACTTCTTGGTCCTTCCTTTCTTTTCTTTATTATTATTTTTTTTTTGTTTTTTTAAACTCAAATACTCTTAATTGTTCGGTTACTCTTTTTTTTTGGGGAAGTATGTTGGGTTACTTTAAAGAAAAGAAAGAAAAAAAAATTCTCCTCTCAAAATCAATATTTTTTTTTTTTTAAATCTCAAACAAAAATAATTGAATTTAAAACAAAGTGATAAACATCAATTCGTCATTGATAAACTTCTCAAATTCAAATCTTTAAAAAGAGTTTGTGTTTGAGTGAAAAGTTTGAAAATATCCACACACAAAAGGAAAAGATAAGCAAAAAAAAAAAAAAAAAATCCTGATACACGTAGATGCAGATGACAAAGGTATACAACAAACACTCAAATAGAGTTTCATGCCAGAGTGATTCCTTTTGGGCTTTATTATACGTATAGACAACTTCCAAAAAAAGAGTTTGTGTGAGTTAAAACTTAAAACTAAAAAGTTTGAAAATACCCACAAAAAAAAAAAAGAAGAGGCAAAAGATAAGGAAAAAAAAAAAGAAAAAGAAAAATAGATACATGTTTGTACAAAGGAACAAAAAAGAAGAAGAAAAATATAAGGGAAATTTTTTTTTTTGAGGCACATGATATTGAAGCCAATCACAGGTAATAAGCAATAGTCAAATACCATTGAATCCCTATAAAAATCTCATTCACCCACAAGTCAGTACACCTCAAATTTTAAATCATTGGTAGCCATGGAAGGTAAGAACTCAAACAATAGTCAATGATGAAGAAAAAAGAAAAGAAAAGAAAGAATAACTTGCAATTTAGATTAGAGATGCAAAAGATAGAGCTTGAACAGCCATTTGAATTGTGTAAATTATGCTGAATTATTTAGAACCCAAATCTGGAAATAGAAGAAGAAGAAAGAAGAGGATGAGACTGAATTTGTGTAATTTGAAGAAGAATGAGAGTAGATATTATTAAGTTGTAAACTAGCAAAAGCATAAGCGGGTTTGTGGGTTATTAAAGTAAAATAGTTTTATTTTACATATTTATCCATATTAGTTAAAAACTTGCAAATGAATGGTATAAGGTATAAGGTATAAGGGTACTTTAGAACTATGAAAATGAGGAATCCAACCAGGAGAAACTTCTTAAATAACAGTATACATATGTGTGTAAAACTAACTACCTACATAATATATGCCTTTTATTTGTTAGTAGGGTAGTTATATATTGGTATCTCTATTTTTTCTTTTTTTGATAAATAGTCATATTGAAATTTGATTTGGGTAGTATCATTTTATACTAAATACTTTCTAACATGTTTTTTTTTAATAGAAAATTTTAGTTAATACTAACAATTTAACAATTATGAAACTCAACCCCCCAAAAAAAAAAAATTCATGAAAATTGTTGTATTTTTTTTATTGAAAAAAATAAATAATGATGTACTAAAATTTGCAAAATAAAAATATGATAAATACCCAATAAATAATAACTATCCAAATATATATATATATATATATATATATAATAAAACAAAAAAAAAAAAACTACCCAAGAATAAGATAAAAGTAGCTGATTCAGTAAAAATAAAAAAATACTACTCAGTTTACACTTCACAGTACACTCCTATACAAACAAGGACATGTTTTTCTTTCTTTTAAATGGAGCACCATTTCCTCAAAAAAAAAAAAAAAAAAAAAAAAAAGAGTAGAGCACCAAAGTGGATAAAATAAAAAGTAGCATCCAAAAGGATTCCTTTCGTTTTTATAGAACTAACGTTACAACAAGACGATTTTACATTATTGAAACCTTGCATGCCATGAATAAAGTAAAACTTGAATAAAGACAAATAATTGAATTGAAATTGTCACATTCCTCAAAGAAGGCAAAAACCTTTTCTAATCAAATACCAACTTTCTCATACCCAAAACATAGGCATCTTCTTTTTCATTATCTGGTCATGCTACAATTCCCTAGTATTATCCTATTACTGTATATCCATAAATTACTGTAAAACGTTGGAGCCCGGTCTTCACAAATAATACATTCTCTCAGTGATAAACAGTCATTTTGATATCTCAAATTAATAATGGTGTCAGCAACAGTAACAAGCACATATAAAGAGAGCAATAGAAGAAAGTCATTTGGTAAAAACATGCTCAAAAAAGGGTAAGAGTTACAAATTCAGATTGTGGGGTGAGGTAAGGAAACAAGAAAACAGATCAGTAGACCACCTTCTAGGCTATTATTGCTTGGCTCATTGTTATCCCTCCCAAATTGCAAACATAGAATATAACCGCACAGATTAAGGACTATATTGCAAACCAAAACTACTCCCCAACTGCAACAAAAGGTAATGCCCTGATGACAAAAGAAAAGCACGGGCAAAATCAGTACTAATTTCAACTCTCTCTATCAATATTGATGAGAAACTAGGGCCAAAAAATTAACATTTTTAGTTCTGAGAAAATTTCCAACATAAAGTGATTAAATTCATGGCTTCACCCACCACCCCACAGTTATGGAGGGTGGAAGTGCCATCTTATCCAAATGCTATTAAAATTGCATTTTTAGGATAAAAGATATGTAACCATTTTAAGGAAACGAACACCACAAACTTTTGAAAATGGTGTGAAGATGAGTAGTAGTTGAGGTGATCAATATGATCTGAATCCTAGATTCTATTGCAGTTGTGAAAATTTTAGCACTAAGAACAAATTTACCAGCCACCGTGTCTTGAGAAATAGTCATTATCCAGAGATATAGCAAGAGCAACAGCTACAGCTCTCTCTGACAGTGTCAGTGGACGGGCAACTTCCAACTCTTGTATCTGCCAGCAAAGACAGCACATATAAGATTAGAGAAATCAATGAAATCATTAAAAGAAAATAATTCCTTTTTTGTTTCCTAATGTGGTACCATTGTAGCAGGGCCAGTCTTGGAGCGAGGATCAGAACTCCCAAATCGGATCACATACTGACCAGCATCAGTAAAGATCTGCATTTCATCAAATTATAGTTCAAAATTAAATTTCCATACCCGTAGCTAGTTCCTTTGGCAACCAAAATAAATCTAATAACTCAAAAAAAAAAATACAAATGCAAATGATCCTTCACAAAAGACATAATATAACCCAGAAGGCTAGATAGACGTCTGTCAATGATAGAAAACAACATGGTCTAAGCCCACTCTGGTTTAAAGATCAGTAACAACTCATTATCTCATAGTTTGTTAAGGAAATTTGCATTATGTATCACACCTTAATTACACCATTACTTGATTAGATGTTTCAAAACAAGGTTAATTATTCATTTTGTAAGGCAATGCATACAAAATAACAATAGAAGGCTGATAAATTAATTATTGAAAATTTTTAAACGAATAATTTAAAGTAAGGGCCATCAAGAACTCTACATATAAAGGCAGGAGCGTAGCCAAAAATTTTTGGTTGGAGGGGCCGAGGTAATATTATCATATTGATTTGCAATTCAAGAAAAATACAAAATATGACATATATACATATATACATGTCTTCCTGCATTAGTTTTAGAAAAAAACGTTAACTCTAACCAAAATTAGACCACATTTACAAGAAATAATATTTATAGAAACTAAATATAACAAAGTCACTATAAGCAACTATAAAATAAATAGCAGTTAAGTTCAACCAAATTAGACTACTATGGTCAAAAATAAATTCAAAATAAATTTCATTCATCTCAACTAAATTCAAAATCAATTTCATTGCTACTAATAGTCTAACACTGTACCCTCATAGTCTCTCTACTCTCTAATGATAATTCCCACACCAGTACAACATAGGTCTTTGAATAGCTATGGGATATGGCTGACATGTCTTAGAGAATGAAAGGAAAAGTCAAAAAGATGAAAAGTAAGAATTTGGGGTGGGGCATTTTTATGGCTACGTATTGGAGGGGCCAAGTTTTTCTCATTGGGGGGCTAGCTCTTAAATGAGAAAGTGTGAGACCTATTTCTTCCTACTATTATAGAGGTTTTAAAAAATTTGGGGGGGGGGGGGGGGGGGGGGGCGCCAAAGCATAACGTACCTCCGCCCCTGAATTAAAGGGTACATACAGCCCTATGCTTTCTAAGGTAAAACATAAAACTTGTACATGTTAACAACACTTGTTTCTTTAAAAATTATTTCCAAAATTGAAATCATTCTTGCCCTCAGAACCAGCTCATTATGCTCTATGTGATCTACATAAGGAAAATTATTATGCTCTATGTGATCTACATAAGGATTAAGGAAACTCCCATTGTACTACGATTTCAAGCATATGCTATCAACATTGGTTTTGAGGAATACCATTCCAATTCTTCTGTCTCATAATTACTGACATGAGTTACACAGATATTTGATAATCAGAATTTTGTTATGTGCATTATTAGTTAGTTTGAGTTTGAGTGTGCTTGGTGACAATGCCAAGATTTTTTTTTATACTTCAAGCTGATCGGGTAGTCCTGGTTATTAGGCAGTAGTTGAGTCCCAGTTGGTTGTTTGTTCCATTATCTGTTGCTATTTTTTAGGACTTGAATGTTGTGGTGCTACAGTGGTACCTAATTTCTAGTTTTGAATGTTGGTCAATCATGTAGAAGCAAGTACTAATCAATAAGGTTTGTGCACTTTTATTATGTGAAAAAACTTGTGTTGTGGAGATCCAGACTCACAAAGTAGTCCACATTCTATCAAATTTGGAGACTTTGGTTCCCTTGAAGTAACCATAAATATTGGTGTACACAGTAAATTTGTTAACAATTAATATCTTGGATAATTTTCTAGGCATATCTACAATCTAAAACATCAATAATGAATACAAACTTCTACAAGGACTTATAGGTACAGACTATATATAATTCAAAAAGTTTCGAGTCAGCAAGTCCATCGCGGATTGGTAGACTAATAGAATATGAAGTTTAATCAAAACCTTGGTTCACAAAAGAGAATAAAACTTAAGCATTAGACCATGAATCAAGTAAAATCCAAAACTTAGTTTTGAAAGAAGAGAACAAATTGTGCATTAGAATCAACTACATAGCTCATATAATATCTTTGTAAAGCAGAAAAGAAACAACCTCAAAGCCAAAGCCCCTCCAATCACGATCAATCTCAGCAAGCACTTTTCCATCAATATCTTTTAAAGTAAATGTCCAATTCCAGAAGCCAGGGTTTTCAACAACCGCAAACTGCTTATTCCTACAAATCAAATGACCTTAGGCTTGGAGGCATAAGATAGAAACAAAACAAAGTCCAATAACAGAAGTTACAAGTGTAGACTGCAATGACATCTAGCTCAAATGGCACCTCCCCCCCTTTTAAGAGCAAGATGGAGGGTGAATCATGAGTTTAAGATCCATTGGGTACATGTGTAATTACCAATAAAAAACTGACTGAACAAAAAAAAAAATGTGACCTCAAGATGCAAGATTACATCATTAATACATTACTGAAACAGAGATGATACAAGGGAACATGTTTACCCTGTAGAAGCATGTTGGTGCATACATACCCATAATCTCTTTTAATTAATAACTAATCACACAGGTGGCTATTATAAGTTCATAACTAGGACGGCACATATAATATACAAGTGTAGAAAAATCAAGAATCGATCAAATATTTGTCAACCAGGTCAAAATTCTTTTAAAGTTCATATTTGTAGAACCAAAATGAAGAAGATGAAATTCCTCCTAATCTTATATTTTCCTATAGAAGTAACTAGCCATTGCTTTGGTAGCTACAAGTTAACATCACAGTTTTGAAAGACTAATGCTGCTTCCCTCAAGTCAAGGCAGCTATAAAATGGCATTTTAAAAGATGTTGATCAAATATATGTACAAATATCACAAAATTTCTTCATTATGGCATTTTAACACGTTCCCACTCTAGATAAGCTAATACACACATATTCTGGAAATACAGAAACAATGAAATTCCATGGTCAAACTACCCAAAAATAGAATACTCCAATGATATCTAAAAAGTGCCAAAATATATTATTCCAATTGTAGGTAAATGGTCCTTCAAGAAGTACGAAATATAGCTTGTTATTGTAGTTATTAGAAGATTGATACCACTAAAATCATCAACCCACAATATCGGAATGTACTGAATTCTGCCATTCATGGACAACAAAGCAGATACTTAATAAGCTAATTCACCTAAAATCATTTCCTGAGCCTGATGATCCACATTCCACAACCATCTATCTTGTATCTATACTTTAAGTATCTTTTGCAATGAAAGAAAGCACCTTAAATAAAACCTCTGGCTCCAAACTTCAATTGCAATGAAATATAAAGGCACTAACCTTAAATGAATAAAGAAATTTGCAAAGTAATTCAGAAAATAGTATTTACCCCAGGTACAAGTCATATATCCTCCTCCACAAATGCCATCGTCTGTGAACCACACCAATTTCCTAAATAGGAGCAGATTTTTGAAATCAGCAACAGTCAGATTGGCTTCAGCATGCTAAAAACTATGTATAGTTGCAATAAAAAACAGCATAAATGTCTAGCTGACATACCTTACCATCAATCTCTGCATATATTGAGCTGGTAATCCACCAAAAAGGCCTACGAACCTGAACATGGTAAAAATAAAAAAAGTTCAAGCGTAACCAGAAACATATTCAAACCATAAGAATCTAAAAGCCTGATATGGTTCCAAAAGAATAATAAATCTCAGAGAAATCTCACCCTAAAGAGCTCATTACCCATGCCATCAGTTATATATGCAACAAAAGGGCGCCTTGTTCGTAGCAACTGCAAGAAAGGAAAACAAGTATTGACAAGGAAAGATTCTAAAAGATAAAATCAAATATCACAAGCAAGCAAGAAAATTAAACTAGTATTCCAAAACCCAAACACAGAATAGCTTTAAAGAACATCATGCATGTACTCTGTTATTCTTTTTTATTTATAGGTACTCTACTCTATTATTCATATTTAATTAATTTCCAGAATCAGTTAAAGGAAAGCCAAAGGACTGTCAATAGTGCCAGCATGTTAACACAAAAAAGAGTTCTCTATACTTGTCTACCCATGTCCCAAGTCAGGTGAAAGTTTTCTTGGTCAGTTCAATCTCTTTTGGTACTAGTGTAGTTCAGAACAATTCTGATTACAGTTATCTAAAACAGCATGACATAAAATTTTTCTAAATGCTGAACCTTTTTGTGCTGGGCTTTTTTCAGGTTATAAAAAAGTTGTTTTTTTTGCTCACTTAGGCTCCTCCAGCACCATCACTCTCTTTTCTGTCACTACTGGACCTTTGCTGACTGCCATAGTCACCACCAAAACTAACTTCTCCAATTCCACTTACAAGAAGCTCAACAAACTTTACTTATTATGCCACCACTATATTGCAACCACCAAGCCTCTTGCCACCTTTATTGCACTTGCATGACTATCAGCGCTACTGCTGCAGTCTTTACCATTTGTTACTAGGCAAACTGACCCACCGCCACTCACCATTTTTTTTCCACCACCACCACCACCAACCTTTTCTCTCCAATCAATCAAGAAATGAAAGAAAAAAATTTCTAATGATTCTGAGTTAGGCAGTAACACATCTTGTTTTTCTTTATCGATGCATTACTTGACTTTCCAAAACATTTCTTTATTGATGCATTTCTTTATCAGTCACCAAAAACATTATTATTTCAGGAAAACATAAAGAGATTGTTTTGTTTCCTAAAAGATCCATTCTTGTTAATGCACAGTACGCCCATCCCATTAGAGGAACTGAAACTGACGCCCAAATTCAAAACACCCAAGCCAAGCCCCCCAAATAAAAGTCCTAAATCAAACAATTCCACCCCCCCCCCCCCCCCCCCCCCCCAAAAAAAAAAAAAGCGAAACTGATAAACAACACCAATTAAAACTAAAGCATTATAGTCTTAAAAAACATAGATGCCAAACCTATAAACAGAGGGAAAACACCCATAAAAAATTGGGGGTGGGTCTCTATGATGTTTGTGGGTGGATCACTGATGCAGAACGTGCTTGCAAAATAAGGAAATAAAGGAGGAAAACAGAAAACCCAAGTATTGCACTGCTCAAATCTATTTCTAGGGCCTCTTTTTAATAGGCTTCAAGAAGCAAAACAATCCACAGTAACATTCCATAAAATCCTCAACAATATTAAAGACTAGATTCAAAATTCAAATGTGAGATCAGGCATCTCATCTCAAATAAGTAAAAATTCTGAGATAATAAAATTAACAATGTCTTAGTCCACATGATGAGATTGACATGGAAAAATACAAGGAAATCATCTTCCATGAAACATGTACACTTTCTGTTTTATTATGATATAATATTGAACTTTATTGATTTTCATGTTGATTTTAAAGCTAAAGGATGACATTAGAATCTAACACACTATGCATTATAGTTAATAAGAAGTTGACACCAAATGTATTATATATATTGTGCACACAACAAAATGTTTAAAAATGAAGAGTGTAGCGGTAAAATCTACAGGCTGCAAAACAACAGAGTATCAGGAATATACCTGTCTGGCAAGGAGATTGCTCTGCTCACGAATAAAACCTACAGGCTGCAAAACAACAGTGTATTAGGAATTGGGAAATCGTTCAAAGGGTAAAATAATAAGCCCATTTGTTTGAAAGATAATTGTGTGTGGAAAAACTTTAGGATAATGAAGGGAGTTAGATTGATTACTCACTGACTGGGGGTAGCACACATCTACAATTGCATACCGGTTTTCCTACAGTTCCACCAAATAGAATTGAGAGTAAAGAATCTAAAGATACAACTAAACAAGGAAAATAAACATAAGAAGAAGAAAATGAAAAATTAAATGCTCAAAAGAGACAGAGGAAATAGGTTCTGCTATCAGAATGCAACAGTTGATTTTTCAAAATATTGATCCAATAAAATCTTTTTTAATGGTGTAACACCAAAAGTTACACTTAATATTTTCCATTTGGAGTAATTGTTTTAGAGTAAGGATCAAGTTACACCTAGTGTAACTTGATCCTCACTCTAAAAGGTGTAACTTGATCCTTACTCTAAAACAATTACTCCTAATGGAAAATATCAAATAGCAAAGCATATAGGCAGACAATAAAAGTCGTGTCCACAAACCGTGGTTGCAAAACTCATTAAATGATACCAGGGCCAGTTAAAGGTTCCAATTAAACACTACTTCGTCAACCATCAGATCAGACATTTGGCTCTTGGCATCACACTACCAACACCCTAAACTTGGCTCAGGGTCTTGTGAATTATGCGAAACACAACACACCATAATTTTAGTTACCTATGAGTGGATCTTGTCAAACCCATACCTATGTAAGACTTAAGGCCAACTATATAAGCACTAGGGGACCATCAAAGAAAAGCCAAATATGCAAGCTAATAAGTTGATCAACCACATATAAGTAGATATTGAAAACAGAAGATGAAATTAAATAAATCATAGCACAGATAATTTTAATAATAACTTTTTTATTTTCCAGTTAGAAGCTGTAGGGAACTACTCAGAGGAGTTAATCTGAGGCTCTACTAAAAAATATTAATGTTCTTATCATTGACGCTTCAATCTAGTGCTTTATTTTAAAGCCAAAGGCAAAACAAATAAATCATTTAATAAAGGAGTAATATTTTGGCATCCTAAAAGTATCATACACAGTATTTAAAAGATATGGGTTACTACATGTGCTCCTAAATCAGCATCAAGATGAACAAGAAATGATAGGGAAAAACAATTACCTGCTCAAAACCAAGCATAAGATTTGCCCACTCTATATCCCTAGTAATCAACAAATTGGACCTAGCAAGAAGGAGTGCAACCTGGGCCTAAATAAATCACAAAATACCAAGTGAGACATTATCCATATGTTACAGACAGTGGGTGAAAAAGATTAACTTTTAACAGTAAGATCTTGGAAATAGCTTCAAGGCAACCTCAACCATTCTCATGTTTTTTCTCCCTTTGTTCTAACAGGGATTTCTCTAACCTAATTTCTTACTTCACACATGCACAACCAGTATTTCAATTTTCACAAAAATAGCAATAGTAAAATAGCAGCAAAAGCACAATGAGCAAGCTGATGTATATGTTAAAGATAATGACAGATGGAGCTACTGAACAATCATTGAAAAACAACTTAAATCATAATAGATCTACAGGTTAATTCTAAAAATAACAAATTGACAGCAATACTAAAACCCAACTCACCTCCTCTGGAGATTCTGGCTCCAGAAAAGCTGACTCAGATTGGCTCAGAGGTGGTTGATTCAAAACTGGTTTACCCTTGTCCAAAAAATCCTGTTCTGCAAGAGGTGCCCCCGAATACCATCTTCCATATTGATGTTGGTTTTCATATGCTGTACCAGGAAATTTTTCATACTTAATCAATTTCCGCCTTCCTTTTCCTTTAGAATTTTTCATTTTCCTATCTGCAACCCAAAGCTGTACAAGAAAATCTCTGTCCAAGTGATTATCATTTTCAATGCTGTGTCCATACTTACGAGACACAGCTATCTTTCTCTGTGTCAACCAAGGGGCATTTCCTTCTAAACCACCAGGTAGCTTAAATCTCCAAACAAGATTTCTTGCCAGGACCAGCCTTTCTTGAAAACCTATAGCTGTACCCCACAAACCATCTTGTGACAATGATCTTGCTGAAAATGTCCCACTTTTAGATTGCAAGTGCTGAAGGACTCGAACCTTCTCCGGGGTAAAAGCACCATTTTGATTTTGATTTGTAGTATGATACAATGATTCACTCCTTCCAACAGTTTTATTGGTGCTGGCAAGGCAACGCCAACCCTTTGTCCAATTCATCAAATAGAACTGTCACAGTGCCTGCAGAAATTCAATTTGCTAACTGCTAAAACTCCATGTGTTGCAGGAGGAAGAATGAAAATGCACAGATTTTTTCATATAAGGAATAAAAAAACAAGATATATACCAGCTAAAAAAAAAAATCTGGTGAAGATTTGATTTAAAGTTGTTGGGGATTCCACCTACATATTTCACAGTTTTCTCACATTAATAGTAAAGAAAAGATTTCCACAATACAACAAAGCCAAAGAGAAGATAACAAACTAAAAGAACTTCAAAGCGGGATTTTTGACCGATATAAACAAATGGAATTAATATCACAAAAGAGCAAACCATCTCCAACCAATCAAAACCCATGATACATAGATGTAAACAAAATCATATCCCCACATCATCTAAATGCGTATCGATTCCGTGTTTCACAAGCTATATCATACATGAGCTTCTACTAACTTAAAAATTGAGCACATTCCCATTTCCCAGTACCAAAAATCACCACCAATAAAGAACATCAAAATTCCACAACACAAGAATAAGAAACAGAACCAAAACACATTTTTTTCCCAGTACCTACGTAATGATTGTGGTATTTGAGTTATTTGTGAATCAGTGCTTGTACAAATGAGCTTTTTCATTCACTACTAATCCTATCAAAATTAATCACGCAACCCAGAATTACATTAATCTTATCTTTTACCAGCAGCCAAACACGGCATAACAGTTCAAACTTATTTTTTTATTATTTGACTTTTTCTTTACCGGTTTGTTTTCTCGGCAACCAAACATAAGTTAAAAACAAAAACGACAACGTCAGATATCGAAGTCACGAAATAATTAACAAAAAATAAATAAATAAACCAAACGGGTAATCAATCATATGACTCTATCACCTGTTAGTTACTATCTTTCTTTCTTGAACATATTGTTTCCAGAAAACACATTTATGTTTTTGTTTTTGCTTTCAAATGTGTGAGAGAGAGAGAGAATATTAATAACTCACCAGTGAGTGAGCACCGAGCTGAAGTGACCGGTCTTTCTTGAACTCTCTATTTCTTCGATCGCTTTCAATATCAACTCTCTCTATCTCTCTCTTTATTTTAGGCCTTGGAGAGGCTAATTGGGTTGTGCTACCAGACAAACTATCCGACCCGGCCCATTTTTCTGGTTTATGATAGGTAAGAGCAATTGCATTAAAGCGAAAAATTATTTTGCAAAATTGAGTAAATATAGAAATGTGTTACGTTACAGAGTCCGTATATATTTACACTGTTTTTATAATTTTTTATATCTTATTATTTACTTGTTGTTCTATATTTTTATATTAACCCACACATCACTATAGCACATTTCTCTCTCTTCAAAAAGTATGGCCATTAGAGAAAATAATAAAAAATAAATATTTTATTAAAATATATTGTAGAATAGATATATATATATATATATTTTTTTTTTTTTGAGAAAAAGTAGAATAGATAATTTGATACGGGTGTTTGGGAAAATTAATTATGTAAAATAGAAAAAATAAAATCTTATTATAAAATATATGAAAAATTTTAGATAAATTGATGCGAATGCTCAACTGTGATGATTGAGATTGGTTTGTTTGATTTTTATTTAATATAATATTTATTTATAAATACTAAATAGTGACCACCGGAAGCAACATCAATGCAATACAAAGACCCTTATCTACATGGGCTGATCTTTATGCTTACATCTCCACCATCATGCAAAACATGTGTGAGCCTAATATCATCTTCACTTCAAAGATTGGGTTTTATGAGCGAAATTACTTTGTTTAGCTGTTTGGGCTTTACAACCCATAATATCTCTATACAATTTGGGTTTTACGACTCACGAGTCACGATTACTTTAGGGCTTTTTTTTTTTTTTTTTTTTTTTTTTTAACAAGTTAAATTGCATTCGTTTGTGCAATTTCTGCATAACATGAATATTATTTGAAGAAGGCATTCCTATATTAAATATATCTAAACCTATAGAGGTTCGAATGTCAAATATCCAACATGATAGGTAGAACTGATTTAATGTTCCAAAGACACGATTTTTGTATAACATAAATAGTATTGAATTTTTTCCTCAAAGATATCCAAACCTTAAAAGTTTGGATGTCTGATATCCTAACTAACAGGGGCGGAACTAGAATTTTATGAATGGGGGGAAAAGTAATAACAAATATAGAATTGAACCAATTTAATAGTGTCATACAAGAAAAATGAAGAGTTTAGGGAGCTAACCATATTTCTTTTAAAAGTTTTAGGTAAAAATTTAAGGGATAAAAATCTAATATTTGAAAAGTTTGAGGGGGCCAACCATATATTTTTTGAAAAATTTAGTAGTATTTTATAAAATTGGAAAAGTTTGGAGGGGCCATGCCCCACCTCCCCCCCCCCCCCCCCCACCCCCACCCCCACCCCACCCTTCTTAATGGGTCTACCCCTGCTAATTGATATGTAAAACTGAAAACATGATTTTTGTATGACATGAATTCGATAAACTTTTTGCCTTAGTGTGTGCATTTGGCTCCAAATTAAAAAGCTAACTTATTTTACTATTAAGCTTATTTTGCTATTATTTATGGGTCCCACTGCACTTTTTGGTACTATTCATGAGTTTTATTATACTATTTCAGTTAACTTTTACCTCTTTCTAAAAAAAAACGCAAGATTTCAAAACGCAATCACTCTCTTAAACTGTGATTGATTGCCAATTTCAAAACGCAAGATTTTTGCGTTTTGGCCCAAAAACTTTGTTCCATGACGTGTCAGACCATCCTTCCACAATATTTGGTCAACATCGTTGGGCAAAAGTTAAAAATACGGTTTCAGGCTAATAAGATTGTTTAATTCAATTATTCAACTACCATTGCTTTCATCAGTAATCTTTCAAATCCTTCTTTCTCAAAAAAAAGTAATCTTTCAATTCTTGGAAATTTTGCTCTCTCTCTCTCTCTCTTTCCATTTCCTTCATACTCAAAGGTTACTTTCTTTTTAATTGATCACTCAAATTTGCTCTCCTTCTTCTTTAAATTTCCTACCGATCTGGGTATTTGCTCATTCGTTTTAATTGTTTCAATTGGAGGGGCAATCTTTGTTTTAATTGTTCAGCTCAGGTATGCATGATTAACTCAATTTTATTTTTATTTTTTATTATTGGTTATTCCATTTAGTGCTTTTTTATGTAACATTATTATTAGTGGCACGAAAGGACAACTTATAATGGAATGTCATGAAATATGTTTCATTGTATAGTGTTTAATCCATTGCATGTCTGAAGGATCAATTGGGTTGTGCTAATTCAATCTTTGTAATAGTCTTCGACTTTTTTTTTTCTTCAATTTTATGATTTATTGGGTGGTTTCTATTCTAAGTTATAAATTTGGTTGGTTGGTGATGCTCCTTTGATATGTGAGGAATTACATTTACAGGTTCTGGGATTGTATACTTGAATTGTTAACTTGGTGGTTTAATAGTCTGATATAGCAGGTGCTGGTAATACTGCTTTGGAAAGTTCTTGTTTGAAATTTTAAAAATCTGAAGTCTACATGAATATCTGAAATGTCTTGAATGTTGGTTTATCAGATGGTTGTGTTTATGGATAAGCAAATGTGAAAAATGAGAAAAGTCAGTGTCCATGTTTTTCTCTAAATAATTTTATGAAGAGGGCTGTCAATGGTTTAAATCAGGATCCAAATGCAATTGAATATGTCCTATTTACTTTGAAGTAGCCAGTGCTTGATTATGAACTAGTAAACTTGTGTTACATTGGATTGCACTTGAATCTGGGGGGTTCTGATTGATTATATTAGTATTACTATTACCTATATTCAGATGGTTGAAGAATTGTGCAAATCTTATCTATATATGTGAATGAAGACAACAAAGCAATTTATAATATTTGATACTTATTTCTTAAGGTTAAAGCCAAAATTGTAAACGCTAAACTCAGATTCACCCTTATTATATTTGTATACATTGATATATAATCAGACTCGAACTAATATTTTTTTAATTTTTGTTTCTTTTGATGCCCTGGATTAGTAATTTAGATTCTAGAATACAATTGCTTTGTCTGATGGCTATCTGACCCATCTGCAGCATTTGAAAAATCACATTTCATATTGCAAATTTTAGCTCTGAAATTTCAGATAACGTCTTTGCCTTTTCTTTTCTGGGACTTGATAACAGAGATTATCTCCCTGAGAAACATCATTACTATTGGTGCATAAATTAGTTATTGCCATCAAACTTATGGCAGTTGGCCTAATTTTCGCATCAATGATGTAGATTGAGTTTGGCTGCTACTGGGAATGGGCATTTTAGCAATATTGGTAACATCAGCACTTGTAGCTATTTTATTTTGAAAAAAAATAAAAAAATCTTGGCTTAAGCTAACACACTGATCCTGTGCTGGCAGAATTTCAGACAGTACATAGTCTGTTCTCTGAACCATAGTGAGTCACTAAGCAGTTACAGCACTCTTAATAGCTCAAATTTTTGTTGGGTTTGAATGTACATAGATAGCTACTTGATTGATTTGTATAGTAATACTTGGCATTATCCTATTTAATTTGTTGCCTTATTTTATTTTGACAGTAACACGTCTTTGTTTTTTGTGTATAGGATAAAAGCATGAGCTGTCTTGTAGAATAAATGATTCTGAAGTTGAATTTTATATAATTCCTCTCATTGCAATACAGTGCAGGGGCATCCGTCATGCCTTATTTAGTGGAAGGATCGGTCTCACTTCTCACTTTTAAAGGTGTAAAATTTTTTAGCAGATAAGGCTTCATAGATAATCTGCTTCTTGGTCTAAATATGGATTCCAGTCTCAAAGGTAATTTTACTCAACATTCTTTTTCCTAATTGGTTGCTGCTTAATGTGAACACTATTTTTATCTCCAAACCAAACATCATTCCTTTTTCTTTCTTTGATATGTTGCTTTGTAGATTTTATCTATTGATTTTCTAATCGTTTTTTCTATTTATTTTAATAGGAATAGCTGTTGTGATTATGGGTGTCAGTGGTGCTGGAAAATCGTAAGTCTTAACCCTCATCTGGCACCTATATATTTCACAATAAAATCCTTTGTACATCATCATTGCTTTTATTTTAAATGAAGACTAGATATAGATATCCCAGGAAATTCTATAAGGTTTGTACTTGTAAAATCATCTTAAGAAGCACAGCAAACTTACACATTTCAAGGATCTAATGGCCCTGTTAAATCACTTTTATCACATGCATTTTGGTTTTCAAGTAACATTACTTAATAAATTCAGATCATTAATTTTCTTGATGGTTGAATAGAGATTTTTGAAGAATTCATTTTGATTCCATTAATTCAGTTGCACACAAATGTACTGGTGTAAGCCCTAATTTCTACTTCACGCCAGTTTTCCTTTCCTATGCTCTTTTCATTTCTCTTTGATATTCCTAATATTCATATTGTAGTTTCTCTTTTTATTCATTTATTTGAATGTGTGGTTCAACAGCACCATAGGTGAGATGCTGGCAAAAGTTACTAATTGCAGCTTTCTTGATGCCGATGATTATCATCCACTTTCAAATAAAGGTATTTATATAAACTTATTTTCTATTGGATAAAAACTATAATCTGTTTTATACTTTTCAGCATGTTCACATGTTCAACTTAACAGAAAAGATGCACAAAGGGATCCCTCTTTCAGATGAAGATCGGATTCCATGGCTTGAAACACTACGTGATGCCTTACAAGAGAGCTTAGCTAATGGAAAAATTGTGATTCTTGGGTGTTCTGCTCTCAAGAAGCAATACAGAAATATTCTCAGATCTGCAGACCCAAATTATGAACTAGGACGCTGTGCCAGTGAAGTAAAGTTTGTTTTATTGGATGCTAAGGCAGAGGTGCTTGCTGCTCGTTTAGAGAACAGAGCTGCAGAAGGAAAGCATTTCATGCCGGCTAAGCTTTTGCAATCTCAGTTAGACTCGCTTCAGATTGATGAATCTGAAGGAATATTTAAAGTAGATGCTACTCTAAATCCACAGACCATTGTAAGTACCATATACACCTGGATTTTTTCGTCAAAAGTAGCTCAGGACAGTAAGAATTTGTAACCAGTTTATTCAGCAATTAAATTGGTGCTTCAGCTATGTTTAGTATCTCAGAAAGTAATTCTGGGAATTTATTAAACTCTCACCATTATATTATTCTGAACAAAAGATGATTATATTCCCTGTCAAGTTTGGTATGAAAGAAACTGATGTAGGACTAAGCCTGAACTCCTAATACATTAGGAGAAATTCTTAAAAATCATATTTAAAAAAATTTACTATTTTCTTTACTCTCCTTTGAATTTTATAATTGTCAGTCTCTCTCTCATAATATGGATGTGACATTTGCAATCTCAGAATGTTAGCTGTGTGAAATGACAAGATAGTTTTGTGGGAAAATCTTATTCAAGAATAGTGAAGGGAAATATAAACAGAGGTAGGTTAGTTTTCATGTTATTGTTTGACCCAAGGAAAATAGGCTAAACTTTCCCTTGGTGAAATGTATTTGTTGCAAGAAGACAATTAATGAACAACGGAAAGTAAACTTCTAGTTTCCTTCTAGTTTCTTTATCCCATCAATCAAATGGAGTTTTGAAATCAAGTTAGGTGTCCATATATATGTAATTGGTGGATAAATTGGCTAACCATAGACTAACCATTAGATTACTTTACTTACGCTACAAGTAAGATTAAAATTACATTACTTGTACGGTGTACTACAAGTCCTAGTAGCTAGTACATTGAATCTAAAATATTGATAAAGAGCTCAGAACTCGATATCTCTAATGTCGTCCCTCAAAATCAAGTTGGAAGTTTGAAGACGCCTTGAAGGAATCAGTGACCATGGAAGATTTGATAGAATGAAGAATGAATTGGGCATGATGTAATGTGGAAAGTGCAAGACAATTACTTTGACAGAAAACAATGACAATCAGCAATGGATGAAGGCTGAAAGACAACTACTGTGGTGGAGGAAGGTTGCACTTGTGACCAGAGGACAGCTACCGTGGCTGAATGGCTGCACCGTAGGCCTAGGCAACATTGACAAGGGAACAATTGCTCGATGATGGCATATGTGAGACATACGCTAGGGTTATTGGTGGTTAGCGATGGATAGTGGCTAAAGAACAACAAAACCAACAACTAAAGGAAAGCTGCACAGTTTGACAGAAGAGAGCAACCAAGGATATTGTCGTGGAAGATGGAAGACATGGACTAGAGACAATGTCATGGTGAGGAACATAAACGAGTTGGCTACCTTTGGAGAACCAGATAGGGGGTTTGGCTTTGATTTTATGTTAGAATTGATGAGATGTAACTTTAATACCATATTGAATTTATGTTGGGATTAACAGTATGAGAGAGGAGGGAAAAAAGTGAAAGAGAAAGTAAATAGAAGTTAACAAGGACAGCCTATGTTCGTAACAAAAGCTCTTGATATTTAGCAAGTTTGGGGGTAATAGAGAGTAACTCAATTCAAATCATAGACTAATTTTGGGATTACTTTTATTTATATTACTAGTAAGTTTTTTTCTTTACTTATACTGCAAATAAGTCATTGATATCTTTATATTAGTTACAACATGTTCGAGCATTGGGCCTTAATATCTTTAAAATTTAAGAATTCAAGTAACACTCCTAATTAAAGGGAGAGTAAAAAATAGGAAGAATTATAAGTCAGAACATCTGTATTCATCATATTGACATAATTTGTAATTAAATCATTAAGCTATATATATATATATATATATATTTATATATATACCTCTTCCATTGTTCTCTTACAAATTTCAATATATGACGTTTGAAGTCATGAAATAATGGTCCATCTTGTTTGATACGAGGAAGAGAGAATTTGAACAGAAACACCTCATAATAAATATTTCTAATTCAATCACTTTCTCAACAAAGATATCAATAAACTATGATTCAAAATTCTAAGGGCCAAAGCTATTAAGAAAAAAAAATATCCTAGAAAAGCTACTTGTGCCCAAAATTTACAAACCTCACAGCAATATCGACAAAGCCTAACTACAGAAATTGGCTGATTGTTAAATTGACTAAGATGGTGAAGAAGGTGCAGAACTAAACTCAGGTGATCTTTTTGAGCCTGCTTCAGAATCCTCAGCTGTCCTGGCTCCAAAATTTCTCGGAGGGGTAAGAATATTTGTCAAAGTAGAAGCTGGAGAGTAAAACTGCAGTTTTTCCTGTTCTTCTTTTTCTGCTAATGCAATAACATTATTATCCCTGTGAGCAAGTGGTGGGAGTGGTCGGAGCTCTGGAGAGTTTCCAATATCAGGCAAACTCACATGATCATGATCATCACCATCACCATACACATTTTGGAGTCTTCTTTGGCTGCTGTTCGATGATTCGGGGGAGGATAATTTACTGTCGTTTGATTTGTAGTAACGTAATTCATAGAGACAATAGTAAATCCCAAAAGCCGCACAAACAAGAATAAAGAAGGAGAGTAGAGAGATGAGTACGATATCAGTGATGGGAACAGAAGGATGTGAGTGTTCAGGGGGTTTTGGTTTAGGGGTTGGGATGGTATAAGTTTGGAGAGAGGGTGGTGGTGGTGGTGGTGGGTTGAGAGTAGATGGGGTTAAGGGGAAGATAGAGTTTTGGGGTTGATCATCATCAGGGATTGGAAACAAGGGTACGTGAAGGTTTCTACTGTGGAGGCCATGCCTTGTGGCTGTGCAAAATAAAATCTGGGGTTTGCTAATTAAGACTAGGGAGATGAGGACGTAGTATAAGCTTAAGGCAGCCATAGTTGTGTGTGTGTGTGTCTGTCTCTCTCTCTATATACATATATATGAACCGACAGTACTCTGGCAGAAAAATCCTAAACCTAAGAGAACTTGTTCTTCTCAAAGAACCAAAACATAATTAAGTTGACCTTCTCAAAAAGTTTAGATACACCACCACGCATATAATTAAGTGGCGGTGGGATACAGGATCTATGTAATTCTAATGCTATACCATCATCATGTTCTAGGACTTTTCAAGACTAAAATACTTTTGCAAATCAACAATAAGGCTATGTTCCAAAAAAATATAAAATTTTCTTTTATTATTTATATATGACAAATTATTGTTTTATTTTATATAACGGCCATACTTTTCCACTAGATGAAAAAGTGGAAATATGAAAGAGTTTGGAGTTTGGACACTAGTATACGTGAGACAATTACAAATTTAAAACCAGGGAAGAGTTATGATAGATGGGTAGAGAGGTGGGGGAGGGCATTGCTGGTTCAAAAATGGCTTAGGGTGGATTTATCAAAATTCACCTCCAATAAAAAGACATTGAGTAAGGTTGTAATTCTCAAATATGAGTATTTTCAATCTTGGATCTATCATTGACATTAAGTAGTTTTTTCTTGAATTCATTATGAGTTTTCTTATTTTACCTTTATGGAATCTCTCTGCACACTTGATAAACCATCTTTTCTCTCGATACTTATGAGAAAATTGAAGAGGCATTTCTATTATCCATTGTTATTCATCAATTTGCTTTGATGGTCCACACATTCTCAAGAATCTCATCATGGTTCATGTTACCCATTAGTTTCTTCAGTATGTTTGATTTATTTTTTTGTGTAACAGCCTAATGGGTGAATCTAACATTCTTCTTATACGGAGGTGAACCCCACAAGTATATGACTTAATCATTGTGAGAACGATATCATATGCAACCATTACTGCAAATCCCAATTGGTTTTTGACTTCATCTAAAGTGAGGTTAAACCATAACTCTGCCTTGTTTTTGGGATTATTGCAAATGGAACTTTTGGCTCTTACCTTGAGAGTACATAGTTTGAAACTTAAACCTCATTAAACAAATTTTAAATTCATTGTAAATTATGAACATTACCTCGCTTTCTTTCCTCCATTAATTAAAAAAAAAAAAATAGTTTCACTATTTAGTATTTACAGAGCAAAAGAAAAAAAGAAAAAGAAAAGAAAGAAGTATTTTCATATTTTTTTTAGAAACATTTAAATTAGGACACGCATTTTACATTTAAATTTGAATAAAAGTATAAATAGATAATTATATATCTAACCCCTGTTTGTATGCAATAATTATATTATAGCATTTTTAATTAACCTATGACCAGGCCCTAAAAGGTCCTAAACCCAAAATAAAAAAATAAAAAAAATCTATGACCCCTTAGCCTCAGCGGCGGATCGGATAGAAAACGGAAACAACATTTATTTATTTATTTGAATAAAAGGTTAGAATTACCAAAATAAAACTGAAACAGTACATATAAAACGCAGATTGAGAGGGATATTTTCGTCAACACAAAATTACAACGGCTCTCTCTCAGGAAATATAGCCGTTGCAAGCAACTTTCCAAAAACCTAGATAAATTACTAAAATTAGACAAAGAACAGAGCAAAACCCTAATAATCCTCATCAGTATTTCTCACTATATAAACCCTCTCATTCCTCTCACAACCCTCACAATCTCTCTCCCTCTCTCTCTCTCTCTCTCAAGATCTACTTCTTGTTCACAAGCGCTCAAAATATTCACAACAACAACAAGCTCTCTTCATCAAAACTCTTTCTTTATATACTATTTTGTTGCTTTTGATCTAACCCTTTGTTTTACAGGCTTTGATTCTAACTGTTACTAATAGTATTTTTTGTAGGGTTTTGTGTTCTCTCTCTCTCTCTCTCTCTCTGTTTTTTTCTTTTTTGTCTATATATATATATATATTGTTGTTGTTTGTGTTAGAGTTATGGATGCAGGATCATTGAATTCTTCTTCATCAAGTTCATACTTGAACGCACAGTCTCGATGGCCTCTTCGTGACCAATTTCACCAGAAAAAGAGTTCCAAAGAAAACGTAATTTCTTGTGCTTTTTACAGCTTTTACCCTTTTGATTCCAATTGTCTATTTTCGGTGCCTTCTTGTAATTAATCTCGTTTCTTTCAAATGGGTTTTTTACAATTTTAAGATTTGAAACTAGGGTTTCTTGGAATTGGGGATTTCAATTTTTTTCCCCAAATTTCAAACTGATCCTTTCTCTTTTTAGGGATATGTGATCAAATAACTTAAAAAGCATATATATATTTTGGGTACTTGAAATCTGAAACCAATTTCATTATTGTTTGCATCTCTTATTTGCTTCACAGTTTTACCTATTTATTTCCATTGTTGGTGCTCTCTTGTTATTAATTGAATCACATGGGTTTTCTACAATTTGATATTTGAAATTAGGATTCATGGAATTGGGAATTTTTGGGTTAACCTATGTACAATTTGATATTTGAAATTAGGATTCATGGATTTGGGAATTTTTGGGTTTTTCCCCCTATGTTTCAATTTCAATGAAATTATTTTTAGGGTTTTTATTTGAAAAAGTAGACATTCAAACTGTCCTTTTTCTTTTATATTAAAAATCATATTCCTGTTTTTTGGGTGCTTGAAATCTGAAACCAATGTCAGTTTTTCTTCATTAGTTTTTTGAAATATTATAAGTGTTTTCTACTGTGGTATTCTGATGTAATTTACCATTATTGTTCACAAACAGTTGGATAGATTTATTCCAAACCGATCAGCAATGGATTTTGATTACGCGCACTATATGCTGATGGAAGGGAGGAAAGGCAAAGAGAACCCACCTGCAAGCTCACCCTCCAGAGAGGCCTACAGGAAGCATCTGGCAGAGACCTTCAACATGAACCGGACTCGAATTCTCGCTTTCAAGAACAAGCCCCCTGCTCCAGTCGAGTTGTTCCCACCTCATTTCTTCTCTTCTCAGCAGCAGGATAAGCCCACCAAGCCCAAGCGAAGCATTCCTCAGGTGGGTCTATGAGTCTTGCATTTCAGTCTTTTGTGGTATAAAAGTTTATGGACTTGGTTATATATATTTAGAGGATAAGACATTAGGAAGTTATCTTAATTTAATTTACATGACAGAATACTTCACACACCTTTGGTATACTTAATTCTTGCAATTGATTCTGTTGTGGTACATAAATTTATGGACTAGGTTGTATTTAGAGGATGACAAATCTTCTTGGTTGGAAAATGTTCCTATTAAGTCATCTTAATTTAATTTTACATGATACATAAACAGCCACAAGGGCTATTTCATCATACACCTTTTGTATGGTAGCAGTATTGATAAATCAGTTTAGTTTTGGGTTTCATTATGTAGTGTCCTATGAATGAGTTTGGGGAATGGAGAATTGCTCTGGTTCCATTTGTATAATTTTGTATCCCGTGAAATTTTGATTTTGTAATCTTTGCCTTATAAATGTTCTAAATAGTTGGTTTCTTTTGTTTGGTTATGCAGACTTCTGAGAGGACATTAGATGCCCCTGACCTTGTGGACGATTACTACTTAAATTTACTGGATTGGGGAAGCTGCAATGTTCTTGCAATTGCTCTTGGAAATACAGTTTATCTTTGGGATGCTTCTAATGGTTCTACTTCAGAACTTGTTACTGTTGATGATGAAAATGGCCCTATTACAAGTGTTAGCTGGGCTCCTGATGGCCAGCACATTGCCATTGGCTTGAACAACTCTGAAGTACAGTTGTGGGATTCAACATCTAACAAACAGGTACCTTAATTCTTCATTGTTCCTCCTCATTTCTCTGAATTCTATTTTATAAGTTTTTGCTAATGCTTTTTAGCTTGCTGTGTAAATGTTCTTTCTGCAGCTAAGAACTTTGAAAGGAGGCCACAGATTGAGAGTTGGATCACTGGCATGGAACAATCACATCCTTACCACTGGAGGAATGGACAGTCTGATCATTAACAATGATGTAAGAGTCAGATCACATATTGTCGAAACCTACAGAGGTCATGAGCAAGAGGTTTGCGGGCTGAAATGGTCACCCTCAGGCCAGCAATTGGCAAGTGGAGGAAATGATAATCTACTATTCATATGGGACAGATCAACGGCATCTTCAAATTCACCAACGCAATGGGCTCACAGGCTCGAAGATCACACATCTGCAGTGAAAGCTCTTGCTTGGTGTCCTTTCCAGAGCAATTTGCTAGCCTCTGGTGGAGGTGGAGGTGATAGGTGCATAAAGTTTTGGAATACTCATACTGGTGCATGCTTGAATTCTGTGGACACTGGCTCTCAGGTTTGTTCATTATTGTGGAACAAGAATGAGAGAGAGCTGCTCAGCTCTCATGGTTTTACTCAGAACCAGCTTACTCTCTGGAAATATCCATCAATGGTGAAGATGGCCGAGCTCACTGGTCATACTTCCAGAGTTCTGTTTATGGCTCAGGTATATTATATGAACTTGACATGAAAAATTTCTTCATTTCCTTGATATTTTTATGTTTCTTCATGGCTTAACTTGTTTTTCACCTTATAATGCAGAGCCCAGATGGTTGCACAGTGGCATCAGCAGCTGCAGATGAAACACTCAAATTCTGGAATGTCTTTGGAGCCCCCCAAGCAGCAAAACCTGCTCCAAAAGCAAACCCCGAGCCCTTTTCCCATGTAAATCGTATCCGATAGTGAAATTACTCAACAACAGGGACAAGGCAAAACCAATCCGAATTGAATTTACTTTTTTGTTTGTTTGTTTGTTTGAAGAAAGATAGTGATGTAAAGTTTATTTTTTTGCTGAATGTGTAAAGATAGTAACATACTTGGTATTATGTGTAAAGTTCTGATTACTCTCAACTCGAGAAAGTTTTGTGTTGTATTCTCCTAATTTTTCTTAGTGGAAACTTTTGCCTCAATCTTTTGTCCACCCCTTTTTTTTTCAATCTTTGTTGATTATTTTGTATTTTAGCTTGTAATTTAATTTCTTTTCTTTTAAATTTTTTTATGAAGTGAATGATAGATCCATCAAATGGGGAGGAGAAATCAGCAATCTATCACAAGCCTCGCATAGTCATAAAATTTTTATTACTTCAAAAAAAAAAAATTACTCAACAACAGGGACAAGGCAAAACCAATCCGAATCAAATTTTACTTTTTTGTTTGTTTGTTTGTTTGTTTGAAGAAAGATAGTGATGCCTTGCCTTGCTGAATGTGTAAAGAATCACCAGCAATGCTTTTTTGCTTCTCAATTGTCATTGCTGCCTTGCTGGTGCCAAAATTGCTCAGGCATTAAAATTGCTCAATCGGAACGTAAAAGAGGAATTTTACAATAATCATTGTGTGGTTGCATAGAAACAGGGACATCTATATCATCACCTTAAAATTCAAAATTACATCATCACCTTAAAATTCAAAATTACATTGCTATTTCCAATTCAATGTTTGATTGACTCAAGAGATATAAAGAGATTGTACCATAATGAGGCAATGCAAGTTGGGTGCAAGAAAGACACGTGGCTGAAGATTGTGGCCAAATCTGCAAAAGTTTTATTAGTGAGTAAAAATACTCTCTCAAATGAGAAGAGAATTAAAGACGCTGACATCTCCTAGTCTCTTATTATCTCCAAATATAACTTACTAGCAAACTAAACCTGAAAGATAAATTGAGTAGTCATTTTAATTCAGAACATCCATATCCAAGAAGAGATGATGCTTCCGTTCTGAATTAAAGATAGTTCTTGATTCGCTTATAGCTCTTACAAAATTAATATATTAAGCACCCAGTTATAGCTCTATAATCTTCACGTCCATTTTTGGAGTTCACACAAGCACAAGAATCGTAGAAATGAAATTTATGTGGAAGGCACGTTATAAAGCAACTTTGCCACTGTGAGTAACTTCCAAATGAATGAAATGTAGAAAATGGTAGAAGTTATAGTTGTACGTTTTTAGACCCCTTAAAACACAAGTTGTTTAACCTAGTTATTTAATCAAGCGATTACTTAAATAAATTATTCAAATTTAGGTTAACACAATCAAATCATATCATGTAAGTAATGCGGAAATATAAAGAACACACGATATGATAACCCAGGAAAACCAAATCGGTAAAAAACCTGGGGAAGATTTAATCTAACTAGGGGTGTGCAAAAAACCGATGAACTGAAAAAACCGCTTCAAACCGACCGAATCGATGAAAAATTTCGGTTCGGTTTTCAGTGGCAATTTCTAATAGATCGAACCAATCAAACCGAACCGAAATATAGTAAATAATAATTTGTACAAAATATTTTAACAAAGTACCTGGTATCCTAGCGGCAAGGACACTCGCTTGTCTTCAGTCAGCCTAGGTTCGACCCTTAGTAATAGCCTTTTTATTTTTCCTCTCCTTATTACCAAAACTACGTCGTTTTGGGGTTTGCTTTATAACCCTATTAATCCTATTTTCAGCATTTGTCTCTCACGTTTGGGTTTTGTTCTCTCTCACTTCCATTGGCAACATCAAGAGAGAACATCAAGAAGCAAGAAATGAAAAACCCACACCAAGAACAAGATTCAGAGAGAATCAAGAACAAGAATCAAGAAACCCACCCAAAGATCTAGAGAGAAAACATCAACAAACCTTGTTGTCGCTGCCGCCTGGAGTCTTCGCCACCTGGGTTCAATCATTGCCGCCTCCTTCGCTATCGTTGCCTCTCTAGTTTGATTTTTCTGTCTTCGTGGTTTAGGTTTTGTTCTTTGTGGGTTTCTGTTTGGGTTTCAAGGTTTCTGGGTTTGTGGTTTGGGTTTTGTTCTTCATGATTTATGGGTTTCAAGGTAGAAGGTTGTGAGTTTGGCTTTGCCGGTACGCTTCTTCACTGTTTTTTTTTTTTTTTGGGTTTTGTGTTTGCTACTTTGCTTGGTGCTTGGTGTTTGGGTGGTGAGAAAACGTGGGAAAGCAAAGGGATTTTCTGGGTTTGTTAATTTTTTCTGGGTTTGTTTATTTTTTTTGCGTTTGTTAATATTTTTTGGGTTTCTGGGTTGGTTAATATTTTCTGGGTTTGTTAATTTTTTTCTTCTTCTTTTTGTTTGCTTTCTTAGAAAATAAATGATAAGGAAACCGAAAAAACCGACCGAAACTGAAATCCAACCGAAACCGATGGATTTCCAATTATTTCGGTCGGTTTCGGTTGAGAATTTCACAAACTGAAAATTTCGGTTTCGATTGGCCAACACTTAGAAAACCGACCGAAACTGAACCGACACACCCCTAAATCTAACTATTCTCAAGGTAAAACAGATCTACTATGAAAGAATTGAAGTTTATACAATAAGACTTATACTACTAACATCCTATTGCTACCTCGAATAGAAAATTTACTACCGCGACCACGTGACAGCTTCGAGTCCACAGACTATTTCTTTCTTTGATCCACTGCAACCACAAGTACTCCCACTTGTGACTTTGAGACTCCACTTAAAGGTTTCAGATCTTCTATAAATTTTTTATGCAGCAACTGAAACGATCACCAAGTTTTTGATATGAATTTTGATCTTGATAACCCTAAGTGTGTATGAAGATAAACACCTCTAGATCTCACAAGAGATTCAACACACAGCACATTAAAGACCTTTAAAACGTAACTAGAGTTTTTCCTTTTATACTTGGAGTAAAACATAAAACCCTACACGTCAAACTGGGCTTGGGCTGAGTTGGAAAATTCTACAGAAAATTAATCTGCACGAGGTTCGATCGATCGAGTCTAATTTTCGATCGATCGAGCCTTGCAGATTTAATTAGTAAATTTAGCAATCACTTGATTCCAACTTTACAAATAAACACACTTTGAGTAGCCTAAATCTAGACTCTAAGTTTTAATCATGGTTTGCCAACACATTACAAATTAAAATTCTAATATATTTAGTTCCTAAAGTCTTAGAACCTAACAATAGTACATAAGTATTATGTACGTGTGATGAATGTTGGGAAATTGCCTCAAATTCCAATTGTGACTTGGAAAGTCAATTAGATTTCCTAATTGAAAAAGGAAGAAGGAAAAATTAATTTGGGTTTCCTTGTTGTGGAGGAAAAGACTATTCCTTGGTGTGGAAGGAAAGTCTATTCCTTGTTAAAGAGGTAATGTATTCCTAATCCAAGAGGGAATAGGAAAAGAGTCTTATAAATAGATAATACTACAAAGAATTTGATGGCTTTGGCCCAAGGATCCTTCCTATGGGGAGAGAGAAAATAGAGGGTGAAACCAAGAGAGCAAAAAAGGAGTTTCGCTTGGAAGAAAACAGAGGAAGAGGAAGCCACACAAAAGAATTGAGAGAGCATCTAAGAGGGAGCCGCTTAGAGAAAGAAGACAGCCAAGAAAGAGCTATGCGTGGAGAAGAAAATAGAAAGGAGAGAGTAAAGTGTTGCCACCTTTGAGAGAGATAATTTGTGTGTGTGAGAGGGGAAAAAAAAAAAAAAGATTTTTCTTTAGCCGAGAGACATACATAAGAATTATTGTAATTGATTTGATAATAGTGAATTGATTCGGAATTTGTTTAGTGATTTTTCCCTTCAAGGAGAAAGGGTTTTCCATGTAAATATTTGTATTTTTGTGTGTGATTGTTGTTCTGGATTGCTAATATTTGTGATAATATTATTTGAGACCTAACAATGAATTGCTTAATCAAGAATCATATGTAAACAATAAAGGATATTTCAATAATATAATAAAAATTGAATAAAAAACAATAGTAAAAATAAAAAACAAATTTACTTTAAGTTACATGACAAATACACTTTGTATAAGACCAACTTTTTATAAAAGGAAAAAAAAAATTGAAAATTACAATAAATCATAAAAAAATTAAAATAAATCATGAAACTCCTTTTGAATTCCTTGAGTTATAGCTTGTTTGGATAGAGGGGAGTAGAGTAGAGGGGGGGAGGGGGGGGGGGGGAGAATAAGTTAAATTATTTTTTTGGATGTTTTTTAAGGGAGGGGGGGGGGATTTGGAGGGGTTCTAACACCTCATTTTTAATTTCCCCAAATTGGATAGATTTGGAAAGAGAGTAGAACATAGAAATGCTTAACCAAATGAATTACCAAATTTACCCTTACCATATTAACAAAATTACAAATTATGAAAAGACTAATTATTCTCATTTCTCTTACTTAATTTTAAAAACATCCAAATAAGGTGGAGGATAGCCATTCTTTTCTATTTTCCTCTCCCTCCAAACTTCCAAACATAGCATTAGTTTTTACATATATGTTACGCGAAACATTCGCGTGCATACGTAACAAACAAAATGACTTCCATTTAACGTCTCTATTCCAAAATCACGGTAAATAACGCGTTTTATTGAAATGAGAAGTTTAGTTGCCGTGCTATACGGACTGCGTAACTAACGTAGATTGAAACACTGACATAAAAAATAATTAAAAAACTAAAGTAAAGGATAAAAGCTATAAAGGTCAGTGATAAAGTCATAAAGCTATCCTCCATTCTACCATGCTAGGAGAATTTTAATTGTGCCTTTAAGGCTTTGTCTCGTGCATCCAGCCATCCAACACCACTGTTACTGTAAGTGCAATCTACATTTTATGCTTTATTATTGTTATTTTTAAATATTATACCATCGTGAAAGCTTGAAAATGTGTTAAAAAATACAAGAGCTATTTAAACCCCCGATGTGTTATCGAAGAGGAAACCGAAGAACTCAACGAAGAACCTCTCCGTTACCCTCCAAGCGGTAATCGATCCACTTGACAATTAGTTGGGATACATAGGTTAGCAAGAGACTCTCCAAGCCTAATCTACTCGCTGTACCTAAATCCTCCAAAGCTCCTACTCCAACAAGGCTTCTCGGAACCGTGTCTTGTCTAACTTTCCGGATCCTGCAACAAGCTCTATGTTACATCTGCCATCCTTGACTTCTTCCAATACTTCCCAGCAGCACCAAACGATCACTTGACACTCTGAAAGGGTGTGATAGGTGTTTGGGCTATCAACCTCTCAATGGTATGGAAATGGAGAGGTAGGAGTTGAGGAAAATCCACAAGTTATTGTGTAGAGGATTGTGGGTATAACAATATCTAACTCCCAAGGTGTTTGGCTAGGGTTTTCTCTTAGAAGCACTCCTTAACATTTGTGAGTAATGTGGGTATATATAGTATAGGTACAAAAAATGTGTATCAGATAGTACAGTCTGGTAAAATAGAATGTCTCGCGGGAAGGCCTTACCCGCGAGATACTCGCGAGACACAACTGTCTCCACCTGTATTGACTCTTCGCATTCCAGTCATATGCAGGGCACATGCATTACTTCGCGGGATGCTAAGTCGCGAGCTACCCGCGAAAATCTCTTCAGTCTTCAATAGCTTGAGTCTTCACTCTCTCTCTATCACACAACCCTTACAATCAAATCCCACAATAAATACATGGTACAAAAGATTGAATAAAATTACAATCAAATTTGGCACGGAATTAAAACCAACAAAACACATAGTTGTAAATCACAACTTTACACATTGTATTTGAATCTTCCTTAGAGCATTCTTATCAAAGGTGCTAAAAATGCTAAATGTTATTTTTTAGCATTTTTAGCACCTCAAATGATAAAAACACACCTACATCAAATATGCTAAATCCTAAAAATTTTATCAATAACAGCTTATTGTAGTTGGATTGTAAAAAAAAAAAGAAAAAAGAAAAAAGTTTTTTACTTAGCCAACATCTATTTTTCTCACTTTTGTCTCTCTTTCCTCTCCCACTTCTCTCTTCTTTCTTCCGTGAATCGGCAATTGTGGTCTGCCAATGGTTGTGGTCCGGTGATTATGGGTTGTCGATGGCTGTGGTCCAGCGATTGTGGACCGTCGTGGGTTGTGGTCCGATGGTCAGGGTTATGGGTTTGATGACTATGGGTTTTGATTTTGGGTTGTGGGTTGTGGTCCGATGGTCGTGGGTCGTGGTTTGATGGTCGTGGGTGGTGGTGGTGGTGATGGTCTGATGGTCGGTGATTGTGGTTTGATGGGCATGGGTCGTGGGTCCAACGATCCGATGGTCGTGATTTTGGTTCTTGTGGGTCGTGGGTTCCACGGTCATGGGTTGTGGGTCACGGTGCGGTGTTTTTAATGGATCGTGGGTTGTGGGTCCGACGGTCATGGATCTGGCAGGTGGTGGTGATGGTGGAGGTTTTTTTTTTTGGTTAGTTGTGGCATGGGTGGTAGGTTTGTGGTGGTTGTGGTATGGGTGGTGGTTTTTGGTGGGTTTTGTGGTGACTATTGGTAGTGTGGTGGCTGGTGGTGTTGAGAATGGTTGGGTTGTAAAAGAGAGAGACAGAGGAGAGAGAGACATGGAGAGAGAGGAAGAATAAAAAATAATAAAGAAAGAATATTTAAATGAAATGGTAAAAAAAATAGAAGTTTTGATGTAGGTTATATTGTAAAGTGATGTGTTAAATGTTATAAAATTAGTTTTCTAGATGCTAAGTGCTAAAATTTTTACAATTTTTGATAAGAATGCTCTTATTATAATATAGTTATGATTTAATTTTACATTTTATTGAATCAATTATATATATATATATATATATATATATTATACAATATAAATATTTGTAATCTGCTAGCAACTAGTAAGTTGTCAATTTCTCAGGAAAAAAAAGTAAGCTATCAACTGATTGAACAGTAAAGTCGATATCTTTTTTCGTTTTTGATTAACAGGGAATTTTTTATTGAAAACACAAACAAACAAAAAGCTAAGCCTGCTTAGTACTTATAGTAGATTATTTCATATTAAATCCTTTATAATCTTCTATTAAACATAATAGAACGACTATTGTATTTATTTATAAAACAAAGTACTTGACAAATATTTCCGTATTTTTTGTAAAGTTAAAAAAAAAATACACATATTATACATGTACTGTTATTTATCCGTTCTCGTATTTTTTTGCTGAATTTTGGAAAAGTATTTTTCTTAAAATGACCAAATTATACATGTTCATATATTTTCTGTATCATACACATACCGTATTTTACTAACTATAACTTTTAATATTGAATTCTAATTGGAATACTATTTTAATTTTATTAAAAATTTGGTAATAAAGTTTTACTCATAGTGTACGATGTTAATAGTTTTAATGTACTTATAATAAGACACGTTACAAATTTTTTTTACAAATCATTAGGCACACGTGATACAAACAAGATGAATACACCCAACTTTTATTATTAAAACAAATAATTATGGTAGATTATTAAAATTATAAAAAATAAATAATGAAAATCTTATTTGAATTTTAATTGGAGGGTTAAGCTTAAAATTATAAATCTTTTTATTCCCTATGTGATTGATCATATGTAATATATTCAATTTTATTTTGTAGAGGATAAAATATATATACAATTTCTAGTTGCTAGGTGTTCCCCAATTGAATTCAACCACTTTGTTTATCTTGACCATAAACCATGGAAAATGTTAAAGATAATAAATATGAGAAAATTATTGAATATTCTAAAAGTACCATAAATGCGTACTCCATTTTTTCACACGGATTGTGGATCACATCATAAATTTAATTAGTAAGATTCACAGTTATGTGAGAGGGGAGAGTACGCATTTATGATATTTTGGGAGTACTCAATAATTACCCATAAATATGATGGTTGGGGTTAACAACATAATAAATGAATGTCAAATTTTGGTTGAATTCAATTGAGTACAACACCTAAGAGAGCCATCTAAATTTTGCCCAATATATAAGCCCAAGATTATCGGTCCAGTAGCCACAAGATGTATTTTGATTGTAAGAAAGTTGAGATACAAGAAAGTTGAGGGAGAAAATTTTGATGGGAAGTTATTCTACAGTGTGTAAGGCGAGTGCTTTGCTAGAGATGCAATCAGGTGAGGAAACAGATAAGGAAAAATAAAAGGGAAAATATATTTAACAGGGTGTTTACATACTGAAAAATTATACTGAAAACTCATGTTTTTAGTGTAATAAAGTCACCTTTTTAGTGTATTTTTGGCATTATGTATTTGCACACACTGTGCAATAAACACTACCCAAAATTAAAAAAGCTATCAAGTCAGTCTAAGCTTTTTTTATCAGTCATCTCATCAATTAGCTCCTCAAGCACTTACTCCCTTTATTCTAATATGGCAATGGTAATCACCTGCGTCTTTCTTTCTTTATTTATTTAAAAAATTTATGCAGAAGAGGATTTTTATAATAAATACTTCATCAACTATAAAATTTAAGTTTTCAACATGCATGTAAGTAATTGATTAACAAACTCCATAAAATGAATCATCAAAATCAGGCAATTCCAAAAACTAATGCTTGCATTAATTGGTGGGCTTACAATTCATTAAAGATTAGCCACTCTAAAAGGATATCATGGTGCAACAGTAAGGTTTTATTCTTACTACATTCATTTCTGCGGCAAATTATTTGCTGTTTTTTTCTTTTTCTTTTTTGTCTATTCCTAAAAGTTAACATCTAGGGGTTTAGATCTTTGCAGGGCCTTGGTTTTTAGCTCTGCTGGGTAGGCAGCACGTAGCCACCACAGTCATAAGCTCAAAATCAGTGAGATAGGCATGGAACAATAGGATTGCAGGGTGACAAGGTTGATCCATGAACATTGTTGCAGCGAGAAATAGTCTGCTTCCCTGGAATAGCCGATTTTATATCAATATTATTCAACACAATGTTGGTGCAACCAATGTGATCACTGCAAACTAGATCAACGGCTATCTCATCAACCGAAGTTCCGTACACATTTCTGAATGCCACGTTGCTAATCTCCACTGCTGACTGCATTCAATATAATCATTTGAATCACCATTACATTGATTTAAACAAAGAATAATTAACAATTTAATTTTTATAATTATTTTGTACCTGTGCATTGGCATTCAGAGAATTAGGGTTGTAGTTTTGGTCAATAATGATAGGGTTTTGAGAATTTATAATTTGGATATTCTCATAAGAGATCTTCCTAGCATACCCTTTTCCACCCTACAATAGTAAACAACAACAAAAACAAAAAAAACCTTCATTAATCACAGGGGCGTAGCCAGAAATTTTTGGTTGGGGGGGCCGAGGTAATATTATCATATTGATTTGCAATTCAAGAAAAATACAAAGTATGACATATATACATATATACATGTCTTCCTGTGTTAGTTTTAGAAAAAAACATTATATCTAACCAAAATTAGACTACATTTACAAGAAATAGTATTTATAAAAATTAAATATAACAAAGTCACTATAAGCAACCATAAAATAAATAGCAGTTAAATTCAACCAAATTAGACTATATGGTCAAAAATAAATTCAAAATCAATTTCATTCATCCCAACTAAATTCAAAATCAATTTCATTCCTACTAATAGTCTAATACTATACCCTCATAGTCTCTCTACTCTCTCATAGTTTCTCTACTCTCTAATGATAATTCCTACACTAGTACAACATATGTCTTTGAATAGCTATGGGATATGGCCTCACACAAGAAAAAAAATGTGGTATATGGCTGACATGTCTGAGAGAAGTAAAGGAAAAGTCAAAAAGATAAAAAGTAGGAATTTGGAGTGGGGCATTTTTATGGCTACGTATTGGAGGAGGGGCCAAGTTTTTCTCATAGGGGGGCCAGCTCTTAAATGAAAAACTGTGAGACCATTTTTTTCCTACTATTATAGAGGTTTCAAAAAATTCTGGGGGGGCCATGGCCCCCCCAAAGCATAACGTGGCTCCGCCCCTGATTAATCACATTAAAAATTTGGTAGTATATGATTGATAATAAGGTTTTCATTTCCTTACCTGCCATGTCTTGATTCTTGCTGCATTTTGGGTTCCTTTAAAAGTGCAATTCCTCACATGTACTTCTTCTACAGTGTCAAAAGCTTCATTTTTTCCAAGGCTGCCAATGCTGCATACAATGACAAACAGAGAAAGAGAAACCAGTATTTGATCAGAAAGAAAGTTCATCTTGCCATGGAAAAACAGTAGGAATCTGAAGTTGAATGTTCTATGGCTAATTGATTTTTGTCTCTTCTTTATAAGCATGAAAGAAAATGGGAAACCAAACACACCTAATACCATGGCCTGGTCCACATGCAACACCAGAGATGGTAATATTTGATGACCCACCGTTGATAGCAATACAATCATCACCTAATGGGACAGAAGCAAATGCCAATCAGCTAAATTTTGCACCCCCATTGAGATCAACTTAATTTAATGAAAAATTCATTAAAAGATTTTTTGAAATGATTTAATTTACCAGTTTCCATCACAGTGTTTAGGACTTCGATATTGCTTGAGGTAGAAATGTCAATACCATCGGTGTTTGGGCTATCTTCAGGTGCAGAAATACGAAGATTATTGATTTTAACTCCCTTGCAGCCACTTATGCTTATGTGATTTTTTTGACTATTAAGATGCCTCAAATTGCTTAGCTGAAGGCCACTGCAGTTGTGAAAGTGAAGAGCCTGCAACATCATCAAACGGTTTGCAATTTTGATTTTGGGTCAGAATGCCTTGCAAATTGAGACTTTTTAAAATCCCAATCATGTTAATGACTTGTATAGAAAGAAAGACAAAGAATTTAGCTCTAATTCCTTTTATGCTACATATTTCATGACTACAAAATTTGCCTTTAGGCTCACTATTTCCTATTTAGTTTTAGCATAACACAATATTTTCTCAGATTTGGGAAAGAGTCAACTTACAGTGGGTCGATCATCACAATGCTCCTGAAAACAAAAACAGGGTTTGAAACCCAGTGTTAGATTGATGAGTAAAAACTTACAGAATAAAAGGAAAATTGATTAAAATCAATCTAAATATATAGATGAAATGTTATTAATTTAATTTGGACCTTGTCACTGCAAGCATTCCACCAAACACTTCCTTGGCCATCAATTTGTCCACCCCCGTTTATAGCAAGACCATCTACAGTTTCAAAATGAATCCACTTCTCATTGTCAGTCCATGTTTTTAGGTTTGCTGATGCTGCAATAGTCCCACCAACCTGAAAAATAATAGGAACAATAACCAATATGCTTATTATGACATAAAGAATTTGAAGTTTGATTAGCATTTTTTCTAATACTTTTTTTTTTTGAAAGATAATAATAATATTCTTCTTATTTTTTTTCCCCTTTTTGTCCCCTTTATATTCCCTTAACTTCATTTTCCTTTATAGGTTTTGACTTAAAAAAAAAAAAAAAAAACAGATTTTGACTTTTGAACCTTGCAAGACATTGAGAAAATATGTAACATTTTCTTTATTATTCTAATGAATTATTTTGAGAGAATTATTTTAATGAATTTGTATACATAAAAAAAAATAGTATATTGATTATAAGTATAATAAAAAGAGTAATATATCAACTAGAAGTAAATAAAATGAGTTAACTAAACATTAGAAAAACAAAAATTAAATCATATTTTTTATTAGAAATAAACTTTGAAAAAAAAATGATATTTTTTTAATCAGAATTTTTAATATATATTAGAAAAAAAAAATCAAATTTTATAATTGGCTTTCCCTTCTGTTTTTCCCCCAATAAACCATAAATAATTAATTTGAGTTCATCGTTAAAAAATAAATTGAAAACTCATGTAAAATTGATAATACCTGCACAAGAACTTTGGTGGCCTTGCAAGGACCTTTGAACTGGACGGGATTCAGCAGGAATATCTTTCCTTTTGGTATAATGAGGCTTGTGATGCCATTTGTGTTACACACAGCCTCCCAAGCTTTTGCAAAAGCCTATCAGTTGCCACAAATTCGTTTAGTAATATGTCATTTCTATTAGAAGAAATTTTTTCTAATATTAGTTAATAAAAAAATCTATAAACAGAATTCGTTGTCATAAAAAAAGATATCCTTTCCTTTTAAATATTAATTTATAGAGTTATAACTATTGGCAAAAATCAAATTTGTTGCCAAACTTTGTTTTTAACTAATTAAATAGATGAGAGGTAGAAAAATGAGAGTAAAATAGTGTTGATTATCATTAATCAAACTTATAGTAGGATTCGCTATTCATGCAATAAGAGAGTGTAATATTATTGTACTTTATGAATACCCAATAATTTACTTCAAGTGAAAGAGGAACTATAAAAAAGACAAGGGAAAATATTCACACAAAACAAGAACAAACAAAAAAAGTGATAAAAATGGTACTTTGATTAAAAAGGGATGGGATGAAAAATCATACTCGCGTATCATCAGTTTTGCCATTTCCAACAGCACCATAAGAAATAACGTTAAAAACTTTGCCAAGATCATTACATAAGCATGGTGAAGCAATCATCATGAAGATAAGAAACAAAGTGAGGATTGCAGCTTTCATCTTTAAAAACTAAGACACAACAATTATAATGGAGTTGAAGAGAGAAAGAGAGGAAGTAAAATTGATAGAAATTGTAGTAAGTGGAGGTATGAGAAAAGGAGGAGAAAGAGAAGTATAAATATATAGTGTGGTAGCCATGTACCACTAATGGAAATAAGTCATGCAATGGCCAAATGAATGGAATTTTTGTATTTTTTTGGGCAAGAAATCATTTACAGTTATTATTCACATCCCTTGAAATCTCATATTCATTATTAGCATGTATAGATCCTGAATTTTCCATTAAGATTCCTATTTTACTCTTTGTTCATGTTTATGGAAATAAGGTATTCTGATGTAATTACCTTTTGTTGTTCACAAACAGTTGGATATATTTATTCCAAACCGATCAGCAATTGATTTTGATTACGCACACTAGTCTTGCATTTCATTCTTTTGTGGTATAAAAGTTTATGGACTTGGTAATATCTAAAAGTTATCTTAATTTAATTTACATGATACAATACTTCACACTCCTTTGGTATGCTTAAATAAGTTTATTTTTGGGGTCTATGATTCTAGTCTTGCAATTGATTCTTTTGTGGTACAGAAATTTATGGGCTTAGATATTAAGTCATCTTAATTTAATTTTATATGATACATAAACAGCCACCAAGGGCTATTTCATCATACACCTTTTGAATGCTCATGTAATATCAGTCTGAATTGTATGCTTCTTTTGTTTGGTTATGCAGACTTCTGAGAGGACATTAGATGCCCCTGACCTTGTGGACAATTACTACTTAAATTTACTGGATTGGGGAAGCTGCAATGTTCTTGCAATTGCTCTTGGAAATACAGTTTATCTTTGGGATGCTTATAATGGTTCTACTTCAGAACTTGTTACTGTTGATAATGAAGATGGCCCTATTACAAGTGTTAGCTGGGCTCCTGATGGCCAGCACATTGCCATTGGCTTGAACAACTCTGAAGTACAGTTGTGGGATTCTGTCAAAATAGTAAAAGGATTGACAGAGATAAGAGCAAAGAAAAGAAGATAAAAGAGAAGAAGAAATCAACAAATGACAAACCTGAGAGCAAAACAACAGAATCAACTAAGAGTAACAAATAGTGTAAACGACAAGTAGCTTAGTTTTGTGTGTAAGTGTTAAGCGTGTATTTGGCATGTGTGATAGTTGGTTGGTTAGTTTGTTATTATTGGAGGGAAAGTTAGTTAGTTTTTCTTCTCCTTCGTTTCTTTATATATATATTAGTGTAGAAGCTTGTACAGAAATCAAACAATACAATTCTTTCTTCTAGAATTTTCTCTGTTTTCCAATACGGTATTAGAGCAATTTTCTGCTTCTGCTTAGATTTTTCCTCTCTTCTCTTTGATGAGAATTCCTTTTTCCCTCTTTCAAAGGCTAGGTTTTCTTCTTTGAAGCTTCATCAATGGCTTCCTCTAATCAAACATCTGCTAGTATCACCATTGATGAGTCACATCCATTTTTCCTTCACCACGCTGAGAGTCCTAGTGCAATCCTCGTGTCTCAACCACTCATTGGAGGAGAAAATTATCCTACATGGGCACGATCAATGAAAAGAGCTCTTAGTATCAAGAATAAGTTTTGGTTGATTGATGGCTTTGCTTCTCTAACTTCAGCAATGGAGAAAATTCCTCTTGTTAGGACATATGTGATTTACTTGTTAGGAACATATGTCATTATTTTATGTAATTGGCTAATCCTTTGACAAAACGCATTTTACTTGTATTTGGGTAGATTTAAGATGTGTTTAATACTTCAAGAAAATGTGTTTCAAGATCAAGTATTGAAACCATGTAAGTCTGTCTAAGAAACAAGCTGAAAAGTGCCTGTCATTAAATCTCGACAGCTAGCCATCTATCGAGCTTAAAGAGCTGTTCAGCCCTGTGGCTCGATAGCAGCTTGACAGATAGAGTATCTGTTGAGGTTTATGAAAAACAAATTTCAGTTCTGTTTTGACTCCAATCTGTGATTATGTGTTTGGACTTTCTTTTTTCACAACCTTAGACATATAAAATGATTATTTTAAGGGCCGTCAAAGTGTTCACAAGTTGCACAAGTGTTGAGCAAAGTTTTTTCAAAAAAATTGTGACCAGAGACAGAATTTTCCCTAGTTCATCGCTCTTGTGAAGAAGTTACTGTGTTTGTACACCGTAGGGTTTTATGACCAAGAATCTTCTAGATTTTCATTGTTGGGATGAACTGAAGAACTTTGCAACCAACAATCTTCTCTAGTTGGTGATTGAAGTCGCATACTAGGATCCACGTAATTGGTTAGTCACGTATTGGGAGCCGTGCATCAAAAGGAGAAATTGTAACTACAGAACAAGTCCAATTGGATATTGGGGTAAGGGTTCAACTGTAGGTTGGTATAAGGTACTGGGATTCCTTTACTTGTAACCGCTTGCTGTGATAATAGTGGAATTTTGGAAGTAGTGACCTTAAAATCACTCGATGAGTTTTTGCCGTGTTGGTTTTCCCTATTCGTAAACAAATCACCGTGTTAATTTATTTTCCGCTACATATTTAGTTTATTGGTGATTTGTTTGTGCTACTACGCGTTTGCATGTTAATTTGATTAATTAATAAATTTGGCTAATTAATCAATTAATTCATCACAAGGGGTCAATTCATTTTTTTGGCCTATCACCTCTTATTGTGCAAAGCTGGGCACGATGCAATGACATTGTGGTCTCTTGGATCATTAATTGTGTTTCCCATAAAATTGCAACTAGCATGGTGTACCACAAGGCTGTCAAGGAAGTTTGGAAGAAACTTCAAGATAGATTCTGTCAAGGCAATGGACCTAGGGTTTATCAATTGTAGAAGGATCTTCCTAGTATTTCTCAAGGGGAGTTTTTTGTGAGTGATTACTTCACTAATCTTTCAAATCTGTGGGATGAGATATAGAAATTCAATCCACTTCCTCTTTGTTCATGTGAGAAGTGTGTATGCCATGTGAATGACAAAATTTCTAATCTTCATCATAGAGAAACAATTATGCAGCTTCTAATGGGTCTCAATGACTCTCTCTCTCTCTCTCTCTCTCAAATTTGAGGTTAGATTTTACTGATGGATCCTATTCCACCGGTTGACAAGGTGTACTCTTTGTTAATTCAAGAGGAAAAGCAAAGATCAGTTGGACAAGGTAGCAACAATGGCCCTTTTATTGAATCCACAGCTCTTGCAGCAAAGACAATGACTATTGGTTCCAAGAACACTTGCAGCCACTGTGGATTGCTTGGTCACACTGTTGAGAAGTGTTACAAAATCCATAGATATCCTCCGGATACAAGACCAAGTCAAGGGCCAATCAAGTATCCATTCTTGAATCTAATCAAGAATCTGTTGCAGCTACCATACAACCACAACAACCCTTTCTCTTCACACTTGAGCAGTGCCAAAAGTTGCTTGTCATGATTGGAGGCAATGATGCTCAGAACAATGCCATTGCTATGACCAACAATGTCTCTTTCAATCAAGCTTCAACATCTCAATCCACACCATTGGCAGGAAATCTCAAGCATTCCATATTCTCTGCTAAGCTTGTGAATAGAATTGCTTTTGGTAATAATACATGGGTCATGGACACAGGAGCAAGTGATCATATTATATGTTCAATATCCCTTTTTCAATCTTATACCACTGTTTCTCACTATGTTGTTGAATTGCCTAATGGTGAATTAGCACATGTCACTCACATTGGGACTGTTAAACTTTCAGCTTCTCTTATCCTTGAACATGTTCTTTGTGTTCCATCATTCTCTTTCAATCTTTTATTTGTTAGTCAACTTACTCAAAAGTTGCCTCTTTGTCTTGTGTTTTTGTCTCAATTTTGCTTCATTCAGGACCTCTTTTGTTGGATTACGATTGGAGTGGGTGAAGTCCACAATGGTTTGTACTTGTTGCAGAAATCCACCTCTGGGACTACGCCTTCTTTGTCTATTTATTTTTCCACCAACAAGGCTTTCAAGTCATCTTTTTCAACTTCTACTTCCAATAAAGATATGTAAACTTTATGGCATTTTAGATTAGGACACCCTTCTTTCACTAAAATGTTACCTTTAAAGGATGTATTAATGTTACCTTCTTTCTCTGATAAGTGTACTGATATTTGTACTATCTGCCCTTTGGCTAAGCAAAAGAGATTGTCTTTTCCTTCTCATAACAATTTGTGTGTTGAGTCTTTTTCCCTAATTCATGTGGATGTATGGGGTTTATATTTTGTCAGTATACATGATGGTTTTAAGTGTTTCCTTACTATTGTTGATGATGCTACCAGTTTTACCTGGGTATATCTCATGAAAGCTAAATCCGATGGCAAACACCTTCTAATTTCCTTCTATAATATGATTCTCACCCAATTTAACAATGGTATTAAGGAAATTAGATAATGCTCTAGAATTTTCTTTACTTGAATTTTTTAGTGATCATCATACATCAAAAGAGTTGTGCTTATACACCTTAACAAAATTCTATGGTTGAAAGATGTATCAACATTTCTGGAATGTTGCTAGGTCCCTAAAAATTCAATCTAATCTCCCTTCAACCTATTGGGGTGATTGTATTCTCACTACAGCATATCTCATAAACAGATTACCTTCTCCTTTGCTGAACCAAAAGTCTCATTTTGAACTCCTTTTTCACAAACAACCTTCTTTTAGTCATCTTTTGGTCGTCTATGTTTTGTTTCAACTCTTTCTATTTATAGATTGAAGTTTGACTCTAGAGCTGTCCCTTGTGTTTTCCTAGGATAACCCTTTAATATGAAGGGTTATAAAGTCCTTAATCTTCATACTAGAAGAATTTCTATTTCTAGGGATGTTGTATTTCATGAGTCTATTTTTCCTTTTTCTCCTTCATCCACATCTTTGCTATCACCTCCCTTGTCTCTTCCTTTGTCCAGTGCTCCTGATCTTATTACCGAGTCTTCATCTTGTCCAATCTCCATTTCCCTTCCTAATGTTTCTGATGCACATGATTCTACAGAAACACCTTTTGTTTAGCCTTTTTCTTCTTCCACATCTTCTGCAAAACCACTCTCTGCTGTATCCCCCTCTACCTCCACTTCACTTGACCCTAACACATCTATTTTAATTGATTTTCTACCAATCCCTTTGGATTCAGCTTCCACTATTCTAGTTGTTAATCCATCTCAATCTAGTCCTCCTCTTGTTGTTCAACTTGATCCAATCATTCCCACTATACCTCCTCTTAGGAAATCCACTAGAGTTAGTCATAAATTCCTTCCAGCACTTCTTATCCTCTATCTTCTTACCTGTCCTCACATAAACTATCTCCTAAACACTTGCACTTTTGTAATATGATTTCTTCAATTGTGGAACCCAAGTTTTATCACCAAGCAGTTCAAGATCCTAAGTGGAGAGAAGCTATGGTATTTGAGATTTCAGCCCTTGAAGCTAACCACACTTGGACCCTCACTCCCCTTCCACCTAATAAACAAGCTATTAGTTGTAAATGGGTGTACAAGGTGAAATATAGGTTTGATGGCACAATGGAGAGGTATAAAGCTAGGTTAGTGGCTAAGGGCTTCACTCAAAAGGAAGGCCTTGATTATCTTGAAACTTTTTTTCCTGTTGCAAAGCTTGTTTCTGTGAATTGTCTTCTTGCAATTGTTGCTGTGAAAGGCTGGTTCCTTTGACAACTTGATGTCAACAATACTTTTTTGCATGATGATTTGAAGGAAGAAGTGTATATGGACCTTCCACCAGGCTTCTATAGCAAGGGGGGGGGGGGGGGGGGGGGCTGGTATGTAAGCTTACCAACTCCTTATATGGACTAAAGCAAGCCTCAAGACAATGGTTTGCAAAATTCTCCACTGCCTTACTTCTTTTAGGGTTCACATGGTCCAAAGCTGATTACTCTCTTTTCACTAAGAAAAATTCTAGTTCTTTCATTGCCTTACTAGTATATGTTGATGACATACTCATTGCTAGTGACAATGAGCAAGCTATGAAAGATTTGAAGGTTTTGCTAGATCAACAATTCAAGCTGAAGGACCTTGGTGATTTGAATTTTTTCTTAGGCCTTAAAGTGGCAAGGACAGCAGATGGTATTAACTTGTGTCAAAGGAAATACACACTTGAAGGTTTTGAGTGATGTAGGTATGTTGGTGTGTAAGCTAACAAAGACACCAATGGATCAAAATCTCAACCTCAGCAAGTATGAAGGGAAAGAATAAAATATCCTAGTTCCTATAGAAGGTTAATAGGAAGACTTTTCTATCTAACTATAACTAGGCATGACATAACTTTTGCTGTG
Organism: Quercus robur; assembly: GCF_932294415.1. Lineage (NCBI taxonomy): Eukaryota > Viridiplantae > Streptophyta > Magnoliopsida > Fagales > Fagaceae > Quercus > Quercus robur. The sequence continues at coordinate 26,511,092 of NC_065542.1, forward strand.
CACAAATTAAGCCAATTTATGGCACACCTCAGAGAATCACATTTGAATGCAGCCAACAAGATCTTGCAATATCTCAAAGCAACTCCAGGACAAGGGTTGTTCTTTTCAAGCAATAATCAATGCTACATCTAAAGGCTTTTGTAGATGCAGATTGGGCTTCCTGCCCTGACACTAGAAGATCAGTGACTGGCTTTTGTGTTTTTCTTGGAGATTCTCTATTTGTGAAATCGTTTGGCTTCTTTACCTACTCAGTGACATTCAAGTGAAGCACCCTTAAGCAACTCTTCTGTTTTGTGATAGTCAAGCAGCACTTTACATAGCTGCCAATCATGTCTTTCATATAAGGACTAAACATATTAAAATTGACTGTCACCTCGTGAGAAATAAAGTCTTGGAAGGTTTCATCAAGTCGCTACATGTTAGAACAAATTCTCAAATTGCAGACTTGCTAACAAACGCCAATCCGAATTGAATTTTACTTTTTTGTTTTGTTTTGTTTTTTGTTTTTGCTTTTTTGTTTTTAGAAAGATAGTGATGTAAAGTTTTACTTTTTGGCTGAATGTGTAAAGATAGTAACATACTTGGTATTATGTGTAAAGTTTTGATTACTCTCAACTCGAGAAATTTTTGTGCTGTATTCTCCTAATTTTTCTTAGTGAAAACTTTTGCCTCAATCTTCCCAGTATTTGTTTGAGTGGTCCTTTGTTGATTATGTGTATTTTAGCTTGTAATTCTTTTATGTTAAAATTATTTATGAATGAGAAAAATTTATAAAGCAAAACACACTGCAGAAACCACACAAATGACACAATGAAAGAGATAGGAAAATCAAATTCGAAGAGTTGCAGAACCTTCAACCCTTTCCTCTGAATAAATATTTTTTTTATTTAATTTTTACGAATGAGAAAAATTCATTTCAAAAGCAGAAACCAAAATCACAATGAAAGAAATAGGAGGGTTTCCTAACTCTTCAGAACTACTTGGCCATTAAGCAATTTCGCATATTTGCTGTTGAATCTGTAGAAATAGAACTGATAGGATCAACTTGTTTTTCACAAGCCGCATATATATATATATATATATATATATATATATATAAAGGAGTCACTAGCAGCTTTTTTGCTTCTAAATTGTCATTTCTGGGGAGTCAAAAGTTGCAACAAGATTTGGAAGCAGCCGGACCTGCTCAGAGTATACTGTATAGGCATTAAAATTTCTCGATCGAACGTAAAAGAGGAATTTTACAAAGGAAAGCACAAGAAACTATAAACATAATAAGATCATTCATTGTGTGGTTGCATATATCAGGCACTACAGGACAATACATTGATCTGAAAGATATAGATATTTCCAATTCAATGTTTGACTCAAGAGATAAGAGATTGTTTCCAAAGAGATTCTAGGCCCTTGAATATAATGTTGAGGCAGTGCTTTGGTTGGGGTCCAAGAAAGCATGAAGCAGTGTCCTTTCACGTGGCTGAAGATTGTGGTCAAATCTGCAAAAGTTTTATTAGTGAGTAAAAATACTCTCTCAAATGAGAAGAGAAATTAAAGATGCTGACATCTCCTAGCCTCTTATTACCAAACACAAACTAAACCTGATCAAAGATAAATTGAGTAGTCATTTTAATTCAGAACATCCATATCCAAGGAGACATGATGCTTGGTTTAGGTTTAGCTTAAAGATAGTTCTCGATTCAAGGAGCTAATAGCTCTTACAAATTAACATATTAAGCACCCAATTATAGCTCTATAATCTACACAGATGTCCATTTTTGGACTGCACACAAGCACAAGAATCATAGAAATGAAATTTATGTGGAGGGCACGTTATAAAGCAACTTTGCAACTGTGAGTAACTTCCAAATAAATGAAATGTAGAAAAATGGCAGAAGTTGTAGTACATAAGTATTATGTAAGTGTAATGAATTGCTTAATCGAGAATCATATGTAAATGATGATGGATATTTCAATAATATAATAAAAAAATTGAATAAAAAAATGATAGTAAAAAAATGGAAAAATTTACTTTAAGTTACATGACAAATGCATTTTATATAAGACCAACTTTTTATAAAAGGAAAAAAAATTGAAAATTACAATAAATTACAAAAAAATTTAAAATAAATAATGAAATTCCTTTTAAATTCCTTGATACTTTTAATATTGAATTCTAATTGGAAAAGTTTTTTAATTTTATTAAAAGGTTTGTAATAAAGTTTAACTCATAGTATACAATGTTACTAATTTTATTGTACATATAATAAGACACATTGCAAAATTGTTTTACAAATTTTAGGCGCATATGATACAAACACAATAAATACTGCCCAACTTTTACTATTAAAACAAATAATTATGGTAGATTATTAAAATTAATTATATAGCATAAATAATGAAAATCTTATTAGAACTTAATTGGAGGGGTAAGCTTAAAGCTGAACTATATAAATCTTTATATTCCCAATGTGATCGATCATATGTAATATATTTCAATTTTATTTTGTATAGGATAAAATTTAAATACAATTTCTAGGTGCTAGGTGTTCCCCAATTGAATTCAACCATTTTGTTTATCTTGACCATAAACCATGGAATATGCTAAAGATAATAAATATGATGATTGATGTTAACAACATGAGGGGTGGCAATTTGTGTTCATGTGTCAGGTTCGTGTCGTTTTAACTCATGAGTATCTGACTATATGAGTCAACACTAACTCGACATGTTTATTAAACAGGTCAAGATTCCTCAACCCTAACACGACCTGTTTATTAAACGAGTCAGTCGTGTTGACCTATTTATCAAATTTTATCAAAATGAAAAAAAAATAAAATTAGAACTAACAAGTAATTGCACCACAAATAATTATTCAAAACTAAAACATATTTCAATGTCACAAATAATTAATCACAATATGTTAAAGAAAATAAACCATAATAACTAATAAGTTTATATACCTAGGGTTTGAAGGGTATATTAGTAAAATGTTATTTAATTAAACGGGTCAGACGGGTTAAACGAGTTTCATGGGTTAAACATTAACCCAACCCGTTTATTAAATGGGTTAATCGTGTCAACTCGAATATGACACAAATTTATTAAGTCTCAACCCATAACCTGCTAATTTCGTGTCATGTCATGTCGGGTTCACGAGTCGTATCCAATTTTGCCACCCCTAAACAACATAACATATGAATATAAAAGATTGGTTGAATTCACTTGGGAAACCTAAGATACAACACCTAAGAGAATGTATCTAAGTTTTGCCCAATATATAAGCCCAAGATTATTGGTCCAATAGCCACAAGATGTATTTTGATTATAAGTTATCTATTTATCTCTCTCTCTCTTTTTTTTTTTTTGAGGGGGGGGGGGGGGGGGTGGCACCATGCATTTTGAAGACAATGAAATTTGAGATATAAGAAAGTTGAGAGAGAAAATTTTGATGGGAAGTTAGTCTACAGTGTGTAAGTGAGTGCTTTGCTAGAGATGCAGTTAGGTGAGGAAACAGAGGATTTAACAGTGTGCTTACACACTGAAAAATATAATGTTTTTAGTGTATTTTGGCACTGTGTATTTGCATGCATTGTGCCATAAACACTGCCCAAAATAAAATAAAAAGCTATCAAGTCAGTCTACGCTTTTTTATCAGTCATCTCATCAATTAGCTCCTCAAGCACTTACTCCCTTTAATTTTAGTATGTCAATGGCAATCACTTGCTTCTTTCTTTCTTTATTTATTTATTTTTAAATTTTATGCATTAAGAGGATTTTAATAATAAAGTACTTCATCAATTAAAAAAAATTTGGTTTTCAACATGCATGTAAGTAATTGATTAACAAACTCCGTAATATGAATCATCAAAATCAGGCAATTCCAAAAACTAATGCTTGCATTAATTGGTGGGCTTACAATTCATAAAATATTAGCCACTCTAAAAGGATAACACGGTGCAACAGTAAAGTTTTATTCTTACTACATTCATTTCGGCGGCAAACTATTTGCTGTTTTTTTTCTTTTTCTTTTTTGTCTATTCCTAAAAGTTAACATCTAGGGGTTTAGATCTTTGCAGGGCCTTGGTTTTTAGTTCGGTTGGGTAGACAGCACGAAGCCACCACAGTCATAAGCTCAAAATCAGTGAGATAGGCATGGAACAATAGGAGTGCAGAGTGACAGGGTTGATCCATGAGCATTGTTGCAGCGAGAAATAGTCTGCTTCCCTGGAATAGCCGATTTTATATCAATATTATTCAACACAATGTTGCTGCAGCCAAAGTGATCACTGCAAACTAGATCAATGGCTATCTCATCAACCGAAGTTCCATACACATTTCTGAATGTCACGTCGCTAATCTCCACTGCTGACTGCATTCAATATAATCATTTGAATCACCATTACATTGATTTAAACAAAGAATGGTTAACAAATTAATGTTTATAATTTTTTTGTACCTGTGCATTGGCATTCAGAGAATTAGGGTAAAAAATGATAGGGTTTTGAGAATTTATAATTTGGATATTCTCATAAGAGATCTTCATAGCATACCCTTTTCCACCCTACAATAGTAAAAAACAACAAAAACCTTCATTAATCACATTAAATATTAGTTAGTATAAGATTGATGTAATGATGTTTTCATTTCACTTTTTTACCTGCCATGTTTTGATTCTTGCTGCATTTTGGGTCCCTTTAAAAGTGCAATTCCTCACGTGTACTTCTTCGACTGTGTCAAAAGCTCCATTGACCATTCTTTCCAAGGCTGCCAATGCTGCATACAATAACAAACAGAGAAAGAGGAACCAATATTTGATCAGAAATTTCATCATGCCATGGAAAAACAGTAGGAATCTGAAGTTGAATGTTCTATAGCTAATTGATTTTTGTCTCTTCTTTATAAGCATGAAAGAAAATGGGAAACCAACACACCTAATACCATGGCCTGGTCCACATGCAACGCCAGAAATGGTAATATTTGATGACCCACCGTTGATAGCAATACAATCATCACCTAATGGAACAGAAGCAAATGCCAATCAGCTAAATTTTGTACCACCATTGAGATCAACTTAATTTAATGAAAAATTCATTAAAAGATATTTAGAAATTATTTAATTTACCAGTTTCCATCACAGTGTTTAGGACTTCGATATTGCTTGAGGTAGAAATGTCAATACCATCGGTGTTTGGGCTATCTTCAGGTGCAGAAATACGAAGATTATTGATTTTAACTCCCTTGCATCCACTTATGCTTATGTGATTTTTTTTACTATTAAGATGCCTCAAATTGCTTAGCTGAAGGCCACTGCAGTTGTGAAAGTGAAGAGCCTGCAACATCATCAAACGGTTTGCAATTTTGATTTTGGGACAGTTGAGTTATTTTTTTTTTAAAAAATGAACGATTAATTCTAATTCATAATGCCTTGCAATTTGAGACTTTCTAAACTCCCAATCATGTTAAATACTTGTATAGAGAGAAAGACAAAATATATAGCATTAATTCTTTTAATGTTACATATTTCATGACTACAAAATTTGCCTTTAGGCTTATTATTTCCTAATAAGTTTTAGCATAACACAATATTTTCCATAATATTTTCTCAGATTTGGGAAAGAGTCAACTTACAGTGGGTCGATCATCACAATGCTTCTGAAAAAAACAGGGATTGAAACCCAATGTTAGATTGATGAGTAGAAACTTAAAGAATAAAAAGGAAAATTGATTAAAATCAATCTACATATATATATGAAATGCTATTAATTAATATTGACCTTGTCAATGCAAGCATTCCACCCAAACACTTCCTTGGCCATCAATTTGTCCACCCCCGTTTATAACAAGACCATCTACAGTTTCAAAATGAATCCACTTCTCATTGTCAGTCCATGTTTTTAGGTTTGCTGATGCTGCAATAGTCCCACCAACCTGAAAAATAATAGGAACAATAACTAATATGCTTATTATTACATAAAGAAGTTGAAGTTTGATTAGCATTTTTTCTAATAATTTATTTTTGAAAAATAAAAATAACATTCTTCTTATTTTTTCCCTTTTTGTCCCCTTTATATTCCCTTAACTTCGTTTTCCTTTTATAGGTTTTGACTTTAAAAAAAAAAAGATTTTGACTTTTGAACCTTGTAATACATTGAGAAAATATGAAACATTTTCTTTATTATTCTAATGAATTATTTTGGGTGAATTATTTTAATGAATTTTGATACATAAAAAATAGTAAATTGATTATAGGTATAATAAAAAGAGTAATATATCAACAAGAAATACATAAAATAAGTTCCCTAAAAATTAGAAAAAAAAAATCAGATTTTTTTATTAGAAATAAAATTTGAAAGAAAAATAAAATGATATTTTTTTAATCAGATTTTTCTTTATATATTAGAATAAAAAAAAAAAAAATAAATCAACTTTTATAATTGGCTTTTCCTTTCTGTTTTTTCCCCAATAAACCTAAATAATAAATTTGAGTTCAACGTTAAAAAAATAGATTGAAAACTAATGTAAAATCACTAGAACAAAAAAATGTTTATTACAACAAAAAAAATCGTTGCAATAACATCGAAGTCACTGCAATAGTTTATGCGAAATGTTGCAATAAAATTTGAGGTAATAAGTTTGTGCTACAAAAAAATTTTGTTGTAATAAACCTTAAATATTTTAATGAAAATTTTGATGTAATAATATATTTGCTATTGCAATAAACAATTTATTATTTCGAATATCTTGTAGCAATAGGCTATTATTTCATAAATTTTATTACAATAGATTGTAAAGAATTGACAAAAATAATTTGGGTTCAAATTATTGCAACGGTATATTTATTGTAATAGTTAAAATTTTCATATTTTTTCTTATAATAGATTGTAAAATAATTGGAATTAGATCATTGTAATAATATATTCATTGCAGCTTCATGTTTGTCATTGCATTAGATTGTAAAATAATTTATATTTTAGTTATTGCAATGTTAAATTTGTTGCAATAAGCCATCTCTTTGAAATTTCAATCTATTATAATATATCGCAAAATATAATTGGTATCAAGTTATTACAATGATTTCTTCAATTTAAGTTATTAAAAAAAATTGATTTCTTCAATTTAAGTTATTGCAAAAAATTTTCTAAATTCAATTTAGTATTAAAATCTCTATTGCAACTTAAAATTATAAATTATTACAACTAATTATTATTAATGTAATAATTTACTATTTTTAAGTTACTATTGCAACGACTTTTAATTTTTAGATGTGATATTATGTCTAATACCACTATACTAATTTTGTTGTATTAATACTTGATGTAATAGACTTATTTTGGTGTAGTGAATTGATAATACCTGCACAAGAACTTTGGTGGCCTTGCAAGGACCTTTGAACTGCACGGGATTCAGCAGGAATATCTTTCCTTTTGGTGTAATGAGGCTTGTGATGCCAGTTGCGTTACACACAGCCTCCCAAGCTTTTGCAAAAGCCTATTAGTTGTCGCAAATTCATTTTGAAATGTGTCATTTCTATTAGAAGAAATTTTCTTCAATATTAGTTAATAAAAACAAAATTCCATGAACATATTTTGGATTGAAAATTCTTTGTCTTAAAAGAAATCATTTTCTTTTAGATAATAATTTATGAAGTTGTAACCATTGACTAAAACTAAATTTGTAACCAAACTTTGCTCTTAAATAAATAGATGACTGGTAGAAAATAAGAATACAACAATATTGTACCATCAAGTGAAAAAGGAACTATAACAAAGACAAGGGAAAATATATATTCACACAAAACAAGAACAAACAAAAGAAAGTGATAAAAGTGGTACTTTGATTAAAAAGGGATGAGATGAAAAACCATACTTTTGTATCATCAATTTTGCCATTTCCAACAACACCGTAAGAAATAACGTTAAAAACTTTGCCAAGATCATTACATAAGCATGGTGAAGCAATCATGAAGATAAGAAACAAAGTAAGGATTGTAGCTTTCATCTTTAAAAGCTAAGACACAACAATTATAATAGAGTTGAAGAGAGAAAGAGAGGAAGTACAATTGAATTGTAGTAAGTCCAGGTATGGGAAAAGGAGGAGAGAGAGAAGTATAAATATATAGTGTGGTAGCCGTGTACCATTAATGAAAATAAGTCATGCAATGGCCAAATGAATGGAATTTTTGCTTTTTGTTTGGGTGAGAAATCATTTACAGTTATTATTCACATCCCTTAAAATCTCATATACATTATTAGCATAAATAGATCCTGAATTTTCCATTGAGATTCCTATTTTACTCTTTGTTTATGTTTATGATTACTAATTAAGTTTATTTATTAGCATAAATAAATCTCATATGTTTATGATTCCTATGTTTATGTTTATGTTTATGATTACTAATTAAGTTAGATATTATATATCTTAAGTTTTTGAGGTGCTATTGAAAGTTAAGTGGCAGTTTAAGAAGTTAGATGGTTTGCCATAGTTTGGCAGGATTATATATCTTATTCGGTAATGCACAAACGTTTCCTTGAAATTCAAAAATGTGAATATCGATCTAGTTTTTCATCATAATTTTTCTATCTTTTACCCCAACAAAGTTTTGAGTAATTTTAACTGAATATCTTAGTGCAACTGGACGCTGGAATCAAGCATTACCCCAGCAGAGGAAAGAGAGAGAGAGAATTACATCTTACCCTTTTTATAATCAGTCTTGATTTGGTATTAAAATTTGAAATTGTTCTAATTTGGCAATTTGCAAAACATAGTGGTGATAAAAATCCATTAATACCTTAACCATGTATGTATATTAAATATTTTGTATTCTAAACCTAAACTTAATTAACAAGTTTGATTAAATTTAGGCTAAAATATTCTGCTCAAAATCAAAAAAAAAAAAAAAAAAGGCTAAAATATAGTTTGACTTTGATCTCCTGAATTTTAGATCACTTTGACAAAACAGTTCACCGTAGATTTAGTTTTGTCAACTTTTTGTCATCACCTCTCTTTATTCACATAAATGTTTAATTTACATAAATATTGTTCTTTTTAAGGTAGCGTGGTTTTCTATACCCATTTTGCTAGGGTTGACCATTTTCTCATGATTTAGTTTAACACTTGGATTTGCTCTGAATAGGAAAGAATATCCCTTCGAGATCAAATAATTGTAAGATTAAATCGAGGATATATTGTATTATTTTATGAAATAAGAAAATTATTTATAAATTGAAGTACATATATGTTAAGAAATCACATCTAACGTAGTGTATGATAAGAGGTGAGGTGTTTTTTTGAACAAAAAAAATGTGGGTTTTAAAGGCTTGGGAAGAATTAAAGGAAGGTTTTAGAATTATTCTAGACTACTAGTTTCATACTTTAAATAATTATTCCTAAGATAGATATCTTTCTTAACTTACAATATTTAGTTAAAATTCTTTGACAGCCATAACTATCTATTAGGATTTTCCTAATGCAAACCTTTTGAAAATTAAAGTTTCCTTTTAAGTTATGTTTTTCTTCATTAAACTTTGATTCTAAATTAGAATCCCATTAAAGCTTTTACATAAATAGAGGTAACCAAATGTTTCAAAGAAATTGGCCATCAATACATTAAATTGTGATAGAGTTTCAACCTATGGCGTCCAGAGGTTCAATCTATGGAGTTTCAACCTCTCTAAAAAAAAAAAAAAAAAACACATTGATTTGTGCCTAAAATGGAGGACATTACTTCAAATATGTACAGAGAACAACATCATAATCATACTAGCACATGTAATATCCTACAACATTGCCATTCTAAAAATTCAGTAATTTGTTATTCATCTCAATGAAAACCGTCTTAAGCATAGGTTGGACTATACTTTAGAAGTTGATTAGCATCATCTTTCACCGAAATTAAAAATATATATATATATATATATATATATTTGCTAATGCAAATTTGTCATTTGAAAAGTCAAGTTTAATTCCTTTTGAGTCATGTCTTCATGTGTGACGTATCTAATTTAGACAAATTCTCATCTAATTAAGTTTCATTTTGAATTATGAACATGAGATTAAATTCAATAAGGACGGGCCAACGGGGGCTTGGCTCAGCTGGGTATGGTTCGTTCGCTCTGCCTAACACGCTCAGGTTCAATTCCCACTACCAGCAGGAGTCTGTTGGTGGGCATCACATCCCTAAGCATGTGTGCTCTGCCTGGGGGTTTAATATAACCATAAACACCCCCATTTTCTTTTCTAAAAAAAAAAAAAAATCAATAAGGACGGGTGTAAAATTCAATAAGGACATGCCACATTAGACTTTTACTCAAATTCATTGTAAAATTAATACATCCTAATATACCTAATAATATCTCAACAAACAAAAAAACAAGTCCTATTTCACGTCTAAAATCTCAATCCCTTTTCAGCTCCTACATCTCCAGCCAATCCTCGTCGGACCTTCGTTTGTCGCCGCACTACCTCATTGGTCCTCCGTTTGCCACTGCACTACCTCATCGAACCTCCGTCCGCCACCGTACTACCTTGCTGAACCTAGGTGATTTGTTCTTGTTCTCAATATTGATGGGTTTTGCAATATTTTGATTGATTTGGCCGTTGCTATATTTTGATATCTTCATGGTTTGGGTATGTCTCTATTTTGAAATAAGGATAGATATGGGTTTGATCCTAGTAGGGAAATTTTTTTTTTTTTTTTTGGTTCATGTTATTTTGGTTTTCCAACTTCATTATTTGAGTTCTTCCATTCTTTTCATTCGTTGATGCATATATGGAAATTCAAATTGATAGACATAGGTTAATGATTGACCTCTTGAGAAATTGCTTACAAGCTGTTTGTCAAAATGCCTGACAGAAAGATTTTTGTGACATGAAGACTTTGAAAGTGTATTTTTGGGATTAAACCTGCAATATATTTTTTGGTTTAATATCAATCAAAAAATAGGCTAGTAAAGAAGCCAAATTTCTTAAATTGTTGAGACGACAATAAGCATGCCTCTTACCAAACTTGTCTGGCTAGTTGAGCAGCTTATCCTATTGTGAGTCTTTTATGGAGCTCAGATTAAAAGTATTTAGGACATGGGCTCAATATAGTTGGCCACGACATGGACCCATCCTTATTTTATTCTCTTTTTGTTATTTGTCTCTTTAACGTAGAAAGTATCTGATGAAGTAACAAATGCATCAGCAGCAATTAAGCGTCTAGCTTCTTCAATATGTTGGTATGCAGTTCTTGACCAAGCATCTGCCCAAAAGAAATTTCCCATGCACCCTTGTTTATCAACTTGAATTACATATACAAAACCTGGATTTTTTAATTGACACTCAGTAAAATGGCTATACATTCTTTGTGCATCTCCATCTTGAAGTAATTTTCTTCTTTTACTGCCCAAATAATTTTGAACATCAACCGCAACACAGCCAACATTATAGTCACCACCAAATTCTTTACTCAACACTGACATTATCTTCCTCGTAGGTACACCTGGCTCATTAAGTGTATCTATAAGATTTTTTTAGGCACATGATATCACTCTATGTCCACGAAGCAAACTTGTACTCTTAGGAGTAAGAAGTTCATGATTATGATTGTCCACAAACTTAGTTACAATCTATGTTTCTTCTTTTTTTCTTTAAACTCATCATTGCTTTACATCCCACTCTAGTTTTTGCAGGTTTTGGACCTTTTCTTTCTTTATCTTCATAACTTTTATGACGAAACCCTTCCCCCCAACAAACGTATTCCACTCCAACCAATGATTTATCTTCTTTGGATAATCATTTATGATTTATTCGAATGCTAAAACCCTTTCGCCTTGCATATGCATTATAACATGCATGAGCATCTTTTGAGTCATTGAATACCATATCAAGACATGGTTCCAAAGGTCATTTAGATGCAAAAGATTGATTCAAATCATTCGTAGGCAAGTCTACATCATTTTGATCTTCTACTATTTCCAACTCAACATGCACCGAGTCTTCTACCAAATCATCACAAAGAGAAATTATTTCAAGTTCTTCATTGCTCACACTCATATTTGCAATTTGAGTAAATATTTATTTTCAATATAACCTAGAAAAAATAAAAGAGAAGAAAAATTCATAAGAGACATTCAAGATTTGTTCAATTACAAAACCAAAATCTAAAACATAATAAACTTCCCTGATTTTGGAAACCAGTTTTATTGCAAAACCAAAATCTAATTGGAAACTTTTAGGCTCATAATAAAATTATCAAAACTGACTTGGTCCCTTACAGGAGGCACTCTTATTCAATGTACATATCAAAACTGACTCAATCCCTTACAAACTGAATAATGCTACTGGACACTTAATTCTTTCTGATTCATTTGTTATTTTACATGGTTGTAACTAATACTATTTCTTGGTACAAATTGATACAAATTGAATTACATCATTAAGCCTATTCAATTACACATTGGAAATTTATATTGATGAAGCTGGACACTTAATTGTTGCTGATGCATTTGTTACTTCATTAGATACTTTCTATGTTAACGAAACAAATAACAAAAAGAGAATAAAATAAGGATGGGTCCATGTCGTGGCCAACTATCTCGAGTCTATGTCCTAAATACTTTTAATCTAAGCTCCATAAAAGATTCACAATAGGATAAGCTGCTCAACTAGCTAGACAAGTTTGGTAAGAGGCATGCTCATTGTCATCTCAACAATTTAAGAAATTTGGCTTCTTTACTAGCCTATATTTTGACTGATATTAAACAAGAAAATATGTTGCAGGTTTAATCCCAAAAATACACTTTCAAAGTCTTCATGTCACAAAAATCTTTTTGTCAAGTATTTTGACAAATAGCTTGTAAGCAATTTCTCAAGAGGTCAATCCTTAACCTATGTCTATCAATTTGAATTTCCATATATGCATCAACGAATGAAAAGAATGGAAGAACTCAAATAATGAATTTGGAAAACCAAAATAGCATGAACCAAAACAGTGGGAAAAAAAAAAAAAATCGTTCCTATTAGGATCAAACCCATATTTGTCCTTATTTCAAAATAGCGACATACCACTAAATTAAAAGGCTCTTACCCTTTGTCTTTTTGCTAGTTTCTTTTTTCATTTTTCTACCTCACATCTTGTCTTTTTTTGAGAAAAAAAAAATTCTCAATCAAATTAATATGTTTAGATTTTCTTTATTAGTACTTAAACAAATACTTTCTATAAAAATGTCCAAATTACTAAATTAATTTGTGGCTCCTGATAGGCGTGTGAAAAAGCTTGGAATGATGTGTGTAATTATAAAGCTACTGAAGTCCGCCCAGTGTTCATTATACCAAAGGGAAAGATATTTTTGTTGAATGCATTGCGGTTCAATGGGCCTTGCTACTCCAACAGACTTCTTGTAGAGGTAGTATCAACATGTGCATTAGTTTAACTAGTCGCTAACCCATGCGACGCATGGGAAAACTACCAATTTTTTAATTAAAAATAAATAAAAATTAAGATAAACCTCCAAATGATGTGACATTAGCTATTGGAATTCAACATCGATTCTCTAGCAGCACATTCTTAGTAAGTGGAAGTTTCACTAGGTGAGCAAGTTCCAAGTCCTAAATGAATTCATTTATTCATTTATTGAGTGGATATGAGTATGGGGTCTTGGCTTTTATAGGTGGTAGATCTTTGGCTACTTCAACATCAATCTAGGGGAGCTTTGATTCGAGTGGTCAGTCAAACTCCTCTAATGAACCCAGACTTAGCCAAATCCATTTATTAGTTTGGAGCATCTTGTGGTAGGCTATGCGTTCAAATTTTCATCTCTTTAGTGGTATAGTATCAATGAAGTCATATACGTCTAGCAGTAAAATAACAATGAAGCAACCCATATTCAACACTAAAGCAATCACAAATTAGAAAGTAGAGGAACAATAACTTATTATGAATCTAGCAATAATAATGGTTTATGAGTCTAGTAGTAAGATATTAGTAAAATGATATGACATTAGAATTGTAATAGTTATCAAATAATAACAAAATATACATTTTTCTAGATTAAAAAAATGACACAAATAGCTTAGTCATTTGCTAGTGTGACAGTGTTGCACCACTTCCAAATGACACATACACCACAGAATCATTTGGTTGCTTGTTTAGCCAATCAAATAGCAAGCCATTCTTGGACGAGTTACCTGATTGTGTTACTATCAAACAAAAAGATATTATCTAATCAATGTGTCGGCTACATCATACCTTGCATGTCCATATGTCCATGCGTTTGAAAACAAAAATAATGTTGTTGAGCAATACAATATTCAAATCTAAAAAACTAAACAACATTATGCTCAAGGGCGTTTATAAAATTTTAACAATGTTAAGCTACACTCTACAATTTTCTGTTTGTGTTGAAAATTTTTTTAAACACTTGGATCACATGGGCTACAAAAAATCTACCCACACCAATTTCGCTTAGGTAGCATAGCATCCTCAACTTGAGTGGTAATATGGTAAATATCAGGTTTAACATTCACAGAAGAGCATTTATAGTTAGCATATGATCATGATACCAGTCACCCCAATTAGCCCCACTGATTTCCAGATTAGCTATTAAGTAAAGTCAAGCATCTAATAATGTAAATGATGCATAATTGATGTTGAACATGCAATTTTTTTTTCTTGTTTTAGATGATAATGATACTTAAATACTGACATCTAAATGCTTCAGCACACTTCAGGTTCCATTCAAAGGAAAACAATATTGGAGGGGGGAAAAAGGAGCAGTTCTAAAGTTCTAAACCAAAAAACATACCGATACGCGTGATGAAAGAGAAGAACTTAATAAATGTAACTTGCCTCTTCCCGTTACACTTTGTAAACAAACAAATAAATTCAGAACAGGGATAAAAACATAGTTGCTGAACAAAAAAAGGGAATGGAATTATATGAGAAATTCTTGGGACACGACTTAATGTCTATTCACACAAAAAAATTCAGATTGATTATCACCATTTTAATATCTATTCAAATTGATTATCTATGTGTGTGCACAAACTCAATTATAGATAGAAAGCGAAAAACAGCTAAAACTACAATTTAATCAACCCTAGAATACAAAATAGAAATCAATGAAGTTGGGGTAAAAAATTTCAGAAAGGTTGGCTACATGGGTTTACAAAGATACAAAGAGAAATACAGTTAAAACTACAACTCAATCAACTCTAGAATACAAAATAGGCTGGGGTAAAAAATAAACCATGAAGCTGTATGCTAAATCTGATATAACTAAACTAAAATTCAAAAAAAGCTAATAAATCCACACTAAAATAGTTAGAAATTAGATGTACATAGATTATCACAGAGGCAAATGAATACCATACCTTTAACCCTGATTCAACTGGAGGAAAAAAATGAAGAGAAAGGCAAGAGCAATAAACCTAGAAATTGAACAACCGTGAAAAAAAGAAAAAAAGAAAAAAAAAAAAAAGACTAATAAGAATCAACTATTTATAAGATAATAGTTATAGAGTCCTAATAGTTATAGAGTTTGGATTAAAAAAAAAATATATATATATATATATATATTTATATATATTATAGAGTTCTAATTAAATTTGTTTATTAGATACCTTTGGGCCGGTTTTGACGGGCTGGGTTGGGTGTATTTCCGACCAATGTAGTTGATGGGCCATGGGCTGGATGAGACCCACGGCAAATTGGGTGTCGTTTCTGGGCTGTAAAGGTTGTATGTGGGTGGTTTGAGGAAGAAGATGGGTGGTCTGAGGAAGGAGGTCGACCTTTGTTCGATGTTTGTGGGTTTGTGGGTATGGTGGGCATGGTGGGTTATCTGTGGCCATGGGCTTGATGAGACCCACGGCAAATGGGGGGCCGTTTCTGGGTTGTAGAGGTTGGATGTGGGTGGTTTGCAACAAATCGGTGGTCTGAGGAAGGAGATCAAGGCTTCGGTTTGTGGGTATGGTGGGTCTGTAGATGAGATGCGATGCTTGATTTGCAGTTGGTTGCAAGTTTATGGGTTTGATCGAGGAGGAGCTGGTAGAGGACTGAGGAAGAACATGGGGATGGCAGACCATCGTGCTGGTAGAGGATTGAGGAAGAATAAGATGGGAATGGTAGACCATTGTGAAAGGGAAAGGTAGAGCTTACATTTTTTTTGTTGGTTTTATTTTTTTGAGTATCGGGTTTATGACTTTTTTTTTTTGGTTTTGGTTTTATTTTTATTTTTAAATATTGTGCTAATGTGGAAAATTGTGGGAGTTTTAGAGGCTTCGGTTATATATATATATATATAGATTATGATAACCTTCTAAAGTCTAAAGTCCTTATATGGTCTATATACTATATTAATTAGTTCAATCATTCGTGAGTAAATTCCACTTTTATAGTATATACCAAAAGGACAAAGTTTAATTAGTTATAAAATTGGTTATAGTATAAGGCTAAAACCTTACTTAATATCTTTTTATTGGAGGCGAATTTTGAAAAATTTACCATTAGATTACATTTTCTTCTTATATACTCCATGTTTGCAAAATTTCTAGAAAATTAAAAATAAATAACTATGTCATCAATAAATTATTTAAATTACAAGTTATTGTAGTTTAAAATTATGCATAAAATATAAGATTTTAGATCAGATAGTAAATAATGTCCGATTGACACAAAATTTGATAAGTGTATTAAGTGTGTAAAAAACATGCAATCCAATGGTTAGATTTTCAGAATATATAGTAATATTTATTTTATTGAGTAAGGTTGTAGCCTTAAGGTACAACCAATTTTGTAGTTAAACTTTATCCATACCAAAAACTCTTTTTCATTAATATATGTCCACAAAAATGCATTTATTTTATTAGTATTCAATCTTATTTGTTTGTGGGTTTTAAACTTTTAATTAACTCAACTAGTAAAGTCTCATGTTATCGAATATGAAATTTAGGATTCAAATCCTACTTATACAACAAATTGATTGATACCTTAGTCTAATGATAAATTACAATTATCATGAAGTGGAAGTCATAAATTGAAATTCTATTGTATTTATAATTTGATATATATATATATATATATATATATATAAAAGTAGGTGAAATCAGAACTTATATACAAAGGTACTTTTGCCAAAAGAGCGAAAATTTATATATATATTATTATTTTCAAAATGGAATAAGTGTTGGGGAGATAGTTACCTTGGAGAGTTTATTTGAATAATTAATATAACATATAAAGACACACTTAACCCAAATTAAAAGGTCTAAACCCAATGGGTATGTGCTCAATTAGATTATGTTAACCACTTATCTTTATCATCATTATTCAATGTGGAATTTTACTCACACGTGTATCCATCTTTAATTAATTATTTTATACATATTAGTAGTATATAACCATGGTCTTTATTGTTCCTATTATTATTATTATTATTATTATTAGAATACTAAATATTTTTAACACACACAGGGAGAGAGGAGAAGGTTTTAAAGAAACTTACAGTGGTGTATATCCAAAATGGCCTAACTCTTGAATATAAAACACGGGTTTTAAATCTCTTTAATTCACATTCATTTTCCAATGTTAACTTACACTCATTAGCTTAAAGATAGTTCTCGATTCAAGGAGCTTATAGCTCTTACAAATTAACATATTAAGCACCCAATTATAGCTCTATAATCTACACAGATGTCCATTTTTGGATTGCACACAAGCACAAGAATCTTAGAAATGAAATTTACGTGGAGGACACATTATAAAGCAACTTTGCAACTGTGAGTAACTTCCAAATAAATGAAATGTAGAAAAATGGTAGAAGTTATAGTACATAAGTATTATGTAAGTGTAATGAATTGCTTAATCGAGAATCATATGTAAATGATGATGGATATTTCAATAGTATAATAAAAAATTGAATAAAAAAATGATGGAAAATTTTACTTTAAGTTACATGACAAATGCACTTTATATAAGACCAACTTTTTATAAAAGGAAAAAAATTGAAAATTACAATAAATTATAAAAAATTGAAAATAAATAATGAAACTACTTTAAAATTCCTTGATACTTTTAATATTGAATTCTAATTGGAAAATTATTTTAATTTTATTAAAAAGTTTGTAATAAAGTTTAACTCATAGTATACAATGTTAATAATTTTATTGTTCTTATAATAAGATACATTGCAAGATTGTTTTACAAATTTTAGGCACATACGATACAAACACAATAAATACTGCCCAACTTTTACTATTAAAACAAATAATTATGGTAGATTATTAAAATTAATTATATAACATAAATTGTGAAAATCTTATTAGAATTGTAATTGGAGGGGTAAGCTTAAAGCTGAACCATATAAATCTTTATATTCCCAATGTGATCGATCATATGTAATATATTTCAATTTTATTTTGTATAGGATAAAATTTAAATACAATTTCTAGGTGCTAGGTGTTCCCCAATTGAATTCAACCATTTTGTTTATCTTGACCATAAACCATGGAATATGCTCAAGATAATAAATATGATGATTGGTGTTAACAACATTAGGGGTGGCAATTTGTGTTCATGTGTTGGGTTCGTGTCGTCTTAACACATGAGTATCCGACTATATGAGTCAACACTAACTTGACATGTTTATTAAACGGATTAAGATTCTTCAACCCTAACACGACCTGTTTATTAAACGGGTCAGTCGTGTTGACTTATTTATCAAACGTTATCAAAATGAAAAAAGAAATTATGAAAAAAAAAAATTTTTTAATATAAAATTTAGAACTAACAAGTAATTGCACCATAAATAATCATTCAAAACTAAAACATATATCAATATCACAAATAATTAATCACAATATGTCAAAGAAAATAAACCACAATAACTAATAAGTTTATATACCCAGGATTTGAAGGATATATTAGTAAAATGTTATTTAATTAAATGGGTAAGACGGGTTAAACGGGTTCCATGGGTTGAACATTAACCCAACTTGTTTATTAAACGGGTCAGTCGTGTCAACTCGAATATGACACAAACCTATTAAGTCTCAACCCATAACCTGTTAATTTCGTGTCATGTCATGTTAAGTTCACGAGTCGTATCCAATTATGTCACCCCTAAACAACATAATATATGAATATAAAAAATTGGTTGAATTCAATTGGGAAACCTAAGATACACCACCTAAGAGAGTGTATCTAAGTTTTGCCCAATATATAAGCCCAAGATTATTGGTCCAATAGCCACAAGATGTATTTTGATTATAAGTTATCTATTTATCTCTCTCTTTTTTTCTTTTTTTGGGGGGGAGGGGGTGGTGGCACCATGCTTTTTGAAGACAATGAAATTTGAGATATAAGAAAGTTGAGAGAGAATTTTGATGGGAAGTTAGTCTACAGTGTGTAAGTGAGTGCTTTGCTAGAGACGCAGTTAGGTGAGGAAACAGAGGATTTAACAGTATGCTTACACACTGAAAAATATACAGAAAATATGACTTTAAGTCATGTTTTTAGTGTATTTTGGCGCTATGTATTTGCATGCATTGTGCCATAAACACTGCCCAAAATAAAATAAAAAGCTATCAAGTCAGTCTACGCTTTTTTATCAGTCATCTCATCAATTAGCTCCTCAAGCACTTACTCCCTTTAATTTTAGTATGTCAATGGCAATCACTTGCTTTTCTTTATTTATTTATTTTTAAATTTTATGCATCAAGAGGATTTTTATAATAAAGTACTTCATCAATTACAAAAATTTGGTTTTCAACATGCATGTAAGTAATTGATTAACAAACTCCGTAATATGAATCATCAAAATCAGGCAATTCCAAAAACTAATGCTTGCATTAATTGGTGGGCTTACAATTCATAAAAGATTAGTCACTCTAAAAGGATATCATGGTGCAACAGCAAGGTTTTATTCTTACTACATTAATTTCTGCGGCAAACTATTTGCTGTTTTTTTTTCTTTTTTGTCTATTCCTAAAAGTTAACATCTAGGGGTTTAGATCTTTGCAGGGCCTTGGTTTTTAGCTCTGTTGGGGGTAGACAGCACGTAGCCACCACAGTCATAAGCTCAAAATCAGTGAGATAGGCATGGAACAATAGGAGTGCAGAGTGACAGGATTGATCCATGAGCATTGTTGCAGCGAGAAATAGTCTGCTTCCCTGGAATAGCCGATTTTATATCAATATTATTCAACACAATGTTGCTGCAGCCAAAGTGATCACTGCAAACTAGATCAATGGCTATCTCATCAACCGAAGTTCCATACACATTTCTGAATGTCACGTCGCTAATCTCCACTTCTGACTGCATTCAATATTATCATTTGAATCACCATTACATACAAAGAATAGTTAACAAATTAACGTTTATAATTTTTTTGTACCTGTGCATTGGCATTCAGAGAATAAGGGTTGTAGTTTTGGTCAATAATGATAGGGTTTTGAGAATTTACAATTTGGATATTCTCATAAGAGATCTTCCTAGCATACCCTTTTCCACCCTACAATAGTAAAAAACAACAAAAACCTTCATTAATCACATTAAATATTAGTTAGTATAAGATTGATGTAATGATGTTTTCATTTCACTTTTTTACCTGCCATGTTTTGATTCTTGCTGCATTTTGGGTCCCTTTAAAAGTGCAATTCCTCACGTGTACTTCTTCGACTGTGTCAAAAGCTCCATTCTTTCCAAGGCTGCCAATGCTGCATACAATAACAAGCAGAGAAAGAGAAACCAATATTTGATCAGAAATTTCATCATGCCATGGAAAAACAGTAGGAATCTGAAGTTGAATGTTCTACAGCTAATTGATTTTTGTCTCTTCTTTATAAGCATGAAAGAAAATGGGAAACCAACACACCTAATACCATGGCCTGGTCCACATGCAACACCAGAAATGGTAATATTTGATGACCCACCGTTGATAGCAATACAATCATCACCTAATGGAACAGAAGCAAATGCCAATCAGTTAAATTTAGTACCACCATTGAGATCAACTTAATTTAATGAAAAATTCATAAAAAAATATTTATAAATTATCTAATTTACCAGTTTCCATCACTGTGTTTAGGACTTCGATATTGCTTGAGGTAGAAATGTCAATACCATCAGTGTTTGGGCTATCTTCAGGTGCAGAAATAAGAAGATTATTGATTTTAACTCCCTTGCATCCACTTATGCTTATGTGATTTTTTTGACTATTAAGATGCCTCAAATTGCTTAGCTGAAGGCCATTGCAGTTGTAAAAGTGAAGAGCCTGCAACATCATCAAACGGTTTGCAATTTTGATTTTGGGACAGCTGAGTTATTTTTTTTTTTTAAAAAAAATGATTAATTCTAATTCATAATGCCTTGCAAATTGAGACTTTCTAAACTCCCAATCATGTTAAAGACGTATAGAAAGAAAGACAAAATATATAGCATTAATTCTTTTAATGTTACATATTTCATGACTACAAAATTTGCCTTTAGGCTTACTATTTCCTAATTAGTTTTAGCATAACACTATATTTTCCATAATATTTTCTCAGATTTGGGAAAGAGTCAACTTACAGTGGGTCGATCATCACAATGCTTCTGAAAAAAACAGGGATTGAAACCCAATGTTAGATTGATGAGTAGAAACTTAAAGAATAAAAAGGACAATTGATTAAAATCATTCTACATATATAGATGAAATGCTATTAAATAATTTGGACCTTGTCACTGCAAGCATTCCACCAAACACTTCCTTGGCCATCAATTTGTCCACCCCCGTTTATAACAAGACCATCTACAGTTTCAAAATGAATCCACTTCTCATTGTCAGTCCATGTTTTTAGGTTTGCTGATGCTGCAATAGTCCCACCAACCTGAAAAGTAATAGGAACAATAACTAATATGCCTATTATTACATAAAGAATTTGAAGTTTGATTAGCATTTTTTCTAATAATTTATTTTCGAAAAATAAAAATAATATTCTTCTTATTTTTTCCCTTTTTGTCCCCTTTATATTCCCTTAACTTCGTTTTCCTTTTATAGGTTTTGACTTAAAAAAAAAAAAAAGATTTTGACTTTTGAACCTAGTAATACATTGAGAAAATATGAAACATTTTCTTTATTATTCTAATGAATTATTTTGGGAGAATTATTTTAATGAATTTTGATACATAAAAAATAGTATATTGATTATAGGTATAATAAAAAGAGTAATATATCAACAAGAAATACATAAAATATGTTCTCTAAAAATTAGAAAAAAAGAATCGGATTTTTTTATTAGAAATAAAATTTGAAAGAAAAATAAAATTATATTTTTTTAATCAGATTTTCTTTATATATTAGAATAACAAAAAAATAAAATAAATCGACTTTTATAATTGGCTTTTCCTTTCTGTTTTTTCCCCAATAAACCTAAATAATTAATTTGAGTTCAATGTTAAAAAAATAAATTGAAAAGTCATGTAAAATTGATAATACCTGCACAAGGACTTTGGTGGCCTTGCAAGGACCTTTGAACTGCACGGGATTCAGCAGGAATATCTTTCCTTTTGGTATAATGAGGCTTGTGATGCCATTTGCGTTACACACAGCCTCCCAAGCTTTTGAAAAAGCCTATCAGTTGACACAAATTCATTTAGAAATATGTCATTTCTATTAGAAGAAATTTTCTTTAATATTAGTTAATAAAAAAAATTGCATAAACATATTTTGGATTGAGAATTCTTTGTCTTAAAAGAAATCATTTTCTTTTAGATAATAATTTATGAAGTTGTAACTATTGACTAAAACTAAATTTGTAACCAAAATTTTCTCTTAAATAAATAGATGTCTGGTAGAAAATAAGAGTACAATAATATTGTAGTCTATCCTCTCATATAATAATGATTATCATTAATCAAACTTATAGTGGGATTCATCGTTCATGTGATAAGAGAAAGCGTATTATTATTGTACTTCATGAATACCCAATAATTTACCATCAAGTGAAAGAGGAACCATAAAAAAGACAAGGGAAAATATATATTCACACAAAACAAGAACAAACAAAAAAAAGTGATAAAAGTGGTACTTTGATTAAAAAGGGATGAGATGAAAAATCATACTTGTGTATCATCAGTTTTGCCATTTCCAACAGCACCATAAGAAATAACGTTAAAAACTTTGCCAAGATCATTACATAAGCATGGTGATGCAATCATGAAGATAAGAAACAAAGTGAGGATTGCAACTTTCATCTTTAAAAGCTAAGACACAACAATTATAATAGAGTTGAAGAGAGAAAGAGAGGAAGTAAAATTGAATTGTAGTAAGTCGAGGTATGGCAAAAGGAGGAGAAAGAGAAGTATATATATATATAGGGTGGTAGCTGTGTACTATTAATGGAAATAAGTCATGCAATGGCCAAATGAATGGAATTTTTGCTTTTTGTTTGGGCAAGAAATCATTTACAGTTATTATTCACATCCCTTAAAATCTCATATAAATTATTAGCATAAATAGATCCTGAATTTTCCATTGAGATTCCTATTTTACTCTTTGTTTATGTTTATGGTTAGAGAATAAATTTTATAAGAATGTGATGTAAACATAGGTGTTTATGCCCTCCAATAAAATGATGCCACATAAGTTTTTTTTTTAATGATTTCACATAAAAGAGTATTGACTAACACGCATGATCACAATCCCCTTGAATGTATTCAAAAATATTAATAAATCAAAAATGGAAAAAATCAATCAATCAAAAATAACTACGTGCGTAAATCGGCAGCCGATTCTGCAAGACTAAAAGACTAGTGGGGTCATCATCGTTGATAGTAGAAAAGTTGAATCAAATCTCAAAACCAAAAAACATATATAAATTCTCACACATTCACATTGAAAGAAATGGAAATTTACATCGTTAACTCCGGCATAAAAAATGTCAATACCCAGCTGAGGTATTCAAGAATATGAGCTTCTAAAGGAAAGTCTTGAAGTCGGTGGTGACACAGCTAGAATCTGGGACTATATCTCATTCTTCAATTTTGTCAAATAAGAACATAAATTTCGTGGAAGTCTTTTCTTTATGGTAATCACTACTTATTGCTCCTAATTTGAAAGCCTCAACCACCACATCCGTGGTGGATCTGGGCGGAAATTCCAGATTCCGGTAACGTCGCCGGCTGCTTTTGGGCTCAGCGGAGTCATGGCGATGCTAGCAGCTTCTGACTACGAGAAGGATATTGGGTTTTAGTTTTTTATTTACTGGTTATTTAATTAGATCAAAGTGTTTGAGAATCTGATCGTGTATGATTGTATTTAGATTCTTATTTTTAAAAGTCTGATGTGGCTAACTAGTATTTTTAACTAGTTTTGAACTCTTATGGTTACTACTTAAGTTGGATATTATATATCTTAAGTTTTTGAGGTGCTATTGAAAGCTAAGTGGCAGTTTAAGAAGTTAGCTGGTTTGCCATGGTTTGGCAGGATTATATATCTTATTAGGTAATGCACAAACGTTTCCTTGAAATTCAAGAATGTGAATATCGATCTAGTTTTTCATTAGAATTTTTCTATCTTTTACCCCAACAAAGTTTTGAGTAATTTTAACTAAATATCTTAGTGCAACTGGATGCTAGAATCAAGCATTACCCCAACAAAGGAAAGAGAGAGAGAGAATTGCATTTTACCCTTTTTATGATCAACCTTGATTTGGTATTGAAATTTGAAATTGTTCTAATTTGGCAATTTATAAAAATCCATTAATACCTTAACCATGTATGTATATTAAATATTTTGTATTCTAAACCTAAACTTAATTAACAAGTTTGATTAAATTTAGGCTAAAATATGCTGCTCAAAAAAAGAAGAAGAAAAAAAAGGCTAAAATATAGTTTGACATTGATCTCCTGAATTTAAGATCACTTTGACAAAACAGTTTATCATAGATTTAGTTATGTCAACTTTTTGTCATCACCTCTCTTTATTCGCATAAATGTTTAATTTACATAAATATTGTTCTTTTTAAGGTAGCGTGGTTTTATATACCCATTTTGCTAGGGTTGACCATTTTCTCATGATTTAGTTTAACACTTGGATCTGCTCTGAATAGGAAAGAATATCTCTTCGAGCTCAAATAATTGTAAGATTAAATCGAGGATATATTGTATGATTTTATGAAATAAGAAAATTATTTATAAATTGAAGTACATATATGTTAAGAAATCACATCTAACGTAGTGTATGATAAGAGGTGAGATTTTTTTTTTGAACAAAAAAATGTGGGTTTTAAAGGCTTGGGAAGAATTAAAGTAAGGTTTTAGAATTATTCTAGACTTCTAGTTTCATACTTTAAATAATTATTCCTAAGATAGATATCTTTCTTAACTTACAATATTTAGTTAAAATTCTTTGACAGCCATAACTATCTATTAGAATTTTCCTAATGCAAACCTTTTGAAAATTAAAGTTTCCTTTTATATAAGTTATGTTTTTCTTCATTAAATTTTGATTCTAAATTAGAATCCCATTAAAGCTTTTACATAAATAGAGGTAACTAGATTTGTGAAATGTTTCAAAGAAATTGGCCATCAATACATTGAATTGTGATAGAGTTTCAACTTATAGCGTTCAGAGGTTTAACCTATGGAGTTTCAACCTCTCTAAAAAAAAAAAAAAACACATTGAATTGTGCCTAAAATGGAGGACAGTACTTCAAATACGTATATCCTACAACATTGCCATTCTAAAAATTCAGTACATTTTTTTTTTTAGAAGAAAAAATTCAATACTTTGTTATTCATCTCAATGAAAACCGTCTTAAGCATAGGTTGGACTATACTTTAGAAGTTGATAAGCATCATCTTTCACTAATTTTTTTTTTTTTTAAATTTTCCCAATGCAAATTTGTCATTTGAAAAGTCAAGTTTAATTCCTTTTGAGTCATGTCTTCATGTGTGACATATCTAATTTAGACAAATTCTCATCTAATTAAGTTTCATTTTGAATTATGAACCTGAGATTAAATTCAATAAGGACGGGATGTAAACCCTTTGGTTTACACCAGTCAATAAGGACACGCCACATCAGACTTTTACTTAAACTCATTGTAAAATCAATACATTCTAATATACCTAATAACATCTCAACAAACAAAAAAACAAGTCCTATTTCACGTTTCCCTAGAATCTCAATCCCTCTTAAGCTCCTACGTCTCTAGCCAATCCTCACCGGACCTCCGTTTGCTGCTGCACTACCTCACTGGACCTCCGTCCGCCACCACACTACCTCGCTGGACCTAGGTGATTTGTTCTTGTTCTCAATATTGATGGGTTTGGCTATATTTTGATTGTTTTGGCCATTGCTATATTTTGATATCTTCATGGTTTGGGTATGTCACTATTTTGAAATAAGGACAGACATGGGTTTGATCCTAGTAGGGACGATTCTTTTATTTTTATTTTTTTGCTGTTTTGGTTCATGCTATTTTGGTTTTCCAACTTCATTATTTGAGTTCTTCCATTCTTTTCATTCGTTGATGCATATATCAAAATTCAAATTGATAGACATAGGTTAAGGATTGACCTCTTAAGAAACTGCTCACAAGCTGTTTGTCAAAATTCCTGACAGAAATATTTTTGTGACATGAAGACTTTGAAAGTGTATTTTTGGGATTAAACCTGCAATATATTTTCTAGTTTAATATCAGTCAAAAAATAGGCTAGTAAAGAAGCCAAATTTCTTAAATTGTTGAGATGACAATGAGCATGCCTCTTACCAAACTTGTCTAGCTAGTTGAGTAGCTTATCCTATTGTGAGTCTTTTATGGAGCTTAGATTAAAAGTATTTAGGACATGGACTCAAGATAGTTGGCCACGACATGGACCCATCCTTATTTTATTCTCTTTTTGTATTTGTCTCTTTAAGGTAGAAAGTATCTGATGAACTAACAAATGCATTAGCAGCAATTAAGTGTCCAGCTTCATCAATATGTTGGTATATAGTTCTTGACCTAGCATCTGCCCAAAAGAAATTTCCCATGCACCCTTGTTCATCAACTTGAATTGCATATACAAAACCTGGATTTTTTAATTGACAATTAGTAAAATGGCTATACATTCTTTGTGCATCTCCATCTTGAAGTAATTTTCTTCTTTTACTACCCAAATAATTTTGAACATCAACCGCAACACAGCCAACTTTATAGTCACCACCAGATTCTTTACTCAACATTGACATTATCTTCCTTGTAGGTACACCTGACTTATTGAGTATATCTATAAGAGTTTTTTTGGGCATGTGATATCACTCTATGTCCACGAAGCAAACTTGTACTCTTAAGAGTAAGAAGTTCATGATTATGATTGTCCAGAAACTTAGTTACAATCCATGTTTCTTCTTTTTTATTTAATCTCATCATTGCTTTGCATCCCACTCTAGTTTTTGCAGGTTTTGAACCTTTTCTTTCTTTATCTTCATAACTTTTATGACGAAACCCTTCCCTCCAACAAATGTATTCCACTCCAACCAATGATTTATCTTCTTTGGATAATTATCATTTATGATTTATTCGAATGCTAAAACATTTTCGCCTTGAGTATGCATTATAACATGCATAAGCATCTTTTGAGTCATCAAATACCATATCAAGACATGGTTCCAAAGGCCATTTAGATGCAAAATATTGATTCAAATCATTCGTAGGCAAGTCTACATCATTTTGATCTTCTACTATTTCCGGCTCAACATACACCAAGTCTTCTACCAAATCATCACAAAGAGAGATTATTTCAGGTTCTTCATTGCTCACACTCATATTTGCAATTTGAGTAAATATTTGTTTTCAATATAACCTAGAAGAAATAAAAGAGAAGAAAAATTCATAGGAATAGTTGAAGAGACATTCAAGATTTGTTCAATTACAAAACCAAAATCTAAAACTTCCCTAATTTCCGAAACCATTTTTATTACAAAACCAAAATCTAATTGGAAACTTTTCGACTCATAATAAAATTATCAAAACTGACTTGGTCCCTTACAGGAGGCACTCTTATTCAATGTACATATCAAAACTAACTCAATCCCTTACAAACTGATTAATGCTACCGGACACTTAATTGTTTTTGATTCATTTGTTATTTTACATGGTTGTAACTAATACTATTTCTTGGTATAAACTGATACTAATTGAAATACATCATTAAGCCTATTCAATTACACATTGAAAATTTATATTGATAAAGCTGGACACTTAATTACTGCTTGTGCATTTGTTACTTCATCAGATACTTTCTACATTAAAGAGACAAATAACAAAAAGAGAATAAAATAAGGATGGATCCATGTCATGGCCAACTATCTTGAGTCCATGTCCTAAATACTTTTAATCTAAGCTCCATAAAAGACTCACAATAGGATAAGCTGCTCAACTAGCTAGACAAGTTTGGTAAGAGGCATGCTCATTGTCATCTCAACAATTTAAGAAATTTGGCTTCTTTACTAGCCTATTTTTTGACTGAAATTAAACTAGAAAATATATTGCAGGTTTAATTTAAAAAATACACTTTCAAAGTCTTCATGTCACAAATCTTTCTATCAGGCATTTTGACAAACAGCTTGTAAGCAGTTTCTGAAGAGGTCAATCCTTAACCTATGTCTATCAATTTGAATTTCAATATATGCATCAATGAATGAAAAGAATGGAAGAACTCAAATAATGAATTTGGAAAACCAAAATAGCATGAACAAAGACAGCAAAAAAAAAAAAAAAAAAAAAAAAAATCGTCCCTATTAGGATCAAACCCATATCTGTCCTTATTTCAAAATAGCGACATACCCAAACCGTGAAGATATCAAAATATAGCAACGGCCAAATCAATCAAAATATAGCAAAACCCATCAATATTAAGAATAAGAACAAATCACCTAGGTTCGGCGAGATAGTGTAGTGGCGGACGGATGTTTGGTGAGGTAATGCAGCGGCAAACGAAGGTCCATTGAGGTAGTGCGGCAACAAATGGAGTTCCGATGAGGATTGGTTGGAGACACAGGAGCTGAAGAGGGATTGAGATTTTAGGGAAATGTGAAATAGGTTTTGTTTTTTTTGTTTGTTGAGATGTTATTAGGTGTATTAGGATGTATTGATTTTACAATGAGTTTAAGTAAAAGTCTGATGTGGCATGTCCTTATTGGTTGGTGTAAACCAAAGGGTTTACTTATTGAATTTAATCTCTATGAACATAATTTATAGAACTCAAGATAGCAAGTGCTCAATTGTAGATCAATCCTAATTGCTTGAATGATACATGCATATTTGTTGGAGACAATAGTGGGATTTGGCCATATATATATATGAAATGGGTTCAAGTTACACATGATGTAACTCTAAAAAGTTACACCTTTTCTAAACCATTGGATTTGAGTAAATCCAACGGTCAAAAAAGATATTAATTAATGCTAATATTCTGATTAAGATCTCATTTATTATCCCTTATTTATGACATTCCATACTTATCTCTAAACCCAAAAAAATTTATATGTTTCTCTCTCTCCTCCATCACTCTTCCACCTCCACGGCTTGGACATTATCATGTCTTTTTCTGTCAAAAATGGTACGATCTAATATCCTGCGTGTCCAGCCCATCTATCCTCATACTAAATTTTTTTTCTTTCCCATTCTTGAGGCCAGACAAGTTGTTAAGAGGAGCGGACAAAAGCAAAAGTTTATCAACATCCACAGAATAAAAAAATTAAAAAAATCCAGACCAAAAGATGACTCCAAGAACATCCACAAAACCAAGGAAAAACCAAATGCTTTCCTGTACTCAAGCCTTTAAGGATCTATAAAAGTGTTGGCCGAAATTTATTTCATCACCTAAAAATAATTATTTTCAAATTAAACTTAATCTATGTTACGCTTGTAATTTCCAACGTTGTTGTTATCAGCTTCACAGCTTGCCTTCATTATCTTGTAATTTTTTTTTGAAGGAAATGAACTAAAAAGGAACTAAATCATGTACATATTAATACACCATAGTCTTGCAGCAAATAAGTAATCTGGTCTTGGACGCTGGTGTTTAAAATGTGATCCCCAATAAGATCTAATGTAACCTTTTTCCCATTTGAGACTTGGAAAGATTTTACAGATTTTAATTTGCATGTATCACTTTTCCTTCTTCAACTCAGCTTTCCAAAATTTCAACTGCATCTTTGAGGGATTTGAGTGATGGAGGAGAAAGAGAGAGCAGAGAAAAACGTGAATTATGGAGGAGAGAGAAAGAGAGAGAGAGAAAAACGTAGACCTTGTTTTTTTGGTTTAAAGATAGGTATGGAAGGTAATAAATAAAGGGTAATTAATGAGATTATAGTCAGAATATTATCATTAATGAGTGTCTTTTTTAACCGTTGGATCTATTTAAATCCAATGGTATAGAAAAGGTGTAACTCTAAAGAGTTACACAAGGTGTAACTTGAACCCATCTCTCTCTCTCTATATATATATATATATATATATATAGAATGGCTAATAGATTCTCAAAAAAAGAAAAAAGAAAAAGAAGAAGAAGAAAGGCTAATATAAAAAAGTCTATTCTATTTAATTCATTTTATTTAATGGAAATTTAACTATTACCATAAACGTCTAATTAATTTTGAATATTCATAAAAATCAATTATAGAAAGTATCCAATATAAAAGAAATAGCCTATTCTATTTAATTCATTTTATTTAATGAAAATTTAACTATTACCATAAATAATGTTTAATTTATTTTGGCTATTCCTAAAAATCAATTATAGAAAGTATTCTAAGATTAATCTTTGCTAATTTTTTTCAATAACAAGGATGAAAAAAAAAAAAAAAAAAAAAACCTTGACCCGAGACCAACCTGAAACCTAACCCACCCATTGGCCTTTTGGGTTGGGTTGGGTTCATCTTTGGAATTTTCGGGTTAAGTTGCGGGTGTCTTGAAAACTAACCCGACCCGACAAAAGCTCAGCCCTTAATCTATAGTCTCGATCAGTATTGCTCTAATAATATTCTCCTACTTTATTTGATTAATGAAAATTTCCAATTTGACAACCAAAAAAAAAAAAAAAAAAAAAAGAAGAAGAAGAAGAAGAAGAAAGAAATCACATCCAAAGCATAAGAATTTACATTTTTAGCAGAAATGGATATGTTGCTCAAATGGCAGAGCCTTCATTTTAGACCAAGAAATTGACATAACTAAAATGAAGGCTCTGCCATTTGAGCCTTCATTAAAAGTATAAAATCAAAATTAAATTCTAAAAAGTATAAAATTGAAAGAAAGCAAGAAAAAAAAAATGATATTTAGATTCTTCTTCCTATCTCATCCTCAGTTTTTTCTTTCTAAAAAAAATAAAAACCTCAGTTATTTAAAAAAAATATATATTAATCCCAACCAAGTAAAAATTATAATGTCACACATTCAACTAAAATCTATGAAAAATAATAAATTAATTGCAAAATTCAAATCCTATCACTTTTTTACTTGAAAAAAAAAAAATCGATTGATAGTAAAGCAAAAAAGAAAAGAAAAAGAAAGAGTAATGCTATATATCCACAACATTTTCACGACAAATTCTAAGTAACAATCTGTTATTAGTTTTAAATTAGGCCTATAATTGACATCACTTTTTTATTCATTAATAATAACTTACCACCTAAGATTTGTTATGAAAATGTTGTGGATATAGCATTTCTCTAAAAAAAAATATTATATTATCAATGTGTAATTAGGAAGAGAAAGACTTTTCTATTGTGTAACCTCTATACAGATGTTACTACAAAATTTTATTAATTTTTCAATTAATAGTCCAAGATATTAATTAATTGATTACAATTGCAATGTAAATAGAGCAATACATAATCAATCACTACTTGTACAACCACATACAATTAAGAGACTATTAGAATTATGGTTACATGATTACATTCACTAGTTCTTAACAGCTTATACTATTGGGACAATTAGTAATTTATCTTAGTATCAGAGTAGGAGATCCTGAGTTAGATCTCTATCCCACTTTATCTCCCTTTTAAACAATTTGATCAAAATCCCACGTGTTAGACCCCACTTATTAAGAGAGAGTTTAGACCCACATGTGAGGGGAAGTCTAGTTTAAGATTTTGAAACAATCAGTAATTCATTAGAAATAAGGAAATGTTCACAAAGTGAAAATCTAATTGGGGAAAACACTCTAGGACCTAGCCTAACTCGTCAAATTAATCTACTTTGAAGAATTTGCGATACAAGTTAACTAACAAGACCTCCAGTATTCCAAGCTCCTACTACAACTATTGAACCAGCCCATGTCTTCACAATAATCCAATGTTGCAAGTTAATCTCTAACTGTGAAACTAATTTCTTAGTTACTTCAAGGCTACTTGAAAATGTTGGTATTGTCTCTATGGTTTCAAATTTGTATGTCTAATACGCTCCAAGTGATCTTGTTTTAGAACTCTCAATATCTAAAAGATGATTAATGGGAGAGGGTTGGAAGAAAAAGAAAGCTCATAAATGGTTTTTCTTTATTATATATATTTTGGTTTTATGTTTTGTAGGTGTCGTCCTTATCACCTAGTTACGGCTGATATAAAGTTTTTATATAAGTAGGGTTTGAGCAAGAGGTATCTACAAAAATGAGTCTAGAACCAAATCTTAGAATTTTTGTAATAGGGTTTCGATTGACTAAGAGGCTACCAAGACTCTACCAAGAGTTTTTGTATGATATTCAATCTTGATGATCAAGCCTTCATAGTTCATTCTTGTATGCTCTAGCATATCATTCTTGCCCAATGAACGAAGTTTCAACCTTCAGTCTTCATTATCAATATTACATTATAATATCGAAACACAACAATACAAATGAATTTTCATGAAATTAGCCAACACTTAAAAACCCTAACAAATTTCCCCTTTAACAATTCCATGAAAGAACAACCTAATACACACTCAAGTACTAAAATGTAAGCATTGAAACACAGAAAACTCAGCTTACACCTAGACACTACAAAAAACACGGGCTATAGCCGCGTTTACAAAAAACACGGCTATAGGGGATCTATAGCTGTGTTTCTAAGAAACGCGGCTAAAGCCATAAGCTATAGCCACGTTTTCTAAAAACGCGGCTATAACTAACCTATAGTTGCATTTTTAAAACGTGGCTATAGGTCCAGTCGAATAGTTTTGAATTTGAGGGTGACCTATAGCCGCATTTTGAAAAACACCACTATAGCTAACTTAAAACGCAACTAAAGAAAAGCTGTAGCCGCATTTTTAAAAAACGCAGCTATAGGTCCAACCGAATAATTTTTTAAGGTGGAGTTATAGCCGCGTTTTTCAAAAACGCGACTATAGGTAACTAGTAGTTGCGTTTTTCGTGTTTTAAAAAGCGACAATAGGTCTAGCTGTATATATTATTTTAAAGGTGACCTATAGCTACATTTTTTTGGGTTTTAAAACGCAGCTAAAGGTGACCTATAGCCGCGTTTTTTTAAAATGTGGCTATAGGTCCTGCTGTAGAAATTTTTTAAAGGCTGACCTATAGCCGTGTTTTTAAAAAATTCCTGAAGCTTCACACGTACACCTCCTTTCCCACCTACCCCCACATACTCATCTTTTCTTTCTTTTCCCTGTCTTTCTTCATTCTTCAGGTTCTTTGTTTTTTTTTTTTCTTCACATCTAGGTAACTCTTTCTTTTTTTTTCTTCCTTCTTCACATCCAGGTAACTCTTTTCTCTTTTCTTTTTTTTTTCTTCCTTCTTCACATCCAGGTAACTCTTTTCTCTTTTCTCTTTTCTCTTTTTTTTTTTTTTTTTTTTTTTTTTTTTTTTTCCTTTTTCTTTCTTCCTTCACATCTGGGTACGTACCTTTGTTTTTTTTTTTTTTTTTCCTTCTTCACAGGTTTGTGTTCTTTTGTGTTTCTGAGCTTGTGCTTTTGTTTTCCTAAATGGAATTAGTGTTAGATTTGGTTGGTTTTGTTGAATGAGAGGAGATTCATGGGTTTGTGTTGTTATATTTTGGAGCACGTTGTGTTTGATTTTGAATTTTCTGGGTGTGTTTGTATTGTGAGTATGTTGTGTTTGATTTTTAATTTTCTGGGTGCATGTGTTTGTATTGTGAGTATGTTGTGTTTGATTTAGAATTTTCTGGGTGTGTTTGTATTGTGAGTATGTTGTATTTGATTTTGAATTTTCTGGATTTGTGTTTGATTTTGAATTTTTTGGATTTGTGTTTAATTTTGAATTTTTTATATTTGAATTTTGAATTTTCTGGGGGAAAAAAAAAAAAAATCCAGAAATTTTTTTTTTTTTTGAAAAAACTATAGTCGTGATTTCAGATGCCGCTTAAAGCTAGTCTGTAGCCGCGTTTTCTAAAAACGCGGCTATAGGTCTCAGCCTATAGCCGCACTTAAGAAATGCGGCTATAGGGCAGACCCTTAACCGTGGTTACAAAAACGCGGCTATAGGCCTATTGTTGCATTGCTTAGGCCGCGTTTGTAAACGCAGCTATAGGAAACGCGGCTCTATCCTATAGCCGCGTTTTTGGGGTCTATAGCTACGTTTTTTAAACGCGGCTACAGACCCATTTTTTTGTAGTGAGACTAGAGACAAAGTCGAAAGAACCAACTTCAACCTGTACGTCTTTCCTTAAAAACATGAACAAACTTATCAAATGCATGAGAGGCATATAGTGTAAAAAGAAATATAGCTACCAAGTATATCAATAGGTTGTTGCACTAAAAACCACAATGATCAATCAACCAAGAAGATGATGATCTGAACACAAGTTAATCAATAGAGAGCTTAGTACCAAAAAAAACCTTAACATCTCACCAAAAAAAAGGATTAACAATTAATGTCTAGAGATTACATCAATGTATTAAAATATAAGAAGAAATCTCTAACATCTAAATAATTAATGTCCCCCCTCTACAATTTATCTACTACCCCACAAATGGTATATATGAAATAAAACTAACCATAACTCTCTGCAATTGCTCTTTCTGCCCCCAAAGGCAGTGCCAAAAAGAACATCAAAAAATTTCTGCCAACTTTTGTCACGAAGTGCCAAGTGAAGTCGTCACCGTCTTGTACACACATAAACTCATTAAACTCAGCAGCAATGCTCTCTTGGCCCTGTAAATTTTTTTGTAAAAGAGGAATAATATCATATGGGGATGTAGGCATTAATGTCGTTACTATTGTTCCTAATAAGTTTGTAACGTTTCCAATAATTTTTTTTGTAAAAGCATAAAGGCCCTCACAAACAATTTCATTGACAACTATTATTGTCACTAAAAATTAGTAGTTAATTTGAAATTTGCAAATAACAAAATGTGAGAACATAAAGGCCCCACAAATAATTGTTAATGATGATTGCATCCCCTCACTAAAAATAAGTCGTTCACTTTTCTCATTGTTTGGTAATATATTTGTAAGGGTAGATTTGTTCAATAACAAATGTGAATCGCCCGCGTATATTAACTATTTACGAATGTATGGTCGATAACTCACTTTTAGCAGCAAGAGCAAATATAACGACTTTCGAGAGTCATATGCCATCGCTAATAAACTTGTGCGATGATATTTGATATTTTGCAAGGGCGTTTTACTCTCACGTATAGACTTTTTTCTTGTAATGATGGTAGAAAACTGTCTTCCTAATTAAACATTGATATTATTAATATCAATGTTTCTTAAAAAAAAAAAAAAAAACATTGATATTATAATATTTTATTAATATCTCTTTCTTTTGTTTTCAAGTAAAAACTTGATAGGATTTGAATTTGCAATGAATTTATTATATATATTCATCATAGATTTTAGTTAAATGAGTATGAAATTCTAATTTGTATTTGCGTGGGATTAGTGTGTACATACATACATAAAATGTAATCCTTATGCTTTGGATGTGATTTTTCTTAACATATATGTATTCTATTTATAACTGATTTTCATATTTCATAAAATTATACAATATATATCCTCCGTTCAATCTTACAATTTGATCTTTGAAGATCTTCTTTCCGATCCATAGCAAATCCAAGCATTAAGAACCTTGAGCTAAACGATGGGAAATAGAGCTGTGGAAAAATGCATAAAAATCACGGTTCGTTTTTTTTTTAAAAAAAAAAAAAAAAACATTTATAATCAAAATATGCGAAAAAAGAGAAGTTATGAAAAAAAGGTGACCAAAAAAAAAAAAAAAAAACCTGTGATGAACTGTTTTGCCAAAGTAATGTAAACCTCAGGAGATCAAACTTTATTTTAGCCTAAATTTAATATTTCATGGCTCATGTAATAAAATGATATATTTTTTCTTTTTATGCGTCATAAAATTATTATCATTTAATTAAATTAGTATTATTTTACTTGAAACAAATAATATGTTAATTAATAATTATCATTTAATCCCAGGAATTTTTACATATTATTATTAAAGATATATTAACCTATTAGCATAAGTCACAACCTGTTAGAAATATATTAGTCCATTAGCATAGGCCAATGCAAGACCATTGCCTTCCTCAAATTAACTACTATCACAGAACCAAGCTTCATTCAAGGGATCTTCTCAACCTTATCAAATCTTAAGATTTCATCAAACTTTCATCTTGAGTTTGAGAGGGGGTGTTAGAGATATATTAGCCCATTAGAATTAGGCTTTGGCCTATTCTAATGGGCTAGTTTTCTCAATCAATCTTAGTAATTGGGCTTCCACTATTACAACAAACAGTATATTTGGGCTTAGTTGATTAATGTTAAAACAGAAAATACAAAAGCTCCAGCAAGATAAAACTGCGGTATATTTAGAGGAGAAACTCAGAAATTAGTTGAAGTAGTAAAAATTTACCAAACAATATATGATCAACAGCTCTGATTAACACAAATTAAATAGAAAAAAATCCACAACTAATTAAAAGACACAAATATTTGCAAAATACAACTCAAAATCAAACTTCAATTAATTAACCAACGAATAACCACTTGATCAAATTCCACACAGCAAGTGTGTACATTTATTACATAAACATCATACTCTCAATAATGCACAGTTGAAAAAGATGGGTAATTAGTCAAACTATACATGTTCTTGAGGACCCTGTGGTGGGAACTTAGCTGGTCCCGCAGGTACTCCTCCTTGATTGCCCCATTGGTACTGAGGTTGAGGTTGTCCCATAGCTATCTCTCCTTGATTAGGGCTGCCCGCTTGGAACTGAGGTTGTCCCGTAGGACTGTCCTTTCCTTGAGTTAAAATATAAGCAAAAAGACCACAAACCACACTTGCGAGGGACATAATGGCACCACCAGCAAAGATTCCAGGCTTCACAACATAGCATTGGAAGTAGTTATCACCTTGTATGGTAGTTTGTTGAGAATTATTGTATGCAGAACCAAGCACCAACAAAATAGCCGCTATGACAACTGAGAACCTGTTCGATTGTGAAATAGACTAAATCAATTGAAAAACTAATTCGCTAGGGATATGCAAACTGATAAATTAAGCTAACCAAAGTTATTGGAGTGCAGAGTGAAATCTAATTTTTGCTAAAAAGAGAAGGGAGAAATGGAGATTAAATGAAACATTCAACCATGCACCTCATTTGTTATAAATTACCAATTTTCCTAAAATATTAGGTTATTAGAAAATGATGAATTTAATTATCATGGTGGTGGATTGGACTTGGAACTTTTGGGTTTATGTTATGCCCAGAACCAATCAGCTCATCACCGCCCAAGCACATGTAAAAATTCTATTTCAATTATTCATATTTTAGTAAAATGCAATATAAATGAAAAAAAAAATGTTATAAAAAAGAGGAAACATGACCCCATAGCAAATTGATTTGTATTTATATAGATCCGGTTGTATTATTATTGATACGATGGCACCGCAGAAATATGTGCTTCTTGTTAATAACTACCTGTAATATTCTAAGTATGTTTCTGTTTTGAATGTTATTTTATATATTTGATATTTCTCTTAAACTTTCCGTGCTTCTTGTTAATCTTTTTAATCAAAAATCAATATGGTATTTAGGATTATTGTGAAAACATTGTGCACGTAACAATACTAGATGCCAGATCTTCAGTTGAAAAAAGCTTTTAATTCAGACAATAATAGTCCTCATTAACAATAAGATCTCAATAGATAAGAGAGAAACAATCAAACTATAATGAGTTTTGAACTACTCTCTCAGCAAGTAGGAAATTAATGATACTTACCAGGAAAAGGAAAAGCAGGCCTGAGCTGCGGTCCAATTAGAGGTAGTAGGAAGAGAACCTCTTTTGCAACAACAAATACAACCAGTTGCAACAGTTATAATTATTTGAGACAAAATAATAGCCAATAATGCAACTATACCAAGAGCCGTAGCTGGACTCGAAGGGTATATACAATTGAGCCCATCAAACAACACCTGATCCATCTGGAGGAAAAAAAAAACGTAATGTGTAACCTTTTAGCAATGCTTTCATAATGAAATTAAGACCAGTTCATGATGTTGACAAAGCATGATCATAATTATGCTCCCAAAAAATCTAAAGATGACATAAAATTGAATTAATCAATGGCCCCCTTGACTTTAAAAAATTGTACTCCATTTATATAGATGATTATAGTATTTTTTTTTTTGTCCTCTTGTTACTCTCATGTCATATTTATCTCATTAAATCAAAGTATATGTTCCTAAAAATAAACAACTAAATCTCTTTAATAGTTTCTCAAAAAAAAAAAAAAAAAAAAAAAAAAAACTCTTTAATGGAAACCTTCTTTCTTTTATAAAAAAAAAACCCTTTTTTTTTTTTTTTTTTTTTTTTTTTTTTTTTTTTGCATTTAGAGAAACAGAAATGGCAAAAAATTAGATTTTATTAGTTTTATTTTTAGAAGAAAGAAAATTTAGGGATCTTGTGGTTAGGAGTTAAAGATCTTTATTGTATTGTCATCATGTCATGCATGTGTGAAAAATGAGGTTTTTCCATAATTTTTGTTATTATTATATTTTTCTTATATATATTGACATGTATAGTTTTAGGCATGTAAAGTGATGTTTATTATTTAATATTAATTAAATTTTATATGCTTCGTAATTTTTAAAAATATAAATATATAATTTCTATAAATTATTTAGTAAAAAATATATATTTAAATTTTTTTGAAGAATATTAATCGCGGATCCATATTATTTAAAAGATTGTACATAGTTTACGAATTGATTTAATAAAAGCAATGGAGTTTTGAAAACAATAATTTGATGTAAAATAATATATGTTAAATTATGTTAAAACATTTTGTAAATTACAGTTTAGTCTATAATTTAATTAAAATTTTAAAAAATAACCATAAAATAATGATGGTTTTCAACTTAGACTAAGTTTGGTCTCAAAAGAACTCTCTATCGTCCCAAACATCAAAAATTCAAACTTAAGCACTAAAATTCATCATCCTTTTCACGCCTCATGTAAGTCTTAGGGGGGATTGCATGTACATATACCAGTAATGTCCCCCCTCACTCCCACTATTTTAATTTATTATATATGTTGCTCTCACATATACGGCTAAAAATATTCTTTAGTAAAACTGCACAATGTGAGGGCAAGTGTTACTGTATATTTGCTCACGATACATTGTTACTCCATTTCTCGTACAATATAAGCTTTTTTGGTTAGGTGATGAATGAAATTCTTTTTAAGTTTAGTTTTTTTTGGTCAAAGGTCTTGTAATTGAATTAACACATTCCCACGTACAAAGTGTTTGAGGGTTTAGGAGGGAAAATGATTCGAATTGTGGAGTTAGCAGCATATTGTAATTATTTTTTTTTAAAAAAAGTTTAGTTTAAATATATATATATATATATATATGTGTGTGTGTGTATATCCTCTCTTTTCTTTTATCCATTCTTTGCTACTTCTACTTTCAACTTGCTTTCTCACACGCTACTATTTTTATTTGAATGTCAATGTTTGACTTAACACAAGTTTAAGAACCTATTCCTAGCCACATAGAAGTACATAAATTTGACATAATTGAAATAGACATTTTTGAGGCTTTGGTTTTGGAGATAGACGTAATTAAATAAAGAAGTCATTCTAACTTTCTAAGTGTAACTAATGACTTTGAACCAAAGGAATCCACGAGATTGCACCATGATCAGTATTGATGTAAGCATAATTCATGAAAATAGGTGCATGCATGTATGTCTACTGAGAGATAACAAGACATGCATGTCAGTTGCCACTGTAAACATGGTAGAGCCCTAACAAGATAAGTGCAAGTCTACATTTGATGACAGAATCTTTAATTCCATCTCAGTGAAAAGTTTATAACAAAAAATTGCACAAGTGGATCAGCGTTTCTCATTGATCACACAGTGAAGCAGAGCCCTTAATGAGATACAGAGAAAGCAAGATGATAAAGATAAAAAGAAACAAAACAACAGTCTTAAATGAACCCATTAAAGGAAAAAAGAAAAAGAAAAAAGAACCAATTATCAAAACCCACTTATATTTTTGCTTACCTTAATCCTTGTAACCTCAGCAACAAAACCAAGAATCACTGCTAAGAGCCCCAGGAAACCCGCAACAACGGATATCACTACAACCTTGGTCTCCATTGTCTCTCTTTTTGTTTCCTTTCTCTCCTTCAATATAGATGTGCTAAATATTTTTGCCTCTTAGTGTGAGAGAATTAGTGGTGAGTTGTGACTTGTGATTCTTATGAAATTATGATGTCCTATATATTGAGGACAGAATTGAATGGCAATATAGTGATAATCCCGAAATGTTCAGGACGAATCTGGAATAGGGAATAATATGTGATGTTCAAGGCAATTTCCTAGTCTCTTTTACAATTGGGACTGAGATTCCCAGTGTATGAACATTCCCTTAAAATGACACTTTCTGTTTATTTAATCAAAGCTTATGTCAAGGCCAGCAACTCATCTGTATGTGTCTGACTTTTAGAAAAAAACAAAATTATCAGCCTGTATGACCGTTTCGTTTTTAAAATTTTTAATGTATAATTGTAATCAAACTATGACTTAATATGGAACTTGAGTTTAAAGTACTTAAGATAAGGTACTTGCGTCCTGTCA
Organism: Quercus robur; assembly: GCF_932294415.1. NCBI lineage: Eukaryota > Viridiplantae > Streptophyta > Magnoliopsida > Fagales > Fagaceae > Quercus > Quercus robur. Next base: position 26,552,163 of record NC_065542.1, read on the forward strand.
ACACAAAATTCAAGCATCCAGACCTCGAGTTCAAGGTGGCATTTTTAATTAAAAAAATTTCAGCTCAGTCACTGCTACAGTGACAAATTCTAGTGGAACTCAAGTACCATGGAAATTAAAACTCGAATTCTTAAATAGTGGTAAATTTGCTATACATTTCTGAAACCATGGTAGACCTCGGAATATTTTGCAAAAAGGTAGTATTTGGCCATTTTGCTTATTTTTCTCATACCAAAGTCAAAATTACAAAAATTAAAATAAAATAAAAATTTATGCACCAAAACATTAGTAACCGAAACATAAGAACGCGCCAGCCCATCTGTAATCCATTTTAATATTCATGTTAATTAGCCTAGATTGGCCGTAATGTAGAGTTAATTGTCTAGCTTTCAGCTAGCACTTGCCTGTGAATATGCTTAATCCAGCAATTATATAAACTATTCAGCAACTGTTTGATACCACATGGCCTAGTGGTACGTCTTGCTCCTCCTTCGAGACTGAGTCAAGGTCCTAAAATGTGAGCCCTACAATGAGGTTTCGGGTATGCACTTGTTGTACTTCCTTAGAACAAAAATGTATATCTTGTATCTGCTATACATGCGGTGAATCTCACCTAACATGTGAGCTACATCTATGAGTGAGGCCCACTGTTCTATCATTGTTATCTCCTGTTACTCCTATACAATGATTGACAATAACTTCGTATCTTTCCATGACATCAATATTGGAGTAAGAGAGAAGATGTCAGCATTCAAACTTCCAATAAAAATAAATAAATAAAAAAAAAAAAAAAAAAAATATATATATATATATATATATATATATAGAATTTGAGAGAGAGAGAGAGAGAGAGAGCAGTAACCTTTGTTCCAGTTTGGAAAATTATTAATTCCACGGTCCTTACGGCGGACTCTCTCCTCTCTCACATGATTGAGAGATTAATGCTGAATTATTTGATTGATAATACAGCATTTAACTACCAATGAAACTTATAATGAGAGGGGAACGTGGTGACCACTTTTCTCCATTGCGCTGAATTGGGAAAAAGATAATAATATATAATAAGACCTTGTTTATAAACTTTATATATATATATTTCATTGTATTCTAGTTCTTGGTATTGTCAATTAAAAAATTAATAGGTTAATAGGAACTCCGTCAAAGTCAAAGATTATAAAATAGCCAATCTGCCCAGTAGAAGCGATATGGCTCGATGACTTGGTCACCTAGCAGGGAAAATCAAACGAAAAAAAAAAAACAAAACAAAACACAAGCTCAGCCACATGCTCATTGCCTTAATTCACTGTATTTTTTTCGTTAAAAATTAAAAAAAGGAAAGGTTTAGTGCCACAGTGCATCCTAGAAACAAATGTACCTTAAATCAAAGACTATTTTTTTTTAGTAGATCCTTAAAACCAAGACTAAGCACTACATAATGGCAACGTTTTTAAACCCGGACTGTTCATTAAACCGTAAAAGGGAGAGGTTCAAGGGTTTTGAGGTCAAACCGGGGTTGAACCGTGATGATGTCATAATTAATTTAATAATTATTTTAAATATATATAAAAACATTAAATTAATAAAAAAAACTAGAAAAATTAACTAAAATAGTCTAATTCATTTAGAGAAGCTTATTTCTAAAAAATACATAAAACTTACAAAAATACAATACACAACTACACATTGTTACACATTGTGTGCATAAACTATACATTGTTTTTCATAACTACAAACTGTGTGCATAAACTGTATGCATAAACTGTGTGCATAAAACAATGTTAATTCAAACATAAACTGTGCATAAACTGTGTTTGTGTTTGGATTAACATAAACTGTGTGAATAAAATATTGTTAATCCAAACATAAACTGTACAAACACTGTATGCATAAACTTTGTGCATTAACTATGTTTGTTAATCCAAAATACAACTACACATTGTGTACAGCCTTGTTTCTCATAATAACGTTTTCCAAGTTACAGTACACAAACACTACTACACATTGTTTCTTACAAAAATACATAAAAACTTATTTCTAAAAAACAATAATAAAACTTCAAACTCCAAGTTACACACAAGATTTTCAGATCCGGACCGTTCATTGAACTGTAAAAGGAAAAGGTTCAAGGTTTTTGAGATCGAATCGAGGTCGAACCGTAATGACGTCATAATTAATTTAATAATTATTTAATAAATAAATAAATATTTTAAATTAGAAATAATAGAAAATTTGACTAAAATAAGAAAATATTTAGGTACCAAAAACCTAATTTTATAAAAATAAATTTTTTTTTGATAAGATATAAAAATAAATTATATATATATATATATATATATTTTTTTTTTTTTATGAAACCTACGTCTAAATTAAGCCCATACAAATTAAATCAAGCATATTTGAACCGTCAACTTTTCAATGAAATTTAAGAATAAAAAACAAAAATTATAAAGGACTTAAAAAGAAGAAGCTAGAAGTCTACTCATTAAATAATAGCCTTAATACAAAACAGAGCCCAAGAATAAAGTAGTTGGCTAGTGAGTAGATGACAGCCAAGCATTATTACTTCACCATCTCCATCGTTCTCAGTCCAGATGCAGAAACTTTTTTTTTTTTTGCTGAAAGTCTAGACACAGAAACTGAAATGGCAAAATGGCAAAAAAACGCAGAAAAATTAGAGTGAAAGTGCGAGTGAGACAGAAAAGAAGAAAAGAGGCGATGCGATCTAAAGGTCTGACAGCATCACATGGCGATTTGAAGCATCAACAATGGTGGTAAGTTCCAAAAATAAAATTCAGATCTGAACCGCAAGAACCGTCAACGGTTTTCAAACTCGGGAGGTTTGACCGCGGTTTGCATGGTTTACTGCTTTTCTTGTATAGGCCGGTTCTTAAGAGTTAAAAACCCGCATTGATGAACGGTTTCTGGTTATTCCGGTCAGACCGTACGGTTCGGTCCGGATTTCACAACCTTGGTTACACACTGTGTCTTACAAAAACACATAGAAATTATCTCTAAAATACAAAATAGAACTTCAAAGTTCAAACAGAATTATTATGATCATAAATCATCAATGTCATAATAGTTATCATGCTTATCATCATTCCCTGAAAATCCAGGAGATGGGCCAACAGGTTGTCCAAATGTTCCCAAATCAATTCCTTCAACCTCACTGCTATCATCTATAGATTCTACACACAAATTTGAACAAAATAAAAAGAAAAATCATTATAATGTTTACATAAGTTTGAAAAAAATAAAAGAAAAATCACTATAGGTTATCAAATTGTTTACATATAAACTAACCTTCAATATTAGAAGAAGGCCCTGCACTTGCTGGATATGCACCCTCTTCATAAATTGCATTCTCCAACTCTTCATAATTAAGATATGGGTCTTCCTCTTCTACAAATATCCAAAAATCAGTTTTGTCGATACTTGCATAATCAATGGGGTCAAAATTAAACTTTTTGTTGTAAAGCTTGCATCATAAAATGTCATGCTCATTATTGGAATTTGAACATAATTAGTAACTAACAATTACATTATATAATTGATTTCTTAAAAATTAATATAATGATAAGATATAGCATTTAATTACCTATGTCTCAATCGCAAGTTATGATGAACAAACACAAGATCATTGAGCCTTTGATGCTCCAACCTATTTCTCCTCTTAGAATGTATTTGGTCAAATAAACTCCAACAATGCTCTCATCCATAAGAGGCGGAAGTTTGGCTAAGGATTCTAATTGCCAATTTTTGCAAGTTTGGAGCATCAACACCCCACAACTTCCACCTTCATCTGATTTTCATAACACAACGTAATCTAATATTAATCAACATAAGCAAACAAACTTTCAATTGAATAATCACTTCAGTTATTCTAACTATAGTGACAAAACTAACTTTCAACATGAATAAAAAAAAACTAAGATTTGTTTATAGTATTAAAGTAAATTAATTACTTCTCACCTGGATGAGTGGTCGTGCTTGTTGACAATGCAAGATATATATCAAAGCTCCCAATACGGTCTCGAAAATATTGGGTTTCCTTAATTACCTTTTCTTTGTCACCATCATATTTTGTCTCAATGTAGTCCAAAACAGCCATATGTACTGCTGGTTTCCGACAAAAATTCTCGTCATTATATTGAAAAGTGGGATTTAACCAATATGCAACAGCATGAAGATCTTTACACAAATGTTTGTCCCAACGGTTTTTTATAATTGAGGTGTATGGCTTGTACAAGTGCTTCTTCATTCGGAAAATCTTCTTGATTCCCAACTGTGCTCTATGCATGCCCTCATACACATATCCTATTGCAGGCCTTTGATCAGAATCAACAATCCGTAACAAACGAATGAGTGGCGATGAAATCTTGACAAGAACATTAATATCATCCCAAAAAGAATTATCCAAAATGATAGAAACTACTTCTTTTGCCTTTGACTCTCTTGCCAATCTATTGTCCACAAAGAACTTGCTAGTCACTAAGGCTTGCAAGTCATGCTTATGCACATGAAGGCTTCCAAATGAAAGGAAAGTAGTAGCAAATCTTGTTGGTCCTACACGTACAATATCTGTCCAACCAGGTCTCTTCCTCAACCAAGCAATCAAAGCCACATGATTATAAATAAAAACTGTAACTTTAGATGCACGTTTTTTGAGTCTCTCCACACGAGGCATGTCTCCCATATCCTGCAACACAAGATTCAGTTAATGTGTTGCACAAGGAGACCAACTAATATTTTTATACTTTTCACACAACAATTTACCAGCAGATACATAATTGGAAGCATTATCAGTAACCATGTGAACTATGTTTTTTGGACCAACCCATGTAACTACTTCATCAAACAATTTAAACAAGTTCCTGGTACTCTTCACAATATCTGAGGTATCAACTGATTTTACAAATACCATTCCCCTAAGACAATAAACAAGGAAATTAATCAATGACCTATGTCTAGTATTTGTCTAACCATCAGCCATAAGTGTACATCCAACTTCTGCCCAATGCCTATGTTGTGACTCAACCAACAACTGAACCTCTTTCTTTTGATTTTTCAACAAAGGGACCCGTACAGCATGATAAGATGGACCTTTGTAACCAAGACCAGCAGCAGCTACGGCATCAATCATTCTTTGGTAGTACACCGAATTCACTACATTAAAAGGAATGCAATTGTCATACAGAAACCTTGCAATAGCCATATCAGCTTGCCTCACCCTTTCTTTACTTTGGAACACACTTTTAAGACCAGGTTGAGCTCTTGGAGTAGTTCTTGGAGCAAAGTAATTATCCACTAGATTTGTATCCTTTCTTTTACCTAAAATAGGTTTTTTAGGCAACCCACTACTAAATACTTCTTGAACATCTTCATGTTCTTGCATATCACTATTTGTGGAAGGCACACTAAACATTTCTTCTTGACGTTGTTTATCAGCTTTTTTATTCAACTCAAACTCCTTCACATATTCCAACATTTGGTATCTCACATCATGAGAAACCTTTTTACACAATCCAATATCACCTTTTATCCCCGCAAGGTGTTTTTTCATCCTATTAATACCTCCACCATTATATGTTTGCCTACAATACACACATGTAAAAGTATTCCTTCCCTTCTCATCCGCCCCAAGGCTAAAATGTTCCCAAGCCGGATCAACCTTTTCCCTTACTCTTGAGCTAGACTCCACTACATTGGAATCAACTTCATGTGATGGAGTAGACCCGGTCTCTGTTTCCATTTTAATCTAAAAAACTAAACAACCAGTCAAACATGCATAGACCCATCAATTTTTGAAATACAGATAGTCAAAGAATCACAACTTCATACACAGAGTCAAATTAACAAACTAATATACATAGAGTCAAAGAATCACAAATTCACAACTTCATACAATTTCTGAAATAGTGAAATTCACCAATTTTTTACAACAGACCCATCACAAGATTCACAACTTTCACAAGTTAAAGATTGAAGCACAAATTTAAACACATTCGTGCTTGCAAACAAAAATTGTAAAATATACTTATCATGAACCATTTCTCATTCGTCATGTTCACAGATTATAAACACATACTTATCAAACAAAAATGATAAAATATAAACACACATTGAAGCATAAATCCTTGCAGCAGCATATTAACAAACTATAATGCACAAGAAACACGGATTGGATTTTTTTCTCTCTCTCTCTTGATTATTGTTTTTGTTAGAAAAATAAACTTGATTTTGTTACAATTTATACACACATGAACTCAAAGCATGTTTAATGTAAGTGGAAGATGGTGTATTCATGTTGCTTGGGGCTGTCAATCTATCAAAAAGAAGACTAGGAAAAAATTGAAATCAGTTCAAATCTAATTAGTAGCATCCTTGGAGGTTCTCCAATTCTTTTGACTTACCACAATAAGTCCTTGAACTGTGCAAATAGGACAACAAAGACTTTATTTTATTATGCTTTGTTGGTGCCTCTGGACTAGCAGAAACAAGATTCAACAATATCAACCCCATACTAACCTACAAGGAACTAGACTGATGGCATCTTAGTTACTGAGCAACTCAGTTTTCAAAAAAAAAAAAAAAAAAAAGAAACAAACAAGATTCAACATGAAACTTGATTTTGTTTTGAAATTTTGGTCAACTCGAATCCTGACCCAACCCGAGCTTTAAACCAAATAAAAAAAAAAGTTTCAACCCATCAGCTTACCAATAATGTTTTCAACACGAAACTTGAAAACATTATTAGTTGAATGAAAACATCGAACGAGGTTGTTGAAATTTACATTTTTTTTTAAAAAAATACAACAAACAAGGATCTAATGTAAATGGTTGTGAAACATATATTTCATGAACCAATCAATAATCCTAGTATTCTGCTAGAGGCAGAGAGAGAGAGAGAGAAAGTACCATAGATGGAGAAAGTACCAAAAATTGGACAAAAAATATAAATTGACATAAAAGAACTTTAATATCCAACACTCCAGATTTATTTGCTCATAAAACACTAATAATATCCAACTTTGAATCATTTTCAATTGACCCAAATCAATTTACACACCACCATTTCAGATCTATATCATCATCCACAGTCAACTTGCAAATATTAACAAAGAAAAAGCAAATTAGAGGTAATAAAGTACCAAATGATGGCGACGGCGACGGCAACGAGGCAGAGAGTGAGCTGTGACGATGACGAGGGAGAGAGGCAGAGATGAGCGTGAGAGAGAGGCAGAGAGTGATTGAGAGAGTGAGTTGCGATCTGGGTTGAGCTGCGACGGCAACGAGGGAGAGAGGTAGAGACGAGAGAGTGATTGAGAGAGTGAGGAAGAGGCAGAGAGTGATTGAGAGAGTGAGGCAAGGGTTTCAGAGTGATTGAGAGTGATTTTTGTTTTCAGGGTTAAATGTATGCTCAAAACGACGCCGTATAGGGGGGGGGGGGGAAGATGGAACGACGCCGTATAGGGGGGGGGGAAGATGGAACGACGCCATTTTAAGGCTTGAAACAAGGCAATCGTTTAAACCGTGTGAACCAATCACAGTTCACAGAACCAGATGGTCGGATCGCAGTCCGGATGGGTCCATGCTTTTTTCGCATGGAACGGTTCTTCACCTTAAACGGACCGTGAAAGTGAACTGTTCAAGGATTTCCCGGTCGGACCGTATGATTCGGTCTGGGTTTAAAAACCTTGCATAATGGAGTTTCACATTAAAATTTAAAATAAATATATTTCATAATGATTATGTCGGATCATAAACTGTGTCATTCTATCTTAAAACCAATTGGTAATGAGGAGGATTCACTCAAATCTTTTATGGCCTTTAACATCACATCATGCAAACCTATTTTTAGAGTGGTTGTAGGGAGTCAAACTGTGGTCTCCCCAACAGATTATACACCAGGTGTAGACACTCGATTTTGTACCCATAATTTAATTTTGGAAGATGGTTAGAGTGACCATTCATATACCCAAAATTTAGAGTTACATTACATACATTAATTCATTCATTACATATCATAAAAATGATCTTTAGATTTTAACGATCATGACCGTATGTCCCATTCCTAAATCAGACCGTCAGATTGAAAGATATCACGAGATCAAGTTTTCATGGTCTGTACAAATTTCGTCTGGGTGGAACCAATCACGCATGATTAATTTAAATTAATTCTGATTGGTAAAACAATTAAAATTAATTAAATAATTTTGTGATTGGTTGTTGGTTAGTATCAAAAGTAAGCCTGCTTGCATGGGAATAAAGTGGATAATCAGATAACAAAGAAGTTGTGGAAAATCAAGTCTTTTTAAGAATATTTAGCTACAAGATAATTATCACTTTAAAGACCAGAATATCAAGAAAAAGGGATTGATTTTTTAGAATACGAATAAAAAATGTGTCTAGGTGCAATTTTCGGCTAAAAAATCCTCAAAAAAGGAGTCCAAACCAAACCAAAACTCGAACACAGGCTTGGCACTCAAGAGGGCCTGTTAGCACTCTTGGAGTGCCGATTGGCACTTCCCAAGGAGCAACTAAAGAACTAGGAGCAACTGGAGAACTATTTCCTTAAATGTTTCAAAATACCCTGATTGAGGCCACTCTTAAGTGGTTCCTCAACCTAGATGATGCTAGAGCAAGGAGTTGGAAGGACATTTGCCACAAGTTTCACAATCAATAGAAGTACAACATAGAGGTGGATGTGACAAGGAGAGATTTGGAGACCACTAAGCAAGAGCCGAAAGAATCTTTCTCTAACTTCATTACTTAGTGGAGGTCCAAAACTACACAGATGATGAATAGGCCAAGTGAAGAAGAACAATTAACCATGGTTGTAAAAAACTTATTGTCTGTATACCATAAATATTTGTTTGCTTAATATTTTCCTAATTTTAAAGCTTTGATTGCTGCTGGAACCCAAATTGAGGATGCAATAAATAATGGCACTATAAAGAATGAAGACCCAGCAAGATTTAAAAAGAATTTAGGATCTAGTTCTAAAACTGCAGAAGTCTCTAATATATACAAAAAGATCCTTACCAACTTATTGCCCTGTGCCAATATCACAAGGGCCACCTTCAAGGCCTAGGAGGGAATTTCATGAGTTATATATGCCCGTGAGTCAAGTGTTTGAAAAACTAAAAGCAAAGGGGTTACTAAAACCCTTAGACCCAAGACCAATCCTAAACCCATTACCTACAAGATGTGATGTGAGTAAGAGATGTGCCTACCATCAAAGCCTTGGCTATGACACTGACAAGTGTTTTGGCCTTTGTCATGTAATTCAAGATCTGATAGACACTAAGGTGATTGCACTGCCTACAAGGCCTAGCATCACTAATAATCCCTTGCCCAACCACAATTTTGGGAGAGGACCGATGATTAATTGCTTGATGATTGAAGAGGAAGGAGAAAAGGACCGATTTGAGTTGATTTGTGACTTACCTGAGTGCTTTATGATGACATGGGAAGAGTTGATGGGTATGGCATCCACTATAGGGTATGATATGTGGAGTGAAAATGTTACAGAAACCCTAAATTACCCAACATCCACAAATGGGGGGAGACACTTCAAACCCCAATCAAACTACCCAACATTCATAAATAGAGGGAGACACTTCAAACCCTAAGCAAGTTACCAAGTACCTACATATGGGGGGAGACACTTCAAACCCCAATCAAATAACCCAACACCCATAGACAAGGGGAGACACTTCAAACCCCCACACCTGGAGATAGACAACCCAATAGAAGTCTTGAACAAATCTACCCAATAAACACCGACTAAAGAGGATGAGATCCTCAAGTAATTGCAGAAGACATAAGCCAATATATCTTTATGGGGTTTACTCCTGGCCTTATACAAGCACCTCTAGAATTTGGTAGACCTTCTCAATCAAATCTAAATTCCTACAACTACTACTCCTCAACATCTGAATGCCATGATTGGGTCTATAAGTAGGGAACTCACTATTTCCTACTTTGACAAAGATTTGACCAAGAAGGGGAAGCACCACAATGACCCATTGCATATTACTGTTGATGCCAAAGGCAAGAGATTCCAATGGTCCTAATTGACAATGGAATTGCCTTAAATGTGTTTCATTTAAAGACTGTAAGTTGCTTGGGCCTAAGTATTGAAGATTTTGTACAGATTGATCAGCATGTGAGGGCATATGACAATAGTAGAAGGGAGGTCTTGGGAACCATGACACTAGAGCTCACAATAGGGCCAATGATCAAGAAGGTGGAATTTCAAGTCCTGAACATAGCATCGTGCTTCAATATGCTCCTTGGGCAACCATGGATCCATGACATAGAGGCCGTACCTTCATCCTTATAATAAAAGGTTCAATTTCCACATGAAGGAGCCATAGTTACCATATATGGTGATACTTTGACCATACCAAAGCCCATTTTTGGTATCGATTCTGAGAAGGAGCCATTGACCTTGGATGGCTTTGAGATTGAGAAGTCTAGTTTTGGAAGAAGAGAAGAAGAAGTGGAGAAGATCCCAATGGACTTTACTCCCTACAACAACAATAATGTGGTGTCAATGAAGAGGAGAATGAATTATCTTTCGGGAATGAATCTAGGGAAGACTGTGAAGAAGACAACTGCTGAAGTCTCAATAATTCCCACTACCACACCACCTTTTAGGTGGTTATAAGCCTACTGATGATGACTTGCTAGAAATTGAGGTAAGAAGAATGGCCCGTGCTAAGGCCAAAGCAAAGGGACACCCTTGTCCCCCAAAACCCATAAAGCTCTATACTCCTACATTGAACAAAAAGTTTGTCAAACATGGAGATAGTCAATGCTATTAGGGATTCCCTAAACCAAGGTATGATCCTGAGTCAAGGACAATGGTGCCTGGGTTTGAGCTATTCTTTAATTGTAACAACGAGCTTCTAGGACTGAAGAAGGAAGACACAAATTGGGTCCCAACTGATTAGGCTAATTACATAGACCCTGATGCAATGACTACGCTTCTAGGAGATGCCATTTGCAATATAGAAGAAGAAGAGTACTTGGAGGCTTGCTAACATGCATTTAAGAGCCCGTATGAAGTAAGAACAAGTGATGAAGATGAGGAAGGGGGAGAAGCCCCTAGTGATGATGATGAAGGTAGCAACAACAAGAGTGATATTAGTAGTGATAGCAGTAGCAATGACAATGGAAATAGTAAGGATGATAGCAACAGTGATAGTGAAAGCAACAATAGTGAAAACTATGATAGCCAATATAATGGCAATAATAGGTATGAACCCCTTAACGATAGAGAAGATGAAGATGTAGGACCTTTCTATGAAGATCACTCTGATGATAACATGGACTACTATGATGAGATATAAAGGATGATGCTGAAGCTAAACCTATAGATATGGAGAATGGCACTGAAAGTGAAGAAAATGAGCTAGAAAATGTGTTGGAAGCTGTAGGAGATGAGGTTGAAGTTGAAGATGAAGAGGCTGATGGTTCTGTTAGGCTCTAACTTTCCCCATAATGGATTCTTCACAATTCCTACTATTTTTCTTAAGACCAAGTCTCCAGGAGCCAGTGGCCTTACCTTAACTCCTTTGTCATACCCTTGCCTAAGCTTCTACTGATAATGTGCCATTTTGACCATGACTACCTCTCTTATTTCGTCAATTAAATCCAAACTTGTTAAGAGCAAATGGTTGTTTTCTTCCACACTGAACTGGCTAGTCCTTAATGTCAGGAATCCTGTCTTGAGAGGTATGACTACTTCAGATCCATAGGTCATTGAGAATGGAGTTTCCCCAGTTGATCTTTGGGGTGTGGTGCAATATGTCCACAATACATGAGGTAACTCGTCCATCCATTTCCCCTTCGCTTCATCCAGCTTCTTCTTTAGCCCACTAACTATGACTTTATTAACTGCTTTTGCTTGCTTGTTTCCCTGTGGGTAGGCTGGAGTGGAATATCTATTTATGATACCTAACTCTCCACAATATCTTCTAAAAGCCTTACTGTTGAATTGGATCCCGTTGTCCAAGATCAATGTATGGGGAATCTCGAACCTAGTTACAATATTCCTCCAAACAAATTTTTTAGCATCCACATCCCTAATATTAGACAATGGCTCAGCCTCAACCCATTTTATAAGGTAGTCAGTCTCGACAGAAACAATCTTCGATTCCCTAATGCCATTGGGAATAGTCCCACTATATCTAAGCCCCATTGAGCAAAAGGCCAAGGACTGGAAAGCAAATACAAGACTCCTCCCGGTTGGTGAATATTTGGAGCGTATCTCTGACATTGGGCACACTTCTTTACGTAATCTTGAGCAGCCTTTTGCATACTTGGCTAACAATACCCTTCGGTACAAATCCCTTCATGCAATTCCTCCAACAAAGGTTTTACAGCTTCAAGATGGATGCATAGTAAATACGGTCCTGAGTAGGAGTGTTTGTATAACTTCTGCTCCTTGGAAAGCCAATATCGTGGAGCTTTTCTTTGAATCTTCTCGGCCTCACCTTTGTCTTCGAGTAATGACCCATTCCTTAAGAACAAAACTAATGGGTCCATCCAACTTGGACCAACCTGTATGCTATGTATTTTGTTTGGTGTTTGATCACTATGGCTGGGGACCACCATATCCTTGACAATTATAACCCAAGGGAGGCCTGATCCCGAAGAGGTGGCCAACATAGCCAATGAATCAGCATAAGAGTTTTGGCCCCTCAAGATCTGCCTTATGGAGAAAGCTTCAAAGTTGGATTGAGCCTGCCTGACTTTAATGAGATATCCTTGTATTCGTTGGTCTTTGGCCTCAAATTCTCCATTGACTTGCCCAACCACTAGTCTCGAATCCAAGAAAACCTCTACAACTTTTCCTCTTAGCTAGTTAACCATTGCCATTCTAGCCAATAAAGCTTCATATTTTGCTTCATTGTTTGTGGCCAGAAATCCTAATCTTGAGGATTTTTCCACAATTATTTTCTTGGGAGATATTAAGACAATTCCCACACCGGATCCTTTCTGATTAGCTGCACCATCAATGTAAGCAGCCTAAGCTGGAAGATAAGGAGTGGAGACCACTAGGACCTCAAAACTCAACACCTCGCCTTCCATAGAATCCTCAGTAAACTTAGCAACTATGTATGCTAGTACTTGTCCCTTTATAGCTGTCCGAGGTATATATTTAATATCAAAAGCACCGAGCATCGTCCCCCATTTGGCAATCATCCCTATGTAGTCAGATTCCTGAAATAGTTCCTATAGAGGGAGTTGGGTAAGAACCACCACGATATGCGCTTGGAAATAATGAGGGAGTTTCCTCGTTGCATGTATGATAGCCAAAACTGTCTTCTCCAAGGGTAAGTAGTGATTTTCTGCTTCTTGCAAGGATTTGCTGACATAGTAAATAGGCCTTTGCACTCCATCATTTTTTCTAACCAGGACTAGACTTACTGCATGATTAGTAACTACTATATAAGCACATAAGACCTCTTCCTCCTCGGGTCAAAAGAGAACAGGAGGATGTGAGAAGTACCGCTTTAACTTCTCAAAAGCATCAATAAATTCCTTTGTCCTCTCAAAATTCTTCCACTTGTGGAGGAGCTAAAAGAATGGCTGATAATGGTTTGTTGACTAGGAGATGAACCTATTCAAGACAGCCACTATTCCTGTTAGCTTCTATACTTCTTTGGGATTTCGAGATGGATACAGGTTATTTATGGCTTTAATCTGATCAGGATTAACCTCTATTCCCTGATGAGTGATCATATAACCCAAAAACTTGCCCGAACTGACACCAAAAGAGCATTTAGAAGCATTAAGATGTAACTTATGCTCCCTAAGCACCGAAAACAATTTTTCCAAGTCATTCAAATACTCCAAAGTTTGCTTACTTTTTACAACCATGTCATCAATGTATGCCTCCACACTCTTCTTGATCTGAAACTCAAACATCCGGGTCACTATCCTTTGATATGTAGATCCAACATTCTTTAAGCCAAAAGGCATTACACGGTAATGGTAATTCCCAGTAGGGGTTCGAGAAGCTATCTTCTCTTGGTTGGGGAGGGCTAAAGGTATTTGGTGATAACCTTGGAAAGCATCCAGAAAACTCATCCGAGGATGCCCAGCAGTCACATTTACTAGTTGATCAATCCAAGGCACAGGGAAAGGATTCTTTAGATATGCTTTATTTAGATTCGTGAAACCAACACACACTCGCCACTTCCCGTTTTTCTTTTTTACCACCATAGTATTAGCTAGCCATTCAAGATAAAAAGTTTCCTTGATTGCCCCTGCTTGCTTGAGTTTGATCACATCTTCCTTCACCGCCTCAGTGTGCTCCTCTGAAGAATGCCGAGGTGGTTGGCTTTTTGGTACATCTCCAGGATTCACATTCAAATGATGGTATATAAAATCTAGGTTGATTCCTGGTGCCTCATAAGCACTCTAAATAAAAACATCCACGTTATCATTCAAAAAGTCTATAAACTCCTCCTTTTCAACAAGGGGTAGTTGAGCCCCCACCTGAAAATACCTATCTCCATCTGATTCGATCATCACTTTGTCTAACTCCTCACAAAGCAAATCCTGCTACTCAGTCTTGAGTTCACCCTCGGGGTCCGTTAATAGCTATGGGTCCTCTTCTCATGCAGAAGAAGCCTTATCTAATGATTGTTGTCTGATAACAGCCACTAGGCATTGTTTGACTTCCAACAAGTTCCCCAACTTGGCCCTCGGTGGGGTATTTGACTTTCAGGTGCAAGGTAGACGACACCGCTCCCATCGCATGAAGCCCGGGTCTTGCCAAAATAGCTGTATATAGGGAATAAGCTTCAACTACAAAAAGTTTACTTGCATAACTTCATTACCTGCTTGCACATGTAGCTTAATCATTCCTCGAGGAATTACAGTTCTCTCGTCAAATCCAACTAGATGGGAGTCGTACTTGCTCAGATCCTCAGGCTTGAGGTTCAGTCTCTTACACAAGTCTGGGTACATTATCTTAGCTCCACTTTCTTGATCTATCAGGACTCTTTTTACATCATATCCCCCAATCCGCAGGGTCACAACGAGAGCATCGTCATGGGGTTAAAAAGTCCCAACCTTATCTTTCTCAGAGAAGCCTAAAGTCGGTAATGCTTCAAGCCTAACCTTCTTAGAATCTCAAATTTGCTCCTTAAGCTCTGGCTTTGAAGCTACTGACATGACTCTTGAAAGTGAACCCATACCATAGTTGTTCCAAGAGGTGGCCAAGGAGCAACTTCCCTTTGATACCCTACTCCGGTTTGACTTGTTTGCCTTGAAGGCTAGTGTATGAACTGCTTCAGCTTCCCGACCTTCATCAATTGATCCAGATGATCACGTAAAGTTCTACAATCCTCGGTTGTGTGTCCTCTATCCTGATGATACTATAGTAAAGACTTTGATTATGCTTGGATGGATCTCCTCCCATCTTATTGGGCCATTTGAAATAAGGCTCATTCTTGATCTTCTCGAGGATCTGATATACTAGCTCCTTAAACACCAAATTAACTACTTGTGCGTTAGCCCTTGAGGACTGATTAGCAAACTCTCTCCTGGATCCGCTATGATTATACCTTTCTGGCTAAGGATCTCTTCTTTTAGGGGGGAAGACTTTGGTTTTCCCCCTTCCTTGGGTTTGATCCTTCTCGACCCACTTATACTCATCAATGCGATCCATGAGTTGACGCATATTTTGGGCGGGTTTCACAGTTAAGGATTTTCTCAAGTTGTGTTATATTGGGAGCCCAACCTTAAAGAACCTGATGGCCACATTCTCAAAATCCCCATCAATTTCATTAAATGTCTCCTAGTATCTGTTAGAGTAGGTTTTAAGTGTCTCCCCCTCTCTCGTCACCATGGACAACAAAGAGTCTAAAGGATTGGGGACCCTGCTACACATCACGAACCTAGTTCCGTAAGCCCTTGTCAACTCTTCATAAGAACCCATAGAACCCTCTTCTAACCTGTCGAACCATCTCATGGCAACAAGCCCAAGGCTAGAAGGAAAAACCTTACACATAACAGTCTCATTCCTCAAATGAATGACCATCCATTGATTAAAGTGACTCACATACTCCACTGGATCAGTCCTCCCATTGTAAATAGTAAAAGTAGGTTGGGTAAAAAAATGAGGGAGCTTGGCCCTATCAATTCTTCACGTAAAGGGTGACTTAGCAATTTGGCGTAGAGTTTTGCTCATTACATCATTTCCCATGCTCTTAAGGAATGAGCTCTCTCCGTGCCTTTTACTATGTCTCTCCACCCTATCCAAGCATGAAGATGCGGAGAAAGATTCATTGAGGGGGAGTTTCGGACCTCAGATTATAACTACCATCTCCAGATCCTGAACTTGATGAGGGTGTCTGATTTCCCCTATCATGTGCCCTACAACGCAACTTTTTTTGTAGATAATCAATCTTCGACCTAAGATTTCGTGTCTCTTGCTCATGGGAAACGTGATTCCCAATCCTCGAGTGGCTCCTACTAGTATGCCCTGTGTGTTGCATTTCCACCTTAACGCTTGGAGTTCGATCATGCTCTTGATCTCTCCTTCGCTCTAGACTGACAAAGTGGTCCACACGTTGCAAGCCAACAGATTCTACCCTACTATGTCTGGAGTTAGCCATAACTTAGAAGAAGTGAATTGCAGATGGTTCCCCACAGACGACTTCAATTGTAAGTGCTTAAAAAATAAAGGCCCATGCTCACTTAGATCAAAGGTACCTTGTCCTACAAATCAAGCCCAAACAATAGAATTTTTTGAGAGAGTGAGAAACAAGTCCAGGTGCAATACTATACTAAGCCCAATCTTAAGGCTGAAGAACCTAGATAAATAGATTAAGGTGATTTAAACAACAATTAAGGAAAATGTCTTCCTCAAGCAAGTCTGAGGATCAACTTCTTGTATATAAATTTAGTTCATATTTTACACAAGGCTGTTCACAGTTCTCTTTCCTGTTCTAATGGCTCTTAAAATGTTCATCCTCTTTTTCTAGGGGTTCCCTTCTTTTTATATCCCTTTGCCATGCATCCTAGCCCTTCACCTATAGGTCATAGGGCATTTCTCAGGATATTTGTCCCATCAAGACTCTACTAAAGGCAGTAGAAAGGCTACTAGCTGTGAAGTTACTGTTCATGGGTCATTTCCACATTACTGCAACCGATAAGGTTGGTGTAGGGCATTGAATGTGGAGGTGGGAGGTATATCATTCAGGAAACTTCCACCCACCATCCTTGTCCCCATTGTTGTCTTTTCTCCTCTCCCTAAGTCTTCACAGGATACCAACTATCCTGATTCTTTTACTCACCTCAAGTGGGCGGAGTCCTCGAAGCTCATTTAACCCTTTGGGTTTGGACTAAGCAAGTTGCTCCTCGGTCTGGTACTCCTTGGTCCACGGACCCCACACAATAGCAATTGTGTTTTGATATCAACTACTTGTTTTATAATTCATGTAATTTTTACTCTTTTTTTTTTTTTTTTTTTTTTTTTTTTTTTTTTTTAACGTGGAGTTGTGAGAGATTTTAGAATTGGGAAAGATATAATTAAATACGTTGGTGATAAAGTTACTTCACGTGATACAAATCTTAATTCTATTACAGTTGAATTTCATTTGCAGTGATTAATATGTCTCTGTACAGTTTCCTTTAAGGATTATGTATTTGAATTGAAATAAAATTAGATTAACTTTAGACTTTTTGTCCAAGGTTGCAACATAGTATAATCCAAACACTTGCATCTATGGATTGGGCTTTGAGATAGGTTTCAACTTACAATTAAAGAGATGTAATACATCTTAAATTACAGCAATATTTATAGATTTTTTTTCTTATCTTCTTTTGGATTTTATAAAAAGAAAGAAAGAAAAAAAAGAAGTAACGTGATATATGGTTGAGTTAAGGTGATTATTTTTAACACCTCCACAAATTAAGTTAGAATCCAAAAGAAATTGAGTTGAACTAAAACTATTTAAGAATGCTAAAATCAATCAATAAAAAAAATTCCAAATTACTACACGTAAAAAAAAAATAGTTATAATTTTTTTTTTCTTATCTTCTTCTCCCATATTTTTTAAGTTGATAAAAATCTTAATTTAATTCCAATCCAAATTCTTTTCTTCATCTATTTCTTTTTAATTTGATTACAATCCAAAATCTTCATCTTCATCTAATCTTTTTTTTTTTTTTTTCCTTTTAGGTTATATTACTACATCTATTAGCTACAATTTGTTTTGGATAAAAATAAATAAAAATAAAAAATAAAACAGCAACGTTAGTTGAACTAAAACTCTCTAAGTCTACTCTACTCTACTATTTAAAAATGCTAAAATCAATTAATAAAAAACCAAAATTAAGTGAAGAACTTTTGAAGGAAGAATTTGGCTTTTTTGGTGAGAATAGCTATCTTCTTTATATATATATATATATATATATATATATATTGCGTTTCTATTTTTCTATTAATGTAGTTCAATTATTACTTAAACTCTACGATTTTTTTTTTAAATATTTTACATAATGCAATTCATCTCAATTATTGATGTATTTTTTGATTTGGTGTTCTTAATTGATTGTGCAGATTATTTCCTCACTTATGGCAATATCAAAATGGCTAGACAAGTAATTTATATGTAAAATTTTACGTTTACATTGCAATGCAATTTTTGTTTCTCTTTGTGCACTCTTATTTATCTATTTTTGAAATTATTTTGATTGTGGTACCCTAGAAGGTTTAGACACTTATATATAAAATTTATGGAATTTTTATTTCAGTCAAAATTTTATCACTAAATCTATTTGGGATGGAACTCATCTACCATATAAAATTAGGAGATTTATGTGAGAAGAACTATCTTTATTTTTTTTATGAGTTTCTATTATCGTAGTTCAATTATTGCTTAAATTATACGATTTTAAAAAAATTTAGATAATGCAATTCATCTTGATTATTGATATTATTTTTTGATTTGGTGTTCTTAATTGATTATGCATATTATTTCCTCACTTATGACAACATTAAAATGGCTATGACTGGTAATTTATAAGTAAATATTTACATTGCAGTCTAAATACTTACATTTTTGTAATTTATGGAATTTGTTTTTGGTCATATATACTAGAAATTTATATATGATTAACACTTTTGCTACTATACATGTTAGCAAGTATAATGGAAAGATTTTTAAGTGCCCCCCACACACACACATATAATTAAATTACAATTTTACTACTAAGAGCTTTTATAATATCATTTTTTTCCCCAAAAAAAAAATTACATAATATACATTTTCCATGTAACTTAATTTTTAAAAATATTTTTACTATTTTATTTGTTATTAGATTTGATTATATTATCAAAAAATTTATATTTTGAAATTTATATATAATTTCTTTATTGGCATGATACTTGTAAAACATAAAGTCTAGTTCATTCTAGCAGATACTAAATAAAGACTATTTGACTTAATTAATAATAATAAAACGTTTTAAAAATAATGGATTGTTATTCTGATCTTCAAGGAAAGCTTTTAGGCTGGATAGACATCAGATTGGACTTGCTGGATCTTGGGACACTGCAGTGTAACGCGGCTCCTGATTAATATAAAGACTGGCCTCTGCAAGCTGAGGTTGTGCCATAGCTATGCCTCCTTGTCTAGGATTGTTATTGTTTCTTTCCAAACTCAAAATATAAGATACAAGACCCAAAACCAGTCACAAGCGAGAAAAAATGGCACCAATACCAAAAAATCCAGAATTGCATGCTGTGGTTGTCTCATCAATCTCATTGCCCGTAGAACCAAGCGATAACATAATAGCCGCTATGATAATTGCGAACCTGTTCGATTGTGAAATAGACTAAATCAATTGAAAACCAATTTGTAAGTATGTAATCTCACATATGATAACTTAGAAAGAACTTTAGAAATTTAGAAAGAAAAAAGAATTTTAGAGATTAAGAAACATTCAATCAAGCACTTCACTTCAAGTTCAAGTCTAATGTTCGAAACACATGCAATCTCTCATATGATAACTTTTCAACTCAAAAGGGGTGGAGAAAATGGGCAAATGCCCCTTTCAAAAAAAAAAAAAAAATTCTAGCATTTTGTCCCATTTTCCAAATTAATTAGGGAAATGTCTTTCTTTTGAAACTCGATTTTTTCAAAATCGAGTTATAAAAATAAAAAAAAAAAATTTGGAGCCTTATAGTGGCGTTTTAAGGAGCTTATAGTGATGTTTTAAGGATCTATAGTGGCATTTTGTAATCCGATCTCCATGAAGTCGAGTTACATGCAATTTTTTTTCTTTTTTTTACCTATAACTCGACTTCATGGAAATCAGATTACAAAACGTCACTATAGGTCCTTAAAACGTCACTATAGGATCCTTAAAAACGTCACTATAGGGCTTAACTCGATTTTGAGAAAATCGAGTTTCAAAAGAGGGCATTTCCCTAATTAATTTGGGAAAGAGGGCAAAATGCTGGATTATTTTTTTGAAAGGGGCAAAAGCTAATTTTTTCCCAAAAGGGGCACTTTCATAATATACCCTCGTTTGTCATTTCATGTTTTTAAAAACCAAAACGGTTAAAAAATCGAAAATAAGTCCAATTCCCAGTTTTTACCAGTGGTTTTCATAATTATACCATTAGTTTTTACAAGTTTAGTTGAGGATTTAGTTCCCGATTAAACTGGCTGGTCCGATTCGGATTTTAAAACCATAGTTATTTCTCACGCCTAAAAACTTTTTATTAATTTGATCATCAAACTCGTGTAATATCTTTAAAGAACTTTACCACTGTAATTTACCAAATGCTCCAAACACTCGAGGGCTTTTATTTTTTGATAGGCAAATAGTGGGAGAGAGGGAAGTGAGGACCTGAGATAGCACAAAGGATGCCATCTCTATGGAGCTTTTCAATTAACTTTATCACAAAAGTTCAATAACTAAAACTCTACTTCGGACAACAATCCCAAGTAGGCTTTAACACCCCCAATATTTATGTATTTGTACAATAAAAACCGGTAATAATTGATCATCAAAGAGGCACATAAGAGGTTCAACTGATCAAGAAAATGTTATCAATTCTACTCTATTCTGACCATCAAATAAATTTTGGACTTTGTTAACAAGTGCCGGCCAGCACCTGTTAATGAACCAGCTGTGATTCATTTATAAAACTGAAGACCCATATTATAAAACTAAAGCCTATTAATTAGTAGTTGACTTCTCATACTGTGCCACCCAAGTTTTGCTGCCTCCACAATTTTTCACAATATTTTAATTTTTTAATTATTATATTCCTTAATTTTCTACCCGACCCATCATTCTATTCTTCGACAACTTCTTCCAACTTACAATAACCCAATCACCCATGACCAAGCAGTCTTATTACCAGCGGGCTTCACACTGCCATAGCTACCGCCAATTTGGAGGAGAGAGGAAATATAAATACCACGAACAACTCTTTAAAGAAAGTAACCCGAAGTTCAACAAAAAGTCATGAGATGAACCAGAGGGCCTTTTGTGTAAGTTCTATGTTCGCTGTGACGTGGAGATGAAGCAAGCGCCTACTGCTCGTACTCTTCTTGTACACAGTTATTAATTAAACAGAACCTTATGACTAACTTGATTGCTTTAGATTATCAAAAAAGAAAAACTTGATTGCTTTAATTTTAAATCGGTAGAGTAAAATAATTATCATATTACATTTTATAAGTGGGAATAAAGCACCCACAGCTCTGGTCATCATCAAAGAGGGAATTACCTATATATGTTCAACTCTGCTATTATTATGTGCCATCTTCAGAGACTGCACAATTTCTTCTTTTGTGTATATTCAATATTAAAATAGATGGAAATTAGAGGGGGGAAAAAAGCCTTAGGAGATGTAGCTCTTATGATTGTTTCGTTAATACCATAGTCAACTCAAATTAGTTACAATTCATGACAAGATCTCTTTATCAAAACACTTATGAAGTTGTTATATGAGAACTAAAGTTAAGGACATAGTTGTAGGTTCCAGCTAGTTCAATTGATAAAATCTCCTAAGGTTGAATAAGATATCTGGGTTTCAATCCCTGTCTACACCAAAAACCAATTGGTGTCTTGGTCTAATGATAAAGAGCTATCTTTAGAAGCAAACGTTGTAAGTTAAAACTCTCTCTCAAAAAAGAAGAAGAAGTTAAAAACATAGTTATAGTTTAAAAAAATAAAATAGACAAACCACAATGAATCCAAAATTGTGCCACATAAACTTTGAAGATCTCATAATTTTACAAATTATTATTATAATATATATTTTTAATTAATTTTTAATTTTATATATTCTATATTTAAATCATTCATTAGTTTTTTTTTTTTTGATAAATTGCAACATCCTTAAGAATTAAAAAGTAGTACGACAATTGAGCATGCTTCTAGAACTACAATGACACATATTGCAATTATTACAAGAGAAACTAACTTTGAGAGCAACATAAAGTTTAGTAGCAGAATGAGTTGCTAATTAAGTTAAGAGATCTCCACTGTCAGGTGCGATGGTCACTCCACAAGTATAAGCACTTGTCAGGTGTGAGGGGCCAAGGGCTAGAGTTATCTCTAGTAGTGAGTTTCACACACATATACACTTAGATTAAGGTATAATAGAATCTCTATCTCGTATTAAAAAAAAAAAAAAAAAAAAAAAAAGTTAAGAGGTCTCCTAATTCAGCAAAACTCACAACTAACAAAATACAAGCTTAAATCAAAAGAATTACTAATGACAGGAAAGATAAACTAGTCAGCAAGTTCATCCTCTTAATTAGCCAAAGCATCAAAACAAACTTTTGCATCCTCCGCTACCCCAATATTATTGAACCAATTTTCAAACCTAGAAAAGTTTAAAACCCACAAAATTGGAGTTGCTTCAACTTGAGCAGGAGTGCATAAGTCATAAATCTTGGTCCAAACCTTTAACACTTCACCATTTGCATTTTTGGCAACTACAATTAAAAAGGTGAAATCATATGGGACTGCATCATCCACGTTCAATTTTATAAAGTACTTCCAGCAAAATAACATATTTGAACACCCAGCCCAATTGTTATGGACTAGCATTATCATGTGGATAAGCTATAGCTCAGCAAAGTCTAGGAACACAATATATTTCACTTTTATCAAAAATTATTTACATTGATTCGTTGTGATTAAGATCAATAACCAGTAGATAATCAGTGTCCCTGTCTTTAGAACTTGTACACATTTATATTATTCTACCAACCATGAAGTCTTTTATGTTTTAATCTAATAAACTTATCTTACATATTGTTCTCTGATTGTAAATTTGCATGCAAGATATTATGCCTAAGGAAGTTTACTATAAAGAAGCAAAACAATGGACACTCATTTGACTTCTTGGTTCTCTTATGTAAGTTTTTAATATTTATTAAAAAAAAAAAATTGAACTCTTTTGTGTATGTTTTGATTTTGATTTTTGGTTATTGTATTTAATTTGTGAGTGTGTTGATTTTTTTAATTAGACTATCACTAGGAAAAATTCAGTATTGAAAAACTATTTTGTTTATTATTGTTTATGTTGGCTAGAGCATAGTTTAAACATAACTCAAATAAGAATGATCAAACTCATTCTATATCTCATATTAAGAAATTAACACAAAACACAAAGAGAATTTTCTAATATAAAAATAGATAAACACTGATAAAGTCCAAACTCAAAACAATTAAAACTTAAAGCAATTTTTATTAAAATTATTTACTTATTTTATATTTTATTATTATTTATTTAATTATTATTTTTAATTATTTTAAAAAAAAATTAGCTGACATATGAATCTTCGAAGTTCATCAAGCTATGCATCGCACAGGAATAATATTAGTTTTTTAAAAAATACTACATAATGATTATACACCAGGCTCGCCTAAAAGCCAAGACCTTGTATATTATTTTAGGCTGATAATATATACAGATGTAGCTCATTG
Source organism: Quercus robur (assembly GCF_932294415.1). Taxonomy (NCBI): domain Eukaryota; kingdom Viridiplantae; phylum Streptophyta; class Magnoliopsida; order Fagales; family Fagaceae; genus Quercus; species Quercus robur. The sequence continues at coordinate 26,576,154 of NC_065542.1, forward strand.
GTTCTATGTAGTCCACATGGACATATACCACAAGCTACATAAAAAATAGGGTGTAAGGATTGCACATGAGTATTGGATTCATTGGAATATTGACACATGAAAAATATTTCACACGTGCCAGCATCTCAATAAGTCAAGAGCATTAGACCCAAGCATATTCCTAAAAATAGAATCTGATGAAAACACATGAGTACATGACATCTCAGTCTCACGGCTTAATTACTTGAATGTGAACTAACAATTTGAATTCAACCAAGGAAAAAATTGTTTATATTTGTTTATTTAACAAATGAACACAAATTTGTTTAAATTTGTAGATAAGCTCTCATAAACTATCAAACTATTACTTGTAATTTATTAATGATATAAATAGTCTATGTAGTAAAATTATATACAAATTTTAATAATACAATGATTAGAAAATTTAATTTTTATAAATTCATAAATAAAAATCATTCCACTTAGCAAATGCGTGCATTTTAGACACAAAGAGCCAAACAATTCAATTATCCCTACACACACACACACACACACACACACAAACCGATCCATTGATCAAATTCCACATAGCAAATGCGTACATTTATTACATAAACAATCATAATCCCATTCATGGTATACAACATGTTATTCGGTAACCTATTGTGGGGACTTACGTTTGTCCCGTAGGTATGCCTCCTTCATTAGGATTTAGGAACCACACAGGATTGCCCGATTGGTTCTGAGGTTGTCCTATAGGTGTGGCTCCTTGATAAAGATTGGCCTCTGCATGCTGAGGCTGTGCCATAGCTATGCCTTCTTGCTTAGGATTGTTACTGTTCTTTACCAAACTTAAAATATAAGATACGAGAACCAACACCACAGTCACAAACGATAAAACGGCACCACTAGCAAAGTCTCCAGGATCAGCAACAGTGCATGTTATGTTTGCATCCTCACCACTATTTTCTATAGAAGCAGTCATTAACAGAATAACCGCTACGATAGCTGTGATCCTGCTCGATTGTGAAATTGATTAAATCAATTGAAAACCAATATGTAAGTATGTAACCGACAAATACAAAAGCTAGCTAACTGCTAAACCTGAAGGTCTACACAAAGTAATTGGTAGGGCAGGGTGAAATCATTATTTTTGCAATGAAGAGAAGGGGAAAACGGAGATTAGAAACTTATAAAGAACAAAGAATTTCAACCATGCACTTCAATTCTAGTTCAAGTCATGCAATCACACATATGATCACTTTTCAACTCAAAAAGGCACTTTTATGATATACCCTCTTTTGTCATTTTATAATTTTAAAACTCAAAATGGTCAACTAACCAAAAATGGGTTCAGATCTTAGTAATTGGTCATCAAAGAGGCACATAAAAGGTTCAACTATTCAAGCCAACGCTATTAATTCCATTCCATTCCAACCATTAAATAAATTTTCATCTCTAATGACTAAGTTGCCTTTGTCATGCCTCATTTTTCTATGGGTCTCAAAAGGCCCAAACCTAAAAATCCAAACCCGTGAGCCAACAGATTGGGTAAAAATACCCGTATGGCAGAACAAAAGCTAGTAGCTCACTGTCCAAGCCCATAGTGAAGTTTGAATAAGTAGATGTCTGCCACACGAGAAAGTGTACCTTGTATATATGTTTACCCAAAAAAGAAAAAAATTATACCTTGTATATATATAGGAGTAACCTGAAAAATATTCTACTTCAACACACAAATTGAAGCATACAAATACTAGAAAAGAATTGACAACTTAGATTTAAAGGGTATTACTGTAGAACTAATTATACAAAAATGTGGATTCAACGTGTGGAAAAATTCTAATCCAGTTATTTTAGACGAAAGCAATATAAAAGGGGAAAAAATTATTATAAGCAGGAAGAAACGTACATGACCCAATAGCAAATTCATTTATGTTATTTTGAGGATATTTATGAATTTTATTTTTTATGTTATTTTGATTATTTGTTTTATATATGTTTTTTAAAACCTTTCCGTGCTTGTTATTTATATTTGTAGTAAAAACTCAATACAATTCATACACACAAATGCATAAAATCAAATTTTCTTACTTCTATATTTCAACGAGTCTAACCCCACAATAAATTTCAAGAAGAAAATTATAATAATTTTAGTGATAAATTATGATTGATGTAAAAAAAAGTGACGTAAGTTATGTTCTTATATAAAATTCATGATATTTATTTTGTTATGGCATTATTGTTTATACTCAAGTCTATCAAAGAACTAGTCCTCAGTTGAAAAATGTTTTCAGTTCAGACACCGAGCTCTTTGCGAAACATCCAACCCCCTATCTTCGGAGGAACTAGTTATTTTAGGTATGCGTACCCTTTGTAGGGATTTTCACCAAGTTGAATTCTCTCATGTATGCAAACAAGGTAATAAACCAGCTCATTTACTAGCTAAATATGCTCTAGGCATTATTGATTCCAATGCGTGGATTTAAAGAGAATTCTCACTTCCTTGAGCAAACTCTTATCCATAATGTAATATCTCTTTCGCATCATTAATAAAATTTCAGTATTCACATTAAAAAAAAAAAAAAAAAAACCAATAATATCTCAAAGGATAAGTCTAAAACAATGTAATAATTAAGTTTTGACAAAGTTAGGGTCACAACAAAAAGCTCACAATAATTTAACAACATTAAATAACCTATTAGCTCACACATGGCCATCACAATGTTTAATTAAAAAAATTAATACTAATTTAAAAATTCTGCGAAATTGTTATGAATTTTTAACGTGTTACTAGCAATATTACTCATAAAATTTTATACACAAGTAGTAAAAGAAACTTACCAGGATAAGACAAAGCAGACCTGTGCTGCAATCCAATTACGGCTAGTAGGTTGAGGACCTCTTTTGCAACAACAAATGCTCCTGGTTGCAACACTAGTAAATATTTCACTTATAATAATAGCCAGTAGTGCAAGTGTACCAAGACCCGTAGCTGGACTCTTAGGGTAACTACAACTGAAGAAAATATCAACGGACCCCTGATCCGACGCTGAAAAAAAAAAGCCCATATCAACCAATTTCTCTCCCAATTTATATGTTAATTTGTGATTTATGCATAATAAAAATTATGTGAATAGTAGATTTATATGAAATTGATGTAGCTCTCATTATAAGTTGACAATTCAACGTGATATAAAATTGAATATATTTGTACTACCATTAAACCATTATTTATTTAATGAAATGGAGTTGAAAAAGGTCAAACTTGAGTGACATGATAGATGCGACATGGAGTTGAAACCACTAAGCATTCGATATTGGTTAATCTGATGCCATATTATTGTTTAAACTTCTTTCTTTCTTTTTTTTTTTTTTTTTTGAGGAAATATTATTGTTTAAACTTTAAACTAAACACAAAGTATATAATTTTGACATCATCAAAAAACACCTTATCTTGTTCAGAAGATAGATGTAGTTATTAAAAGAAGCCTCATGACTTGAGGACTGAGGAGTGAGGAGATTGCACCATTATTAATTTTTTTTTTAAATAAAAATAAATTAAATAATTTTTTTTTAAATCATGATTAGTCTTGATGTAAGCATAATTCATGAAAATAGGTGCATGAATGAGTTAAAGGAGTTTCTGAGTCTGGAAATGGAGAGAGGAAGACTAGTTTAAGTTAAGTGTTTTGAACAAAGAAGAAGAACCAGATTCAAATATGTTGAAGAAAGAGAAAGAAGAGACAGTTGTAGCAACGACTAGTAACCAACGGTCATCAAGATCAAAATGATGACGTTTGGTTCAGTAGCAAATGGCATCGTTTTGCACAAGCATAATTCACGAAGTTAATACACTAGCCAGAAAACGATGTCATTTTGAGCATAGTGTTTGAATTCTCTTCTTCTCTCTTCAAAGTGCCTTAATCTGGAGTTGTTCTACTCTGGCAGTTCCACGAAGCTCAGATCCTTCAACAGTTTCTTGAATACGGTTATAGAGTAGTGCTTAGCTGGATTGTTTGTTATGATTCAGTTAGAGTAGGTGTCTCTAGAACCTTTCCTAATGTATGCTCTATAAATAAAGCTTAATCTATTTGTAAAGATTGACAGCTTGGAAAAACAATTTCAGTACTACTCAAAATTTTTCATTCTCTCTCTCTCTCTCTCTCTCTCTCTCTCTCTCTCTCTCTCTCTCTCTCTCTCTCTCTCTCTCTCTCTCTCTCTAGCTTTTCGCCATTGTTGTACACATTCCAAGCTCAAAATCTCACCTGGTATCAAAGCCACAATCCATGGCTTCCACACCACCAACAAATACTGCTCAATCAATTCACGCTACTCCAATCCATACTACTTCAACTCCTACTCCTAATTCAACTCCAATGCAATCTCCATTACTTTTACTCTCCAACATGTCTAATCTCATGTCGATCAAATTGGATTATACCAACTACATCCCTTGGAAGCACCAGTTGATCACTATACTGGAAGCTTACTCACTGATTAAACATATTGATGGTTCAACAACATAGCCTTGTCAGTATCTACATGATACTCAAGGGAATACAACAATGAAAGTGAATCTAGATTTTCAAGCCTGGAAAATCAAAGATAAAGCCTTGCTTTCTTTGATCAATTCAACCTTAACTCCTCAAGTTTGCTCTTTAGTTGTTGGTATTACAAACTCTAGAAAGGTCTGGAACACACTAAAGCAAAGGTTCACTTCAACTTCTCGAGCAAACATCCTAAATCTAAAGCTTGAGTTACAAAGTCTCAAGAAAGGCATTGATTCTGTGAATAGTTTCTTGCAAAAGATCAAAATTGCTCGAGACAAGTTACTAGCAGTTGGAGTGATTGTCGATAATGAGGAATTATTTTGTATTGTTTTCAGAGGTCTACCAAAGGAATATGCACACTTTTGTTCTGCAATCAGAACAAGAAGTGATCCTATTACCTATGAACAGCTTTTTATCATGCTTTAGAGTGAAGAGCAATCTATGGCAAAAATTCCTGACATTCAGCCTCATTCCTTGGCTATGTATGCCTCTAATAATAAGTCTAATGGTAACAATCAATCTCACTCTCAAGGATCTAACAAAGGTAGAGGTAGAAACAATTCCAATAGAGGCAGAGATGGAGGAAGATATGGATCTAACCAACAATATCACTCATCTCAACAGAACTTCTCTCCATAGAACTTTGCTAATCATGGATTTGGATCTCCTTCTCAGTTTGGAAGTGGTCAGAATTACAAAGCAAATCGACCTACTTGTCAAATCTGTGGTAAGGCAAGTCATCAAGCTCTTGACTGCAACCATAGGATGGACTTTGCCTATCAAGACAAGAATCCTCCCACAAAGCTGGTTGCTATGGCCTTAGCTTCAAATGCATTTATCACAAACAATCTAGATCCTTGGGTTGTTGATTCAAGAACCTATGATCACCTCATTGCTAACCTCAACAATCTCTCTGTCCAATCCTAGTACAAGGAACCAGAGCAAGTCACAATTGGGAGTGGTTAAAACCTTCCTATCAATCACATAGGTAACTCTACTCTTTATACTAAATATCATAAATTTCTTTTCAAAAATGTGTTACATGTGCCTAGAATTGCTATGAATCTCTTATCAGTTCACAAGTTTTGCTTGCATAACAACTGTTCTTGTCATTTTGATGCCAATAAACTTAAAATCCAAGATATTCCTACAGGGAGAACCCTTTATAGGGGCTTGAGTGAAAATGGTGTACCCTATCTACTCAAAGAACTTTTTCAAACACACACTAGATCCTCCTTCTTTTCAGAGTCATAATTCTACAGTTTTTCATGTAAATAGGCCAAATAAATGGTTTCTATGGCATCACAGGTTAAGTCATCCAAGTGATACAGTTCATGGAACTACTCTGTCTTTCTTGAACTCATCTAATGTAATTCCCAAATCTGATGTTGTTACTCATTGTAAGCACTGCCTAAGTGGCAAGATGCACAAATTACCTTTCAATAAATTTGATTTTTAGTCTACTAAACCCTTTGAACTCATTCACAGTGATGTGTGGGGTCCTACTCCTATCACTTTTTGTAATGATTTTAGATACTACTTACTCTTTATTGATGACTACTCAAAATTTGCTTAGATGTATTTGCTTAAACACAAGTCTAATGTCTTTGATCTTTTTAAATACTTTAACACCTATGTTAAAAATCAGTTTGACACTAAAATAAAGATTCTTAGGACTGATGGGGGTGGTGAATATACTTCCACTGTCTTCAATCAATTCTGCTTTTCCAATGGCATTATCCAATTAACATGTCCACGTACACCTCAGCAGAATGGCACAGCAGAAAGAAAACATAGACACTTAATTGAATGCTCTTTGACCATGCTTTCTCACTCAAATTTACCTCTATCCTACTGGTCTTATGCCATTTCAATAGCTACTCACATTATCAACAGGTTTCCCACACCAGTTTTGCTAAACCAACCCCCTTGGGAACTACTCCACAAATCCAAACCTGATTTGTCTCATCTCAGAACTTTTGGGTGCACTTGTTTTGCTTTACTCAAACCCTATAACTCACATAAACTTCAGCCACACACAAAACCTTGTGTTTTCCTTGGCTATCCTGCATATTCTAAAGGGTACATATGCCTTGAACCTACCACCTCTAGGATTTTTACCTTTAGGCATGTCTTGTTCAATGAATCTAAATTTTTGTCCTTACAGTCTACTTCTTTATCCACTGGCTCATCTGTTGACTCTTCTGCTATATCTACAACTTTTCACTGGTTGGCTTTTGTTCAGGATCTGTCACAATCTTCCAAGTCACCACTTGGTTCTGCCACTTCCACCACACCTACTGTTCCTCTTGTTTCTGGTCCTATCCCATCAGCTTCTCATGCATGCTAGTCCTATTCCTGAGCCTACTCCGCCAAATCACACACCGCCTATCTCACCTCATGCTGGTCCTACACTTAAGCCTACTCCACCAAATCACACACTGCCTATCTCACCTATTGACCAACCTCTCTCACCCTCTACTCACTCTACCCACCTGGTTCATGCATCAATCCATTCTCTACAACCCCAATTACACTCTCTCCCACCTACCACCAATACTCATCCTATGACTACACGATCAAAAAATGGCATTTTCAAGCTTGAGGCTCTGGCTACATCCTGTGGGCGCAACGTGTGGTGCTTGGGGAGTACGCCTCAGCCAAGTGGATCGAGGCGGAGAAAACACAAGGAGTCACCACCTAGTTTTATGGTCTAAAAACCATGAATATAACGCCTTTACGTGGAACGACTAGTCTTACTCAGAGTATGGGTTCAGAGTTTAGATACGGTCTTGGGAAGGTATTAGGCACCCAAAACCACCTGACCCGTGAGTTAGCTTCCACTCATTGTATCCTATGTCTTAATCCTATTAAAGGTACATTCAACATTGCATCTAAATACACACACACACTAGCATACATCTAAGCATACAACATGACATTTCATCCCAAAACCTAACATTCATCTATCATGTTCATCAACCAACCTAGCATACATCTATCATGGCAAATCACATAAAGCTTAGCATACATCTATCATACATGGTATTCAAGGCAGAAGCATGTCTAAATCAAATCAAGGCAAAAACGTAGACATCAAACAAATCACATTATCATTCAAAGCATGGCATATAGACTTGCATACACATGTTCAACAAAGGAAGATAAAGCTCTTACAACAAGCAAATGCATGTTCATGTAAATGCATGACTTATCTTACTCACCTTACTGCATCTCAGCACCCATGGCATCAATGAATGGACATATGAATGCATGTTCATGGCATTAAGTGAGAAACATAAGAGAGAACCCTAATTTAATCATGTTAAGGGAAAACAAACAAGTAATCAATGGAACAGGGACTCAAAAGCATAAGAAAGGAACAAAACAAAGGCATATCATATGATAGAAACAGAGAAACAGAAGTAGAAAACCTGAATTAGGGTTTCTGGACACGAGTATGCGTGCGAATACATAGGCCTATGTATGTGGGCCAATTGTATGTGTACGCATACTTCAAGTCTACGTACACATGTAGAAGCATACGCATGCAGACACGCCTTAAACCCTAACCCAAGAACACAAAAATAGAATAGAATCTAAAACAACAAATCTAGCAACCTAAACATGCTCAAACTTATAAAGTAAAGAAAACCTAGACTAAACAAACATGTTATAGCATAAAAGAAGCAAAGAAACAAAAATAAAACAAGATTAAAGGTAGAAATGAAGAAAAAAGGTTAGAACATATACCCAAAAATGAAAGCTTTTTAGCTTGATTTTGACTGTTCCTCTCAGTCAAATCTATTCACAATCAAACAAAAATGATTAGTAAACTTCAAAACACAATGATCAAGACCAAAAAAGGTCCCAATCACAATAAAATTGACTTGAGGATGTTTTGTGAAAAATCCCTCTTTGATTCACTATTTCTAGTGAATCATAGATTTTCCCTTAGGATTTTTTGTGTGTTTTGAAAAGGTGCTATATATGGCTTTATATAGTGAGAAAATAAGGGTCTGGAACGGCTCCCAAATGATGTGGGATTCATTTCAAACCTCAATATTAATGCAGAAAACTTGTCTTTCATAGGTTTTTGAAACCCTAGCTGTATGCGCCAGTCCGTGCTTGCGTACAGATGCATTAGACCTGCGTACGCAATTTTTGTCCTGCATACACAAGTCGAGGGTTCTCTTGGCCTTTTATTTTCCAATTTTTTTTTCTCATAAAAAGTTATATTTTCCATTTTAACATCTCTCAAGTCAATTTGTAATCTGATTGTGTCCTAAACCAACCTTGGGCTTTAGAATTTTGGCATCATTGGGGAACGGGAGCTCGAGACGTAAGGGGTACAAAATGTGGTGTTTACAGATCCACCAAACCTTCTAAATCCTCCTCACTTTCCAAGTCTAGAATTGATTATACTCTCACTGAGCCCTCATCTTACAATATTGCAACTCAATATCCATATGCTGTTCTACTATGGAAGAAGAGTTTGATACACTTTAGAGGCAAGGGACTTAGTCCTTGGTTCCTGCCTCCCCATCTCATAATGTTGTAAGGTGTAAATGGGTCTTCAAGTAGAAGCATAACAGTGACGGCTCCATAAACAGGTATAAAGCCAGATTGGTTACAAAGGGCTTTCACCAACAGAATAGGGTTGACTTTGAGGAAACATTTAGCCCAGTCATTAAACCCCCAACTGTGAGGATCATTCTCTCATTTTATGTTCAATTCAACTAGCCTTTGAGGCAATTAGATGTTCGAAATGCTTTCCTACATGGCTTTCTAAGGTAAGAGGTTTACATGACTTAACCTCCAAGGTATGTTGATCCTAATTTTCCTAATCATGTATGAGTTTTATGGAAATCTCTCTATGGCCTAAAACAGGCTCCTCGTGCCTGGTTTGATAGGTTTTCAACTCAATTACTTCATATGGGGTTTCATGCTTCTTTGGCAAATTCATCTCTTTTCATTTATAGGGAAAATAATTACTTGCTCTACTTACTTGTGTATGTTGATGATATTGTGATTACTGGCAATAGTCCTTCCTTTCTAAACATCTTGATCCAGCAACTCAGTCATGCTTTTGAGCTTAAGGATCTTGGCCCTCTTCATTATTTTCTTGGCTTGCACATCATAAGAATTTCCAGGGGGCTTTATCTGAATCAATCTAAGTATGCTCAAGATCTCTTACAGAAGCACAACATGCTCTCTTCCAAAGCTGATCGCACTCCTTGTGCTCCTAATTTGAGGTTGGTTCCCAATGAGGGTCACTTTCTTGCCAACCCTCATGAACACAGAAGCTTAATTGGGTCCCTTCACTATCTTACCTTCACTCGCCCTAATCTTAGCTTTGTTGTGCATCAGGTGTGCCAATTCATGGTTGTTCCCACTAATGCTCATTTAGTGGCTGTCAAGCGCTTCTTGAGATATTTGAATGGGAACCCCACCTCAGGCATTTTCCTTCAATCTGGTCCTCTCTCCCTATTTGCCTTTTCTGACTCAGATTGAGCAGGTGACCCCTTTGATCATCGTTCCATGACTAGGTATATTGCCTACCTTGGTTACAACCCCATCACTTAGAGTGCCAAAAAGCAGGACACTATGTCTTATTCTTCCACAAAGGTGGAATATCGGGCACTTGCTACCACGATTGCCAAGCTCTGTTGTATTCATCAGGTTTTGGAGGATCTTGGCATTTTTCTTCGATTTCCCCCAAAGCTTTGGTGCAATAATGTTTTTTCCTTGGCCATCGTGTCCAATCTAGTTTTTCATGCTCGCGCCAAGCATGTGGAGGTTGATTATCACTTCATTCATAAGCATGTTCTCTAACGAGATCTTCAGGTTTGATATATCTCCACTGGTAATCAATCGACTGACATTTTTACCAAAAGTCTTTCTACCAGTTGCTTTCAATTTCTTCGTTCCAAAATCATGGTTTCTATCGATACCATGGTTTTGAGGGAGGATGTTAAAGGAGATTTTGAGTCTAGAAATAGAGAGAGAAAGACTGGTTTTAAGTTAAGTGTTTTAAAGAAAAAAAGAAGAAGAACCAAATTCAAATATGTTGAAGAAAGAGGAAGAAGAGATAGTTATAGCAACGACTAGTAACCAACGGTCATCTAGATCAAAATGATGATATTTGGTTTAGTGGCAAACGGCGTCGTTTTGCACAAGCTTAATTCATGAAGTTAATACACTAGCTAGAAAATGGTGTTGTTTTGAGCATAGTGTTTGAATTCTCTTATTCTCTCTTCAAAGTGCCTTAATTTGGATTTGTTCTACTTTGGCAATTCCACAAAGCTTAGATCCTTCAACAGTTTCTTGAATATGGTTATAGTAGTGCTTAGCTAGATTGTTTGTTATGAGTTTGTTGTGATTCAGTTAGAGTAGGCGTTTCTAGAACCTTTCCTAATGTATGCTCTATAAATAGAGCTTAATCTATTTGTAAAGATTGAGAGCTTGGAAATACAATTTCAGTATTACTCTGAATTTCTCTCTCTCTCTCTCTCTCTCTCTCTCTCTCTCTCTCCACCATTGTTGTACACATTCCAAACTCAAAATCTCACATAATGTAACTTAATGCAATATGTTAGAGATCTAACAAGATCTATCGGTGCAAGTTAAGTGGATGACAAAGTCTTTAATTCCATGATTTTCATCTCAGTGAAAAGTTTATAACTAATAATGGCCTAAGTGGATCAGTATATTTCATTGACACAGTGAAGCACAGTAAGAAAAAAATATTACACACTTCCATCAATGAGAGACATAAAAAGCAAGATTATAAATAATAAAAAAAAAAAAAAAAAAAACAACAACAACAACAACAACAACCTTAAATAAATGAACCCATTAAAGAAAAAACAAAACCCACTTATAGTTTTTTCTTACTTTAATCCTTGTAGCCTCAGCAACAAAACCAAGAACAACTGATAAGAGCCCAAAGAATCCAATAATAGCGCACTCTATCACCACCCTTCCCTCCATTGTCTCTCTCACTGCCTCAAAAGCTCTCATCTCTAGAAGTTCTAAGTCTGAGAGAATTAGCTTAGAGTTAGTTAAGTACTGTTGCCGGTGAGTTGTTTGTGTTTTTGGCTGAATTGTGAAGTCCCAAGATATGGTCATAATTTAATGGTAATATGGCGATATTCCTGAAACTATGAGGACGACTAACTATGGGCTATGGAGTAAAGATTAATAGTAGGCGAGAGATGCAATTTCCTTTTGTCCTTTTCAATTAGCACCAAGAGTATTATGAACATTCCTTCTGCCTCATGTCAACTCTTATGTATTGAAGCATCGGAGCTAACCCGTGTTCTTTTTAATAAACCCATTTTACAGTCAATTCGATACAATTTTTAAGAACTAAGACGGCTATTATGTGATTTTATTTTATTTTAAATGTTAGTTAAATGAGTTATTTTTGTTTTTGGCTGAACTGTGGGTGAGTAGTGAATTCTTGTGAAATTGTGACGTCCAAGATATGGACAAAATTTAATGGTAATACGGTGATATTCCTAAAACTAGGACAGTTATATGGAGTATAGATTAATAGTAGGTGAGAGATACAATTTCGTTGTCCTTTTCAATTGGCACCAAGTATTATGAACATTCCCTTAAAAGGACACTAAATAGTTTGGGGTTTTGGGGTAATTAAGAGTTAGCTTCAGTGCATTAGAACTAGACAAGTTGTGTACAAGTGACAAAAATCGAAGTTGCGTCTGTATCATGTCAACTCCATTACACTGGAGCATTGGAGCTAACATGTGTCCTTTCTGACAACCTGTCCTAAGGTCAACTCCATACAATTTTTGAGAACTAAGACAAATATTATAAGTGAGTCTTTAAAAAAAAATTATTAATTAAATAGTACATATTTAACTTTCTATATTATGATTTTTTTTTTTATTCAAAAGCCATTATTTTAGTTTACTAATTTGGTTTTTGTATTTAGATCTTAATAATATCTCTCTTACAATTGATAATAGATAATTCACTTGATTAACACACTTATAATATTTTTCTTTTGATGAAATAATTTAAGGGTTTCAACTGAATTAGATTTTCATTTGTTGAATATTTTGGGGACTTTATTAGAAGTGGGAGAAAGAATTCAAAACTCACTTATATTTTTTTCTTAAAAAAAAAAAAAAAAAAAATCATCCTACGATTTTTGAGATTTTTTGTATAATTTTGGGTTTTTTTTTTTTTTTTTTTTTCTTTTTCCAATGGGGGGGGGGGGGGGGGGGGGGGCCTTTGGGACCCTTTTGTAAATTGTTCGGGGGTCATAGAGGGCCTTAAGCCCAGGTCTTGAGCTGGCCATGATCTATCCTAACATGGTCAGGCTTCAAATTAATGGACCCACTGGCTGCTGTCAACCAGTGACATAAAGTGAGATTGCTCGAAAATGCTTCTCGAGTGAATAGTCAGATACCGGTTGAGTTGTTATATTGGCTCAACTTTCTCTCTCTTATTCTTGTGGGGTGGTTGTTTTTGGGTAGTTTAAGGCTATTTGGTTGTGTTGGCTAGAAATTTGAACTTATCTTTAGGGTAAAAACAAAATATTTTCTTCTAAAAAAGTTAAATATTTGTTCTTTGATTATTTTGGGTCATTCATTTTATTTCAATTATAACCCATAAGTCTATTTCTTTGATTTATAGGCTAAATAAATATTATAACAAAAAATACATTAAAAAAAATACATGTACCCAAAATTCACATTAATTAACTGAACAACTAAAGAAACATAAGTGGGAACAAAAATCACAATGCTTAAAGAGTTGGCTCCTCCCCATGTTTTTCAATAAAACATACAAGGTTCAAACCTCTTCTTCTTTATTGTAACTATCAAATTAATAATAGAATCTTAATTCCATCTCTCAGGTGTACAGTGAAGCAACACAAAGAGATGCATAGTTAATCTTATAATCGAAGCATACATGATGGATCACCATGTCTTGTTGATTTGAATTGTAAAAGTTGTCTTAGATGACCACGCAGAAAATTCTGTAATTATATAAATGAATACATGTAAGGGACCAGATAAAGAAAATGTATAATTTCATTTTAGCTATAAACTTTCTAGCAGCAGGCTATACTGTAAAAATAGATGAAAATGAAATGGTTTCTATTTAAAACTCTCTGAACCCAGACAAATTTGGTTCTTTCTTAAATAATCTCCTAAGTGCAGATAAAATAAAAGTGCTGCTGAAACCCTAAAAAATAAAATTTTAAATTTAAAAAAAAAAGGTACTTTTTTTGGATATATTTTATATGTCAGTAGCTAGGGAAGCTTTTGTGCTATTAGCATGAGGGAAGACCAAAAGTGGATGATGAAGGTTGAGTGACTAAGCTAGGGAAGGCAGAGGTAACCATAAAACTAATTAGAAGACATATTCAGTAATGGAATTTATTCCGCTTCCTTGAATCAGATGAAGCTGCTGGACCAATACTAAAATCCACAACTCATGCATATTTATCAGACACAGACACAACTATTTGCAAAACACAACACAAAGCCAAACTTCAATTTACCAAACCAATAAACAACTGATCAAATTCCACATATAGCAAATGCGTACGTTTATTACATAAGCATCATACTCTCCCATACATGATATACAGCATGTTCTTGAGTACCCTATTGTGGGAACTTAGTATGTCCCCATAGACATGTCTCCTTGATTAGGAACAGCAGGATTGCCCCATTGGTATTGAGGTTGTCCTATAGGCGTGGCTCCTTGATAAATACTAGTCCCCCCTGCAAACTGAGGTTGTGCCATAGCTATGTCTCCTTGAAAAAGATTGTTACTGTTCTTTTGCAAACTTAAAATATAAGAAGCAAGACCCAAAACCACACTTGCAAGGCACAAAATGGCACCCGCAGCAAAGACTCCAGGTTGAGTAACATTGCACGGGACGGTTGAGTAGCTATAACTATTGTATGAAGAAGCAAGCGATAACACAATAGCCGCTATGACAACTGTAATCCTGCTCGGTTGTGAAATAGACTAAATCAATTGAAAAGTGAAAACCAATATGCAATGGATAATGTAACTGATATAAGCTAACCAAATTGAGTGAAGGATGACATGAAAATAACAAAGAAGTTTGGAGATAAAGAAACATTCAACAATGCACTTCATTTGCAAAAGTTGTTCACAAAATTCACGTAGCCCATTTCACAAGAGATCAAGTCGGTAGGGTATCTCTAAGAATTGAATTGTAACATTTCTTCTTTAAAAAAAAAAAAAGCAAGACCCAAAACCACACTTGCAAGGCACAAAATGGCACCCGCTGCAAAGAATCCAGGTTTCAGAACATTGCACCAGACGGTTAAGTTATAACCATACTGGACGGTTGAGTAATAACCATACCAGACGGTTGAGTTATAACCATTGTATGCAGAAGCACGCAATAACACAATAGCCGCTATGACAACTGTGATCCTGCTCGATCGTGAAATAGACTAAATCAATTGAAAACAATATGTAAGTATGTAACTGATACATACAAAAGCTAGCTATCTGCTAAACCTAAAGGTCTACACAAAGTAATTGGTAGTGCAGGGTGAAATCAATGAAGAGGAGGGGCAAATGGAGTTTAGAAACTTAGAAAGAACCAAGAATTTCAGAGATTAAGAAACATTCAACCATGCACTTCACTTCAAGTTCAAGACTAATCTTCAAAACACATGCAATCTCACGTACGATAACTTTTCAACTCAAAAGGCACTTTTATGATATGCCCTCTTTTCTCATTTCATGGTTTTAAAAATTGGAACGGTCAAATATAGCCAAAAATGGATCCAATTCCTAATTTTTATCGATTGAACCGGTGGTTTTCACAATTGAACTATTGACTTTTATGGGATTAGTTAATTAGGCATGTCTAATCCAATTTTTTCAACCATGGTCTTTTCTCACGCCTAAAAGCTTTTTATCAATTTGATTATCAAATCTGTGTAATATCTTTAAAGAACTTTATCACTATAATTTACCAAATGCTCCAAACACTAAAGGGTTTTTTATTTTTTTCATAAGCTAATAGTGAGAGAGAGGGAAATGAGGTCTGAATCACAAACCTAAGATATCACAAAGGATGCCATCCTATGGAGCTTTTCAAATAACTTTATCACAAAAGTTCAATAATTAAAACTCTACTACGGACAACAATCCCAAGTAGGCCTTAACACCCCAAATATTTATGTATTTGCCCAATAAAAACTGTAGTGATTGGTCATCGAAGAGGCACATAGAAGGTTCAACTATTGAAAGTAATGTTATTAATTCCATTCCATTCCATTCAGACCATCAAATAAATTTTCACTCAAATGACTAATTTGCATGGTACACTTAATCCCATGTTCCACATTTGCCTTTGTTCATGCCTCCTTTTTCTATGAGTGTCAAAAGGCCCAAGCCTAAAAATCCAAACCCGTGAGCCAACAAAATTTGGGTAAAACAGCTCAGGTCATGACCAAGCCCATAGTGAAGTTTGAAAGTGGATGTCTGCCACACGAGAAGGTATACCCTATATATATAGGAGTAACCTGAAAAATATTCTATTGCAACGCACAAATTGAAGCATACAAATACTAGAACAGGATTGACAAATTAGGTTTAAAAAATACTAGAGCTAATTATGGAAGAGTCTTACGTCTATGTGATCCTTAATTAATTAGTTAAAATCAGGGGCCAATAATTTTTGTTTAGGGGGTGGAGTTGTGACACTAATATATTGGTCAAGACAACCCCTTCACACACACACACACACACACACACACACACACACACATATACACACACACCCAAAAAAAAAAAAAAAAAAACTTTGGTATTTTCTATCAAAATTATGTTTGATGATGATCTTTCATAAAATAAATTCATCTGTAAAGTTGAATTTAATCAACCATCTTGTTGGCTTTATTCCGTGCCAAATTTGCTTGTAATTCAGCAACTAGTAACCCTGTATTTAGGTGGGATTGTTGTAAGGGTAGTGAGTGAGATAGTGTAAAGAAATGTTCAAGAGTGTACAAGAAAACAGAGACTCGCAACTGGATCTCGCGAGTGACTCGCGGCTACAAGCCGCCAGAAGATACACACGTGCCAGGCATGCCAGAAGTTAAAGCGTCATGCTAGCTAGAGCACTACAGGACAAAATAAGACAACTGGCCATTTTGTTATCTCGCGGCTGGATCTCGCGACTCAGTCAAGCTGCGAGGCCAAGTTGTGAGCCAGCCCTGATTTGAAAACTTGACTCTTCACATTCCATTCTCACCCCAGTATAAATACCCCTTATACCCATGAAAGAAAGAGAGCTTCCAAAGAGAATTTTGAGAGAAAAACCCTAGTATTATACAAGATTGATTCATCCACAATCTTCACATAAGAGACTCTTCAAATTCCTCAACTCTCTTCCTCTCCATTGTTAAACCCTTGAGAGGTCTTTTTAGCAAAACCTTTTCTCACCATATCCATTACTGTGAGAGGACTATTTGGTGTTCTGGGAAGTAGTTAGGAAGGAACCAATCTACATTAGTTGATGCTATGGTCAAGTAGTGAAATCCGGGAAGTTAGAAAAGAAATAAGTTTGGCGTAACCTCGTTGGAGCAAGAAACTTGGAGGGCTTAGGTACACTAGGTAAATTAGGCTTGGAGGGTCTATTGCTGTTCATGTATCCCAACTGCATTCTCTAGTGGATTACTTACCGTTTGGAGGGCGGCGGAGAGAGGTTTTACGTCGAGGGCTTCGGTTTCCTCTTCGATAACACATCGTGTGTTGTCCCTGTGTTTGCATCTTCCTTCCCTTAATCTTTGCCTTTTATTTTCTGTTGTAGATGTGATTTTAATTGGCTTAGATTATTTATCAATTCTGTTTATAATTTGTGTTCATTTTCCGCACACTAGTTGTTTGTCATAAAGCTTGAATTGGTTATTTTATTATTGGGGGTCTAAAAGTTCAAGGATGTTTTATACACTATTTGAACTTTCATCATCTTTTGCCATTTTCATGATGAAATTCTTAAAAAGTTTCATTTTCAAAACAAATTATCAAATTTTATACCGAAGTGAGTAAAAAATATTTCAATTGAACTAATGAAATTTTAAAAAATATAAGTGATCCAAAACTTGGAGGAACAAGTCTGGCTCCTAGCATATTTGAAACTTTATTTTTCTAACTCATTATGTGGCAACTAAAAAGACATTTCATATGTAGTTTTAATCACAAGATTTTTTTAATAAGTCAATGACTTATTTAATCACTACATAATGGAGTTGAAAAGGATAGATCCAAACATATTTAGTGCCAAACTTTATAAAAAAATATAATATATAAGAGCACATTTTACAATAAAAATGAAATGGAGAAAAATAAAGTATTGACTCTATAACTATTAGACCAATTATTTTTAAGAGCATCATTAGACTAACTCAAATATTTGAAGAGGGGGGGCAGCAATTCTGATTTTTGTAGGCTAAAATTTCAAAATGTTAAAATAATTATATACATACATATATATACTATGGGAATTTTCAAAATTTGTGGGTTTGGGGGGGGAGGGGGAAGCCTCCCATCCATGTGTGTGGCTCTGCCCCTGGTTAAGATTAGTTACATGTACTCTTTGAGTCCGTTTGGATTGAGCTTATTTTTGCTGAAACTGAAAACTGAAACTGAAAACACTGTAGTAAAATAATTTTTAAATGTGTGAATAGTATCGTAAGACCCATTTTTAATGAAAAAATTGTTAAAAAGTGGAATTTGTGGGTCCGTGAACAGTGCACGAATGCACTGTTCACAGTTGACTTGGTCAAATAGTGTGGTTGAAAAAAAAAAAAAAAAAAAAAAAAAAAAAAAAAACGCAACAATGCATTCAGCCTCTTTCAACGCAATCCAAACGCCCTCTTTGCCTCCATTTTATTCTATCTAAAATCATATTTTTTGTAAGAAGTCTAATCCCACAATAAATTTCAAAAAGAAAATTATAATAATTTTAGTGATAAATTATTATTGGTGTACAAAATAGTGACATAAGTTATGATCCTGTATAAAATTCATAATATTTATTTGGTTATAGCATTATTGTTTTTACTCAAGCCTATCGAAGCACGGGTCGTCAGTTGAAAAATGCTTTTAATTCAAACACTAATTGTCCTCATTAACAATAATATCTCAAAGGATAAGACAGAAACGATGTAATAGAGTTTTTATAAAGTTAGGTCATAACAAAAAACGCACAATAATTTGACAACATTGCAACAGCACAAACAACAACGATTCGTCAAAGGGCGACCACGAAGCATAAGATTATCTAAAGTTAGAATCTGACCATGGGCTGCTATCCACATAAAAAAAAAAAAAGCCACCATTTTAGGAACCTTAACTTTCCAAATTCCTTTCCAAGGGAAAGTGGAAGGAGATGCATTTCTAATCTTGTGATAAAAAGACCAAGTATCAAACTTCCCACTGCCATTTAGATCCCAACAAAGCCTGTCACACCCTCCATCCAAGTGAAAAGTTTAGGCCCTGTTTGGTTGCCTGGTTCTAACACACATTTTCACATTTTAAACAACCTTACGCACATTTCAACACACTTTTTCACCCACACATATATAAAAAACACTCAAACTCCTCTACCAAACGGGCCCTTAAAACTAATAATTGCCTAAGTGGATCAGTATATTTCATTGACACAATGAAGCACAGCAAGAAAAAAAATATTACACACTTCCATCAATGAGAGACATAAAAAAGCAAGATGGCAAAGAAAAAACAACAACAACAACAACAATCTTAAATAAATGAAACCATTAAAGAAAAAGCAAAACCCACTTATAATTTTCTCTTACCTTAATTCTTGTAGACTCAGCAACAAAACCAAGAATAACTGATAAGAGCCCAAGGAATCCAATAACAGCACACATCATCACCACCTTTCCCTCCATCGTCTCTCAATCTCTCTCTCTCTAGAAGTTGTAAGTCTGAGAGAATTAGCTTAGAGTTGGTTAAGTACTGTTGCCAGTGAGTTGTTTGTATTTTTGGTTGAATTGTGAAGTCCAAGATATGGACATAATTTAATGGTAATATGGTGATATTCCTGAAATAGTGAGGATGACTAACTATGGACTATGGAGTAAAGATTAATAGCAGGCGAGAGATACAATTTCTTTGTGTCCTTTTCAATTAGCACCAAGAGTATTATGAACATTCCTTCTACATCATGTGAGTTCCATGTCTTGATCTGATGATAAAAAACTATCATTAAGAACAAACATCATAGTTAGAAACTCTCTTAAAAAAAAATGTCAACTCTTATGTATTGGAGCATTTGAGCAAACTTGTGTTCTTTTTAATAAACCTGTTCTATAGTCAATTCAATACAATTTTTGAGAACTAGGACGGCTATTGTAAGGTTTTTTTTTTTTTTTTTTTTTTTTTTTTTTTTTTTTTTTTTTTTTTTTTAATGCTAGTTAAATGAGTCATATTTGTTTTTGGCTGAATTGTGGGTGAGTTGTGAATTCTTGTGAAATTGTGATGAATTTAATGGTAATATGGTGATATTCCTGAAACTATGAGGACGGTTATATGGAGTAAAGATTAAATAGGGGTGTACACGGTTTGGTTCGATCGGTTTTGGAGAGGTTTTTTGCACCACGCCTATAGGGTGCGGTTTTAACCCTATGCTTGACCGCACCTCACTTTTGGAAGGTAAGAACTGGTCTACACATGGTGCAGTTAATCTTGGCGGCTTGGTGCGGTTCGTTTGGTTATATGGATTGGACTTTTAAAAATTACTATTCTAGGTAAACTTTAACTAAAACACAGAGTTATACACTAATTTTAATAACATATTAGTAAACAAAAACCATACATAGCTTACTCAGTGCTAAAATCCCAAAAACAAGATAATCAACTAAAACCATAATAGCATGATATAATAAACTAAAATCACAACAGTCAATAGGATGATCAACAAATAAATTTACAATCTTTGAACTCTTCAAACAAAATCAAACAACATAGAAAAAAAAAATCAAACATTAGTGAACTCAAAAAAAATTATAAATAGTATGAGAAAATACCTAGGAACTCTTTGAGATTTAGTCCTTTACTAGGCTAGGCTAAATCTCTTAAATTACCCCTGAAATTACAAGAAAATCATGCAAAAAAAAAAAAAAAAACAAACAAACAAAACAAAAACAAAAATTAGATTCAACAAGAAACATTCAATGAATTCAAAATAAAACCAAAAAAATTAGGGGTTAGGGTTACTAGAGATAGAACTATATAGCAGCAGAGCCACGGTGGAGAACGGAGATGATAAGGAGACTGACTAAGAGGAAAGTCTTTCTTTGTGAGAGAGAGACTCAGAATCAGAGATGAGTCTTGATGAGAGTGTGAGACTAAGAGCTTGTGTTCTTAAAGAGTAGAAGGTTAGGTCATAGGTGGGACTGGGAGCCTAAGATTGAGAATTTGAGAGGGAAAAACTATTGTTTGCTCGGCGGGATTAGGACATGGAAAAAAAATTATGTGACTGAGGGCAAAAGATTAGAGAAAAATGGTTAGGTGGGAGCCTGAAAGGGTGTTTGGATTGGAAGTATCTCAAAAATCATAACTCAAAATATAATGGAATTAGGTGTTATAATTTTGATATTGTTCCATGTTTTGAATTGTCTATATTGTTATTACTACGACTAAGTAAGATTGAGAAAGTCATATTGCTACTCAAATTTGAAACTTGGTGTGTCTTCCTCATATCATGGTCTTTGTTTATATCTCTGTAGTTTATATTAGTTTTGAGTGTGTGTGTGTGTGTGTGTGTGTGTATAACTTTTCGGAGTTTTGCTTTATTAATTTAAAAATTGTAAATTATTTTGTAGGTTTCAGTAGCTATGCACCTGCAGTGAGATGTTGACAACATAAGCATATATGTATGGTATTAACATTTTATAAAAATCTCTCTTATAACCCAATAACGTTCTATGTTAGACAACACTTCTAAACTATAGAAAAGCATAGAAGTTAATTTTATGTTTTGGTAACAATTATTATTTTCTATTTTCAAAAACTTGTTTTTTGGAATATAAAGAAAAAACAATTTTCTTGTATTTTTGAAATCAAAAACATGTTTGGTTAGTTAAAATTTAAAAAAAAAGAAAAAGAAAAGAAAAGTTTTTTGAAGAAAAAAATAGAAAATACTAAAATATGTTGTTACTAGGATTTGAACTCTAATCCTAACTCATTAAATGAGATAGATTTATTAAATTAAATGTGTGTTTTTATTGACTTTTGAAAACTAGAAACCAAAAATAGCTTTTGAATGTTTTCAGTTTCCTTCACAAATTTAGTTTTGAGAACAATTTTTGTTTTCTGTCCATTTTAGGTTGCCAAACAAGTTTTTTATTCTCAAAATTAGAAAATTGTTTTTGAAAACAAAAAATAAAGGGAAAAAAAGTTACCAAACACACCCTAAATATTTCTTCCCATTGTATTTTATTAATTATGACAGTTCATTTTTTTTTAAAAATGCTAACTAGCAAAATGTCTAAAATATGCATATTATTGACCTAATTTTCTATTTCTAAATTTCTTAAATTTTATTATATAAATAACTTTTTCGTTCATCGCACAGATTAGTAACTAGTTGTATTATAAAAGTATTATATTGAAAGTGTTCATAAGTCATATGATACTAATGTACCAGTTTCATATTAATTATATCATATTATAAATAGTAAGGTTCAACTGTTGAACTTCAATTTTATTTTCCCCCCAAAAAAACTCTATAAAAAATTGCTGGCAGTAAGTCTTGTTGAGAAAGCCTAGATCTTGGGGTTTAGTTTGGTCAGAGAGGTAGAGTTGTTATCTATTTTGGAGAAAGTGACAGGGGAGGGAAAGCAAGTAGAGAAAGAGAGAGGGAGAGTGACTGAGTCAAAGAGAAACCAGAAGTGTTGTAGTGTCAAATTTTAGGGATTTGACTTTGGGTAATTGGGTCTTTTTATTAATTAATATTAGTATTTAAAAAAAATTAAAATTGAATTCTTTTATTTTTGTTTGAAAGTTTTAAAATGTACCTAGCTTAAATTGCTCCTACTATTCTATGTTTATCTATGAAAAAAAAAAAGTGTTCCTACCTATGTTTATAATATAATTTTTAAATTTTTATACTATATATAAGAGGATTCCACTCTTGAAACTAGACTTTTATATGGTTTAAAAATACCCTCATTAATGAAAGGTAACTTCTATTAGAAATTGGGTTATAAATGTCAATTAACATATTTCATTTTGAATTTAAAAGGATAATTCTTAAAATTTAAGATTTTGTTTTCCCTTCACTTATAAAAATTTAGCCTTTTTTATTCATTTTTCATCTAAATAAAAGTAAAACACCCCTAATTAAAATAATAATAAAATAAAATAAAAACTAAAAACTAACAGCACTCCTAAAATTTAGCATTTTTTTCCCTCACGTTCATCTTATTTTTAAAGAAATTAGAGTTACTGTTTATCTCTAAAGTTTATCATTTTTATTTGTTTAATAAATGCAAATTATTAATTTTTATCAAAAAAATATTCAAGAGCCTTTAAGCACATGCAACGCAAGTACTTAAAGGCTATTATTAATATAATGAATTTTTTCAAATATTGTTAGGAGTATAAACTTGTTAAAACATCTAAAATAATAAGAGAATATCTACCTAATGTTTGGAGATTGCTAATTTTTACATTATAATTTATTTATTCTTATATTAATTAATTTATTAAAATAATTATGTTAAAATGCAAAATATATCCTCTAAATTTGACCAATTCAATCAATTCAATGAAAAATTTATTTATTTTCATATTAATTAGTATATTAAAATAATTAGACTAAAAATGCTGAATATACTCTCTAAATCTCACCAAAATTTATTTTAGTTCTTTAACTTCACTTTTGTTGAATTGAGTTTTTTAATTTTCAAGTGTATTCAATTAAGGTTTTCTGTCACTCCCATTAAAGAATTACTGTTAGTTTTGACTTTCCCTTAAAAAATAAAAACAAAAAATTAATAAAGATTAATTTCCTTGAAAAAAAAAATTATTTTGAAAGTTTCTATCAAATTAATGGAAATAAACGGAAGAACATCAAAAAATCCAGCAAACTTTCCGGAAAACAAACAGAAAAATAATAATAATAATAATAATAGAGAAGAAAAAGAACTTATAGTTCACTAATTTTCCTTCCAAATCTTGGCATTATCATCCACAAACACATCACTAAATAAAAACCATCACAGTACAATTAAAATCTTCTCCCAAACTGCAAAAGCTATCGTATTTTGGATCAAAGAGAGAAGAGAGAGAGGTTGTCCTCTAGGTGTGGCACCTTGATAAAGACTGGCAGAGGCAAGCTGAGGCTGTGCCATAGCTATGCCTCCTTGATTAGAATTGTTACTGTTCTTTTCCAAACTTAAAATATAAGATACAAGACCCAACACCACAGTCACAAGCGAGAAAACGGCACCACTAGCAGAGAGTCCAGGATCCGCAACAGGGCATAGTACGAATGCATTCCCATTCACACTACTATTTTCTATAGAAGCAGTCATTCACAGAATAACCGCTAAGATAACTGTGAACCTGCTCGATTGTGAAATAGACTAAATCAATTGAAAACCAATATGTAAGTATGTAACTGACAAATACAAAAGCTAGCTATCTGCTAAACCTGAAGGTCTACACAAAGTAATTGGTAGTGCAGGGTGAAATCATTATTTTTGCAATGAAGAGAAAGGGGAAATGGAGATTAGAATTTTAGAAAGAATAAAAAATTTCAGAGATTAAGAAACATTCAACCATGCACTTCACTTCAAGTTCAAGACTAATCTTCAAAACACATGCAATCTCACATATGATGACTTTTCAACTCAAAAGGCACTTTTATGATATGGCCTTTTTTCTCATTTCATGGTTTTAAAAATTGGAACAGTCAAATAGCTGAAAATGGATCCAGATCCCAGTTTTTACCAATTGAACTAGCGAATTTCACAGTTGAACAGTCAATTTTTACATGATTAGTTGAGTATTTAGTTCCCAATTGAACCAGCCAGTCTGATCCAATTTTTAAAACCATGGTCTTTTCTCATGCCTAAAAGCTTTTTATCAATTTGATTATCAAATCCGTGTAATATCTTTAAATAACTTTATCACTATAATTTACCAAATGCTCCAAAAAGGGCTTTTATTTTTTCATAGGCTAATAGTGGAGGAGAGGGAAGTGAGGTTTGAATCACAAAGCTAAGTTATCACAAAGGATGCCATCCTTATAGAGCTTTTCAATTTACTTAATCACAAAAGTTCAATAATTAAAACTCTACTTCGGACAACAATCCCAAGTAGCCTTGAACACCCCAAATATTTATGTATTTGCCCAATAAAAATTGTAGTGATTGGTCATCAAAGAGGCACATAGGAGGTTCAATTGTTGAAAGTAATGTTATCAATTCCATTTCATTCCATTCCGACCATCAAATAAAATTTCACTCTAGTGACTAAATTTGTACACTTAATCCCATGTTTCACTTTTGCCTTTGTTCACGCCTCATTTTTCTATGAGTGTCAAAAGGTTGAAGCCTAAAAATCCAAACCCGTGAGCCAACAAAATTTGGGTAAAATAGCTCAGGTCATGCCCAAGCCCAAGCCCAAGCCCAAGCCCATAGCGAAGTTTGTAAGTGGATGTCTGCCACACGAGAAGGTATACCCTATATATATAGGAGTAATCTGAAAAATATTCTACTTCAACACACAAATTGAAGCATACAAATACTAGAACCGGATTGACAACTTAGGTTTAAAGAATACTACTAGAGTTAATTATGGAAGAGTCTTACATCTATGCGATCCTTAACTAATTAGTTAAAATCTGAGGCTACAGTAATTTTTGTTTAGAGGGTAGAGTTGTGACACTAATATATTGGTCCAGACAACCCCCATCACACACACACACACACACACACACATACTTTTTTATTTGATAAGTTATATACACACACTCAAAAAAAATAAATAAAAAGACTTTAGTATTTTCAATCAAAATTATGTTTAATAACGATCTTTCATAAAATATATTCATCTTTTTCCCATTTTCATGGTGAAATTCTTAAAAAGTTTCATTTTCAATTCAAATTATCAAATTGTATACTAAAGTGAGTAAAAAATATTTCAATTGAATTAATGAAATTTTCAAAAACATGAATAATCCAAAACTTGGCTCTCAGTATATTTGAAATTATATTTCTCTAACCCATTATGTGGCAACTAAAAAGACATTTCATATGAAGTTTTAATCACAAGATTTTTTTAATGAGTCAACTTCTTATTAATCACTACATAATGAGTTAAAAAAGATAGATCCAAACATGTTTAGTGCTAAACTTTATAAAAAATATAATATATAGGAGCACATTTTACAATAAAAAATGAAATGAAGAAAAATAAAGTATTGACTCTATAACTATTAGACTAATTATTTTTAAAAGTATCATTAGACTAACTCAAATATTTGGGGACGGGGGGAGCATCCCACCTATGTGTGTACTCTTTTCCTCCATTTTATTTTATCTGAAATCATATTTTCTATTACTTTTATACTTCAACAAGTCTAATCCCACAATAAATTTCAATAAGAAAATTATAATAATTTTAGTGATAAATTATGATTGGTGTAAAAAAAGTGACGTAAATTATGATCCTATATAAAATTCATGATATTTATTTTATTATGGCATTATTGTTTATACTGGAGCCTATCAAAGCACGGGTCCTCAGTTGACAAATGCTTTTAATTCAGACGCTAATAGTCTTCACTAACAATAATATCTCAAAGGATAAGACAAAAACGATGTAATAAAGTTAGGGTCACAACAAAAAGCTCACAATAATTTGACAACATTAAATAGCCTATTACCTCACACATAGCCATCACAATGTTTAATTAAAAAAAATTAATACTAATTTAAAATTTCTGTGAAATTATTATGAATTTTTAATGTGTTACTGGCAATATTTCTCAAAAAATTTTATACACAAGTAGTAAAAGAAATTTACCAGGATAAGATAAAGAAGACCTGTGCTACGGTCCAATTACAGCTAGTAGGTTGAAGACCTCCTTTGCAACAACAATTGCACCCGGTTGCAACACTTGTAATTATTTCACTTAAAAGAATAGCCAGCAGTGCAAGTATACCAAGAGCCGTAGCTGAACTCTTAGGGCATATAATATTCACGTTACCATCAGCATCAACATCACCATCCACCTTATCCGGCTGAAGAAAAAAAAAAATGTAATGTAACCTTTTCAATGCTTTCATCATAAAATTGATAGCACAAAAGCGTGGTAACAGGGGCGGCTGAACAGTATAGGCAAATGAGGCCATTGCGTTAAGGCCCCGAATAGTAGAAAGCCGAAAAAGAAAAGCCCCATATCAACAAAATTTACAATGTATGTGACTTACCCCGTATGTTATTAATTTATTGTGCTGCTCAAATATTACACTAAAAATGATATTATTATTATTTAGTATACCTTTTTTTTTTTTTTTTTGAGAATCTATTTAGTATACCTAAATGTGAGGAAAGTGCTACAGTATGTTAGCATATAATACATAGTTAGCCCATTTCTCACAATTTAAGCTATTTTTTGGACAGGTGATTTATGAAACTTTCCGAGTTTAGTTTTTAAATAAAATGTCATCTCTTTTCTTTCTCCATCCTTTTTACATCTACCTTCAACCTGTTTTCTCACAAGTCATTTATACTATTCTTGTTTAAAAACCCTTTATCATGAATGCCAATGAGTGACGTAACACAAGTTTAAGAACCTACTTCTAACCATTCTAGGTAATTTTTATTAATAAATATAGGAACACAACCAATTTCTCTCCCAATTCATATGTTAATTTGTGATTTATGCATAATAAAAATTGTGTCAATGGTAGGCTTGTGTAAAATTGATGTTGCTCTCATTATAAGTTGACAATTCAACACGGTATAAATTTGAATATATTTTTACTATCATTAAACCTTTATTTATTTAATGAAATGGAGTTGAAAGAGGTCAAACTTGGGTGCCATGATAAGTGGGACTTGGAGTTGAAACCAATAATCATTCCATATTGGTTAATCTGATGCCATATTATTGTTGGACAAACTTTAGTTACAAAATTGGTTGTAGCTTAAGATTATAACCTTACTCAATAAAATAAACATTATTACATATTTTAAAAATCTAACTGTTGAATTGCATGTTCTTTATGCTCTTAATATATATGTCAAATTTTGTGTCAATCGGATATTATTTATTATATGATCTATAAGTTTATATTTTATGCACAATTTTAAACTATAAAAACTTGCAATTTAAACAATTTATTGATGACATATCTATTAATCTTTAATTTTCTAGAAATTTTGCAAGTATGGAGGATATAAGAAGAACATGTAATCCAATTGTGAATTTGTCAAAATTCACCTCTAATAAAAAGATATTGAGTAAGATTGTAGATTTAAGCTATAACTAATTTTATAGCTAAATTTTGTCCTATTAAACCCTTTTTTTTTTTTTTTTAGAAAATGTTATTGCTTAAACAGTTTAAGTTAAACTAAACACATAAAGTATATAAATTTGACTTCATCAAAAAATACTTTATCTTGTTCGGAAGATAGATGTAGTTAATAAAAGAAGCCTCATGACTTTGAACTAGAGGACTGAGGAGATTGCACCATTATTAATCTTAATATATATATATATATATATTTTTTTTTTTTTTAAATCATGATTAGTCATGTAAAAGCATAATTCATGAAAATAAGTGCATGAATTTTTTTTTCTTGAGAAACTAAAAATAGGTGCATGAATCATGAATGTAAATGTATGCAATATGGTAGAGCTTAGCAAGATCGATCAGTGCAAGTTAAGCGGATGACAAAGTCTTTAATTCCATGATTTCCATCTAAGCTAAAAGTTTAAAACTAATAATTGCCTAAGTGGATCAGTATATTTCATTGACACAATGAAGCACAAGAAAAAAATATTACACATTTCCATCAGTAAGAGACATAAAAAGCAAGATGATAAATAAAAAAACAACAACAATAAAACAACCTTAAATAAATGGACCATGTAAAAGCATAATTCATGAAAATAGGTGCATGAATTTTTTTTTTTTTTTTTTGAGAAACTAAAAATAGGTGCATGAATCATGAATGTAAATGTATGCAATATGGTAGAGCTTAGCAAGATCGATCAGTGCAAGTTAAACGGATGACAAAGTCTTTAATTCCATGATTTCCATCTACGCGAAAAGTTTAAAACTAATAATTGCCTAAGTGGATCAGTATATTTCATTGACATAGTGAAACACAGCAAGAAAAAAATATTACACACTTCCATCAATGAGAGACATAAAAAGCAAGATGATAAAGAAAGAAAACAACAACAATCTTAAATAAATGAACCATTAAAGAAAAAGCAAAACCCACTTATAATTTTTTCTTAAATTAATTCTTATACCCTCAGCAGCAAAACCAAGAATAACTGATAAGAGCCCAAGGAATCCGATAACAGTGCACATTATCACCACCTTTCTCTCCATCGTGTCTCTCTCTCTCTAGAAGTTCTAGTCCTATTCTTGAGCCTACTCCACCAAATCACACATTGCATATCTCACCTATTGACCAACCTCTCTCACCCTCTACTCAATCTACCCACCTAGTTCCTACATCGAGCCATTCTCTACAATGCTAATTGCACTCTCTCCCACCTGCCACCAATACTCAGACTATGACTACACGATCCAAAAATGGCATTTTCAAGCCTAAGGCTCTGGCTACATCCTATGGATGCAACTCGTGGTGCTTAGGGATCGAGTACACCTCAGCTAAGTGGACCGGGGCGGAGAAAACACAAAAAGTCGCCACCTAGTTTTATGGTCTAAAAACCATGAATATAGCGCCCTTACATGGAAGGACTAGTCTTATTACCAGAGTATGGGTTCGGAGTTTAAGTACGGTCTTGAGAAGGTATTAGGCATCCAAAACCACCTGACCCATGGGTCGGCTTCCACTCATTGTGTCCTAAGTCTTAATCCTATTAAAGGTACATTCAACATTGCATCTAAATAAACAAACACACTAGCATACATCTAAGCATAGAACATGACATTTCATCTCAAAACCTAACATTCATCTATCATGCTCATCAACCAACCTAGCATACATCTATCATGACAAATCACATCTAGCCTAGCATACATCTATCATACATGGTATTCAAGGCAGAAGCATGTCTACATCAATCAAGGCAGAAATGTAGACATCAAACAAATCACATTATCATTCAAAGCATGACATATAAACTTGCATACACGTGTTCAACAAAGGAAGATAAAGCTCTTACAATAAGCAAATACATGTTCATGTGAATGCATAACTTACCTTACTCACCTTACTACATCTCAACACCCATGGCATCAATGAATGGACATATGAATGCATGTTCTTGGCATTAAGTGAGAAACATAAGAGAAAATCCTAATCTAATCATGTTAAGGACAAACAAACAAGTAATCAATGGAACAGGGACTTAAAAGCATAAGAAAGGAACAAAACATAGGCATATCATATGAGAGAAACAAAAGTAAAAATCCTGAATTAGGGTTTCTAGGCACGAGTATGCGTGCGCATATGTAGGCCTGTGTACGCAAGCCAGTTGTATGCGTACGTATACTTCGAGTCTGCGTACACATGAAGAAGCATGCGCACGCAGGCATGCCCTAAACCCTAACCCAGGAACACAAAAATAGAACAGAATCTAAAACAACAAATCTAGCAACCTAAACATGCTTAAACTTATAAAGTAAAGAAAACCTAGACTAAACAAACATGTTATAGCATAAGAGAAGCAAAGAAACAAAAATAAAAACAAGATTAAAGGCAGAAATGAAGAAAAAATGTTAGAACATATACCCAAAAATGAAAGCTTTTTAGCTTGATTTTGACTATTCCCCTCAGTCAAATCTATTCACAATCAAACAAAAATGATTAATAAATTTCAAAACACCATGATCAAGACCAGAAAAGGTCCCAATCACAATAAAATTGACTTGAGGATGTTTTGTGAAAAACTCCATCTTTGATTCACTATTTCTAATGAATCATAGGTTTTCCCTTAGGATTTTTTGTGTGTTATGAAAAGGTGTCATGTATAGCTTTATATAGTGAGAAATTGGGAGTCTGGAATGGCTCCTATATGATGTAGGATTCATTTCAAACCTCAACATTAATGCAGAAAACTTGTCTTTCATAAGTTTCTGAAACCCTAACTGCGTGTGCAAGTCCGTGCCTACGTATGGATGCATTAGACTTGTGTATGCAGGTTCTAGCCTACATATGCAGGCCGAGGGTTTTCTTGGCTTTTTATTTTCCAAAAATAGATTTTTTATGCTCATAAAAAGTTATATTTTCCATTTTAACACCTCTCAAGTCAATTTGTAATCTAATTAGGCCATAAACCAACCTTTAGCCTTAGAATTTTGGCATCATTGGGGAACAGAGGCTCGAGTCGTATGGGGTACAAAATGCGATGTCCACAGATCCACCAAACCCACTAAATCCTCCTCACTTTCCAAGTCTAGAATAGATTATACTTTCACCGAGCCCCCATCTTACAAGATGGCAACTCAATATCCACAGTGGTGTTCTACTATGGAAGAAGAGTTTGATGCACTTTAGAGGCAAGGGACTTGGTCCTTGGTTCCTGCCTCCCCATCACAAAATGTTGTTAAGGTGGAAATGGGTCTTCAAGTTGAAGCATAATAGTTATGGCTCCATAAACAGGTATAAAGCCAGATTGGTTGCAAAGGGCTTTCACCAACAGTATGGGGTTGATTTTGAGGAAACATTTAGCCCAGTCATTAAACCCCCAACTGTGAGGATCATTCTCTCATTTGCTATTCAATTCAATTGGCCTTTGAGGCAATTAGATGTTCAAAATGCTTTCCTACATGGCTTTCTAAGGTAAGAGGTTTACATGACTCAACCTCCAAGGTATGTTGATCCTAGTTTTCCTAATCATGTATACAGACTATGGAAATCTCTCTATGGCCTAAAACAAGCTCCTCATGCCTGGTTTGATAGGTTTTCAACTCAGCTACTACATAGGGGTTTCATGCTTCTTTGGCAAATTCATCTCTTTTCATTTATAGGGAAAATAATTACTTGCTCTACTTACTTGTGCATGTTGATGATATCGTGCTTACTGGCAATAGTCCTTCCTTTTTAAACATCTTGACATCTTGATTCAGCAACTTAGACATGCTTTTGAGCTTAAGGATCTTGGCCCTCTTCATTATTTTCTTGACTTACACATCACAAGAATTTCCAGGAGGTTTTATCTAAATCAATCTAAGTATGCTCAAGACCTCTTATAGAAGCACAACATGCTCTCTTCCAAAGTTAATCGCACTCCTTGTGCTCCTAATTTGAGGTTGGTTCCCAATGAGGGTCACTTTCTTGCCAACCCTCATGAATACAGAAACTTAGATGGGTCCCTTCACTATCTTACCTTCACTCGCCCTAATCTTAGCTTTGCGGTGCATCAGGTGTGCCAATTCATGGTTGTTCCCACTAATGCTCATTTAGGGGCTATCAAATGCTTCTTGAGATATTTGAATGGGAACCCCACCTCTGGCATTTTCCTTCAATCTGGTCCTTTTTCCCTGTTTGCCTTTTCTGACTCAAATTGAGCAGGTGACCCCTTTGATCGTCGTTCCACGATTGGGTATATTGCCTACCTTGGTTACAACCCCATCACTTGGAGTGCCAAAAAGCAAGACACTGTGTCTCGCTCTTCCACAGAGGCAGAATATTAGGCATTTGCTACCACTACTGCCAAGCTCTGTTGGATTCGTCAGGTTTTAAAGGATCTTGGAATTTTTTTTCAATTCCCCCCAAAGCTTTGGTGCAATAATGTTTCTGCCTTGGCCATCGCGTCCAATCTAGTTTTTCATGCTCACACCAAGCATGTGGAGGTTGATTATCACTTCATTCATGAGCGTGTTCTCTGACAAGATCTTCAGGTTCAATATATCTCCACTGGTAATCAATTGGTTGACATTTTTACCAAAACTCTTTCTACCAATTGCTTTCAGTTTCTTTGTTCCAAAATCATGGTTTCTATCGATACCATGGTTTTGAGGGAGGATGTTGAAGGAGATTCTGAGTCTAGAAATGGAGAGAGGAAGACTGGTTTTAAGTTAAGTGTTTTGAAGAAAAAAAGAAGAAGAACCAGATTCAAATATGTTGAAGAAAGAGGAAGAAGAGACAATTGCAGCAACGGCTAGTAACGTTGATATTTGGTTTAGTGGCAAACAACGTCATTTTGCACAAGCTTAATTCACGAAGTTAATACACTAGCTAGAAAACGGTGTCGTTTTAAGCATAGTATTTGAACTCTCTTCTTCTTCTTCTTCTTCTTCTTCTTCTTCTTCTTCTCTCTCTCTCTCTCTCTCTCTCTCTCTCTCTCTCTCTCTCTCTCTCTCTCTCTCTCTCTCTCTCTCTCTCTCTCTCTAGCTTTCTGCCGTTGTTGTACACATTCCAAACTCAAAATCTCACAGAATGTAACTATATGCAATATGTTAGAGCTCTAAAAAGATCCATCGGTGCAAGTTAAGTGGATGACAAAGTCTTTAATTCCATGATTTCCATCTAAGTGAAAAGTTTAAAACTAATAATGGCCTAAGTGGATCAGTATATTTCATTGACACAGTGAAGCACAACAAGAAAAAAATATTACACACTTCCATCAGTAAGAGACATAAAAAGCAAGATGATAAATAAAAAAACAAAAACAACAAAACAACCTTAAATAAATGAACCCATTAAAGAAAAAGCAAAACCCATTTATAGTTTTTTCTTACCTTAATTCTTGTAGCCACAACAGCAAAACCAAGAACAACTGATAAGAGCCCAAAGAATCCAATAATAGCGCACTTTATCACCACCCTTCCCTCCATTGTCTCTCTCACTGCCTCAAAAGCTCTCGTCTCTAGAAGTTCTAAGTCTGAGAGAATTAGCTTAGAGTTAGTTAAGTACTGTTGCCGGTGAGTTGTTTGTGTTTTTGGCTAAATTGTGAAGTCCAAGATTTGGTCATAATTTAATGGTAATATGGTGATATTCTTGAAACTGTGAGGACGACTAACTATGGGCTATGGAGTAAAGATTAATAGCAGGCGAGAGATGCAATTTCTTTTTGTCCTTTTCAATTAACACCAAGAGTATTATGAACATTCCTTCTGCATCATGTCAACTCTTATGTATTGGAGCATTGGAGCTAACCCGTGTTCTTTTTAATAAACCTGTTCTACAGTCAATTCAATACAATTTTTGAGAACTAAGACGGCTATTATGTGATTTTTTTTTTTTTTTTTTTTAATAAATGTTAGTTAAATGAGTTATTTTTGTTTTTGGCCGAACTGTGGGTGAGTTGTGAATTATTGTGAAATTGTGATGTCCGAGATATGGACAGAATTTAATGGTAATACGGTGATATTCCTGAAACTATGAGGATGATTATATGGAGTATAGATTAATAGCGGGCGAGAGATACAATTTCTTTGTCCTTTTCAACTGGCACCTAGTATTATGAACATTCAGTGCACTAGAACTAGACAAGATGTGTACAAGTGACAAAAATCGAAGATGCGTCCATATCATGTCGACTCCATTACACTGGAGCATTGGAGCTAACATGTGTCCTTTCTGACAAACCTCTCCTAAGGTCAACTCAATACAATTTTTGAGAACTAAGACGAAGATTATAAGTGAGTCTTTCTTTAAAAAAAACATTATTAATTAAATAGTACATATTTAACTTTCTATATTATGATTTTTTTTTTTATTCAAAAGCCATTATTTAGTTTACTAATTTGGTTTTTGTATTTAGATCTTAATAACATCTCTCTTACAATTGATAATAGATAATTCACTTGATTAACACACTTATAATATTTTTCTTTTGATGAAATAATTTAAGGGTTTCAACTAAATTAGATTTTCATTTGCTGAATATTTTGAGGACTTTATTAGAAGTGGGAGAAAGAATTCAAAACTCACTTATATTTTTTTATTTAAAAAAAAAAAATCATCCTACGATATTTGAGATTTTTTTTATAATTTTGGTTTTTTTTTTTTTTTTTTTTTTTTTTTCTTCTTCTTCTATGTGGGGCTTTGGGACCCTTTTGTAAATTGCGGGGGGTTCATAGAGGGTCTTAAGCCCAGGTCTTGAGCTGGCCATGATCCATCCTAACATCGTCAGGCTTCAAATTAATGGACCCATTGGCTGCTGTCAATCGTGATATAAAGTGAGATTGCTTGAAAATGCTTCTCGAGTGAATAGTCAGATACCAGTTAGGTTGTTATATTGGCTCAACTTTCTCTTTCTTATTCTTGTGGGGTGGTTGTTTTTGGGTAGTTTAAGGCTATTTGGTTGTGTTGGCTACAAATTTGAACTTGTTTTTAGGGTAAAAACAAAATATTATCTTCTAAAAAAATTAAATATTTGTTCTCTGATTATTTTGGGTCATTCATTTTATTTCAATTATAACCCCTAAGTCTATTTCTTTGATTTATAGGCTAAAATAACAAAAAATACATGTACCCAGAATTCACATTAATTAACTGAACAACTAAAGAAACATAAGTGTGAACAAAAATCACAATGCTTAAAGAGTTGGCTCCTCTTGATGTTTTTCAATAAAACATACAGGATTCAAACCTCTTCTTTCTGGTTGTAACTATCGAATTAATAATAGAATCTTAATTCCATCTCTCAGTGTACAGTGAAGCAACACAAAGAGATGCGTAGTTAATCTTATAAACGAAGCATACATGATGGATCACCATGTCTAGTTGATTTGAATTGTAAAAGTTGTCTTAGATGACCACGCAGAAAATTCTGTAATTATATAAATGAATACATGTAAGGAACCAGATAAAGAAAATGTAAAATTTCTTTTTAGCTATAAACTTTCTAGCAGCAGGCTATACTGTAAAAATAGATGAAAATGAAATGGTTTCTATTTAAAACTCTCTGAACCCAGACAAATTTGGTTCTTTCTTAAATAATCTCAAAAGTGCAGATAAAATAAAAGTGCTGCTGAAACCCTAAAAAATAAAATTTAAAATTTAAAAAAAAAGGGTACTTTTTTTGGATATATTTTATATGTCAGTAGCTAGGGAAGCTTTTGTGCTATTAGCATAAGGGAAAACCAAAAGTGGATGATGAAGGTTGAGTGACTAAGCTAGGGAAGGCAAAGGTAACCGTAAAAGTAATTAGAAGACATATTCAGTAATGGAATTTATTCCGCTTCCTTGAATCAGATGAAGCCGCTGGACCAAAACTAAAATCCACAACTCATGCATGTTTATCAGACACACACACACAACTATTTGCAAAACACAACACAAAGCCAAACTTCAATTAACCAAACCAATAAACAACTGATCAAATTCCACATATAGCAAATGCGTACGTTTATTACATAAGCATCATACTCTCCCATTCATGATATACAACATGTTCTTGAGTACCCTATTGTGGGAACTTAGTATGTCCCATAGGCATGTCTCCTTGATTAGGAACAGCAGGATTGCCCCATTGGTATTGAGGTTGTCCTATAGGCGCGGCTCCTTGATAAATGCTAGTCCCCACTGCAAACTGAGGTGGTGCCATAGCTATGTCTCCTTGAAAATGATTGTTACTGTTCTTTTGCAAACTTAAAATATAAGAAGCAAGACCCAAAACCACACTTGCAAGGCACAAAATGGCACCCGCAGCAAAGACTCCAGGTTTTATAACATAGCACCGGACGGTTGAGTTATAAACATTGTATGAAGAAGCAAGCAATAACACAATAGCCGCTATGACAACTGTGATCCTGCTCGATTGTGAAATAGACTAAATCAATTGAAAAGTGAAAACCAATATGCAATAAATAATGTAACTGATATAAGCTAACCAAATTGAGTGAAGTATGACTTGAAAATAATGAAGAAGTTTGGAGATTAAGAAACATTTAACAATGCACTTCATTTGCAAAAGTTGTTCACAAAATTCACCTAGCCCAATTCACAAGAGATCAAGTCGGAAGAGTATCTCTAAGAATTGAATTGTAACATCTCTTCTCAAAAAAAAAAAAAAAATTAATTGTATAAAATTTTGAAATTATAAGATAGATATTAAAGAATTTAAAAACTCAAAGATATAATTTGAAACTACCTTAAAGGTCTTCTGGCTTTGCGTTAAGGCTCCCTTAGGGGGTTTACAGTTCTTTAGCATGTTGATGATAATTTTAAAAAAGCTCCTTAAAGCTGGAAAATTGCATTAAGGTAAATTGGGGAATCTGAATTCTGCCAAAAAAAAAAAAAAAAGATCTGGAACGTTTGAGTTTAATGGAAAATAATGAATTAACATAATGTCCATATATATATATTTCAAAATGACACCCAGTATTGACCCACTCTGCTGATTGGTGTATAATAAAGTGATGTTAGTTGTAGTTCTATATATGAAAATGATATTACACTAATAATAATGTGCCACATCAATAAATTACAAAATAATTGTGATACTTGTTGTGTTTAAGAGAAATCATATGTTGTGTTTTTTGTATTCCACTTTATACTAAGGCTTATCAAAACCAAAAGTCTTTAGTTGAAAAATGCTTTACTTCAGATATGCCTCATTAACAATGGGTGAAAATATCGTTTTAGTCCCTATATTTTGGGATTATTATCAACTTGGTCTCCATATTTTAGTAGTAGTCAATTTGGTCTCTATTATTTTCCACTCGCAAACAATTTGGTCCTAACGGTCAACTCACTAACAAAAATTGACTACAAGTTGAAAATTGCAAGACCAAGTTAACTAGTACCAAGATATAGGGATCAAAATTGTAATTTAGACTTAACGATAAGATATTATCCTGGATAAGACAAAAACAATCAAACTTTAATAAAGTTGTATCAGCAAGTAGTGAAAGAAAGTTACCAGGAAAAGACAAAGCAGACCTGTGCTTTTATCCAGTTAGAGCTATTGGGATGAGAACCTCTTTTGCAACAACAACAAATACACCCAGTTGCAATACTTACAATTATTTGAGCTAAAATAATAGCCAGTACTGCAACTAGACCAAGAGCTGTAGCAGGACTGTGTGGGCGTACACACTTGAAGCCGTTAAACATCACCTGAGAACTCTGTAAATAAAAATTTCTTGTTTAGAAGCCCTTGATGAATGTCAAAGATTGACGTACCAAAAGTTTAAGATCCTATTTCTAACCATTTTAGGTAAATTTTATTAATAACTATAGGAACATGCCCAATTTTACAACCAACTAATGTGTTCAATTGTGATCAGTGCATGATAAAAATTTTGTTAGTAATAGACCCCATTTGAAACTGATGTAACTTTCATTATAATAAGTTGACAACTCAACCGGGTGTGAAATTGAATAAATTCGTAGCATCATTGAATTTTTATTGACACTCAAAATTTGAAAGTAAACCCCAACCCAAACCAAGTAAGCATGGGCCTCAAGTAAGCACAGAGGACACATGAATAAAACCATGAAAGAATAATCTGGTATCCACAACTGGGAATTGTAGCCCAGGAATGGGAATAAGAAGAGGGCCTTGAATAAAGTGCAAAGGGTCAAAAAATGGGTGCAAGGCAGGGGATCTTGAATGAGATTATTGCTCTGAAGCCCAAGAAGAAATGGGCCATAAGATCCACAGAAGTAGTGCAGAGCATGTTCAGGGTCGGGTCGGGTTCAGACCCGAACAGAAAACAAACCTAACATAGTTGACCCGAAACCTGAACATTCGGTTCGGGTCGGGTCTCGGGCGGGCCTCTCTCTTTTTTTCTTTTTTCTTTTTTAATAATTTTTCTAGGGTATAATTCATTATTTTTTTTCTTTCCTCCTTGAATGTAGTTGACAAAGCATGTTTCTTTCCTTAGACATCCATTTTAAGAATTTGAATCTTTAAAACCAATATGGAAATTATAGGATTTTAATAAGTTGTTTGAAAAATTATATTGAATTTGCATTAGGAAATTTTATTATCTCCTTAATTTAATTTCCTCAAAATGAGCAATCAAATTTCAAATTCAAAGACCCTCAATTAGAAAGCATGCTGATTAGATTAGTATTCTATAAACTTCCTAATCTAGCACATTTCATTTAGCTTGTCTTTTTGGATTTGCAAATCCACGTGAGGTGGAATCTCTTAATTGAAACTATGAAATTAGCTCATATAAGTTTTCATTCTCTATATCTTTGTGATTTTTTTAATTAATTAGTTTTTTTTTTTTGTGTACATTTTATTTGGGATTTGCTATGATTTTTGTTGAGAAATTAATTAGTTATTTTCAATTCAATTGGTAAATTTGTATCGTATTTCCAAATATAATCGGGTTAGTCCAATTTAAGATTTTAAATTCAAATTTAAGTTGATATTTCTATCGAGAAAGATTTTAATAAGTAATTAAATATTTTTTTAAATAAGTTGGGTCATTAATGTCAAGAGATTTTCTTTTAAGGTTTATTTAAAATTTGAATTGAAAATAAAATATGGAAAATATAAAAGATGATAGAATCTTAAAAGAGGAGATTAGGTCAAGTTTTAAATGGAAAAAGAAAATAAGAGGGAAATTTATAATAGGAATTGATTTTTTATTTATAATTGAAAATAAAAATATACAATTTCAAAAGTCGATTTTTGGGGGGTGACTTTGAGAGCACCATATTAGCAAAACCACCCAAAAAAAAAAAAAAAAAAAAAAGGATCGGTCGGGTCGGGTTAAACCCGAATCCAACCCGAAAAATATATAAGAACAAGACCCACACCCGACCAGAACCTGACCCGGACAGAGCCTTCAGTTCGGTCGGGTCGAGCGGGTTCAGATGGACGAGATAGTCATGGAAGTCCAGACCTCCATGTGAAAGAACCTAAAAGGAAAAGGGACAAACAAAACAACACAGTTCTATCAGAACAAGAACGATCCACAAATCCCCAAAATAGGGAAGATATGTCATCCATGAATCATGTATCACTCTTTAGGTAAGAGTAGATGGTTCGGTTGGAGCAAGCAGCAAGAGCCTCAACAAAAAGCAAAAAACTCTATATCAGTATACTATAGAGATACTAACAAGATCATCATCAGTGGAAGTTAATAGTTAAGTAACTTGAGTTGATAGACAAGAGACTTTAATTCCATCTAAGCAAGCAAGTTTAAAACCAACAATTGCCTAAGAAAAGTGAATGTATTTCACACAGTGAAGCAACACAAGAAAATGCGTACACAAGTTTAAAATTGAAAATATTACACACTTTCAATGATTCATCATTGATAAAGAAAAAACAACAACAAAATTAAATAAACCCATTAGAGGAAAAAATGCAAAACCCACTTATATATTATTTTTTGCTTACCTTAATCTTTGTAGCCTCAGCAACAAAACCAAGAATAACTGATGAGAGCCCCAAGACTCCGACAACAGCACATATCACCACCACCCTTCGCTCCATCTTATCTTAGCTCTCTCTCTCTCTCTTAAAAAAAGACTCCTCTCTAGAAGTTCTAAATAGTTTTAGTCTCAGTGAATTAGTTAACCAATGTTTTGGTGAGTTTTTTCATTTTGCTGAATTGTGGGTTGAGTGTCAGTCACTTGAAGTATGAAATAAATGCTACCCCTTATTATAATGTGGAAGGTTGAAAGAAAGAGGAAGAAGACGTGTAAAGATGGATAATTACCAAGTCTTGTGGGAATTATCCAAAAACAATATTAAATTAGAAATCTTTGAGGGATCCAAGTAGAAACTTCGTTCGCATAAATTACTCAGAGCTGTCGTCCACCAACGTCCAACCCATCTGATAATATCTCCTTTGGCTTTGGTTGATAAAGTAAAGAACCAATTGGTCAAAACATGTGGGGGTTGAAGATTTAATTTATTTCCGGTAGGACCCGTCAAAACGTTTCGGTTGAGAATGTAATTGCATTGGCATGGGATCCACGAAAAATATATATATAACTAACCTTTTTAAAAATATATATATGGATAGGATTGTTGTATTATAAAAGCATTTATATTAAAAGTGTTCATGATTTGTATAATACTAATGTAACACTTTCGTATTAATTATATCATATTATAAACCGTAGGGTTAAATTATTCTACTTCAAATTTTTTCCCCCCAAAATAATTCTTGTTGGGAAAGCCTAGATCTTGGGGTTTAGCTTGGAGCACTAACATTGAAAAATGCTATGCTATACTATTATACCATCTCAAAAAACCACTTTATTACTTATACCATCCCATTTTACAATATCTCTCATATCCTAAAACTCTATTCTTATTAAAATATTATTCTTTAATTTTTCTTTATTATTTCTTTTTAACCAATGCTTTTTTTCAGTTCCACTTTCCTAGGCTTTCCAACCATTTTTTTTTTTTTCCTCAGCCTCCCTCAACCTCTAGCACCGGTTCATCTCACAGAACCACACACACAGACCCATCAACACAGCCACACACACAAAGCATCAAACCAGAGCCAACAACGGCCACCACACCCACCACCCAAGCCACCGATCAGAAACCACACCGCCGATTTGAAACCCAACCTATTTGAAACCCACCGGAGCAAACCCATTCAAAAAAAATCATCACCGGAGCTACCAATGATCAACCCAACCGATCCACCCACCGATCAACAAATCTACCGTTTCAAACCCACCATCAACTGATCCCAGCCCACCGATCCAAACCCAGCTCGCCGATCCATGATGAGAGATGAGAGAGAGGCCGTGTGAAGCTTCGCCGATCCACGACCAACAACCAACTTCAACCACAACCCAACCACGACCCAAACCCCGGACCCAACCACGACCCACAACCCCTTTAAGCACCGGTCACAACCAGAAAAGAAAAAAAAAATCACAACCACCATAGTGACCCACGCTGTCACCCACGACCCAAACACCGAACCCACAACCCAACCACGACCCAAGCACCGGACCCAACCACGACCCACAACCCCTTTTAAGCACTGGTCACAGCCAAAAACCACAACCACCACACCCACGTCGTCATCCACGACTCAAACACCGGACCCATAACCCAACCACGACCCAAAACCGGACCCACAACCCAAACACCGAACCCAACAGAGAAGGAAGAGAGAGCAGAGGTGGCGTTTGGGTCCATAGAGAGGAAAGAGTAGAGATGGAGAAACAGAGAAGAGAAGGAAGAGAGAGAAAGGAATTGTGGGTGGAGAGAAAAAATCGGAGGGGAATAAAATATATATATTTTTTTAACATTCTGCTACAGTACAATTCTAAGTTTAGAATAGTACTGTAGCACTATTGCAAAATTTTTTGCAATAGTGCGGTTTAGCATTGTTTGATGCAGGTGTTTTTGTCCTCTAAAATGTCAAAAATGCCTTAAATATGGCTTTAGCATTTTTCAATGCTAGTGCTCTAGAGAAAGAGTTGTTAGCCACCAGGACTCTCTCTTCCCTCTTCAAAACCCTAGTAATTTCCACCTCAAAACCCTAAACTTAACTTCACTTTAGGATTCCAAAAAAAAAAAAAAAAAAAAAGAGAGACTCATCACTCATGTAAAAATTAAAAAACAAAAAAAAATTAAAAAAAACGTTAGGATTGAGAAAAAGAGAGAGAGAGACTCTTGTTAGGACTCTCTTCCCTCCTCAAAACAATTACCACCTCAAAACCATAAACTTAACTTGGCAAGGCAACATTCTATCTTTTTTATTTGCTTTCATATGTGCCTAAAATTTTCTTTCTATCTTATTCTTTTGTTATCTATACATATATTAAGAGGATTCAAAAAGTTAGTTATTGTTTTTTTTCCTATCAAAAATACCTTTAAATTAATTAACCAACAACTTAAAAATGGGGTTAAAATAGTAAATTCGAAAAAGAAAATTAATTATTATTTTTTTTACTAACAAAAATATCTCTACCTAAAACTTAAAAATGAGGTTAAAATAGTAAATTGACAAAAATAATAAATTCCTACTTCTACGTTGAAATACCTTCCTACTTCTAAAAACTCCTACTTTTACGTTGATTTAAATTCCTACTTCTACTCACTAACTCCTTACAAAATAGGATTACTCTTTTGTTAGTTTTAAAACTCATCCCACGTATTCATTTTTTTTTTTTTTTCTCTTCATCATGATGTATTTGTTTCTTTACCCAAAAAATGAAAATTATTAATAAATTCAAATTATTAATCTTTACCCAAAAAATAGAAAAGCCTCACACGCGTGCTCAGAGACTAGTATATAGTATTAGATTAGATTAGATTTCTGTAGGTACATCCTGATGCAAGAACATACCGCAACAGAACTCTCCCAAATGTCAACGATTTGTTTTTGATATATGGAAATGACAACACTGAGCAAAGGCAAAATTACTCTGGTCACTCTATGGATGTTGAGGACTATGAGCTGGGAGTAAATACTGGTCTCTCTCTCTTATTGCAATCAGTTAAGGACTTCTCAGGAAATGTTTGAACTACACGTGTGATATTAGAGGAGGACCATCTGAAAACCGCACTAGCATGTTTAATTTACAAGTGCAATAGTTGTCCATTTGCTAGTATAATTACTATAAATAATTTGTCAACTTTGTTGTTGTAATAAGTATTAATTTGTCACTATCCGTGCAAAAAGGAAGTTTTAATTTGATGCTAATACATTTACTTGACTCAGTTTTCCTGAAAATTTGATACAAAAGAACTGAAATTTGCCCATTTCAAGTAATGTTTGAAGCTATTAATTTTGTCAAACAGTATGAAACAACATTATCATTACTTTTTTTTTGGTGCTGTATGCCTCCAGAGCAAATCCTCTCATGTAATGACAGTTATTTTTAAAGTTGTAGGTGAAGAGGATTACCAGTCCCCTGCTAATAATGATCCTCTGAGGATAAATTTGACAAGGGAAATGGACCATTATTTTATCATCCTTATGTTAGAACAGTTGCACAGAGGGAATAAGATTGGTCGTACATACAATGCTCAGGCTTGGACCTGGATAAATGCATCATTTAGTAAAAAATTTGGATTCCTTTGTGACAAAGATGTACTAGAAGATCGGTATTGGAGCTTGAGGAAAGAGTATACGGACATCACAGATATCCTCAATCATAATGGCTTTGCTTAGGATGGAATTCGCCAAACAATGACAACTGATGATGATGGTTGGGAAGCTTATATCAAGGTGCTATTTTTTCTTATTTGTAATGTTGCTAGGATAAAGGTTTATCTCTTTTTGTTTCCCTTGGTTATCACTAAAGAGCACTGAGCATGCCACAGTATGGTAAACGTGTGTGCGCACACACATTCTTTCTTTCTCTCCTGCTTGATGAAATGATAGAGAGTCTTCATGAAGTAAACTATGTTGGTGCGTAACGTAGGGTGCAGAAAATCTTATCGATAGTTGAACATTGAGCTGTATAATTTTGATCAGCTTTTATTTAAAAATGGCATTTTGCAGGATCATCCAGATGCAGTTGCATATAGAAATAAGATCTTGGGTGATTATTGTGATTTGTGCTTGATTTATGGTAATGAAAGTCAGCATAGTAGATCAAGTTATTTCGACGTAAAAATGGAGATCAACACCAACACCCTGGGGATGGGGATTGATGATATAATTGGAGAGACGCTATCTCCAGCGACTGAGTTTGAAATATCTCATCAGAAAAGAAAGTGAAAAT
Organism: Quercus robur; assembly: GCF_932294415.1. Taxonomy (NCBI): domain Eukaryota; kingdom Viridiplantae; phylum Streptophyta; class Magnoliopsida; order Fagales; family Fagaceae; genus Quercus; species Quercus robur. The sequence goes on from NC_065542.1 coordinate 26,620,538, forward strand.
CTGCTCCTTTGTCAACCTCAGCATGTATCCAAACGGTTAGGAGAACCATCGAGAAAGAGACATAAGAGGTAGTTGAGGGGAAGCCATGTGTAGTAAAAACATATTTGGGTACTGAGGAAGACAGAGACTACAGCTCAATAGAATGTATAGTTGCAGCACTTCAAATCGTTTTTGACATGGATGATGAGATCTTCTTGGAGGCTTGTGAACTTTTAGAAGATGAGAGAAAGGCCAAGATGTTCGTGGCCATGGATGTCACAGCACGGAGGAAGTGGTTATTGAAAAAGCTTCGACGGTAGCATCTATTTTTCTTGTTAATGCCAGATATAATTTTGGTACTTTTTTATTGGGGAGTTTTTCCAATGTAAATCAGATCCTATATTAATGTAAAGGCATTTTTCAATGCAATTTCCTGTATGATTTCCCTGTTGAAATTGGAAAAAAAGTTAATTGAATTTGCTTTTGCTGGGAGGTCCTGCGCATAGTGATGGTTGATTGTAGCTGGATTTATGGTCGATTGCCTGGAATGTTGATGAAAAATACATTCTCAATCGATATTTTTCCCAAAACAAAAATAGATTGAAGCTTTAACATGTGTTGCACATTTATATCTTTTAATGCATATATGATAGTAAATGGACTTATTTCTGTCCATGTTAGGGCATAAAATTTTATCTACAAGTGTGAAGGATTTTTAGCCATTTAGCTAGCATATTGATATACAGCAAATCTATATGCACCTAAATCTTTTAATGGACATTTCACACATACCCTTTCCCTTTTTGAGTGTGAGATTTTTGATAAAAACTTACTATGCTCTTTCTTCACTTTTTCATTTTTCTCCTCTCCTAATAACCAAACAAAGGAAAGTTTAATATTTTCCTTCCCTTCTCTCCTCTTTACACAATTAGTGTCATGGAAAAAGAGGGGAAATTTGTAGGAAAATGAGAAACGTGTGGACAAAAGATTGCTACTTTTCCAGAAAGTCAAAAACGTGTGGACCTCTCTTTGAACTTTGTTGGATGGATTGCATGGAGGATGGCTACCTACTTTTATTACCATTTGTTTGACCACAATGACCAGTATGTTGCTTAGAAAGTTCCAAGATTTATTTTAGGTTTCACACGGAAACTTGCAGGATATTACAATAAAAAAAGCATCTGTGGTTCTTGGAAAGTTCAAAGAGTCACACCAAAAGCAATGTAAAAAGCATCAATTATGGGACTTTAAAGTTCAAAGCGTTGCTGGACACACCAAAAGCAAGCCACCTTTAAAGGCTTCTCTTGCTTGCATTCACCCTCTTCCTAATTTGTCATTCACTTTCCTGAGTTATATTGCAATATTTTCACAGTTTTCTTTCTCCTCCTTTCAGATCTTTACAACAGTTTGCTCATAAATCTTGATGGCTCTTGTGACCTGTGAAGGAGCCTCATCTTCTTCTTTCACCCACCAACCCAAGAAATTTGATGTCTTCTTGAGTTTCAGAGGTGAAGATACTCGTCTTGGTTTTATAGGCTATTTGTGTAATGCTTTGTGTCAACGGGGTATTAACACCTTTATTGATGATAACCTTCAAAGAGGAGAAGAAATTTCTGTAGGACTTCTCAAAGTTATTGAAAGTTCAAGGATTTCAATAATTGTATTCTCAGAAAACTATGCATCCTCCAAATGGTGCTTGGATGAACTTGCTAAGATTGTTGAGTGTAGGAAAAAAGACCAATTAGTGCTACCGGTTTTTTACAACATAGATCCATCAGAAGTTCGTAACCAAAAAGGAAAGTTTGGAGAAGCACTATCTAAACATGAAGAAAAATTAAAGGATTACAAGGTGCAGAGCTGGAGGGAAGCTTTATTTGAAGCTGCAAATATATCTGGTTGGCATTACAAGCATAAGTATGTATTTAATGACAATTATTGTGCTTTTTATGAGTTTCATTGGTTTGTTATGATAACTGATTTAATTGTTAAACAACAATTACCACTAATTTATAGTGTTAGTTTTTTGGCCAAATTATGAATGATTTTTTTTCTTCATATCTACTCCAATAGAAGGGTTTTTTTTTTTTTTTTTTTTTTTTGAGAAAACACTACTATAGAAGTTAGCTGGCAATGTAGAAATAGAAAGATTTAAAAAAATAAAATAAAAAACTACCTTACCAATTAAATAGATGTTTCTCCCACATATTATTTATTTAAAAAATGTTTCCCAAAAATATCCTTAATAATTTAGTTCTAGTATTAAAAATGAGTTGTAAGTTGTAACAAGTTTCAATTATCAGTAACTAGATTTTCATTGCAACTCACACTCAAAAAAAAAAAAAAAGATTTTCATTGCAACTTTATGCGAAATGTATAGTTATCATAATCATACCGAAACAATGGTTTTTTTTTTTTTTTTTTTGAGAGTCAAACAATGGTTGAACCCTCAAATTGGTAAACAATATGAAAATCCGGATGTTATGACAGAAACGTTAGTTTCACAACCAAAAAGCTGATTAAATGATCATGAAAATTGATGGTTTTTTTTTTTTTTTTAAAAACGTTAGTTCCACATGGTTTTATTCAAATCGTTTGGTCTTTAATGTTAATTTTTTTTTTTTTTTATCAAATTAGTTACTATACTTTCCTTCAATTATGCACTTTTATATATGGTCTTTTTAAGTATTTAGCTTTTAAACTTTGAAATGAGTAGTCAAATAATCAATTCAAGTATCTTATTATTTCGTCATTATTTATATAAACATATATAAATTCAATATATGAACAATAATATCCTATTAATTTCAATCTATGTAATGCCTAAATATTTATGTTTAAATTGAATGTAAGTTCATCTTTTTATAATTTATCTTCTTTTTGTATTTTTTAATTTATTTTAATTTGTTCATATTTAAAATAAATTTATCATTAGTACAACAGTTGAGTCAATCATCTAATGGTTGAACCAATGAACTACCACACCACCTTGATGATTGAATGCTCAATACGTCATGACAGCTATGTCCAGAACCCTAAAACTAATATATATATATATATATATATATATATGCTAACATAATGACAGTTACAGATTTATGAATTTGTACATGCCACTTTATTTGATAATTATTCAAATTTAATTCACAAGCTGAACATCTTAAATTTAGTTCATTTTCATACTTCTATTTTCTTTTCTAAATTGTGTGTGTATATATATGACAAAAATCTAAATTGTATATTGTTTTCATGTTTTGTGAATGACAGTTGCAACGAGTTTCAATTTATCCAAGGAATTGTTGAAGAGATCTCAAATTCTATATTAAATTGCACGCCGTTATTTGTTGCACGATACCCAGTTGGAATAAATTATCGTGTAAAGACCATACTTTCAGATATTGAATCAAATGATGGTCATATAATAGGTATCTATGGCCTTGGTGGAATTGGTAAGACAACAATCGCAAAAGCTATTTTTAATAGAATTTGTGATCATTTTGATGGATTTTGTTATCTAGAAAATTTAAGGGAAAGATTGGGGACAAATGCTGGTGTAGTCGAATTACAAGAGACACTTCTTTTTGAGATCTTAAGGAATACAAATTTAAAGGTGGGTAACAAATCTAGAGGAATCAATATGATAAAGGAAAGACTTTCATTTATGAGGATCCTTTTAGTTCTTGATGATGTGGATAAACAGATCCAAGTAGAAAATTTGCTTGGAAGATGTGATTGGTTTGCTTCTGGAAGCAAAATCATTATAACAACAAGAGACAAACACTTATTAGCTACTCTTGGAAAATGTTGTTCAACCTACGAGGTTAAGGGATTAGATCAAGAAGAAGCTCTGGAACTCCTTAGTATGCATGCCTTCCAAAGCAAGAAACCTAAAGAAGATTATTTGGAACTTGCAAATAGAGTTATACAATATGCTAGGGGACTCCCATTAGCTCTAGTAATAGTGGGTGCTGATTTGAATGGAAGAACTAAACCTCAGTGGAGAAGTGCAGTAGATAAGTATGAAAGAATTCCTAATGAAGAAATTCAAAAAATTCTTGAAATAAGCTATGAAGGATTGGATGAAACTGAAAAAGATATTTTCCTTGATATCGCATGCTTCTTTAAGGGATTTTTTAAGGAGTATGTCATGGATATATTGAATGCTTGCGATTTACATCCAATTTATGGAATTCAAAAACTTTTCGATAAGTGCCTAATAACTGTTGATCAATATGATAGATTGTTGATGCATGACTTGCTCCAACAAATGAGTAGGGACATTATTCGACGGGAATCGCCACGAATGCCCGGAGAGCGTAGTAGGCTATGGTGTTATGAGGATGTTCATAAAGTACTAACACAAAATAAGGTATGCATTATCTTGGTTCATTTTCTACCTTTTTTTTTCAAATGGCAAATGTAGTGATTATTTTTCATTTAAATGTTGAAGAAAATTTAAGTATATTAGTTTAGTTCTTGTTTAAATTAACCGTCATTACACTTTAGTGAATTTTATTGTATAGTGTGATTGACTTGATGCTTTGTCTAATAAGGGATCAGAAAAAATTCGAGGCATAAGGATATGCTCACCTGAACCATCAAAGATGAAATTAGAACCTAAATGTCTTGAAAAGATGAAAAATCTCAAGTTCCTCATAGTTAGTAATGTAGATATTTGTAGAGGTCTCAAATATCTTCCTAACAAATTAAGGGTTCTTGATTGGTCCGGATTTCCTTTATCTTCCTTACCACCTAATTTTGATCCTCAAAATCTCATTACACTGAACATGCCAGAAAGTCGAGTTACATTGGACAAGCTTTTCAAGGTATATCATTTTTATTTATTTATAATTATTATTACTTTATTAAACTATATTTTAATAATGTTTGTTGGAGTTAAAAATTTTGATTTTTTTTTTCTACAGAGGATACAATGCAAAAACTTGACATATATGAATTTCAATTCCAATCAATACATTAGGGAATTACCCGACTTATTGAGTGCCACCCCAAACATAAAGAAATTGGATCTCCAAAATTGTGAAAAATTAGTCAAGATTCATGACTCTATTGGATATCTTGATAAGCTTGAAAGCTGGGACCTCTGGAATTGCATTGAACTTCAAATTCTTCCAAGTTGTATCGCGATGAAATCTCTTAAATATTTAAATCTTATTTATTGCAAAAGGGTTAAGAGTTTCCCTGATATTCCACAAGAAATGGAAAATTTAAAGTTTCTAAGTCTGGGACACACTGCCATTAGAGAGCTTCCTCCATCAATTGGGAATCTCACTAGGCTTGAGCGATTAGAGATAGGTTCCAATTTCTATTTGTGTCATCTTCCAAGTAGCATTTATAAATTGCAACATCTTCGCAAACTCTTTCTTTATGGTAATGTCAAATTTCCAAAGGGCGTGGTGATTGGTAGACAAGCAACGTGCAATTCTTACAGTGGCTTTTCAAAATATTGTTTTCCAAAGTTGAATTTTCTAAAAAAGTTGACTTCTTGCTTCACCCACTCAGAGAAATGTTTATTATCAAGGAGCAAAGATTTAAACCTCAGAGAAAGCATTATCAGATTTAATAGATTAAATTCGCTTCTAATTCTGGATTCCAAGTTCCTTAAGAAAATTCCAAAGCTTCCAGAAAGTATAAGAGAAGTAGATGTAACAAATTGCATCTCGTTGAATTCAGAATCATTAAGAAAATTAATCCTTCAGGTACCCCTCTCTCTCTCTTAAAGTAATAATAGAAACAATTTTGGTTACCTTTGCAAATACATTTACTAGATTTGCTAAACTTCAATTTTTTAAAATTCCTAATTTCATGCAGTTTGGAAGAAATTTAGGGCTTTCACCAAATATGAAATGTTCAGGTGTGAAACACAAATTATTAATGGATTCGCATTCACATCGCAAATTATTGAATCAGATTGATTGCTCTTCCCGGGTCTCCCTCTCCAAGTTTAGCACTATTCAAGAGGAGTCCATTCCCACTCTAGATGCGTATCTGTGTGATCTTGGAGAGAGATATGATATTAGAGTACCAGGAAAGAAGATTCCGAATTGGATCAATCATCAAAGCATTAAAAGTTCCATATCATTCTGGGTTGGTCCTGAGTTTCCATCAATTGTTGTTTGTGTTGCTCTTCATCTAATTCCGTTGAAGGACAATTACGCTAATATAATCGATAAGTGTGGTTCTATTCGTGATGATATAATCTATTGCGTTTGTGATATCCACATTTTTACCGATAGTCGTAAGCGACGTCGCATTGTTAGGACACATTTATATGGATTGAAGTGTGATCATCTATGGTTTTACGGTGCACCTCACAACCGATTACAGATGGATTTTGGAGATTTGATGCAAGGTGATCGGAATCATGTTGAGATTTCATGTAAAATCACTCATTGGGTAAGTAGAAATGGAAAATACGCTCCTGTGATTACAAGGTTGGGAGTACATGTGGAATGCATTTGTCCTCCTCAGAATTCCATTATCATCCAATGCAATTCTCAAAATGTTGATGAGGACACAAAGCTGCTCACACCTTTACTATCTCAAAATGGTTCAACAGACGGACTTAGACGTAGGAGACCCTTCAAGCTCCTCTAGTCCCTGATAACATTTGATTCAAGGCGTCCAGTGGATATAGCAAATGGGCTCGGCTTATGTTTGGGTATTGACTCAACAAATGGTAATGGGTTTGATTTGGGTTATTCTTCAATAGCCAATCCCTTTATAAAAAGATGACTCCATATTCAATCTATATCCATCGTCAACGAAACCAAGTTCGATGCGAAGAAATATGCCCAGGTATTATTTTTACATTGAAACTATTTTCCGTTAGAAGACTTAATTCAAAACAATGCACTGTGTATTATGAATATATTTATAAGAAAATTTTAGAAGTTAGAGTAGGAGTGGATTGCTGAGTTGAAATTTTAGAATTATATAGTCTGCTCATAAAGTCATTGTCCTGTTAAATTTGGTACAATTTCAAAGTCATTTGAGGGTTAAGCATTTAGTAGAACTAAGCATTTCATTAAGAGTGAGTTAAAATCTCAGGAATAGATTTTGCTCCCTTCAAAAAGGGGAAAATTGTGGTTTCTTATTTTATTTGAATAGTTTATGATTTTAATTGTCTTCAATGCGTAGGCTGTACAATACCGAGTGGCCAAATTGGAGTACTTTTTCATATAATCAATCAGCTGTAACACAATTTCAACCTCCTCTAGTCTCTCACGAAACTGGGCACCTCTCTCTTTGCCAATTGATTCAAGGCTTCAATAATATGTGGCAAATGGGTCTGACTTGGGTTTGGGATCTGACTCAACTGTTGGAGATGGGTTTGATTTAGCTCCCTCTTCAATGGCCTATTCCTCTGTAAACTATGATTTAGACTTCAATCCATATCCACAATTGAAGAAAATGAGAACCCAAGAAAATAAAAGCCAAGAAGATAAACATCAACCCAAGAAGATAAAAGCCACCTTTTCTCCCTTCTAACACCTTATTTGATAGTAATTTACTCAAGGTGGATTTTGACTTATGCTTTATCTATTTACACATCATTATAAAATTGGTAGAAATTTTGTTTTTAATTTTAATGTTGTCAAAAAAATCAAATGCTTGAATATGAATTGGGTTTTGTTCTCTGAATCAGTTGTTTACTTATGCCTCTATTCAGCACAGTGCTTCCATAGCAAAACCTCTTCAGGGTTGTTCTGCTTTTTTTCCTCTTCTGAATTTGGTAGGCTTGATTGCAACACAAATTGTTTTAGTTCTGTGTTGTAATCTTGCAGTGTGATTACAATAGAGAGGATTGGTTAATTGGCTTGGTTAATTGAAATACAAATGGTAGAAAACTAAATGATGCTTTTATTTTCTCACAATAGTTGAGTGTGTGTGTGTGTGTGTGTGTGTGTGTGTGTGTGTGTGTGTGTGTGTGTGTCCGTGTGTACAAACATACATAACTATTTATTTAGGAATAGCACACATTCCATTAAATAGAGCCATTTTAAAATCTTCTGTCTTATTTTAGAAAATAAATTGATTCAGAAATTGTTAAAGCCTTTGAATTAATATAAAATTTGGACCTATTAGGGGATGTTGAGTAGTGGAGGAATTAGAACGTTCAATTGTCTGTATTCTTGACGCTAATGCAAAGGAAAAAAGAAGGTTCTTCTTTGACAAGGACAAGATGGAAAAAGATCAAATATGATTTTCTGGATCAAAAGCACAAAAACATAGGGTAATTGTTGTCTTCTATGACAACCTCAACCACCCCTCTCCCTCTTCTAGTGTTCAAGTCCTTCTTTATTTTTTCTATCTTTTGGGTATTTTTTATTTATGGTTTTTGATTCATTTTTCTTTGATAGATCTGCATTTCTTTAACTTTTGATTTGATTTCTTGTGGGTTTTGGGTTTTAGGTTTGAATGTTAATTGGTTCCAGAAGCAACCAAATGGGAATGACGAGGTAATTCATGTTTTTGAAAATGTTGTTCTTTTTAATAAATATTTGGTTATTTGTGAATTAAGCTGCAAATTTTTGTTTGAATTCTGTCATAGTTTTAATGGGTTTTGTGGGATTTGATTCCTTTTTCACTTGTTTGTGGGTAATTTATGAACAAGACTCGAAATTTGTTTCAACCATGGTGTAGACTTTGATGGGTTTTGTGAATTTTAGATTGTCGTTGCTAATTATTGCTTTGTTTATTTTTATCAAATTAGGCCTCAAATTTGTTATGATATTCTGGGGAGGTTAATGGGTTTTTTTGGTTTTGAGTCATGCATGTGATTTTATGAGATTGGACTAATGGAGTAGTATGTTTTATTGTATCTGTGAAATTGCTTGAAAGAAGGTCTTTTTGAGGTATATGTTCTTGCCCTATAGAGGATACCACATGTTTGTGTGACTTCTTATGTCTGTACGTGTCTGTATGTGTACGTATTTGCACAAAGGCTTTGAATTTTGGGTTCAGTAGTCTGGTTTGTTGATAATCAGATTATGGATCACTATGTTTCTATACTTGTGTGCAAATGTGCATAGAATTTGCCTCTTTAAAATATTGGACAAATTCCTTGGGCTTTTGGAAATTGTTTTTGATCTGACTAATAAGAAATAATATCATGGCTAATGATGTTTTACAATGATTTTTATTTATTTATGTTATCATCTCTGCTAATGAAGGGTGTCAATATCCAGTTTCTCTGATGTCAAAAATGCATTTTAAAGGTAAAAATAATGCAAAATAGCCCTGTAACATCAAGAGAAGGGGTGCCTCCTCACAAACAGGGTTGCAGTGACTAGGCCTGGGTGACTCTTTACCAAAAACCCAAGTCTCTGCAAAATCATAAAACCATGTATGGGGTGACCCTTGTAAAGTCGGTTACTCCACCAATGCTAGATTGGTCCAAATCTAAGGTAGAGCATCATTAAAATTACAGATAGGATGATATGTCATTTTCTTCATTAGCCTCCAAAGCCTTCCCTTTTTTTTTAGATTTAACCTTTTGGATCCTGGTTTCAGACCTGATACCTATCTCAAATACTTCCCAATTACCAATATTGAGTACTTACAGTACAACAAATGTTAGCACCATAGAACCTTGGGAGGAGGATGTCATAGTGGTAGGAACATGTTACTTGCTGTATCATTATTGAATATGGAGAACATTCCATCTTACAGCAAAGGATGATGTGATTTACATTTTCTTCTATCATTTGCTGTAGCGATAAATGTTAGCATATCATTTAAGTTGACTTCTTTTTTGTAGCAGCTTTCTAGATTGTGGAATTCACAGGTATGCTTTAGATGACCATACTATCTAAGCAAAATTACTGTAAAGTGTTAGGAACACATTCTTTGATAAGATTCAAAGGCAGAAGACAATTGCATTTACAATAACACATTCTTTGATAAGATTCAAAGGCAGGAGACATATGCATTTACAATATATTTGGATGGGAGAGTGGAGAGGGGAGTAGAGGGGAATGGGCCTAGGTTTTACATTCCCCCTTGTTTTGATGTTTTTTGAAAGGGAGGGGGAAAGGATTTGAGGGGGGTTGAAGGGGCTTCCTCATCCCTCCAAACCCTTTTTTCAATTTCTTTAAATTGGGGGAATTTTGAGGGTGATGGATTCTAGTGTTTAGAATTGATTTTCTTTTGAGTATTTGGGTTAATCTCCATATTTATATTGACATTGTTTTTGTGGGTTTGGTTTTTGGGATGAAATTTCTAATAATTATTTTATATTGTATATGGCAGATGAAACATCACTATTTTTTGGGAAAAAAAAATCAAAACTGCAGCCTCATTTCCTGATTTTGCCTAGTGAGATCTTCGACCGTAGCCACTAGAGCTTGGACTTGCTGAATCAACACAGTTATGTCCTGATTATGCTCCATCTGGATATATAGAAGTTGATAGGAACTACGTTTTCGAATTGGAGCACGAAAATGTCACGCTCCCCACTAACGACGCCAAACTGATGAAGCATGAGTTCGTCAGTCATAGTGAATTCATCCAGATGGAGCCAGATGTTCGCCTGTGTCACAATGGAAGTAACAATCCCTTAAGATGGTCACCAATGTGGTGCCTGCCACAACGCCTCCAATGCCAAAGTTAGTATAAGGAGTTTATGATAATAGAATGTAAGAATAACTAGGTATGTTTTGTAAGTTTGTATGTACCTTCTGTTGGAGGTTTTGAGGGCTATATATACATATTCTTATTGCTTCTAGCCGTTGGGGCTATTATTGTGGTTTTAATGCTCTTGTGGGTAAGGCCTGATTCTCTATAATGTGGGTTTTAATGGGGAATCGATTCCCCATTGTGCAAATGGCCACAGGGATGCTATCGTCATCAGTCTCTCTGCTAGAAGTCGCTGGAAATTTCCAAACCTTTAGCACTTATCACACTTCTTGACGAGCTCTACTGTGTCCACTTGCATAGTAGGCCAGAAATAATCTGTTCGAATGACCTTGCTTACCAGGGATCTAGGGCTAGCGTGGTCCCCGCAAACTCCTTCATGGATTTCTTCCAGGATGTACTTAGCTTCCTCTTCGTCGACACACTTCAAGTAAGGCATGGAGAAGCCCCTCTTGTATAAGGTGTCATTAAGAATCATGGATCTGGCTACTCTCTTCTTGATCTTTCTGGCTTCCTCGATATCTTGAGGGAGGTGCCCATCTTGAAGAAAGGATATGATTGGTGTCATCCAACTTCCTGCGCTCTGGATTGCGAAAGTGGAGATATCCTCAATGCTGAGGCGTTTCTAGACCTCCATCATCAGACCCATGCTTGCCACTCCTTCTTCCGACAAAGCTAGCTTCGCAACTTTGTCTGCTACCATGTTCTGGCTTCTGGGGATCTGTACAAATTCTACATTATTAAAGTTCTGAGTCAAATGTTTCATCAATCTGAGGTATCTCTGCATTTGCTCCTCCTTTGCTTCGTATTCTTCCTTAATCTACCCTATCACGGGCTTTGAATCACTCTAGACTAACAAGTTCTTAGCTTCGAGTGCCTTACCAAGCCTTAATCCAGTCAGTATCCCTACGTACTCACCTTCGTTATTGGTAGCCGGGAATTTTAGTTGAACTCCATATTTGAGCACTTCTCCGTCAGGGGTGGTTATGATGACCCCTACTCCCCCCCCCCCTCCCCTCCTTTGGACTGACGAACAATCGGTCTGTACTGTCCGCCGCTCTATTTCATTGGTTGTCCTCGTCCGGGAGAGTGAACTTGGCGATGAAGTCTACTAAGGCTTGCGCCTTAATGGCTGTCCTAGGGTGATACTCAATATCAAACTGGTTGAGTTTAATCGCCCAATGGACCATTCTCCCTGTTACTTCAGGCTTGTTCATGGACTTCCTGATAGGTTGATCCGTCATCACCAGGATGGGGTTCGCCTAAAAGTATGGTCGCAATTTACGCGAGGCCACTATTAACGCGAAGGCAATTTTTTCAATCCTTGGGTACTTAACTTCTACACCTTGGAAAGCTTGACTGACGTAGTAAACTAGGAGCTGTTTTCTCTCATCTTCTCAAATGAGGGCTGCGCTTACGACCGTGGTTGAGACTGCCAAATACAAATATAAATTTTCCCCTTCCTTAGATGGACTCAAGAGGGGTGGATTACTCAGGTATCATTTGAGCTCCTGAAAGGCTGCTTCATATTCGTCTGTCCAGGTAAAGGCCTGCTTCAGGGTCTTGAAGAAGGGCAGGCATTTTTCTGTTACTCTAGAGGCGAACCTGTTGAGAGCTGAAATTCTTCCTGTGAGCTTCTAGACCTCTTTGACGGTCTTGGGCGATGTCATGTTGAGTATAGCTTGCACCTTCTCCGGATTTGCTTCTATCCCCCTTGGGGGCACCACAAATCCTAACAATTTCCTCAAGGATACGCCAAAGGTACATTTGCTGGGATTCAACTTCATCTGGTATTGTTTAAGGGTGGCAAACGTCTCCTTCAGGTCATCCAGGTGGGCAAGTTCCTCTTTACTCTTGACAAGCATATCATCCACATACACCTCCATATTTCTGCTAATTTGGTTGCTGAATATCTTGTTGACTAACCTCTGGTAGGTTACTCCTGCGTTCTTTAGCACGAAAGGCATCACCTTATAGCAATAGAGCCTCTGACTCATGATGAAAGCAGTTTTCTCCTGATCTTCTTCGGCCATTCTTATCTGGTTGTACCCTGAGAAAGCATCCATGAACGTCAGTAACTTATGCCCGGCTATAGAATCCATTAATTGGTCTATTCTTGGCAAAGGAAAACTATCTTTCGGGCAGACTTTGTTCAGGTCTATGAAGTCCACGAATATTCTCCATTTCCCATTTGCTTTGCTTACTAGGATGACATTCGTGACCCAATCAAGATAGTAGACCTCTCGGATAAAGCCTGCTGATAATAGTTTGCTAACCTCGTTTGTAATCGCTTGGTTCCATTTTGGGGCGAAGACTCGTCGTCTTTGCTGTGCGGGCTTTCTCTCTGGGTCTACGTTCAGCTTATGCTAAATAACTTTTAGAGATATGCCTGGCATGTCTTCGTGAGTCCAGGCGAAGACATCCAGGTTTTCTTTAAGGAATTGGACGAGCCGTGTTTTCATCTCAAGACTTAGTATCGTCCCTATTTTTGTCGTCTTTGTTGCCTCTCCTTCAACTAGTTCCACTGTCTCCAAAGTCTCCACTTTATCCTCTTCTTTCTCCTCGATCATCCATGTATGGTTCTCCTTTACGGCCAACATGGCCTAGTAGCATTCCCTAATCAGGACCTGATCTCTTTTTACCTCGCCGACACCGTTCTCAATTAGGAATTTTACCTTTAAGCAATAGGTGAACGTAGCTTACTTCCACCGATTGAGCGTGGGTCTCCCAATGATTACATTGTAAGATGAGGGGCAATCTACTACTAAGAAGTCTAACTGGCGTGTCAACTGCTTTGGGTAGGTCCCCACCATCACTGTCAAAGTTACTATACCCTTGGGATATACTCTGTCCCCACTGAAACTGACAAGGAGGGAATCAAATGGGCGTAGTCTCTCAAGATCTAGCTTCAGCTGCTAGAAAGCGGGAAGGTAGATGATGTCTGCGGAGCTGCCATTGTCCACAAGGATCCTCTTGGTATTGAATCCTTCAATCGTGAGTGTTATGATCAAGGGGTCATTATGAGGCTGCTTCACTCCCTGTGCATCTTCCTCACTGAAAGACATATCTTGGTTCGTTCGTCTCTGCTTGAACGAGGGTACCCTATGGATGCTGTTCACCTGCCTCTGGCATACTTTCTTGAGGGATCTGAACGACCTGCCCATGGTTGGCCCACCTGTGATCGTCTTTATTTCCCCGATCACAGTTTGTGGCCGTTGAGACGTATGATCCTCATCTCTAGGCGAGAACTTGCGTTGGTTTTTATCATCGTTTCTAAACTTGCTAGATTCTCTCTTCTTCACATACTTCTACAGTTTTCCTTTCCATATCAATTCCTCTATTTGCTCCTTCAAGTCCCGGCAATCTTCGGTATAGTGACCATGATCCTTGCGGAACCGGCAGTACTTCTTCTTGTCTCGGATGTTAGGGGACGAATGTAATGGCCTTGGCCAATTGAGGTAATGTCCATCCTTAATCTGCGCCAAAATTTTGTCAACAGCCATAACTAAAGGAGTGTATTTTACCGTTCGAGGAGTTTTTTCGTCTCTCCATTTACTCTCGTCGATGGTTCGGCGATCTGGACACTCCCTTTTTTGTCCTCTACGATCCTCCTCCTTCTTTCTCTTGTCTGTTGGCTTCTCTTCGTCTCTTATGGCGGCTAGTGCTTCTTCAGCATTCATGTACTTCTGTGTCTTCAGGAGCATCTCTGCCATCGTCTTAGGAGGATTCTTCGCAAGTGACGTCACGAACTCTCTAGACTTCAGCCCTTCCTTAAAGGTCATCAACTGCACTTTGTCGTCAACTTCGTATACTTCCAAGGTCTCCCTTTTGAATCATTTCACGTATGACCTAAGGGTTTCTTTCTCCCCTTGTCTAATAGTAAGCAAGTGGTTCACTGGCCTCTTAGGGCGTTGTCCCCCAATGAAGTGGCGCAAAAAGGCGTTGCTCAACTATTCAAAGTTATCGATGGTCGAAGTTGGCAACTTCGTGAACCACTCCCTTGTAGCTCGTTTCAGAGTGGTAGGGAAGGAACGGCACAATATTTCATCAAGAGGCTGTTGAAGGCCTAGTGTCGTCTTGAAGGTGTTGAGGTGGTCTTGGGGATCCTTAAGTCCGTCAAACGGTTCAAGCTGAGGCAATCTAAATTTTGACGGCACTGGGCACTCCAGGACGGCAATAGTGAAAGGAGAGTCTATTGCCCTGACCATTCAATCCAGGCTCCGATCTGTCTTCTCCTTAATGGCGTTCCTCAACTCATCCATCTCTTTCCTCATCTCTCAGAGAAGATCTGAGTTCTAATCATCTAGAGTAACAGGCCCTCGACAGTCACTTCTTCTATATCTATCTCCCTCATCCTCACAATTGACTCTGGATCAATTCTCCTCCTGTTGAAGCCACAGCCTCATTTCCTGATTTTTCCTAGTGAGATCTTCGACTGTAACCGCTAGAGCTTGGACTTGCTGAATCAACGCGGTTGTGTCCTGATTATGCTCCATCTGGATATATAGAAGTTGATAAGAACTACGTTTCAGATTGGAGCACGAAAATGTCACACTTCCCACAAACGGCGCCAAACTGATGAAAACAAGTTCGTCAGTCGTAGTGAATTCGTCCAGATGGAGTTGGATGTTCGCCTGTGTCACAATGGAAGTAACAATCCCTTAAGATGGTCATCAGTGTGGCGCCTGCTACAACGCCTCCGATGCCAAAGTCAGTATAGGGAGTTTATGATAATAGAGTGTAAGAATAACTAGGTATGTTTCATAGGTGTGTATGTACCTTCTGTTGGAGGTTTTGAGGACTATATATACATATTCTCATTGCTTCTAGCCGTTGGGGCTATTATTGTGGTTTTAATGCTCTTGTTTGTGTTTGGAAATTGATTGATATAGAGTCAAAGATGTCATTTTCTTTGACGATTAGATGCGGGATACAAGTGATGGGAGTAGTAATTGTCAGACCGAAGGATGAATGAAAGAATGTGCCTGTAGTTTTCAACAGTGAATGGAATTTTGGAATGAGTAAACAATACAGGAGTTGGTTAAGGACACAGGAGTTGAGGCTATATTTAAATCTATGATGATTATAATTGTAGGTTAGTCACTAAGTGTATTTGTTAGAATTATTGTTGAATGATTAAATTCACAATTTCCTAATAGTTTAAGGTTTTGGGGTACATCATATTTTTGCTTTTTTTTTTTTTTGGCTAGATTGTTAGGGGGGAGGGGGGCTAGTGGGTACAAACTTCAGTGCCCAGACACCACAGGAGGTGCTGGGACCACTGGGGTATCCCTCGAATCCCAAATCATTTTTTACATGGTGCATTAGCTCAAGTGTAGTCTGTGTTGTTTTGCTTTCTTCAGTACAGGTGGCTGTCTTTTGAGCCTTGTTAGTTACAGGGTTTATCAGGTTCTGATTGGAGGTTGGAGGGCTTAAATGTACATAGTGGTGTTATGCTTTGATTTGTAATAGTTAAATTAGATTCGACAAAAGGGCGGGCAGTATCTCCTAGGATATAAACTAAGAAAAATATGTATTTTATTTTAGTATTAAACAAAGGGATTCATGAAGATGATCTTAATAATTTGGATAACCTACATCATTGGACTGAAATATTGTATCTTGAGTAAGGATGACAGATCCTTCTATTATTAGAAGATTAGGATTCATCTGCTCAATTATAATTTATGGATGAACTAAAAAATATTGTAATCTATGAATGTAATATAAATTTAGAATATCACTACAGGGGAGCAAGTAACACTGGAGGATTGTTGCTCCATTTCATTGAAGTTCTTACAAGTTGAGTTTCCAGATTTGTGCTTATTTTTACAGGTCTTCCCATATGGATCAGTACCACTAAAAACATATCTTCCTGATGGAGATATTGATTTGACTACCCTTAGTTGTCCAAGTGTTGAGGATGCCTGGGTATCTGATGTTCATGCTGTTCTGAGGGAAGAAGAACATAATGAAGCTGCTCGGTTTGAAGTGAAGGATATCCATTGCATTGATGCTGAGGTTCCCCCCACCTTATTCACTTGTCTTTTTTGAATTTAAATTTTTTTAGGTGGATTGGCTCACATCTCATTATGCATGTGGGCTGGCATTTTCATGCCTTGTTATCTCATATTGTTGAAATTGAAATTCTTTGTTAGAAGTTCTGTTATTTGCATGGATGACATGTTATGTAACTAAATATTTACCTGTTATATATATTTTTTTATTAAATTGCATCTGTGTTTAATGGTGGCAGGTTAAGCTTGTGAAATGCATTGTACAGAATATCGTGGTAGATATATCATTCAATCAGTTAGGAGGACTTTGTACGCTTTGTTTTCTTGAACAGGTATGATGTAAGGCTACCTTTTAAGATTATAAATGTGATTACCATGCTTGGTATCTTTTATCTTGCAGGATATATGATCCTATTTCATAAAAAAAAACATTTTGAATTAGTAACTTCTTTTCTTTTTAGTAGTATTTGAAACGAATTTATTTTGTATGTAATATATATTATTTGTTTGCATTGGGCTGTGCTTATTTACATTCTTATGGCTGCATTCCTTAGATTTATACCTTTAAACACCATGGAAATCGTTCCATTGTATGCATTTCTGTGCATGTCTGCACACTTCAAGGATTCAAAGAATGGCACTTCTACATTCTAATGGCTCCATAACTTCCTTAAACAATATGGAATATGGAGTTGACTCAGTGCTGCCTTCTAGAAATTTCACATTTCTAATGCTACCTATATGCAGGTTGATCGCCTTGTTGGTAAAGATCATCTCTTTAAGCGCAGCATTATTTTGATAAAAGCTTGGTGCTATTATGAAAGTCGTATTCTTGGTGCCCATCATGGTTTGCTTTCAACCTACGCTTTGGAGAAATTGGTCCTTTACATTTTCCATCAATTTCATTCTTCCCTAAATGCACCTTTAGCAGTGAGTGCTCTTACAAATTAAAATTGAATTGCTTACTAGATGCATATATTAGATTGAATACTTAATTTTATTTTCTCTTCCCCCCCCAAATAGGTTCTTTACAGATTTTTAGATTACTTCAGCAAATTTGATTGGGAAAGTTATTGTATTAGTTTAAGTGGACCAGTTTGTGTTTACTTGTAATTTCATCCTCTTTTAACTATTATTGATATTGTTTTAGTTATCTTTTTTTATTTATTTTATTTTTATTTATTTATTTATTTTTAATGTTTGCAATGCATTGATATTGCATTAGTGGTGTGATGACTACAGAGAACCCGCAAAATATTAACGGAGAAGATTGCTCAGTTGAATTCAGCCATAGACGATGTTTTTGCTCAGCTTCATGGAGATGATGCCCCTAATGGAGCTGCAGTGAATTCAGATGAAGTTGGAGCTTCAATGTAACAGAATATTTGTTGTAATTGCCATATAAACCGTCACTACTTACGTGGGATTAGTACTGGAAAAACAATGTTTTGAATCCTTTATCCCTTTTAATTTTCTATTCGGTTAATAAATTCAGGTTGATTGTACTTATATAAAAAATTTACTAGAAATGATAGCAAAATATGATTTGTTTCACAGTAATTTTCTCTTAGTAGTAATTATTTATATTTAGGTACTAATTGTTCTCTCATGTGCTATTCTCACATTCCTACAATAGCTGTGGATTTTTTTTTTTCACACAATCAATAGCAGATTTTCCACCTGAGATTGCACGCTTGAGCTTACGAATAGTGCAATGGTTTTTACTCTCCCTTTCTTTTTTCTTGTTTTGTATTAAAATAAATTTTCAAAGAATCCTTAGCTGCTAGTGCTTAACTTCAAGATGCAAGATGAGCTTCATATGTTAGTAGAAAAAAGCTTTCACGCTCAAGTGAATCATTTAAAAGCTTGAGACAATCGTAGTTATAGTAATCTCCTAATTTCTGTATGACTTAGAAATTTATCTTCAAATTCAAATTATAACATATCAAAACACTAAAATTGTGTAATTCACTCAAAAACTAAAATATTAATATCAAGTAAGAAGGGAAAAAAGAACATAAAAAAATATACCACAAATATTTTTTTTTTAGAGATAATTACAACCTGCTTCTAACCTGCAGTTCGAACTTTTTTCTCCCAAGACCCCTAAACACTTTGTGCATGAGGAAGTATCAATTCAGTTACAAGGCCTTTGGCAGATACCACAAATCATTAAATTAAACAATTAAAATACAATATTACTTTTTGTCATCTATATAAATTTAAATTATGATTTCGAATATGTACCCTCAACCAAACCTGTCTTTTCTCAATTTTATTAAGTGTGCCAAAATAGACAAAACGGTACCTTTGCCACGTTCAGTTGTACTCGTATTTTTTCTGACATTTAATGGTACCATTTTCAAATTGTGCAGTACCAAAAATTGCATGTGACTGTACTTTTGTCACGTTTGGTGATTCAATTATTATTTTCTTGCAAATGATGGTTCTATTATTACATTAGGCAGTATCAACATCACATTTGACCGTACTGTTCTCACATTCGGTGGTACTTTTGTCACATTCAATGATTCCTTTTTTTTTTTCTCACCAATTACCATAATATCGATGAAACCTAAAAAATGACCAAAATACCCTTAGAACCTAAAAAATGACAAAATAATCCTAAAACTAAAATAAATAAAATAATAATAATAAAAACTACTTACCAAAAAAAACCCAAAATATGACTAAAATAACCATGAAAACTAAGAAATGACCAAAACACCCTTAAAACAAACAAAATTGACCAAATAATCTTGAAACTTAAAAAATGACTGAAATTACCATAAAATCTATAAAAAAAATTACTAAAATAACCACGAAACTAAAATATGACCAAACTACCCTTAGAAAAGAAAATGACCGTAATACCCTTACAAAAGAAAATGACCATAATGGTCCCTATACATAGAGAATATCTAAAAATACCCTTACAAATTTAACAAAGAGTCAATTCGGGTTAGCGTGTCGGGTTTGTGTCGTGTTGAGATAAGGGTGTTCGACTAAATGACTCAACCATAACCCGACCCATTTAATAATCGTGTCATGATCCTTCAACCCTAACCCGATCTGTTAATAAGACGGGTTGACCTGACCCAATCCATTTGACATGCTTAATAAACGAGTCATGTTGGATTGATATAAATGTAACACAACCCATTTCAACCTGCATAATATTAAATATAACATCCATCTAGAAATAATTTAGGGTTTGTAGGGTTTAGAGATCTAGGGTTTGTAAAGTTTCAATTTCCAATTATATCCCTTGTAAGTATTTGTAATTACTCACTTTTCTTTTTAAATTTAAAAGGTATTTGACAAATCTAAAATAAAATGAATATTTATTTGTTATACGAGTTAAACGGGTTATGTTAAGTGGGTCATTTCGGGTTGACACAAATAAATTGGCGTGTCAAACGTGTCTATTGTGGGTTATGCAGGTTGACCTACTTATGACACGTTTCTTATCGTGTCGCTTTCGGGTCGACCCATTTATGACCCAAACCCATTAAGGCCCAACCTTAATACGGAAAAACCCGTGTCGAGTACGTGTCGTGTTTGCGGGTTGAGTCGAACATTAACACCCCTAGTTAAGGGTGTGCATGGGTTGGGTTGAGAAGTTTTTTCAACCCAACCCACCATGGTGGGTTAAAAAAAAATCCAACCCAACCCATCATAAGGGTTCAACTTAACCCAACCCAACCCACGTGGATCGGGTTGGGTTGGTTGAACTCATGGGTTGGACAACTTTTTTTTTTTTTTTCCATTATTATTAAATTGAGCATTAGACCAACACCACTATAATTAAAAGAAAATTTATAACCAAATAATCATGAGCATAACGGCAAATAAATACAAACTATATAAGAAAAACTTAGGGTTTGGGTTTTGTACATGCAAGTTAGATTTGAACTTATATAAAGGAATAAAATAAGTTATCTAATAGTATATTTACATGAAAAAGTTTTAAGTGACAAGGATGCTTGCTTTGACATGACACATGTTAGAGAAGAAGAAAGTGATAGCAAGAACGTAAAAAGGACACAAGAAGTACATGGAAAACCCTAGGAAAAGGGATGAAAAACCACGGTTTGAGCAAAAATTGAATGTTCTTGCTTTGTTCAAATTTGTATTATGTGGGGAAAAGAGGTCACTCTTGTACAATAAAGGTGTTCTTCCTTAAAGAGAGACCTTGTTTTCTACCTTCCTATCTTATCAACTTTCTACTCTCTTCTTCAAATATTTACTAGGGTTTTTACCCTAAAATATAGCTGAATGTTCCTCTTATAATTTGAGGAATATGGCTAAGTATAAAGATAGGTGTCAAGTCATCATTTCTCTATTTTGGACCTTTCCATAGTTGTGATATGGAAAGCTGACTAGAGGATAGAGATTATGCCAACGTGGCACTGAGACTTGTGGGTAGGTGATTTTGTCACTGCTTGGGAAACAAGTCATGGACATTGAGAGGGACATCAAGAGTACTGTGAATGATACATGTGTCTCTAAGGTAGTCCAACATGCATTCAACCAATAAGGGGTGTCCCTATAGTTGCTGACCTTAGAAAGTCACTATCTCCTTTTTCGTGAGTACTTGAGTCCCATGTTAGGTGCATATTTTACTTTCTTCCCAAAGTAGTCATGCATTTGGCACGGACCAAGAATAGGATCTTTTAGCCAATGCTTCCTCTTCCTTTGCTCACAGCCATTCCAAGTGTAGGGTCCAGATCCAATCACATATGCATCTGGAGCCAATACAATTGCAGCACTCAGACTCACTAATATTCCAGAGAACAAGGGCAAACTTATTGTGGTAATAAGAGAAACATATATTCTAATTCCATTTGGTTTGTATCATGTTATGATTAATACCCTTAAACTATTTTCATCAGAGCCAATTGATTTTGCATAAGATAGCTTCAGGATATGCAAACAAATTATAAAGATCAACTTTATTTGTCTATTATCTTATTCTTCTTTAATTCACAAGATTTATACATGAAATGCGATTAAGGTTATATTCTGAAAAAATAATTCTGTTTCCAAAATTCATTTCTCTACACATCACCAGTTTTGGTTGTGAAAAAGCTTCTAACTCAATCAACACAAGCAAATGGTGTTCTTTATTATCAACATCTCTAGTGTTTATGTTCTTATGTAACCAATTTGATTCAAGTATTAATGCCCATAAATGGCTGTTGATTGTTTGAATTTCAAACTATTCATCCAAGTTTTGGGGAGCGACACTTGTCATCTGTCCTGTTTCAAGAGCTGAGGAAAGAAGCTGAAAACATGCAACTAGTTTCAGTTGACTAAAGCTTTTGATTGGCTTGCTCAACAAAAAAGGAAAGCTCTATTGTGGAACTACAATACTACATATATGCAACAATGTATTTTCTTTTTAATGTTTGGTAGTGGGCTAGAACTTTGTTTTGTTGTAGCATAATAAACAACTGAGGTTGATATCAGATACTATGTACTAAAACTCAGGGTCTTACATGTGTACTTGAGTCATGTGGTTCAATATAAGTGTTACATGTAACAATTTACAGCTATTGGCAATTATGAGATTGTTTTTTACCTCTCTAAAGTGGAGCTTGATAATAACGGTCGTATTTTTTTTTTATTATTATTTTTTTGTTCCAACTTTGGCATGTAACAATTTACAGCTAGAATACAAACACAAACAAAGATTGTTCATGAAAAGAGCTTCCTGGACACAAACATAAGTCCAGACTTCATTATGATTGGTACGTAAGAACCTTTAGACAACGGTAGCTTTCACATGGAGAAGCTTCATTGTTTCTTTAGGACATATCTCTTGCATAGAATATTCAAGCTTTACAACTGAGGCTTTATATAATGCTTATATTGCAGTATAAATATTAAGTATAATAATTCCTCTAGTGTTATATACAAAATGGATTAAATTTAATAATGTGATTACATTCACTTAATAATGTGATTATACAAAACATGTGAAAAAAACATGTAATTCCTCTAGTGTTGAAATATTATATTTACATGTGAACAAAACATGCTAGTTGCCTAGGCTTTATATTTGTAGCATTCTTCAGCCATAGAGATATTTTTTCCTGCCTAGCTCTGACATTGACAACTGCTCCACAAATTTCATCTCCATGATCAAATTCTTATCCAACCATAGCTAGCAACTAATTCCAGCACATTCAGAAAATTAGATACCACATAAAAATGTTGATTAGGAATTTAAATCACTAGCATGGTCTGAAACATACTGTATATAGCCAACAGGTAACAGATTTCCCACCAAGATCCAAACACTAATCTGCATAAAATACAACCAAATCACTTACACTTATTACTCAAGACACAATCTTTAATAAAATATACCTGAAGATGAAGTGCAACTCCAGCACTTATTATTCAAGACACAATCTTCAATATAATATATATTTTGCTTCTAAGCCAAAAGAGATTGCCAAAATAGTTAAGAGTACTTGCTTTACCGCATTAAAACTAAAAACTATAATTTATCACATTGTACTCAATATTCTACAAGGAAGACACATATTTGCTAGTCTGGTAAAAAGGCCATAAACCTTCTCAAGTACCTCTAAAAAACACTAAAGTAGCCAAAACTCAAGATGGGTCTAAAAAGAAACTCAAAAACATCAATTACTATGATATGACCTTTACACAAACCAAAAATCTGTTCAATGCTTCAGATGAAGAGAGTGGGGAGATGTCAGAAGCTCTTTAAACCAAGCAGCTGAAATCAAAACTGTTTGTGCACACAACACAAACGTATGTGCAAAAAATAAAAATTCAGCCTCACATTCATTAGAAAAATAAAAAACAATTTACTAAATTGCTGTATGAAAGATAAAAATTCAATCTCCCATTCATTAAAAAAAAAAATCAATTCACTAAATCACTAACTCATAAATAGTATCCTATTCATTCTTTTATACTAATCTTTGAGTGACCGTTATACTAATCTTTGAGTGACCGAAAATATTCCTGTAGTGGAATGTTTCCAGCAATTTCAACAATTCTTGAACGTTGATCATTATTCTTTGAAAGCACTAGACTTGCTGCCAACTTGTACCGTAAACGTTCCGACCAGCTCTCCTACAAATAATTAGACATGTAATTAAGTAGTTTAAACAAATTATGTGAAAATTTGTATTTAATTCAAATAATTTTTTACCAAAAGGGGTAAATGCCTGCTGGAAGTATTTGTAAACATGTGTTTTATAACATACATCCTGCAATCATACCTGAAAAATGAAAACTGTTAAAATTCTGCAATTTGAAAAATGCATAGAATAGTTATCCATATGTACTAGTACAATTTGGTACCTACCCATTATTTTGTTGAGGATTCGAGACGGGTGATTTCAATTTAAATGTGGTAATACTATCAATATACTTGTCTTTCTCCAAAAAACTCAACAACTTATCAAGGCCTGTAACCTATTGCAAAGTTGGATTTTAACATCAGTTATTTTTAGTACAATACCTAACAAAATTACATTAAAAACAATCATTATTGAGTAGAAAGAGTAAGAAACAATACCACAGTTTTAACATTTTTTGTTCGAATGACTTCACTAGTTGTGCTTTGCAAAGAGTCCAGTATATATATAAATCTTTTTTCAAAATCAATGACACATAAGTACCAATGACTATTATTGTCATTCATAGGGATAAAAATCTACAGGTACAAATGAACAATGTATTAGCATGTGTCAATGTAGTATACATGTGTGTGTGCGTGCGCTAAGTAAAATTACCCGTTCACACTTCACCAAATTTGACATATACTTGTCATCGTCCCTATATGTCTTTTTAAACCATTCTAGTGTGGGATTGCCATCTTCTTCGAGCATTTTTTGCTACAAAAATATATAAAAATTTCAAAAAAGTAAGGTATTAATTAAACACTACAAGCACAATCCAAAACATATATTCAAGATAAATAACTTGTGTATTAATTAAACACTATAAGCACACAAACCAAAATATTACGAAAACTTACAGCAAAATGCATTGGCAAATACCACACAAACATGTCTCTATATCTGTTCTCTTCCATCCTCATCTTGCAAACGAACAAATTAATAATCTAAAATACAACATAATTGTTATAATTATTGTATAAATAAACAGCACAAATATTTATTAGTGTATTTAAATTTCATACACTAACCTGATTGCTTATCCATTGCTTAGGGAGCAAGGTATTGAAAGCTGCACGATCACCATATTCATATTTCATGGAAACAAGAACTTCACTAAACATTATTCATTGACAAATTCTTATGTTAGAGCTTATTCAATAAATTCATTATTTTTAATACCAACTTCAAAAAGGACAAACCTCTCTTCAAAATTTTTATTAAAAATGTAGTTACATATGATCTTCTCCATTTCAGTAAATGGTTTGAACTCATTCATATCCTCGCCATCACCCAGTCTAGATTCCTAAAAGAATATAGTATAATCAAATTAGCATATAACAATATGTTGTATTCGCACCCTTATATATCAATGTACACATTCATGGACTTACCTGCAATGAATCTTTGATTTCTTTCCTCTTTTCGACTTTTGGAACTTCAACTTGTGATGTGACAATTGGGCTACGTTTTTGTGATCTGGTGACTTTAGGCTTGCTAGAAGGTGTAACACGTGATGCTTTAAGTTGAACATTATGAGGGAAAGTTAACTGCAGCATATCCACATCCTGTGCAATAAAAAAAAAAAAAAAAAAAAAAAAAAAAAAAAAAAAAAAAAAAAAACTCATGTTGCTACTAAACATCCTAAACACATTTAAAATAAATAAATAACAAATACTAATTCACTTACCACATTATGAGATAAGGGTGTTTTACTGCCAGGTTTTTGATTAGATTGAGTTAGCCCAGCAATGGGAACATTGCAGTCTTCCTCCATTGACACCATCTTAGATACTTTTTTAATGTGCCCTGTATCATCTTGATCCATTTTGTCTTGAACTGGAGATGTAGACTCTATCTTAGATTCGTTTTTAGCACATACTGTATCATCTTGATCCATTGTGTCTTGGATTATATTTGGAGATGCAGACTTCATTTCTTTTTTAACATCTACAATATCATTTA
Source organism: Quercus robur (assembly GCF_932294415.1). NCBI lineage: Eukaryota > Viridiplantae > Streptophyta > Magnoliopsida > Fagales > Fagaceae > Quercus > Quercus robur. The sequence continues at coordinate 26,646,321 of NC_065542.1, forward strand.
AGTTGAGGTCATTGGAATGTCCACTATGTTCCCTTGCTGTTTTCTTTAACTCCAAAAGAATGTCATTCTTAAATGTGTCCAGATTGTTTGCAATGTTTGTCACGGTTTTCTGCATGACTAGCATTTCATCTCTAAGACTTGTTATTGATTGCTCAATTCTACAAATTGCTTCAACAGAATCCTGTGGATTAATTTATAGGTACAATCATCAACAAATGTCTAGCACCAAATTATCATCAAATTCATAAGATTTATTGGTCAAAAAAAGATACCATATTTCGCTTGTCTTCATGTTGAGATGGCATAGCATGAGATTCATTAATATCTTGTTTCTCTAGTGGAATACTTTCTGTCGCGTGTCCACCATCCATTTGTGTTACAACCAACTATGATATAAAAAAAAAAAAAAAAAAAAAAAAAAAAAAAAAAAACAAAACAAAAGTGTCAACGACATGGGGATAATAATTCATATATAAAACATATTTAACTTATTTATAAAAAGTCAAACATTAAAAAAAGTCAATTATTACCTTAGGACTGTCAAAACTTCCAATTGACTGTAATTGAAGCATCCTTTGGTTAACTTCTTTTTTCCCCCAATAACAAACACGTGGTCGAAGTCGTTTGGACACATGTTCAAGATTTGTTTCAACATTGACATGCTCAAAATAAAACAACTGCAATATGTATAAAAGGGTCATAGAAATTTAGTCAAAAGAGTCATAGAAATTTGAAAAACAAAATCATATTCTTGAAAGTAACTATTTTCTACAACTTACCATTAAAAATAGCAAGCAACCATTAACGCCAACACTATTCTTTTCTTTATATTTGCGCACACCTCGAATAAGAAAATCCAACACCAACTTCGCCCAATTCAAGTTTTTGAACTCATCAATATTAAGGAGAATTGAGATAAAGGACCGTTTGATATAAGGTTTTGGAGTGGGACATAATAAAGTACCCAATAGAAACAGCAAAAAACAACCAACAAATTCTTTTCCAGATGTTTTCATCTCCTTCAGCTTACCCTCTAAGAGGTTAATTGGTATATCCCCTACCACATTTAATCCATGTTGTTGGCATATATGATTTATCTCTTCAGCACTTGCAACAATAGACACATCTACCCCACTTGATTTTATTCCTAGAATAAATTCTATATCTTCAGTGGATATTGGTAACCTCCTTCCACAAATATCCAATGCACAAGAATTGTGGTCAAAATGATCAACTAACCATTTGCAAAAATCTCTATCCAATTGTATAGACCTTAAATCCAACATACTACCAAATCCCATTTCTCGAATAACAAATCTTTGTCTTTCATTTAAATTTAAAGCCATCAAATGAACACGATTAGGGGCACACCGAGTATATAATGAACCCTGCATTATATAATGAATAAAAAGGGTTTCATTATGAAATTTAATACATAGTCCTGAATGCTAAAAGTTTCATAGGTAAATACTTACTTTACGTTATTTGCGAGGATTATTATGTGACAAATTAGCATATTTTTCAGAATTCTCACGTGCTTCCTTCTTGTACTCTAATTTAGAATCTTCATCAAGATTCATCCACTTTTCTCTAATCTCCGTCTTAACCTGTAATAGATATTCATACTCAATAAAGATCTTCATGAATATGTCATGTCAACTAAACAATAACAATAACCTAAATACTATAAGTATTATTCAACTTACAGTTGTGCTTATCTTAGTGACGATGCCTTTAGCTTTCATCAATTCTATTTGCTTTTTACTGAAAATCCAAATTTAAATTATTTTAAATATAACAATAGGAAATATATTATAAATGGATATATAATGAAAATGAATCTTACTAATAAATTAAAAATGGTCCAACTGGTCTTTTCCGGGGGGGGGGGGGGGGGGGGGGGAACTTGGGCAGCACCCTGGTCTTCAATCTTTTCCACTATCCCCATACTCCTATCTCAATATAACATGAAATAAAAACAAGGTAAGCCATAACATACATTTGAAAAAAAAAAAAAATCACAATTGAAAGCTGTGGGAATTGCAAACTTTTTCCTTGCAAACTTTGTCCTCGACAACATAGATGATCAATGTTTTTTATTTTTTTATTTTTTTATACAATATAAAAATTCTATTATAGCCTAATCTAAGTGCATATGTGTGTGAAGTTTCCTCTTGGAAACTTAAACCCTATCCTTTATCCTCCACACCCCACAAATACTTATACTTGTGGAGTGACTACCGCACAACTTAACATAAAACTTATATCATAAAAAATTAGAAGGCATATACAAATGTTATAATGGATAATAGAATCAATTTTAAAACTAAGATAAATATACCACACTAAGGCTATCTTCATCTTGTGATAATGACAAAAACACATCAGCTATTGATTTGGGTGAACACATGTTCACCTTGTGATTATGATGAAGATGCAACAACCTATTATGATATACCACCCTAAATCTCTTTCACACCATGCTACCAGAACTGCAATGACATTCACCACCCCCAACTCTATCATCATAGCCAAAAAGTAAAGTCTAAGAACTCATTAATCAAAAAAACATTTAGTGAGCAAAGCCTTACTCTAGCTTGATGCACTGTAAGTGCCAACTCTGTTTCACTTGGATGTACTGAGCCATGACATTAGGCATCATTTTAAGAGATAAATAAATAATTACATACACTAAGGCAATCTACTAAGAAAGATTAAATAACTATGACAAAAGTCTAAAATTTCCTATTGCAGAAAATGAAGTCTAAGAACTCATTAACCAAAAAAACATTTAGTGAGCTGAGCCATATTCTAGCCTTATGCACTGTAAGTGCTAGCACTGTTTCACTTGGATGAACCGAGCCATGACATTAAGCATCAATTAATAAGATAAATAAATAATTACATACACTAAGGAAATCTGTTGAGAAATTAAGATAAACTTCAACTAAACATTTTTAACGTGATTATCTTAAGAGATTTTTTGAAAATATTTTGAGTGAAGAAAACATTAAGGCAAATTGTGTAATTGACTTCTAAAAATAAACTCTTGATCACCAAATCTACAAAGCATACATGACACTTTTACCAACCACCAAGGAGTAAATAGTCTAATCAATGGAAAATTCATTGGTTGGACAAAACAAAATGAAGCTTTTTTTTTTCATGCACTTGTTAATCAGTTGAGATTGAGTACAATTCTTAAAAGGGAAAAATCATAGTACATCAACATATATTTGATCTCAGAAGTGTAATTTTCCTTGGGTTCTAAAAACACTGCTTCCATAGAATAAAGTCGTGAGAAAGCTTTTGAATTCATTTGTGCAGCAAATTTATTTTGTAAACAATGACCATTCCAAAATTTATACGAAGAAAAAGTATGAAATGGGAGTTCAGGTAGAAAAATGTAGATTCATTTAGAAGAATTGAGGCGGGGCCTTACCTTCACCTTCAATGCCAATTTATTTCCAGAACAGTGACTACATAAATAACTTCATCGTACAATGAAACTTCTGGACTCGTGTGCTAAATTCCAAGACTCACTGATATAAGGACCAGTACCAAGAAAGTGAGCATAACAGGGAAATTAATATGGGGAACATGAAGAGAAAAGATCTAATTAATAGCAATACTGTATTTGAAATTTTACTTGGGGACCTAAACAGTTGAAAGAAAACAGCAATCATGGTATTGAAATTTTTTTTCTCAAATCGGAGGAAATTCCAAATCAACTTTTAACAAACACCACCCAAATCTCCTATCAAAATAATAAAAATAAAAACCCAAATCAATTAATAGCATTAGGGATTACTTACAATGAATAAAACTAAAGACAAATCATGCGTTGATAGTCAAAGAAACTTTAATAATCTGTATATTAGTAGTAAAATCAACTTCGTCTGTGAGAAACAGAAAGAGAAAGACAAACCTATTTCAAATATCGTCGCCGGCCGATACTGTTTCTTCTTTGGGTTTTGTTTAGTTGCCCTGGGTTCTTGTGGTTGATTAGTAAGAGAAGAAGAAGCCGAATTCTGGGTTCTTTACATAAACCGAAACGGAAGCGTGATAGAGTTCGAAGCGTGACAGAGTCCGAGGCGTGACAGAGAGAAATTTGTTTATGAGAAGGAGAAGCGCACACTTGTGGTTGATTAGTAAGAGAAGAAGACGCCGAATTCTGGGTTCTTTAGATAAACCGAATCGGAAGCGAGATAGAGTCCGAAGCGTGACAGAGAGAAATTTGTTTCTGAGAGGGAGAAGCGCAGAGAGAAATTTGTTTCTGAGAAGGAGAAGCGCACAGTAAATACTGGGTTGTTTTAGATTTTTTACTTATATATATAACTTGTTTGACCGGTAGCAAGTATTTACTCTAAATTACTCCAAATTAAATGAATGGTCCGGATCAAATTTTTATTCTTTTAACGGTTTAGATTTAGGTGGGTACCATACCCCCCAAAAAAAAGAGGGGGTATGGTGGAATGACCCATATATATATATATATATATATAAAATCGAAGTTTTTGCTGGCACCGCAATGTATTATTAAAATTTTTTTTTTCACTAAAACCCAATAATATAAAAAAAAAAAAAAAAAAAAAAAAAAAAAAAAATTCTCCTCTCTCAAACCCGATTCTTTGCCATCTTCACTGTCAATTTTCTCTCCACAACCCAGAACAACCATCAGTCTTTATCTCTAGCCTTTCTCTGAATCTAAACCCGATTCTCTGCCCATCTTCACTATCAATTTTCTCTCCACAACCGAGAACCATCATCGGTCTTTATCTCTCGCCTTTCTCTGAATCTAACAACAATAAAGAAGCGGGCTTAATCTAAACCAGGGTTGTTGACATCGCCACCGTTGAAGGCGAAAGTGGCCTCCACAATCGCCTCCTAGCCCGTCCATTAGTCCGACCTAGCCGATTGAGCCGTCCTTCAGAAAACCCGATCGTTGCTTTGTGGTGTGCTTCTTTTCCTCTTTCTCTTTCCTCTTAATTGATTTTTTGTTTTTTGTAGAGTTTCTACGTCTTATACCACAGAAGAATCATTAAAATCCTGGTATTGAATTTTTTTTAATGCAATTTTTATTGGATTTTTATTTTCCTGGGATTCTTTAATTTGGTTTTGATTCTGGGTTTGTTTTGGTTTGATGTATGGTATTTTTTGTTGTATTTATCTTACATTGGTTTTCCCTTTCTATAATTTATTATACGGGCATTGTAAACATAAGTTAGTTTTGTACATTATGAAACAGTAAACAAGTTTAATGGGTAATATAATCTTTCGGTTTTTTATATGCTAGACTGTGGAATGTTATGTTGGGGCTACTGCTATTTTGCATTTTGTGGTGACTTTATTTCTGTTTTGAAGGTTTGGGTTGGTTAGTATGGTTGTTCAAGATTGCTGAACATGTGTGTCTCATTTTAATTTTTAAATTTTTTTTTTTTTTTTTGAATACCACACAACAACAACAACAAAAAAAAAAAAAAAAACCCAATGATCTATTTAAACCAATAAAATTTGAGAGTACTACACCAGATTTTTAGTGGGGTGATTGATTGTATTAAAGTTTGTTTATTTCTCTATTTAATAAACCAATTTCGTTCGATAGTTGGAGTTAAATTCAGTTTCAATTGTTAATTTGTAATATACACATCTATATCACTGTTTGATGTCGTTTTCATTATTTAATGAATTGTCTACAATGTGTTTTATTATAGTTGTCGATAATACTCACATTGCTCTATTTCAAAAGAAAATCTATTGAAGCAACCAAGATTTAGAAGATTGGACACTACAAGTCTTGAAGGATGGGCTTTCAAGTTAGTCAAAGGTGAAGGTGATTCTCCATATTGTTTGTTCCGTTTCACTCCATTTTTTCCTCCTTATTGTTCGGTTTATTTTCTGCAAAAACAGTACAGAAGCAATGTGTATTATTTGTTGATATATAATTTCAAATCTTAATTACTTAAATCTGAGTTTAATTTGAAAATCAAACTCCAATTCTTCCCATTTTTTTTCTTCTGTTCCAATTCTTCACATGATAAGGTTGGGGCAGCCAAACATTTGTAGAGAAAAATCTTGGTAGATTCTAATTGTATTTTGCAGAATTCAATGTTAGAGTTATATGAATACCATGCGAGCGACACAATATCTTTGAAGAAAAAAAAAGCTCGACTCTTTTCTGGTTCTATTTCTCTTGCTCCCATTCACTTTGAAATTTCTGATTCCACCGAACATGTCGAGCATTCTACCTCCAAGGTCGCCCTCAACTCCCTCTCCAACCATAGTCCTCTCACTCCTTAAAGTTTGGTTGGTGTTTCAATAAGGCCTCACTCCTTAAAGTTTGATTTTCAGGATTGACTTGAAGAATTTGGATTCTTCTAATGTTTGACTATTTTTAATGTATGAAAATTTTTCATTTTGATCTTTTTCAAATTTCAATTTCCTTTGATTGATATGGATTGCAGTGATTCCTCTTGGTGGATTTCTAGATCATCCACACAGAGGTTCCGCACTCATTGTTGTTTTTGATATTATGTGCGTTCATTAATCTTGACTCATTGTGTATGATAATTTGAGTATATTCTGATATATATTCTGTTTTACAGGTTTTTTGACTATCACATACATGTTATAGGGACACTTTGTCACAAAGCTATTCAATTACTTGATTATTATTAGGTTTAATTGTAAAGAAATTAAAATTGGGTTTTTTCGATTTTAGGGAGGCATTAGTCATCAAGATTCTGCAGGCCATAAGGATACAATTGGACCCTGTGATGTGCAGGTAAAGATATATTTTGAGTATGTTGGAAAAATTTGTTGTGTTTTAAGGTCTTTTATGAGAAACAAAGATGGATTTTTTTTTGGTTTGATCTGTATTGAATTTCCCCTTTTTACAGTCTAATTAAATATTTGGGTTTGTTTTAGTTTCACTATTAATCAAATATTTGGTGTAGTTGCACGATTTTCCTGGCCCAACTTATGTTGATTAGGCCTTGGCCCAAAGCGCAACCCATAATAAATATTTGTAGAGGATGGGTCAAAGAACTTAGCCTCAGTGAACTTGTTCGGTCTAATGCATGGACATTATTGTTTGCAAAAAGAAAATAAAAACACAAGAATGGAAATTTCTCAAGTATGATTTTATTTCTTTTTGTTCCTGATACAGTTCTCCCGTCCCCTTCTTTGAGGGACTCCACTACATTATATAGTTCTCTTCTTTTCATCTCAACCTTACACCTGTTGATCATCTAAGCATCCACTTGAGCACCTGTCCCATCAGACGCCCTCATCAGTCCTTTCGTGAGTTGCAGAGGCCAAGGCGGTACTGTTCAGGTGTCTTTTCCTCATTAATGCGGCCAAGAGGGTGGTTGGGGCGCAATTAATGTGGTGGTAGCCTTCCATGAGATATTTTGGATTTAATTCTTTTTATATGTTGTGAAGATGAGCTGAAATGGCTGGGGAAAGTTCCTCGTCTGGGCTTCATGATGTCCGAGGAGGAGTTACTCCTCGGACAGGTTTCCTTGGCGCTATTGGGATTGAGTAACGCTTCATATGAGGCTTCTCTTCGGCCAGGACGCTCCTCGGCTGGGCCTGCGTTTGGAATAGCCCATCATTTTTGGGCCGGGCCCCACATTTGGATTTGTTTTAGTTTCACTATTAATGTTCTGGGATATCACATAAAGTTCAATTTTGTTGTTGTTGTTGTTTTTTTTTTTTTTTTTTTTTTTTTGGTTCTGATATGTGTTAATTGATATAAAAAGAAAAAGAAAAAAAAGAAGAGATTGTTGGCCAATAAATGAGGAAGTGTAGGGCAAAGGGAAGTTAGTATAAATTGGGGCATTGCAAAGTCAATACTCACTTTGATTGGTAATTTGGTGCCTTCTTTGTTTACTGCATAATTTATATTTTTTTAGAATTTGTTATTCTTATTCCATTGATATTGTGAGCTATAGATGGTTCTCTTAAAAAAGAACCACTATAGGCATGAGAATTACAATTTTCATAATGATTTATGCATTAGTTAGAGATAATAAGTGCTCAGGTATAATATTTCCATCATTTGTGAACAAATCCTTGGAAGTTAAGAGTTCAGTACCACTGACATCTACATTCTTTAAATGCTTTAGATATTTAAGCATGCACAACTAAAGACAAATTAGCTATGTAGTAGGAGAATTGTACATATTATTAATTACTCTAAATCACTTTTACCCAAATCAACAAACTTTGAGTTGAACAGCTAACTGAATTCAAATACGAGAATCATGAGTGTGAGCTATTATGTCCTTCACAAATTTGTTAAGAAAATTATTGGACTAGCCTTGGCCCTAATGTAGCACAAAATGCTACAGTAAATGCTGTTACCCAGCCAATTTTGACCAAATAAAATAGTTAACATCATAGCATTATGTCTTTTAAGTTGAAATTATTTTGTATTTCAAAGTTGTTTCTATGTTAACCTACTTCCAAAATGTCCTAATTCTCTATACTTATGCATTTAGACTAAATGCTGGAAGAATTGTGGTTGGATTTGTATCTAATTAAGGTAAATTGGGTCTTTTCTTTTGTCTTTTCTTTGAATTTTTCTAATTTTTTTTCTTTCATCTTCCCCTTTTAAAATCAGAATAAAACTAATATGATCTATGGACCTTCTCAAGAACAATAACTTTTAATTGTTTGCAAAGACTTGAGCAACTGAAATTATTACCTTTTTTATTTCAAAATGGTAGCAACAGTCACCTTCACCTTGCTTCATTTATAGTTAGGACATTTTGGGCCTACAAATGAATATGAGTTGGATGCCTCCTCTGCTTGATCATTTTAGAAGTCTAAGATGTTTAATTTTCTCTATCCAACTTCACTGCTAACTCTTTTGTTTTTTGTTTTTTGTTCTTATTTTTATAATAGTTATCTTCAAATTAATCTGACACTTGGTATCTTTTCTTTTCATCCATGATTCCTTAATGTGATATCTTATAATTGGAACTGTTTTTGGCTTTAAGATAGGAGAAAATTTTAAGATTCAAATGATAGAAAAATTGCCAAATCATTTTTCTCAAACTTTGTATATTATGTTTAGAATACTTTAATTTCATATTAATCTGATAAGATTTTTTAATGTTCCTGCTGCCTATGTCTTAGCTTATGTATTATGTCTTTATATTAACTAATGATATGCGTTTCTATTTGTCTCTATTTAATCATTAGTTTGATAGGCTTTTTTAACCATTAGTTTGATAGTTATATCCTATAGTGGGTTTATGCACGGAGTTTCTGACCATGGAGTGGGACTCTGCAGCTTAAAGATTGCTTTTTTGGAACAGAAATAGAGAAACTCTTTCTATATTGCTTCTTTTAAGGATTGTGATTGTTCCAATAAATTCTTTTTCTACTAGAGTCTTATTTGTCTTTCCAGATTTGGGTGCTTCGATGCTAACATTGTTCCTTTACCAATGAAGGTAAACACTGCATCCCCTCCTATGCATGTAAAGCAATATTTTTGTGGCTGAACCAAGTATATGAGAAGATAAAATCATGAAATTCATTGTTCAAAATGTTCCACCTATCTCATACATTATTTTTTTTAAAATTCCCCATCTCCAATGTGCAATTTCTTGGGGTTTGTAACGTCCTTTGAAAGTCTCTCTGTCTAGAACAACATCAAACTCATTTGACTAAGGCAAATTAAATTTGAGCTGACGTTTTTTCTTTTCATGTTTCCCTCATTAGTCGCATCTATTAGGCCTTTTTAGTTGCCCATGAATTAGACTCATTCATATTTTGTATACTACTACATTCACAAAACCAACATCTTGGATGATGCTTTAGAATTTGAAGTTGTCATTGTAGTGGATATAATGACTCATTTGTACAAAGTTATGAAATGTCACTCCTTCAATTGTTCATTGAAGTTAGTTGTCTAAGCCTTTTGTTGTAAAATTAGTACATTTAGCATTTTCTTTATTTTCATACGCTTTCGTGCTTTGATTGGAAAGTTGTGCTAATGAAGTTCCTTATCAGTTTCTATTGTATTTGGTCTATGTTTTTTTTTTTTAATATATTTTGCTAATAAAGTTTTAAATTTTTTTTTCACATTGTTTGTAGTCATATTTGATTTTCTTTAGTTGTGAAAAGTTTTTGAATTAAAAGTTTCTAGCATGTGTTGGATAGAATTCATGATAAATGTAATGTTTAATGAAAGTCACGTATAGGTTCTTGCATTGATGTTCAATATTTTCAAAATATATTGGATCATCATCCCTAAGCCATCCATATTATTTGCTTTTTGATTCATTATGATTTTTCCTTTTTTTTTTTTTTTTTGGTGTGTGTGTGTTGAAATAAATGGTATCTTTCATAATTGCTTTATCTCCTGAGTATAAGCAGTTCATGGATTTGTGTAAAGTATTCTTCCCATTGTTTCAGATGAGTGGTAAAGGGAGGGAAGTGCATACTAATTGCAAGCCTCCATTAACAGTAAAAATTTATATTGATTCGTTTTATTTCCTTCTAAATGAATTATTTTTAGATATGAATTCTCTTATTTTATAGATAATATTTTCAAGTGGAGATTAGGAGTTGTACACTGGAGATTTGTTTTGCCTTTGTGTATAAAGACCTTGGGAATTTCAAAATATTTATGTGAAAGCTATTTTGGTAGTTGTTGTATATTTATTTACTTATGCTTGAATAGTAGTTTTTAAAGTTTTCGAGAGAGGGATTGTTTATAACTTATTTGTATGAATTTAGTTATAAAATTATCTCTAAAAATAGTTAAATCATTAAATTATTATCCCTAAAGTTTGTTATGAGTTTCTTCCTTTATATTGTGCTCATGTAGAATATGAGTATCATCTACTATTCTAGATTACAAAGTATAAGGAATATATTTTTTAAATAAGTCAAAAGATGAATAAACAAAAAATATCAAATGGAATATTTGCCTAAGCATTCATTTATTATATATTTTTTGTTCATCTAGATATTTTGCAATAATTGATATACAATTGTTTAGTTTCCTTTAATGTTTGATTACATTTATAATAAAATTATACTTACATAGTATGTTTTGAGCCATAGTAAGTAGTGGTGAATTCTTATTTGTTTCAGGTGATTATTTCTCTAAGCAAAGTAAATATATATGTTTTTTAAAAACTGTCACGTGCATCGCACAGGTTAGCGACTAGTTATATATATATATATTTACCAATGTAAAGATCTTCATATCTTATCATTGGTAAAATTATTAGTTGTGTTGTATGTTTGTTTAGTTAGGAAAATATTGATTCTCCAAAATATATATATTAGGAAAATATTGATTCTACCTTGGGGCGTGGTGGGTTGGTAAGAGTCTCGAACTGGGTCACACTTACGGGTCTAAGAGTTGCCTGGTTCAAGTCGTGCACTTTGCGAAAATGATGTCCAACGACGTGGATAGCCTTAACGCACCCAGGAGTACCCCATACCATGAGTTCTATGGGTTCAAGTGGGCCGGGTTAATGACCACACGCTTGAGCCCCTTTTTCGCTTATCAAAAAGAAACTATTGATTCTCGGAAAAAGAAAAAGTTAAGAAAATATCAAATAACGACAAAAAAAAAAAAAAACAATAATGAGTGTATATGTTTAAACAGAAAAGAAATAAAAGTACAATCTCATTTTGTTGAATAGTATAATTTATCCTACTTGGTTTCTATAGGACCAGCGTACAAAAGTATGAAATCACACTGCTAACTAATTAATAATGGGTTTTACTAACGTGTGCTTTTAGAGTATACATTAGCAAACCATTTTATGAAATATTTTGTGAAAAAATAAAAAAAATTGCAAACTTTTTTAACAGTTTTTTCAATTCTCCATAACAAATTTTCAAAAATAAATTATTAATGTGTGCCCTAAGGGCATACATTAACCAGACTCATCAATGTTTGGGACTATCCAATAATTTTCAATGAGAGGTTGTTGAAAAAATATAAGATATTTTAGTACAATAAATACTGATCCCCTCTCTCATATAATATCACAACCATGAATATTTAGAAAAAAAAAATACTAATAATACTATAAATTTTACTATATAATGTTTACAAATTTGAAGAAGTGGGTCTCACATAATAATTTAGTTATTCTAGGAGATTAGTCCCACAATTTTTATCAATAAAAAATAAAATAAAAATAAAAATGGTTCGGCTTACCTCCAGTATTTTTTTAATTAGAATCTCCTTTTATTTTAATGAAAAATTGTCATATCGCTCGCTAAGAGTCTATTGGGGATTCGCTTATTTTGTTGAAACTAAAAACTTTTTACTGAAAGTACTATTACTAAAAAGTACAGTGAGACTCATGAATAATAATAAAAATAAACTGAATAGTAAAATAAGTTAAAATAGTACAGTGGAGCCCATGAATAGTGCCAAAAAGTGCAGTGGGGTCATGAATAGTAACAAAAATAAGCTAAATAGTAAAATAATTTTAATTTTTAAGTGCAACCCAAACGCACACTAACTAAATAAAATGTGGAGATTAAAACACACTACAACTAGCATTGTATATTTAAAACAAAATGACATATCTAATTTAGAAAGTACTAAAAATAAGTCAAACTTAAAATAATAAAAAATAAAAAGTACCACAATTTTTTGTCTTAAACAATTTTGATTAACAAGCTATGTAGTCACTATTTATCACTTTCATATAAAATTTTTTTTCCTTCCACTGTTCATAGCCAAAAACGTCAAGGTCACGCCAAAAAATTATGTCCACAAGTAAAGATTTCCATTTCGAAGGATAGGAATAGCCAAATAGGTAGGTGCATGGCGAACCAAGAGATAGACACACTGAATCAAATTGTGCACTCAATTGATATTTTACTGGTTTCTCAAAAAAAAATAATAATAATAATTCCGAATATCATGGCATCCCAGAGGAGCGGTGTTTCTTTCAGTGTGTAGTGTGTACACACTGTGAAAGAGTTTCAACAACTAGCTAGCTTTCATGTACAGTACTACAGTGGATCACAACCCATGAAAGCCACCACCACCTCTGGACTGATATAAAGTTCATGTGAATGGTGCAATTTTTTCGCAGTATAGATCGTCAGGTGTAGAGTAGTCATTAACAATATATAAGGACAATAGGGTAGTTTCCGCGATGAGCAGAAGCGAGAAGCGTACTTTTTTTTTAAGGATGTGACATTTAATATTATACTGATATTGACCAGGCTGTTCTGCTTCTGCCCACATGTGGGCCAAATATGCACACAAATAAAGAACTTGCGAAGACTTTGATTGAAGAAGACCTGAGCATTGGGTTTGTGATACATGTCGTTGTATCAATATTTTCACTTTATTTATAATTTAAAATTTCAAAATATATCATATTATTTTAATCTCATCACATTTTTAAATAATTTAATGTTGTATTTTTGTATTAAAATTACATAAATGTAAAGTTACAATAATGTAATATTTTAGTATAATGTAACATCACGGTGAACCAACCTTCCCATAGGAATTGAGATAACTCCTATGTGATACATAACTCTTATGTGATATTGATATCCATGCATTCTCAATGTATTCTTGAAGGCTCGGAGTATATCCGTTGTGGTACCACTTTGCCTCCAACAAATAAGCTCTTCATAAATCAGCCCACTAAAAAAAATTATAGTGAGACAATGAATTTGAATTAGTATAACACACAATGAGTTGAAGAGAAAAATGTTAAGGATCAATATTGATGAATTTAGAAATCAAGTCCATACCACTTTTTTAAGGTAACGAATGATGTTGAATCCTTGTTCCTTAAGGATATCAAAAGCCAATTCATTAACTGAATTGTGTAGAGCAAAGAAACACATCTTCATATATTCTGGGAGCCCATCCACTGCGTTGATATCCCATCTAGAATCACAAGGAGTACCGTTAACATTAAGTCTATATGTGAGAGATAGCTTTAAGGCATTCGGAACATAGCCTCATTGATGTTACAAACCTCTCAACAGCATTTGTGAAGCACTCCAGTTCATCCAAAGTGCCATATACATCATAAATATCATCTATTGCTGTTATTATTGCATTGAACACGTCCTATCATCTATTGCTGTTATTAGTGTTAGCCTATTGTGTAGGACGTGTTCTATTTTGCCATCCATGAACAAAAAAATTTATTCATTTAGTATTGCTATTATTATATTTATTTTGTATTACGTTTTATATTATAAGACAAATAAAATTAGCATTTAATATTTAATCTAGCTTCCAAAATTAATTTATGTACATTTTATTTTTATTAAAACTATTATCATACTTTAATGTGTAAACTTCAATTTATTTAAAAGAAAAACCATGATTTAAAATATTTAAAAAATATTAAGCGATTAATATAATATAAGTGATAACTACAAAATGAGTTAGGGAAAGAAAATACATGTCTTGAATTATGCAAAATTCACTTGATGAAGTTTTCTTATAAAACAATAATAACAAGCAAAACCTTAGTCCTAAAATAAATAATAAATCATGTTTTTATAGCCATTTAAGTGGGAGCCTCCTCCTTCACCACACCTTAAGATCAATTTTGATGGAGCGGTACTTAAGGACAAGGAAGAAGCTGGAATGGGAGTGGTTGTCCGTGACTCTCAAGGGAAGGTAATTGCCTCCTTAGCAGAAAAAATTCAGCTCCCATCCTCATCTAATGAAGTGGAAGCACTAGCAGCAGTCCGAGCCATCACACTAGCAATGGTCCTCAACCTACCCTCTTTTATTGTCGATGGAGATTCAGAGGTGGTCATCTCAGCCTTGAGAAAAGAGGAGGAATCCTTTTCTTCTTTTGGCCATTTAATTTCCTCAATTAAGCACTATTTACATTCATGCAATTGTATTTCCTTTTCTCACACCCGTAGATCGGGTAACTCAATAGCTCATTCTTTAGCTAAACTTGTGAGACATATTGATGAGTTCTCTATGTTGATGGAAGATGTTCCACCACAAGTCAGTGATGTATTTTAGCCCATTTTGGCTGATTTCAGTAATTTAATTCAGATGCAGGTTTCTCAAAAAAAAAAAAAAAAAAAAAAAAAATCACTTTAAAAACATGTTTTTTTAAGGTGAAATTAAAAACTATTGATATGCATTAACTTGGAACCCTCTAGAAATTATTTCTAACCCAGCCACTGGTTTAAAAAATGATATTTTATTAACGACATAACAATTGAGGTTTTATTAAAAATAAATCACTCACGCAAGGTTGAAGAAACAAGAAAACCACTGGAAACTGGAAAGTATTAATATTAGCAATGTGATTCGATTTTTGGTCAATTTTACTCTATTTCTCCTTTTTCCTGACCCTTTCATCCAAACTAGTCATTAGAGTAGTAAACGCAAGCCACAAAGACCAAGCAACGGGAAACGCCACTGGCAAAAACTGCTACAAACTGTGCTTAATGGATCAAAATACAGACCGGGGTTTGCAAAGGCTGTGAGGTATACTGTGTACAGTTCGTAGTGATGCATGTAATTAATAATTATAATTATAGAAGCATAAGAGACAGAGGAGCTAGGAAGACCAATCAAAGTACGGCTATCGATCTAAAGTAGGAAAAAAGAATGGAAAATTGAGAGAACTGCGTCACTGATGGGAGATACTCAACAATGCACAACTGAGAAAGGACAGATTTCGTTAAAGGAGCACCCTGACTTGCTTCAAGGCGCTGTGTAAATGTGGTATGATATACATCATATTGATAATTGGTTAAATTTCTATATCTGTTTTTTTTTTAAAAAAAATAAGCATTTGAAACTTTTATATAAATGTGCAAATGGGTACGTGAGTGATTTTTCATTATTTAATTTATTTTTAATAAAAACTCAATAAACATGTTATTTAAGAAAAATACCACTTCAATGATCCATTAGCCAAAAACATTATAAAATTAACGCAATTAAACTAAGGGATCAATAGCGTTTATTTTTAAAATTTTAGGGACTACACGTAATCTTTAACAACCAATAGTCCATTTTGGCTTTAAAATAATACTATGTCAGCAAGTTCAAGTGATGAACTAATGGTAATCACATTTTTTGTAATGTCCCATATATATGGTTTGAAGTTTGAACCCCTTCTTCACTATCTACCATATATATATATATATATATATATATATATATATGTGTGTGTGTGTGTGTGTAGGGACACGATTATTTAACGGCCCAAGAATGACGTTGGGCTTGTACAAAAAAGATCCCTCACAATATGATTTGTAGAGAGTGGGCTTAAAAGGCCTGCCTTTGATCACTGGGCGACGGTCTGGTCCTGGTTTTTAGGGGGACTCATGTAAAAAAGGGGTTCAGCCTGGACATCCAAGCCCTACAGCTTCGTAGCTTGAGGGATTGGACTCCTCGGACTTGGTCCGAGGAGCATTAAGGTCTTTCCCCGGTTACCCGGCAGTGGGTTTTTTGTGGTCTGCATACATCATTAAGGTGTTTTCACCCCTGAAGTATTTCTCCTGGAGGTGGGATGGGAGGCTCTCTTTTTGGCCCCCCCCCCTGTCTCTTGGCTTTCGTTCCCTTTTATACTCGTATTTTTCCCTCTCTTTAGGGTCCACGTGTAAGTTTTACCTTCGGAGCAGAGGACTTGTCCTATCAGCCCATATCTCAAGTGGTTGGGAGTAGACGTAAAGATTGAATTGCTTGGTCAAGAATAGGGGCTTGTCAGGCACAGAGTCCTCCACTACAGTAGGGGCAATCTTTTTACTTATCATATCCGTGCCTTAAGCTTATCCTTGACAATAGGTTTCCTCATATCAGGTCCTGGGCCTTGATATATAGAGCGGGCCTGGGCCATGAACTTTCTAGCCCACAATATATATATATATATAGCAACAAAATTGAAAACAAAAACAATACTAATAGTCAGCTAGAGAAACTTGGGAGGAGAGAGTAGTAATAAGATAATTAAAGTACATTTTTAGCCCTTAATAAAGTTTGGGATTGTTTTCATTTTGGCTCTTTTATATTTTAAAATTTTCATTTTGACCATTTTTTGTTTGATTATGTACTTTCTTTCTTTTTTTTGAGAAACAAATTATGTACTTTTCGTATTGGCCCAATATTTTTATTTCGACCATTCATGTTTAATTCACTTTTTGATTTGGTCCTTCATGGCCTATATAAAAATGGAATTTTAAAAAAATGACCAAAATGAAAGCCTAAATTTTAAAGCCAATAGTATACTTTAGTCTAATTCCCGGCCCAAGACAATTTGAGGCTTAAAGTGAAAATTTTTAAGGGCCAGTTTTTTATTTAAATGATATTGAATTTATTTTTTATATTATAATATTTTTTATTTAAAAATATTATTAATTCTTACTATTTAGTATGACTCATTCACCACCTAGTGTAGAGTGAGCTGGTGATACTACAAATATTACTATAAAGGTTTTACAAACTAATATGTCACTTATAAAAAGAAAGTTATTCAAATATTCATTTATTATATTGTTTAAGTTATACCAATCATATTATTGTCACATTAGTTTGTAAGATTTTTTGTAGTAAAATTTGTAGTAATTTTAGCTTTTTTTCATTCAGTTAATGATAATTGGGTTAGATTTATATTAATTCATTTTTTTGGGTAAAAATGCTATAGTTACTACAAAAAATCTTACAATTTGATGTGGTAATGAGGTGACACTTCAACAAAAGAAAAAAAAAAAGAGTCAAATTACTTCTTGTGATTGGTAACATATCAACTTATAAGACCTTCTTTTTTAATAGATAATTTCAACCTATGACATCAATTTCTAATGAGAGCTTTTTATCATTAGACTAAGACACCAATTAGTTTTCAGTATAGGTGGAGATCGATCGAATCCCAAATCTCTTATTCGATAACAATGTAATCCAAAGATAAATTTGTCAAAATTCTAAACATGCTTCTTTTCAATTTATGAGACCTATGTAATAAAATTTGTAGTATTGCTAACAGGGCTCTAATTTTTTGGACTTTCTTATAAGTGGGGAAAAAATGTACAACCGACCTCAAATTTAAATAAATAAATAAATAATCTTAATGTCCCCATATATATATATATGGGTTGAGTTCAAATTAAACTTGGTGTAATTCTAAGTAATATTACACAACCCAATAACTAGTTAATAAATTTATATTTTGAAAATTTCACCGTTGGATTATATGTTCTATATGTTCTATACATGCATGCCAATTTTTATACCAATCGGATGTTATTTACCATTCGATTGATCCTTTATCACCTTGAAATTTTGCAAGTATGGAGAATATACAAAAATAATATAATCTAACGGTCGATTTATCAAAATTCACATACAGTTAAAAAATATTGATCGGTGTAACATTGCTTAGAATTACATCAGGTATAATTTGAACCCAACTCTCTCTCTCTCTATATATATTTACACATTTAAGTAATGTTACACCACTTAATGATTTTTTTAATTAAATGTAAATTTTGACAAATAAACAATTATATTACATTATCTTTGTATATTTTCTATGCTTGCGACATTTCAAGGTTATTAAAGGTCAATTATCATGTCATCAATCAATTATTAAAATTCAAGTCTTTATAGTTTAAAATAATGAAATTTTGCAAGTATGGAGAATATACAAAAATAATATAATCTAACGGTCTATTTATCAAAATTCACATACAGTTAAAAAATATTGATTGGTGTAACATTGCTTAGAGTTACACCAAGTATAATTTGAACCCAACTCTCTCTCTCTCTCTCTCTCTCTCTCTCTCTCTCTCTCTCTCTCTCTCTCTCTCTCTCTCTCTCTCTCTCTCTCTCTCTCTCTCTCTCTATATATATATATATATATATATATATATATATATTTACACATTTAAGTAATGTTACACCACTTAATATTTTTTTAATTAAATGTAAATTTTGACAAATAAACCATTATATTATATTATCTTTGTATATTTTCTATACTTGCAACATTTCAAGGTTATTAAAGGTCAATTATCATGTCATCAATCAATTATTAAAATTCAAGTCTTTATAGTTTAAAATAATGCATAAAAGATGAATTTATAGACTAAACAGTAAATAACATCCAATTGACATGAAAATTAGCATGCATGCTAAAAACATATAAAGCATGTGAAGAATCTCATGTATAATTTTAAGTAATATTACACCTCTTAATAACTTGTTATTGAATTTATATTTTAAAAATGTCACATGTGTGCATATTGGATCCATCAAATTGAGTTTTTTTTTTTTTTTTTTGTGGCTGAATACAAATTGAGTATGTTTGATAGAGTCGAATTGAATGCACAATATATGTCCACTTGTGTGAACAAGAGAAAAGCTTAGACCTAGACGCATAGTACAGTTGTACTTTCCATATATGTTCTGGAGTCTGGATCCGTTGTATTTAACCATGTGCAACGAAATGAAGGATCCAATCCAATACTGTGATGTGCATGTGCCACACTGACCAGTTGTTTTTGTTCACATGGCAATATTAGATGTCGGTTTGGACCGTTGACACATCCAGCACGTGATTTAAGTTGTACTTTGAACCTTGAATTTATAGGTCCAAGTCCTTGGGTTTTTTTTTTTTTTTTTTTTTTTTTTTTTTTTGAAGATGGAAATAATTCTTCTATGATCAATTAGTTGAATTATAGTTTAATTAATTGTGTCTAGTTAATAGATGCACTTTTTAAAAAAAAATAAAAATAAAAATAAAAAAGTTAATTGGTGCACTTTAAACATTCATTAATCATTTATTTTAATTATTTTATAATAAAAAATTAAAAAAAATCACTTACTTTTTTAATTTCCCATAAAATTTTTCAAAACTGTTTATTAATTGTTTGCAGGACAGGGTCCTTAAAAGAAGAGATGTACAAAAAAGGGCCCAAAAGCTTAATCAAAACCTGCTACCAAGGTTTGACGCGAAGGCTATGACGCGAAGGCTGTGACGCCAAGGCTATGACGTGGGATATCATCAAACCCAAAATTGTCGTGTCTTTTGGTTTTTCTGGCCACGAAAAAGTTCATAATTTTTGCGCCGCATGATGAGTTGTGCGACAACTTGGTGACGAGTGTCTGGTATATGTATTTAAATATATATTTTTAATTTTTAAATAATATTATACGTATTTTGATATATATTTTATTTATATGTATTTTTTAAAAATACAAATAAAATTACTAGAACAACATTATTAAATGGCCCCTAAAAATCAGAACTCAGAGAAAATTCAATTAGATTTTAATTGAATCTTAATTGTAGGTCATATGTCTCATTTAATTTTAAATTTCTATACCAAGTGAGTTATTAAGTGTAAAAATCAAAAAGTCCAAATCCAATTAGATTCTAATTTTTTTTTTTTTTTTTTTTTTTTGAGAAAGAGATTCTAAATTCAATTTCAATTAGAATCTAATTTTGCACCACAAGTCTATCTAATTTTTTAACTTTTGTGGCAAGTAAATTATTAGATACAAAAATTGAACAGTCTAAATCCAATTAAATTTTAAAAAATGAAAAACCATTATATATTTTAGAAATGTATGATTTAAAAAGGGGAAATTACAGTGGGTTCCAGTTAGCTCAACTGGTAAAATCTCTGATGATTGTATAAGAGATCTGGGGTTCAATCTTCGCCTACACCAAAACTGATTGGTGTCTTGGTCTGATAATAAAGAGCTATTATCAGGAGCGGACGCCATAGGTTGAAATTCTCTCTCAAAAAAAAAAAGGGAAATTACATGTTGCCCACTCGTGGTTTACTCGAAAAACATTTTGCCTACCTGTGGTTTAAAAATTGACACTTTACCCACCTGGGGTAAGTTCTGTTTGTCTCCCGTTACCCATCTCTGTTAAAAGTAAGAGTAAATTTGTATTTTTGCTATCCTTTTATGTCTCTCTCTTCTCAAAACATAAAAATAAAAAAAATCAGCGAAAAGAAAATCTAAAAGTTAAGAGCCTGTTTGGTAGAAGAATTTGAGTAATGTTGTTTGTATTTTTTTGAAATACTTGTGGGTGAAGCTCATTTGGTAAAGAAGTTTAAGTAGTGTTGTTTGTAATTTTTTGAAATAGGTGTGGGTGAAAAAGTGTGTAGAAATATGTGTAATGTTATTTAAAAATTAAAAATGAGTGTTTGAAATACCCTACCAAAAGTGTGTGAAAATGTGTGTAATATTGTTTAAAAACTGAAAATATGTTGCTAAAATACTCTACCAAATAGGCCCTAGGTTTTCTAAAAATTAAAACTTTAGATCTTAAACATGATATTGACCCGTCACATACGATGATTCCAAAGTTGGCTCCGGTAAAAACTATACAACCCCCCTTGTAGGGAGAAGACGAACATCATTGGCAAAAAAAGGTACAATAAATGCCCAAAAACAGTACTAAATCCCCTAGGCTATTCACACATGTCCAATTCCACAACTCATCCAATCTAGAAATTTTGAAACTAACTGGCCACCCATTGGGCTTAAAGCAACGAAAGTGCCCTTTAGATCTTGAATTACATTCAGGGCCAGGACATATTTCAATTTTCAACCAAAACCAACCCCCAATCTCTCAAAGCAATTAAGAATATCTCGTGCCGCTCTCGGGTCTCAGTAATCGTTAAAAACGTGGCACCATTGAGAATGGTATAGCAATTCAAATACAACAGGTGATTAATCTAGGGACCAACTATGAAATCCGTTAGTCACGTATGCATTTTCTGTTAATAATTGACGGTAGAGACCAAATTGATTGCAAATTGAAAATAACAAGGACTAAATTTACTGTTACCAGAATGTAGGGACTAAATTGATTAGGACTCCAAAATATAGAAACCAAAATAGTGTTTTCGCCTAAACATTACAATCCATGATCAAGTTTGCAGAATTGGGTTCTTAAAAGACGGATTTGGATCCAATGCATTGGATGCAATTACCCACTTTTTCTCTCACAAAATATTTTACCACACTCACTTTTTAAATATTTTTTACTTTACTTTATTTAATGGTTGAGATTGAAAGTTTTTTTTTTTTTTTTTTTTTTTTTTTTTTTTTTTTTTTTTTTTTAACTCTTAATCTCAACCATCTAAAGCTATTGCATCAGGGGCAATACTCTAGATCGCAATCCTTAAGCCCTTGTTTGAAAGGGGGAAAATGACAAACCCTAATAAATAATCTATCATTAGAAAGGACATAAAGTTTAATGGCTTAGGTGAGTAGTGGAACATTTGAAATGATAACCAGCTACCAAGATTGTGACACTAAGGTTATGACTCACAATCTGATCAAAATCAAAGTTTGTTATGTCAAAATAGTGCTCCGGGCTCTCACATAAGGGGGTGGGCCCCACACGTGGGTCCCTCCATGGAGCCCACCCCCAATGTGAGAGCTTGGAGCACTACTCTGGGACTATGTAAGTATTTTTCGTTCAAGTTAGGGTCTTCCTGCAAAAACATTACACACACACACTAAACTAACCTATTTTGACAACCCTAAAAAAATATTAAACACTCTAACTTGATAATCATAAGAATTCGAGTTCAACAAAAATAATAGTAATGCATGTTCACAATATTTTCACAAATAAGTTTACAACAAATCATATGTGGTAAGCTAACATCACTTTTTTGATAACCAATAACAGCTTGTCACATAATATTTGTTGTGAAAATATTGTAGACGTAGCATTACTCCAAAAATAATTCTAACCCCTAAGGGCCTAAACATAATCCTTAACCCCTAAGGGCCTAAACATAATCCTTAACCCCTAAGAAAATGGCTTAAATAACAACAATTATTAACTCAAACAAAAACAAGACTAGGCCAAACAACAAGTGAACAAATTAATTCAACAAAAATCCTATTCAAAAACAAAAAATAAAAAATAAAAATACATAATCATTCAAATTTGTAACTCGTTCCACCCATTACATAAAAATAATCGTTAATTTCATTTTTCCTAAAAAAAATGGGTAACAAGAGAAATACCGTAGTCATGAGTTCTCCTTGACGAAGCCGGCAAATATGCTATCTTTAGCTTTGCAGTCACATCAATTTTTCTCTCTTTAGTAACTTGACTCAATTGTAACAAGTATCATCTCTCTCTCTCTCTCTCTCTCTCTCTCTCTCCATTTTTTTCTTCTCTATTATCATTTCATACTCTCTCACTTTATTACTTTCAACTCAACATTCTCAGCCTCTACTTTATCTCCTATCAATCCTTTTTTTCCTTTTCTCTTTGTTAGTAGAAGGAAATTGTAATGCTTTATATATTTGCATTTTTTTTGTGACATTAATATATTTAAGTTATCTCTTTATTAAATTTTGTATCATTGAAGTGTTTTAATGACCACTCTAAAAACAATTTATAGAGTTATCATTGATTTTAAAACGATATTAAAATAGTATAAAATTTTTAAAATTATTTTAATACAATAAAATCATTTTTTTGAAAAAATAATTTTTAATAAGAACATATATAAATTTAATTTTTAGAAAAAGAAACTAAATAGTTTTTTTTTTTCCTCAGTTTCTTTTACCAACCAAAAAAAATACAAGCCACCAAAACAAAAACAAAAATTTTCTTCTCAACAACCAATTAGAACAAATGATTATATATATATATATATATATATATATATTCTTTCACTTACATAGATTTTCTCCCCAACCAAGGAAGATGACTCCATGGCCATGGTAAATGTGAAATTTGATTTTACGTGACACTTGAGTTTTTAAAACTTTTTTCTGATTGTCATGAAAAATTTATAGGGAGGTCAAACAAACTCAACTAGAAAAACAATTTTACAGTCAACATAGAAAATTAAAATCACACTCAAACTTACAAGACACAGTCATATATACTCTCAAATAATCAAGTTATTTGGGCTATAGTCTATGGACTTAAAAGGCACATAAAATCAAGCTTCACCTTTACCATGGCCATGGAGTCATCTTCCTTGATCTCAATTATTTAGTTAAGGAGAAAATGCGAGAAGGTGAAAGAAAATTTTATTTTGTTTTTAGTCATTTGTATCTACTTGGTTGGTGAGGAGAAAATTTTATAAAGTAATGTTCCATCCGCAATAATTTCACAACAAATTCTAGGTAGCAAGTTATTACTTGTGGGTGAAAAAATGGTTTTATTAGTGGGCTTAAATTAAAACCAATAACATTTTTTTTTTTTTTTTTTTTTTTTTTTTGGAGATGAAAAAACCCATAACAATTTATCACCTAATTAATTAAGATTTGTTAAGAAAATATTGTAGACATAGCATTACTAAATTCTATATTATTTTTGGTGGATTATTTATTTGATTGGTGATAAAGTACGAGAAATGGGGATTTTTTTTTTCTTAATCTGTTACTAAAAAGGATGAAAAAGCTTAATGGAGGGACTAGTAGCCAGCTACCAAGGATGTGACGCTAAGGCTATGACGTGCAATCCGATAAAATAAGCAAACGCGTTTATTCTTTGTTATGAGTGTTGTGAACATTCTAGCGTTTTATTCTTTTTCCTTACTTCAATTTTACTTTGTGCCATGTTTGGCTGTTGAGAAATTGAGGGAATATAGAAGAATTTGTGCGCGCCTAAAATGAGGCTATTGGGCCTGACCTCACTTGGGCTCACAACTTATTTGTAAAGTGGGTTTAGGATTTCCTACTTTGGGTTGTTCTCGGCACAAAGACTCAATGAAGCTACCTCTCTCTCTCTTTGAATCACTCTTTTCTCTATATTCTCTATTTCCTTGAGAACCTTTCAACAACCCTTTTCTTCCTCAAACTTCTCATATTTATAGCTCTAAATTAGTGGAGAGATTGTGATTACTTCCATGGTTAGTGCAATGGGAGGTCCAATATCATTAGTCATAAGTGGGTGGTTAGGTGGGAGTGGAACGTGGTGAGAGTGGCCTTGGAACTTGGTTCCCACTCCAGCAAATATGCTCGGCAGCGATGTTCCCTAAGGTACTGCCGGGTATGCTAGGGATCGTGTGTTTTGAACGTCATTCTTTCTTTATTGCTCGGGAATGGTTTGCCGAGCAAGGACCAGGTGGCAAAACTTGGGCCTGCAATTTGTGTGGGTTCGGGTTGGGGTTTTGGGTAAAAAGAGATTGGGGCCATGGGCCAAGCTACTGGGTCAGAATTCAAGGCCCAAATGGATCTTGGTACCTAGGTGCCGTACATTAGCCTCCCCTTGATTCATGCCTGATTGTCGGGAAGAATCAAGGAATCCAAAAGGCACTTGTGTTTGAGAAGCTTAACAGGTGGAAACTTGGGCGGTTTTAGAAACCCATTAATGTGCTCTCAAAAGGCGTGTTGTTCCGGGCCGTTTAGTTCAGCCGTCATCATTACCTGATGGTTCATGAATCGAGGCAGCGCGCGTGTCAGTTGGCATTGGCATCCGTAAAGTTTTTTCGCTAACTGAGCCCCATTACTGTTGATTGGACGTTGCTCACCCCTCTTTAGCCCCTATAAATAGCCCATCACAAATCATTTTTTTACTTTTTCACTCTCCACTTCTCTGAGTTTTCTCTCTGCCATGCATTCGTCTATGCGCTTATTCATCAGTCCAGAGTCCCTTTCTTTCCTAGAGCCCAAAGTAAGTTTTCTACCTCTTCCTTTTACTTCAGCTTCTTTCTTCGAGTTTTTTCCTTCAATTTTAGAGTTTAAGATGGGTTATGGTTTTCTTCTGAACACTAAGGCGTCTTTATCCACATTTAGGCAAAAGTTTGACATTCCTGATGATGTGGAAGTGGCGTATTGCCACAAGAGCGAAATTTCTCTCCACAGAGGGGAAAATACTGCTTTCTTTCCCTTAATGGCGATTCTAGAGGGTGGGGTTAGGTTTCCCGTGGACCCTCTCTTACTTAATACACTTAGGTACTATGGGCTATGCCTTGACCAACTTCCCCCCAATTTTTACCTGGTAGTTAGTTTTGTCAGTAGGTTGAACCAAACATTCGATTTGCAATTAGACCACCATGATATAAACCACATGTACAGTCTGTGTGGGAACAAGAACTATTACTTAAAGGTTAGAGATATGAGGGTACGACTAATATCATGCCTACCTGACTCTAATAGGAACTCAGCCGGGGAGTTGGTCCGGGTGCGCGGCAATTGGTTTGCCTGTGAAATCCCTTGCCCCTTCTCACGGCGTGAAGTAGGTTCATACTGATCTCTAACTTATTTGTCTTTGTTCTATTTATTTGAATACTGACACTGTATTTTATTTTATTATATTTATATATATATATATATATATATATATTTTTTTTTTTTTTTTTTTTTTGTAGACAGTAGAGTGTTAACCCTGGATCTCAGGGTAGTCCACATTAGGGATCTGAATTTTTTACTCAGGTCCGAGATATTTGTTCACTGGGACGGGCAGCTCCGAGCGTCCCACCTAATCCTCGATGTCGAACCTATGTACTCTACCTGGCAACCTTTCAAGCAAGCGCTTTTGGTAGACAGTCCCCTCCTATCCTACATCGACGTTCGGCACGCAAATTTTCTTCCCCCGAGGTTCACAGTAGGAGAAGCTAGGGAACTTGGTCGGTGATACACTTGTTCGGATGAGCTTGCGCCTTTGTGGGACGAATCGGTAGAAAGCGTGTCCCGACGCCTTCAAGAACTTGCTCACGCGCCTGTTGAGAATGAGGCTCCCATTCAAGAAGAGCCCGCCCAACCCGAAGAACCCGTTGAACCCGAGGCTCCCGCTCAGGGAACCGAGCAAGTAGCTATAGAGTTTATTAACTCCTCTGACACCGAATCTGATTGTGGTGGAGACATGGTGATCCGAAATACCATGACCATTGATCGTTTTGTGCTCGGGGCAAGGCAAACCATGCAGTAACAACCACCTCAAGGCCCAGGTCAGACGCCTCCCCCCCAACCGGACGAACCTGAAAGAGGCAACGTATTACCGAGCAGACCATTACAGGTCCGGGCGATGTTGTAACCATGACTCCCCCCCAGCCATCTAAGCGTATTGTCATTCAGGAGCCACAGACTTAGGTTGGGGCAAGCGCGGCGTCTTCCTCCCAAGCAACGCAAGCATGACAGCCCACATTTCAGTTGGACGGCAAGCCACTCCCCACAAAAGCTAGTGTACGGGTATGAGAGAAAGGTGAAGGGGGTCGTGTTGCCTAAAGCTTGGTGCACGGCCTTCTTTTTCCCGAGGACGTGCACGCTTTTAAAGAGGGGACAGAAGAGTCTATGGGAAGGAGGCTGCAATGGCATACTATTGCGGTAATCTTTCATTTACTGATTTCTTACTAACCCTTATATGTATTCTTTTATTGTCATACTGATTACTGCTGCTTCATTAGGCTGCTCAACTGGTCCATATCCTCGATGGGAGGCTAAAGGAACTTTCCAAGGATGCTGACCGGGAGAAGGCTGCTAGGGAGGCGACTGTTAAGACAGCAAAGGACAAGATAAAAGCTGCTGATACTGCCAAGAAGAGAGCTACTACTGTGGAAAAGGCTAAGGCACTGGCAGAGAAGAGGTCCGCAGAACTTGTGGCGAAGCAAAATGAAGCCGATCTAAAGTTAGCCGATGCAGTAAGTCTGAATACCGCTCAAGCCGAGGAACTCGTCGACCTGAGAGTGGCTTTGGAGGCTTGTGAAAACAAGTGGTATAATGAAGGATTTGCAGACACCGAGAATTCCGTGGAGCCGGTTGTGAATGAGGCTCGGAGGTTGGGTTTCGAGGTCGGTTGGTTGGCTACCCTGCAAGCCTTGGGGGTCCCTGAAGACTCTCGTCTTAGGGATCCCGGCCAGATACCCTTCGCGAGCTTTACTCTAGCCGCGCAGAACCCCCCGGCACCTATTAACGAAGAAGAGACAGCAAGCATGAGGGAGTTGGTGGAGTAAATAAACGCTCATGTGGAGTTGGATGATATGGAAGCCACCAGTATCCCCCATGCTGGTGATCAGCCTAGCAAGGACATTCTTTAGCCCACAACAGACCAGCAGCCGACCGAGACTGCTACCCAAACACAACCTGCAAACCCAATGACTTAACTACTAGACCGGACCCTTACCACTTACATTTACTTTTCTTGTCCCTATGTATTTTATCCCTTTCAGTTAATACACCTATGTCACCGGGTTGTGGTGATTGAACAATTATTTTCTTTGCCAGGTTTCACTCATATACAGTCACCGGGTTTTGGTGACGAGACGTTGGTTTCATTTTTGTGCTGACTCTGTTGGAATAAGGTTTATTTGCTGAACATTTGCTTTAATCATACTCATGAATGCTTATTACTGCGTTGTTTTCTTCGTCATGTTCTTCTATTTTCCGTGCATGTATATCTTTCTAATGATTGGGTTTTGAGGATTGCTTCCAGGAAGGCTTGATGGCCGAGGCTGGTTTGAAGGGTAGAATAAGTTAAGCCCTCAACCACTGGAAATCCCACTCAGCATATATTT
This sequence comes from Quercus robur, assembly GCF_932294415.1. Classification (NCBI taxonomy): domain Eukaryota; kingdom Viridiplantae; phylum Streptophyta; class Magnoliopsida; order Fagales; family Fagaceae; genus Quercus; species Quercus robur. The sequence goes on from NC_065542.1 coordinate 26,674,776, forward strand.
GCTCTCTCGAGAAGATGTACGGTAGGCTTCCACTACCCGGGAAGCAGGTTCCTGTCCTTAGGAGATTTTTCAATATAAGGTTTCCACATGCTCAGCGATAATAATCGAACCGGGAAGCAGGTTTCTGTCCTTAGGATATTTTTCAGTATTAGGTTTCCACCTACTCAACGATAATAATCAAACCGAGAAGTAGGTTTCTGTCCTTAGGATATTTTTCAGTATAAGGTTTCTACTTGCTTGGCGATAATAATAGAACCGGGAAGCAGGTTTCTGTCCTTAGGATATTTTTCAGTATAAGGTTTCCACCTGCTCGGCGATAATAATCGAACCAGGAAGCAGGTTTCTGTCTTTAGGATATTTTTCAACAAAAGGTTTCCACCTTCTCGGCGATAATAATCGAACCAGGAAGCAAGTTTCTGTCCGTAAGATATTTTTCAGTATAAGGTTTCCACCTGCTCGGTAATAATAATCGAACCAGGAAGCAGGTTTCCGTCCTTAGGATATTTTTCAGTATAAGGTTTCCACCTGCTCGGCGATAATAATCGAACCGGGAAAAAGGTTTTTGTCCTTAAGATAAGCTGCCCTAGTCTTTTTAGCTTCCTCTATATTTGTTAGCTGGCAATACCAAATAAGTAATAATAAAATCGAATACAACTGCAATGAGAAGCATCATCATCATATTAGCTAATGAAATGTACATATTCGGATTTACACTTTCGCACACAGATAGTCAATGATAAAACTTCTTAAGATTATGGACATTCCATGGACGGGGAAGTGGCCTCTCGTCAAGGTCTTCTAAATAGTACGCTCCCGCGCCCGCAATGGCAGTAACTCTATACGGTCCTTCCTAAGCTTGGGCTAACTTCCCGACATTTGTATCTCGCATACTCCCCACGGCTTTCCTCAGCCCCAAGTCTCCTACACTAAATTCCCTAGTCTTTACATCTCGGTTATAACGTCGGGCAAGTTTTTTCTGGTACTCCGCCAGTCGTATAATTGCCGCTCCTCGGTACTCTTCCAACCAATCCAAACATTCTACCATTAGCTCATTGTTTTGGGTGGGGTCAAATCCTGTGACTCGTGCACTGCATAAGTTCACCTCGGCTGGTATCACGGCTTCTGCCCCGTATGTTAAGGAGAACGAAGTCTCCCCTGTGGACCTCCTAGGGTTTATTCGATAAGCCCACAAAACGTTAGGTAGCTCTTCTACCCACCTTCCCTTTGCACCATCCAATCTTTTCTTCAACCCGTTGACGATTTCCTTGTTAGTAGCTTCAGCTTGGCCATTGCTCTGCGTATACGCTGCAGTGAAATACCTATTTTTGATGTCGAGATCACTACAAAAAGCGCAAAAAGCTTTACTATCAAATTGCAGTCCATTATCTTATATCAGTGAGTCTGACACCCCAAATCTTGTAACTATGTTTTTCCACACAAACTTCTTGATGTCTACATCCCAGATATTAGCTAAAGCCTTGGCTTCTGCCCATTTCGTGAAGTAATCAACTGCCACTAACACGAACTTGCAATTGCCAGTTGCCTAGGGAAATGGACCGAGAATATCTAGCCCCCATTATGTGAATGACCATGGGCTGCTGACGGGATTCAGATGACCTGCTGGCTGGTGGATCAGAGGAGCATGCTTTTGGCATCGTTCACATTTATGCATATATTCGGCGGCATCTTTCTGCATCTATAGCCACCAAAATCCCTGAGTCATCGCTCAATGTACTAATGAGCGCCCCCTTACATGACTGTCACACACCCCATCATGCAACTCGGACAGAAGCTCATTTACTTTCTCGGGGTGCAAGCACGAGAGGTACAGTCCCCCAAAAAACCTCCGGTATAACTTGCAATCTGTTGACAACTAATACCGAGCATCCACTCGACGAATCTTGTTAGCCTCTTTTCCATCATCCGGAACTCGATCTTCGGTCAAGAAGTCAATGATCGGGTCCATCCAACATGGCCTGGTTGCTGAAATCATGGAAACGTCAACCTTGGCTGTACTAACGTTATCTGCCACGCTAATACTTGGCTCCCTTATAAGCTCCATTTTGATTAGCCGAGGCACCTCCTCGGTCATTGACGACGCTAACGTAGCTAAGGAGTCAGCGTGTCTGTTCTACACCCGGCCTACTTGTGCCATTTTTGCCGTGCAAAACTTGTTCATGATTTGCTTTACTGCCTACAAGTATGCTTTCATCCGAGAATCCCGGGCCTCGAAGCTGCCCTAGACTTGATTAACAACCAACCGAGAATCTAAGTAAATCTCTACGTCCCGAGCGCCCATGCCTAAAACGGTCCTCAATCTGGCAAGAAAGGTCTCGTACTCGTCCTCATTATTAGAGGCTTTAAACCCCAATCTAAAAGAATGCTCCAACTGTATTCCTTCCGGAGTGATTATGGCAATTCCAGCACCAGCCCTCATGGCACTCGAAGCACTGTCCACAAACACTCTCCATGGGCGATTCTCTACATGATAGGCCATCTTCCCGTCGTTTTTTGGAGAAAACACCGCAACGAAATCAGCAAGGACCTAGCCCTTCACCAAGCTTCGCGGCCTGTACCGTATGTCAAAGGAACCTAGCCGGGTCCCCTATTTAGATATTCGGCTAGTGAAGTCTGATCTCTTAAACAATGACTGCAAACGATACTCGGTCAGGAAAAATACAGTATGAGCCTGAAAATAATGCGGCAGCTTCCTTGTAGTATGCACTAGGGCTAACACCAGCTTCTCCAAGGGTAGGTATCTTGTCTTGGCATCAACCAAGGTTTTGCTGACGTAATACACTGGTTGCTGTATTCCTCGGTCCCTTAGCAGTACGACACTCACGGCATGATCGGACACTGAGAGGTACATGAATAAATCCTCCCCAGACTCCGGGGCTGTTAACATGGGCGCTTGCATCAAATAATCCTTCAAATCTCGAAAGGCTCTGTCACACTCCTCATTCCACTGAAATTCTTTCCACTTTTTCAGAAGTTGATAGAATGGTTGGTAGCGATCGGCGAATTTGGAGATGAACCGGTTAAGTGCAGCTAACATCCCGGTCAATACTTGCACTTCTTTCGGATTGCTCAGCGGCTTGAGGCGATTCACGGCTTCAATCTGATCAGGGTTGGCCTCTATTCCCTGATTAGTGATCAGATACCCCAGGAACTTACCAACCCCCACACCAAAAGTGCACTTCTCAGCATTCAAGCGCAACTTGTGTTGCCGAAGTACCTCAAACACTCCCTGAAGATCTTCTACATGCCGTGCTTCCTGTTTACTTTTCACTACCATGTCGTCGATGTATACTTCAATCGTACACCCTATTTTATCCCGAAACATCCTCGTCATTATCCGTTGGTATGTGAGCCCGGCATTTTTTAATCTAAATGGCATCACATTATAATGATAGTTGGCATCCTGGGAAATGAATGCTGTCTTTTCTCGGTCCTTGGGTGCCAGGGCAATCTGATGATACTCCTGAAAGGCATCCAAGAAACTCATCTTTAGGTGTCCATACGTGGCATCTACCAACTGGTCGATCTTCGGCATAAGGAATGGGTCTTTTGGGCATGCCCAGTTTAAATCCGTAAGATCTACACAAACCCTCCACTTGCCATTTTTCTTCTTCACTATCACAATATTTGCTAGCCACTCCGGGAAGAAAATCTCCTTTATCACCCTAACTTCCTTCAGCCTTTAAACTTCCAACTTTACCGTGTCAACATGCTCCTTGGCCACTCTCTTTGGCTTCTTCTGCTTAGGAGGGAATGATGGGTCCACGTTAAGTTTATAGACAATGAACTCAGGGTCCACCCCGGGCACCTCATACGGACTCCATGCAAACACATCCACGTTCTGCATAAGAAATAACAACATTTCTACCTTATCTTGGTTCTTCATGCTCATTTCTATTTAAAAATACCTGTCAGTATCCGGTAATATTTTAACCTTCATCAGCTTCTCGGCACAACCAGCCCCCATTTCTTCTTGGGGCTCCTGTAATTGCTATAACGATGTCTCCTCGGTGGTTTCCTTCTGTTCATCTTGCTTGCCATTCCAACTAACTGCAGCAACTAGGCATTGCCTAGCCACTTGTTGGCTTCCTGTTCGATAGGAAATTTAACCTTCACGTGCAAGGTGGACGAAACAGCCCCCATTGCGTGAATCCACGGCCTTCCCAAGATCGCCGTGTATGGGGAGAACAAACAGACTACTATGAAGGTCACCATCACCTCCTTACCTTCCATATTTACAGGAAGGGAAATCTGACCCCCGGGAATCACCACCCTTCCATCAAACGGGACCAACGGCGTATCATACTTCATCAAGTCCTGATTCTTTAATCCGAGCCCTTCGAATAGGTCCGGGAACATTACGTCGACCCCGTTTCCCTAGTCTACCATCACCCTTTTCACTAAGAAGCCACTTATCTGTGCCGTCACTACCGCCGCATCATCGTGCGGCTGAATCGTTCCCTCCAGATCCTCCTCGTCAAAAGCGATGGGCCCCCGACCAACTTTTATTTTCTTCTTAGGAGGTTGTTCTCATGAGCAATTTTCCATGGGTGCCACTGTCAACACCCCTCTTCTGGTTATAGTCATACCCTCGGGGCATCATGGATGACCTCAATCACCCCTAATGGCAGTGGGAGAGGGTTCCCTTTTTGCTGAGCACCATGACCGACACCCCGGTTTCCGAAATCCACTATGAACTCTTTCAAATATCCGGCCTTCACCAGTTGCCCTAGATGATCTTTTAATACCCGGCATTGCTCGGTGGTGTGCCCCTTATCCCTGTGGTATGTACAATACAAGTTTTGGTTCCTCCGAGACGGGTCACCCCCCATCTTGTTCGACCACCTGAAGAACGGTTCCTTCTTAATCCGGCCTATGATCTTGTGTACCGACTCCTTGAACGCCACGTTCACCCCCCCCATTTGTGCTTCCAGTTCCTACATCCTCAAATCCTTCCGTGGTCTTGGGGGAAAAACGCCCTGCCAGGAACGATTTAGTAACGAGGCCTTGCCCTTACTCTGCAGCCGATCATCCTCAAGGCATTTATACTCCTCAATACGCCTCATAAGTTGCCTCATATCCTCGGGTGGCCTTTTTGTTAACGACTCCTGTAGTTCAGAATCCTCGGGCAGTCCCATCCTGAAAGTGCTTGCTGCAATCTTCTCGTTACCCCTACCAATTTCATTGTAAAGCTCCCAATACCGACTAGCATAACTCCGAAGGGTTTCGCCGACCATCATCTTCATGGACAGTAACGCGTCCACCAATTGTGGCACCCGGCTGCATGTCACAAACCTAGCACCGAATTCCTGGATCAGCTCAGTAAAACTGTTAATGGAACCTTTTCGCAACCCATTAAACCATCTTAACACCATGGGCCCAAGGCTTTAGGGAAACACCTTACACATCAGCGCATCATTGTTTGTGTGCAAGACATCATATGGATATAATGACTGACGTGCTCTACCGGGTCCGTTTTCCCATCGTAGGAGTTAAATGGTGGCCGTGTAAATCTGCTCGGCATTGGGGCCCGTTCAATGTCATTTGAGAACGGCGATCGAGTGGCTCTTCGTAAGGCGCGACTCATAGCATCCATAGCAACGTTGTAAGGCTATTGCTCCTCTGGAGAATCTAAACCTCGGTCAGCATACCCGCATGAACATGAACGGTCCCGATGTCGACGCGACTCTCGAGAATGGGAACGGTTCCTACATCGACCTAATTCTTGGGAAAGTGAACGATCCCGGCGTGGACGGGAATCGGACTGGCTGGATCCCTCCCCACATCGATTTCCCACACTAGCATCCCTCCTTTCTCGGTCATCTCGGTCCCTTCTCTAGCGCCTACCTCTTGCCTCCAACTCCAAATCTCTCACCAGCCTGCGCAACCGCTCCAACTCTTGATCTCTCTCGTTAAATTGTCCGTGCCCCGAGGCACTTGACATTGTTCGGTGAGTTTGATATAACCCCTCCCCAAGGCCAGATTATTCCTCTTCTCGCTCACACTCCCTATCCTCACGTCTTTTATGTCTTCTCTCCCACCATGTGGATTCCCGAGAAGGCCCCACAGATTCGCTTTCAGTGTGGCCTCCTGGACGTCCTTCAGAGATTTTCCTGTGCATGAGTCTCAGTCGAACTACAGTTTTGTAGGAGATTCCCACAAACGGCGCCAATTGTGCACGCCTAAAATGAGGCTATTGGGCCTGACCTCACCTGAGCTCACAACTTATTTGTAAAGTGGGTCTAGGATTTCCTACTTTGGGTTGTTCTCAGCACAGAAACTCAATGAAACTGCCTCTCTCTCTCTCTTTGAATCAATCTTTTCTCTCTATTCTCTATTTCCTTGAGAATCTTTTAACAACCCTTTTCTTCCTCCAACTTCTCATATTTATAGCTCTAAATTAGTGGAGAAACTATGATTACTTACATGGTTAGTGCAATGGGAGGTCCAATATCATTTGTCGTAAGTGGGTGATTAGGTGGGAGTGGAACGTGGTGAGAATGGCTTTGGAACTTGGTTCCCATTCTAGCAAATATGCTCGGCAGCGATGTTCCTAAGGTACAGCCGAGTATGCTAGGGATGGTGTGTTTTGAACGTCATTCTTTCTTTATTGCTCGAGAATGGTTTGCCAAGCAAGGATCAAGTGGCAAAACTTGGGCCTGTAATTTGTGTGGGTTTAGGCTGGGGTTTTTGGTAAAAAGAGACTGGAGCCATGGGCCAAGCTGCTGGGTCAGAATTTTAGGCCCAAATGGATCTGGGTACCACGGTGCCGTACAGAATCCAATCCCATGGAATGAATGTTTTAAACTTTTGGCTTTAGATATTGGCTTTTATACCATATATGAAGTTCAAGTTATCCTTACCATGAAAAAATCTTATTTTCACAACTATAGGTAATAATTGATAGTATAAAGGCTTGTCAATCTAATTTTTGACAGTAATAATAATTGACATTTGTTCTAGCAAACGTGTGTGCATTTTAATATAATTTTGAATACAGTTAATGATGCAATGGTGGATATTGGATAGTTGTTAGATTACCCTAAAGTAGTTAGACATTAGATTTCTATTGATGAACAATAACTTAGTGATTTTGTGTTATGATTCAGATAAACTTGGAAGGAATTTGCATTTTGAAAGACGCTTGAAGTAGTGGAAGTCTCGGCTTGCTAAAGATGAGGATGAGCAATAGGCTAAGGATGAGGACCAGCAAGTTGAACATGAAGAAGCTATCATTATTGGCTTTGAATGAGATGGATTCATTAGTTAGAGATAGAAATTATTAATAGCTTATTTCCTAGACTTTCTACAGTGTAGAAGATAGGATTGGGTTGTTTGCTAGGTGTATGAGTTTAATTTTATTCAACCTCTTCCTTATTGCAAGAAGATTGTCCACCTGTTTCTTAGTTTTTTCCTTATAGCAAGAAGTAATCAAATGACTGTTGCATTACATTAATTTTTAATAATTGAATACTCTAATAACCAATGTGCTTCTCTCTTTGCTCATCAAAAAGAAAAGAAAAAAAAAAACTATTGAGTCTCAAAAAAAAAAAAAAAAAAGAGTTAGGAAAATATCAAATAACGACCAAAAAAACAATAATGAATGTATATGTTTAAACAGAAAATAAATAAATGTACAATCTCATTTTGTTGAATAGTAGAATTTTATCCTATTTGGTTTCTACAGGACCAGCGTACCAAAGTATTTCACACTGCTAACTAATTAATGTTGGGTTTTATTAACGTGTTATATATTAGTAAACCATTTTAAGAAATATTTTGTGGAAAAATAAAAAAGTTGCCAACTTTTTTAACAATTTTTTCAATTCTCCATAAAATATTTTCAAAAATGAATTATTAATGTGTACCCTAAAGGCATACATTAACTAGACCCATCAATGTTTGTGATTATCCAATAATTTTCAGTGAGAAGTGGTTGAAAAATATAAGATATTTTAGTACAATAAACACCTATCCCCTCTCTCATATAATATCACAACCGTGAATATTTAGAAAAAAAAAATACTAATAATACTATAAATTTTACATATAATATTTACAAATCTGAAGAAGTGGGTCTCACATAATAATTGAGTTATTCTAGGAGACTAGTACCACAATTTTCATCAGTAAATAAAAAAAATTTTTAAAAAAAGTTTGACTTACTTTCAGTACTTTTTTTTTTTTTGGAGAAAACAATCAACAATATATTATTAAGGAAGGCTATTCAAATCAGCCTAGATGACAGATAAAAGGTCTGGTGGAACATCTTCCATCCAGACGGACAAAGGGGAGAATGAGATTGCTTTTCTAGCTAGTAAATGAGCAACCTTATTACAATGTCTTTGGATGTGTGTAGCTCTAAAGCAAGTGAAGCGCGAAGCAAGAAAAATAATATCATTGATAATGTGACCAAAGGGCGCCAAAGACCTGCTGCAACTGTTCAAGAGCTTGATCAAGACTTCGGAGTCTCCTTCAAGGACGATGTTTTCAAATCCTAGTTCCAGTGCAAACTCCATAGCTCGACGTGCTGCCAAAGTTTCCACTTCGATGATTGTGGTCGGCAGACAAACAACTTCAGACAGCGAGGCCATCACTAAACCATCATGGTTCCGTATGACTACTCCCAGACCAACTCTGTTTTCGCGTTCAAAAAGTGCGCCGTCGAAGTTAACCTTGTAGCCAATGAAAGGTGGAGGTGTCCATGCTGTCACTGTCTGTTTCGGCGTTGCTGTTACTGTTGTAGGATCGGGTAAGCAGCCCAAATTGAGATCACGAGCCCTGTTCAGCACTTGCTCCAGCGGGATAGAGGGTTTCCCAAGCCTGATATTGTTCCTTCTATTCCACAAAGTCCAAGCCATTGATGAGAACAGCTCCGGGTCCCTACCATCTACACAAATAACAAACATTATATCTAAAAAACTACTGCATTGCTTGATGGTGCTATGACACCATAGAGAGGTACTCTGCCAGAGATTCTCCAATTTTGGGCAGTGATATAAGGCATAGGCTGAGTCTTCAGTGTGCAGATTACACAGCTCACACACATCACTAGTAACCACTTGGCGTTTAAGCTAATTCGTCTTGGTGGGCAGCGCATTCTTGCACGCATGCCATACCAAGTGTTTGACCTTCCCAAGAACTTTTAACCCCCAAATCTTCTTCCAAAGGGGTTGTAGTTTGGTACCATTCGAGGATCCAGGTTCACTAGCCGTGTACTGTTTCTGCAGAAATTTATAACCTATTTGAACTGTATACTCTCCGTCCGGGCTAAAAGGCCATATCAAAACATCCTCTTGAATAGAACGGCAAAGAGGTATGTTCTTGATGATATTAGCTTCCCACTCAAAGAAATAGGAGTCAATGAATTCCCCTTTCCACTCTCGGCTGGTCTGATCAATCAAGGTGCTAACCATGGCATTATTATTTGCTACAATAGCAGGGGAGATGATTTTGTTATTGACCGCCCCTGGCAGCCACCTATCATTCCATATATGAACTGAATTGCCATTCACAATCCGCCAAACAGCCCCTCTTTTAATTACATCTCGACCCCTAAGGATACTCCTCCACACAAACGAAGCGTTACTTGATTCTTTTGCTTCCATAATACTACAATCCGGGAAAAACCGTGCCTTGAAGACCTGATAAAATAAGGAGTGATGATCATGGAGGAGTCGCCAAGTGTGTTTGGCCAAGAGTGCATCATTAAACCGAGAGAGGTCCTTAAAGCCCATACCACCTTGTGACTTTGGTTTGCACAACTCTTGCCACTTTACCCAATGTATCTTCCTAGCATCTCCACGTTGCCCCCAATAGAATTTCTGGATCAAAGCTTCAATCTCATGACAAAGAGTGATTGGTAGCTTGAAACAAGACATCGTATAGGTAGGGAGTGCTTGTGCAACAGCTTTGAGTAAAATTTCTTGCCCCGCCTGTAATAGTAGTTTAGCTTCCCATCCTTGCAATTTCTTCCAAATTCTTTGCTTTAGATTGGCAAAACTCTCCTTTTTCTTTCTACCCACAAAAGAAGGTAGACCTAAATACTTTTCATATTGTTGAACCACCTGTACCCCAAGAGCCTCTTTGATCACCTCTTGCACATCATATGAGGTTGATTTACTGAAAAAGAGTTATTTTAGCCCTATTAATTTGCTGCCCTGAGGCTCTCTCATAGGTCGCCAAAATCTCAAGCAACTTTAAGCATTCATCTTCTTTAGCCCTGCAAAAAATAAAGCTATCGTCTACAAAGAGAAGATGTGTTAGTTTAGGGCCATTTCGGCATAAAGAAACACCCTTAATATCCCCATTGCTTGCTGCCTTTTTTATTAGCCCATGAAGTCCCTTGGTACACATAAGGAAGAGGTAGGGAGAGAGAGGATCGCCTTGCTGTAGGCCCCTACTTGCCTTGATATTTTCATGAGGCTCACCGTTAATTAGAATAGAGTAGGAGGCTATAGTAATACATTCCATCATTAGATCCACCCAACAATTATTAAAACCCATCTTTCTCATCACTTTCTCTATAAACTCTCACTCCACTCTATCATAGGCCTTACTCATGTCAAGTTTTAGAGTCATGTACCCTATCTTACCTGCACAGTGATTTCTCATGTAGTGCAAAGTTTCAAACGCTACCATGATATTATCTGTAATCAAACGATCAGAGAGGAAGCACTTTGATGCTCTGAAATAAGCTGTGGCATTATTTTCTTCAACCTGTTTGCCAAGACTTTAGAAAACATCCTGTATAGAACATTACTCAGATTGATTGGCCTAAATTGTGACACTGACTCTGGATTTTTCACTTTAGGGATTAAAGTAACAAAAGAATGACCAAGGGTAGCAGGTAAAGAACCCGAATTCAAAAAGTGCAAAACAGATTGTGTAACATCATTACCAAGTAGAGGCCAATAACTTTGATAGAACAAAGGGGGCATACTGTCAGGGTCGGGGGGCCTTTAAGGGGGCCATTTGTTTCAAGGCTACTTCCACCTCCAAAGCTGTAAATTCAGAAGTTAAGCTTGCATTCATCTCAGCAGTGACTACCTCAGGAATAACATCTATAACTTCTTCCAAGTGATCAGGTCTGTTTGAAGTGAACAAATTCGTGTAGAAGTCTACAATAGTATCCCTGATTTGTTACTGATTTGTGCACCAATTACCGTCAGCATCATGGAGTCTAGTGATGTAATTTCTTCATCGTCTTTGGGAAGCCTTACTATGAAAAAACCTTGTGTTTTTGTCCCCATCTTTTGACCACAAAATTCTGGATCTTTGCCGCCACATAGTGGCTTCTTTATCAAGCAGCAAGTTTATCTCCTCTTGCAAAGTTTTCATAGGTCTTGGGTCTCCTCCACTGATAGCTCTTCTCTCTACCTTAGATAATTCTTTTCTTTTCCTCTCAATCTCACGTTTGACATTTCCAAAAGCTTGCCTGCTCCAACGTGTAAGTGCCTTACCACAATGATCTATCTTGGTGACAATTTTTGTGTCCCACGGCTCCTCCGTATGTTTTCTCCAAACTGCTTCTATAGTATTTGTGCATCCACTATCCTTCATCCACATTTGTTCAAAACGAAAGGGCTTTTGAAAACCACACTCCATCTTTTCAGGGACAATCCACAAAGCCTTATGGTCCGAGGTAGTGACATCCAAGTGATGAATTTTAGTCCCCAGGAACATTGAAAACCAGTCATTAGTAGCAACCACTCGATCTAGTCTCTCCCAAACTGTATAGTCTGCATAGTGCTTGTGCCATGTAAACGGTGCACCAACAAAACCCATATCCATGAACCCATAGTCATCAAGTACCTCTCTTAAAGGTTGCATCTGGTTATGCGGTCTGGTCCATCCTCCTAACTTCTCGGACTGTCTTGTAATTTCGTTAAAGTCGCCTGCACAAATCCATGGCGAGTTGCTACAAGATTTTAAGGTATGGTGTTTTGCCCATGATTCATATCTAAATCTCGCATCTGGTTCCCGTAGAAGGCTATAAATCTCCACTCATTGTCTTTACCCTTATTAATCGTGGAATCAATATGATTTGGAGAGAAAGTCTCCACTGATAAGTCAAAATCTTCCTTCCAAAAAATCACCACAACAGCACCACAACCCGGTCCCACCTTCTCTCATTACACCCACAAGTCCCACAAATTTTCAATATGAATTTTTTTTTTATTTTAACGAGAGATTGTCATATTACTCACTAACTACATAAAAAGTGGAGATTAAAATACACTACCACTAGTGGTAGTGTATATTTAAACAAAAGAAAATATCCAGTTTAAAGTACTTAAAGTAAACTAAACTTAAAAAAAAAGTACCACAATTTTTTGCCATAAACAATTTTGATTGACAAATTATTTAGTTACTGTTTATCACTTTCATATATATATATATATATATATATATATTTTTTTTTTTTTTTTTTTCCCGCTCCACCGTTCATAGCCAACAACATCAAGGTCACGCCAAAAATTATGTCCACAAGTAAAGATTTCCATTTGGAAGGATAGAGATAGCAAAAGGGCCGGCCCAACAAAATTTGGGGCCTAAAGCGAAAATTTTATAGGGGCCTTTTTATATGTAAACATTAATTAAATAAATTGATATACTACTAATTAAATTAAGACTAATTTGATGTAAATATAGAAATTGATGAATAATATTAATTAAACTAAGGTTAATTTCATACAGATGATTGAATATCATAGTTGAAACATAAATTTAAACAAAAAGAACTAAAAATTTTTTTTTTTTTTTAAAAAAGAAACTTACTTTAACTTGGATATATGACTATGCATAGTTAAGTATAGTTCTAATCTAAATTTTAATTTTATATATTCATTTTAAGAGAAAGAGATAAATAGATATTATTCGGTATGTAGCTTTGTAGGAGATTAGTTTACAAAAATTAAGATCTCAAATTATTAGAGGAGATTAATCATTGATGATCTATCACATTTGCAGCATTTATTTTTTTGAAACATTTTAGGGTTTCAATTGGTTTAAATTTCTACTGGTCTCCTATTTTGGAAGCCTTGTTAGAAATGAAAAAGAAAAATACTAAAGATACTACAAAATATTCACAATATAATATGATAATGATTGTAATTGATGAATTTTAACAACTTAATTTATTTGTGTTTGAATTACTTTTTTATATGATTGGTGACATGTCAGTTAAACTTAAACTTAAACCTATAGTAAAATTTGTGGTATCTTTAACATCACTCTTAAAAAAAGTATTAATTATTTAAAAATGTTATATTTTTATAAAATTTTGGGTCTTTATGGAGGGGGATGGGGCCTTTTTTTAGTAGGGAACTTTTTTTTTTTGGTTGTGGGGCCTTAGGCCTAGGCCTAAGTTGCCTAGATCAAGGGCCGGCCCTGGATAGCAAAATAGGTAGGTGCATGGAGAACCAAGAGATAGACACACTGAATCAAATTGTGCACTCAATTGATATTTTACTAGTTTCTCAAAAAAAAAAAAAAAAAAAAAAAAAATTCCGAATATCATGGCATCCCAGAGGAGCGGTGTTTCTTTCAGTGTGTAGTGTGTGCACACTGTGAAAGAGTTTCAGCAACTAGCTAGCTTTCATGTACAGTACTACAGTGGATCACAAGATTCACAACCAATGAAAGCCGCCACAACCACCTCTGGACTGAATAAAGTTCATGTGAATGGTGCAATTTTTTCGCAAGATAGATCGTCAGGTGTAGAGTAGTCATTAACAATATATAAGGACAATAGGGTAGTTTCCGCAATGAGCAGAAGGGGAAAGGGTACTTTTTTTTGAAGGATGTGACATTTAATAATGTACTGATATTAACCAGGGTGTTCTGCTTCTGGCGACGTGTGGGCCAAATATGCACACAAATAAAGAACTTGCGAAGACTTTGATTAAAGAAGAACTGAGGATTGGGTTTGTCGTTACATGCTTTTAATGCTATACATATTAGAATTATGTAATATATTAATTTTTTTTAATGTTATTATAATTTAAAATTATAAAATATATCACATTATTTTAATTTTATCACTTTTTAAAATAATTTAATATCATATTATTGTATTAAAATTATATTAATGTAAAATTATAATAACGTAATATTCTAGCATAATATAACATCATAGTGAACTAGCTTGTAAAATATCATGAATATTTTTTTAAAGAACTAGGCATTACTAGTGCAGTAAGGAAGACGTAATTAACTTTTAGCCCATAAAACACATTCATCAATGGAAAACAATACATTATTGTCAAAAATATCGTCCAAATGAAAAGGAAAAAGGGAAAAAGAAAACATTGACTAAACAGTTTTGGATAACATAGGGAATTAAAGAAAGAGGACATGTGTTAACCAATGGCTTTACCAACTATTTTTCTTATGACTTCGACTAGTATAATTGTCAAACTAGACCTTCAAGTCCACATCCTTACGTATCAATAATTAATCACATCGATTTTTGTTTACTGGAATGGGTTGAATAAGTAATGACAAAATATGACCCTTAGTTTCTTGGTTCCCAGCACCGTGTCCATCTCCATGTTGATACATGAATTGGGCCATCCTTGCAACGTTGAACGAAATATCTATATATGTTTGAGAGAAGGGAGAACTTGCAACTCGGACTTCATTCATCTTCTTGCATGTTGCACTGATCATACACCTTATGTACTCACGAGCATCTTCTTCACTAGCACCAGTTTCATTCATGTAGCATTGGATCGCTTTGGGGACATCACCTCTTTTTATCTCATCCTAAGTTTCCATGTACATATAAACATATGTTAGCATGTTAGTATGAAGTATTAGAAAGAATTCATAATAAAACTAAGCTAGTATAGTTTGTGCACAAGGATTCTATTGAAATTAATAGGGAATCCATTTCATGGCTCATATTTTATTTCTTATATCTAATTGTGTACATATTGTCACATTATTTATTTTCTTAAAATTTCATATGCCTTTAAATTTGTAATATTTAATATTATGAACTATAAAATAGATCCATTTATATACCGTAGATGTTCCAAGATCATCTGCAAGTCGTAAAATCAATGATGACCAACGGATCATGTTAGGGTACTCTTCCAAGCAATCCAAGGCTTCACTTGTTAGTGGATTTGTGACACAAAAATAAGCCTGCACCATTAAATTTGGTCCTGATATTGATATCCATGCATTCTCAATGTATTCTTGAAGGCTTGGAGTATATCCGTTGTGGTACCACTTTGCCTCCAACAAATAAGTTCTACATAAATCAGCCCACTAAAAAAAAATTATAGTGAAACAATGAATTTGAATTAGTATAACACACAACGAGTTTAAGAGAAAAATGTTAAGGATCAATATTGATGAATTTAGAAATTAAGTCCATACCACTTTTTTAAGGTAACAAATGATGTTGAATCCTTGTTCCTTAAGGATATCAAAAGCCAATTCATTAACTGAATTGTGTAGAGCAAAGAAACACAACTTCATATATTCTGGGAGCCCATCCATTGCGTTGATATCCCATCTAGAATCATACGGAGTACCGTTAACATTAAGTCTATATGTTAGAGATAGCTTTAAAGCATTCGAGACATAGCCTCATTGATGTTACAAACCTCTCAACAGCATTTGTGAAGCACTCCAGTTCATCCAAAGTGCCATATACATCATAAATATCATCTATTACTGTTATTAGTGCACCGAACTTTGCTATTGTTCTCCTAAAATATCCAAATTGTGGCTGAAACATTACTCCCATTGTCCATAAGAGACACTCCATTGGCCTATCCCTCACAAAATTCAAATTTTCTGCAAGGCCTGTGCTCTTCCACGACCTTTGTTTGAACAAAAGAAGAATACATGAGTGTTATAATTAATTATAGCAATTAATGCGTCTTTCAAGTTTAGTAAATTAAACAAAAGCTTAAAACCTAAGGTTATTAACTTATTTCTTATTTATATTTTTTATATATTGACTTCAATGTTGAACATTTATCTAGTTATCGTTATTTACTTTTTTTGAATCTTAATTTGCATTATGAACATCATAATATGATTTAATGATTAGAGATTTACTTTAATATTCATTATTACTCTTAAATTAATATATTCTTAACATATATATATATATATATATATAAATTCACATATCCCCAGTATATCGTATACTAGTTTTTCTACTTGTATCCAAACGTACCCATGCTTCTTAGTTTTTACCTTGACAATTCTTTTAGATCTTCTTGGTGGGTTGCTTGTACCATGTTGAAATCCAATTCTGCAAGCTCAAGCAAGATAGTGTTCATGTCTTCTCTTCTTCTATATATATCAATGAACCACCTTGCTTCCAACCTAAGCATCCTCCAATGTAGTGGAACCTCCAAGGAATGGCTCACTAAAGTAGAAAGATTTTTATCTTTATTCTTCTTGACATATACTTTCAGATGTTTTGTTGAGAATTCTCTTGCATCTTCTAAGATATTTTCATTTTCTATAGAAAGGAATGAGGCTTCATACAAGGATAGCATACCCTTCGTATCCTCGCAAAGGCATGCTTTGAAATTTCCTCTCTCATCCATGAAACTATTGAAAACTTCTATGAAGACCAACAAAATAATGTTAACTATAAATGAAGGATTAGGCATTAAAAATTTGATACTAGTTTTTCGATATTATATTTATAGGTTTTCTAATTAAATTTAACTATATATATATAGATGCATTAATCAACAATGTTATTTTTTCTAAATACATTAAATTCAACCATATAATTTATTGATCAAAATGACCACATGCATAGTTGAATTTAATTGGATAACCTAAGTTACAAAATCTAAGAAACTATACTTCATTTTTATCTTAGGCATAAACAGTAAACACCTACTTGTCAATTTTTTTTTTAATATGCTTTAATACCTTGAGACACAATATATCCATGTTGTCTTAAGAGTCTAAATTTAAGAGCTGTGGCATATAAATTCTTCGTCTTCCACGTGTCAGTATCACTACCATGGTCAATATTGTTGTAAAGTCCTTCTAATATTCTCTTTATTTCTCCCTCAAAGTGATAAGATATTCCCAATCTCTGCAAGATATCTATCAGCTCGAGTTGCTCTATAGGATCCACCACTTTGTGAAGCATCATCCTCACTTGTTCCTTTAACATATTATTTTGTCTAGTGCATGATTCCCCCTACATCACAAGTTTGTCATTAATGGGTATAATCAGTTTCCATTATTAACAATTACTATCACTAGAAAAATTAACAAATGAAAACAGTAACACAAGCGTACCGTATATTCATTTCTCAATGACTGAATGTAGTTATAGTGCCAATCGGTAGGTTGGTAATTTGCTGATCGCCGCAAAGTAGTGGGACTATTTGATATTTTGCTGGCTGGCATGCATTGGACAACGATGCCACTTCTGGATTTTACAAGTGAGATAGGACCTTTAGATGGGATAGGTGGTCGTCTATTGAAATTGCAGATAGGGAGTGAAGCAAGTTGGTTAAGAGCCATTGACTCAGGTCTTTGGTGAAGCTACTACGTTTTTGAGTTGAATGGGTTACTTGGGAACATATTACTTCACATGGACACCTTTATATAGCCCTTGCACCTTGACTAGGGTTATAAATTAACTGTTGGGTTTGGTCAAGAAAGAAATTCATTTACTTACCAAACGAGCTATGTTTTAATATAATATGTTTTTTTATATTTTTTAAAAATCTTTTTTCAATATGAAATCAGAAATTTGATAATTATATAGTTATTAATAGACATTGATTATGATTATGTTTGTATATAGAATTATATATTCTAGCATTAAATATTTATTATTATTGTTTTTTATATGGAATTCTAGTTTACATGGTAAGAAATTTTAGTCCCTAATATTTTAGTGCTTAAAGTTTCTCAAAAGAAAAAGTCCTCAAAGTTTTAAATTTGCCTATTCCGGCACTCCCCCTTCATTTTATTAACAAAATTTTTAAATTGTCAATAAATTATACATTTTTTAAAAGGCTAAATAAATTTTACTTAATTGGTCCTTTGACCTGTTTTTTTTTTTTTAATAGAAAAAAGGATAATTTAAAATAATAATGTCTTTTTTTTTTTCTTTTCATATTTAATTTTCTTGCCATATAGAACTCATTAATCTTAAGAGCTTTAAAACATATGTTTCTAAAAATTTCATGTAAATCTCTTTAGTAAATGCTTTTTCTTTTCATTTTCCATTAGAAGAAAATATAAGATGACTTTTATTGTTTAGGACGTGTTCTATTTTGCCATCCATGAACAAAATAAAAATTATTCATTTAGCATTGTTTTTATTATTATTATTATTTTTTTGTACTGCATTTTATCTTTTAAGACAAATAAAAGTGGCATTTATTATTTAATTATCCAAAAATAATTTATATACAATTTATGTTTATTAAAAATATTATCATACTCTAATGTGTAATCTTCAATTTATTAAAAAGAAAATCCATGATTTAAAATGTTTAAAGAATATTAAGTGTGATTATTATAATATAAGTGATAACTACCCAATGACTTAAGGAAAGAAAATACATGTCTTGAATTATATAAAATTTGTTCTAAAAAAATTATATAAAATTCAGTTGATGAAATTTTCTTAAACAACAACAATAAAAAAAGAAGCCTTAGTCCTAAAATAATAAATAATAAATCTTTTTTTATAGGCATAAATCATGTTAAAACATATTTGAAGTACACACATATATTTGATAAGTATAAATTATATGTGTGTGTGGAACCAAAACTATTGATATATATTAATTTGACGCCCTCTAGAAAATATTTCTAACCCAACCACTAGTTTAAAAAATGAATGCTATTAATTCTTCCGTTTATAATCCATTAATTTCCTTATACGAGAGAGAGAGAGAGGTTTGTATTTTATTATGACATAACAATTGAGGTTTTATAAAAAATTTACACAATAACAGGCAAATCACTCATCGAGGGTGACAGAAACAAGAAAGCCACTGGAAAGTATTGACTAAAATACGAGTCGATTTTCAGCCAATTTTACTCTATTTTCTTTCCTTCTCCTTCCATCCAAACTAAGCATTATAGTAGTAAATCCCAAGCCACAAAGACCTAAGCAATGGGAATCGCCACCACCACTGACAAACTGCTACAAACTATTGGTGAGCTCCGGGGATCAAAAGAGAGACCGGGGTTTGCAAAGGCTGTGGGTGTACTGTGTACAGTATGTAGTGATGCCTGTAATCATAATTATAGAAGCATGCGAAACTGAGGAGGATGACCAATCAAAGTACAGCAATTGATATAACGTTGGAAGTGTGAATGGAATTGGGAGAACTGCGTCACTGATCGATGGGAGATATTCAACACCAACAAATACTTTTAGAGAAATATGCACGCACAACTGAGAAAGAATAGATTTGTTAGAGGAGCACCCTGACTTGCTTCAAGGCGTTGTGTAAATGTATTATGATATACTTCATTTTGATAATTAATTAAATTTTTATATCTGGGTTATCAAAAATAAATAAATATCTTTGAAACTTTGTTATGAATGTGCAAATGGGTGAGTGATTTTTCATTTTTTATAAATTTTTTTTTTTTTTTTTTTGTAATAAAAACACTCATTAATCACATTATTGGTGGAGCCAGGATTTCAGCTTAAGGGGACAACATTAAAAGACAATAATAAAAAATTTGATCTTTATATTCGTTGAACCATGTTGAATTAGATCAACACTTTATTTTTTCAAATTCTCTTTGTGGAAAAGTATGGTCAACTAGTTGACAAGGTTCACATTGTAGATATGTTCTCCAAACTTGATCTATATCTTTAGGATGGTAATAAAAAAATTTCTTCTTAAAGAAGAATCCGAAGGATGATTTGCAAAATCTACCTCAATATAAGTTTGTTTAGAATTCTCAGGACTCATTATTACATTTACGATTCCCCACAATTCAATTAATTACAAATATATATTTCATATATTAAAACAAAAAAAACAAAAAAATGGCCCATCCATAGTTACTAACAGTTAAAGTAAGAGATTAATCAGAAGACCAAAAGTTTAGACATCTAATTTGATTACTAAAAATAACTTGAGATGATAATTTAATCTAAAAGTGTTAAAAGTATAAATGTACTTCAAAAATTATAGCTTTGCTTCCTTTTCGAACTGTTTTTTCCCCTCTGTTCTTCTAAGTATTAAACTTTTAGATTTATAGCAAAATTCGAACTTCCTGTGAAAAAGTAAGATATAGAAGTGAAACAAAAAATATAAAGGATGCGGTAAGGTTTTGGTGCCGCACAAGCATGTACATTTTATTATTATTTTGTTTAGAATTTGAGTCACACGGGCTGGGTTTCAGTGAGGAAAAAAAAGTCAGAATAAGTGAAAATTTTAAAATAATTTTTTTAAAAAAAAATTGACGTGAATAGGTATATATATATATATATATATAGGTTTTACTAACGTATGTCTAAGGGCATATGCTAGTAAACCATTTTAGGCACAAGCTTGTACATTTTATTATTATTTTGTTTAGAATTTGAGTCACAAGGGCTGGGTTTCGGTGAGGAAAAAAAAAAAAAAAGTAAGAATAAGTGAAAATTTAAAAATTAAACTAAAAAAAAAGTGACGTGAATAGGTATATATATATATATATATATATGGGTTTTACTAACGTATATTTAAGGGCATATGTTAGTAAACCATTTTAGAAAACTTTTTTAAAAAAAAATGAAAAAAATAACTTGTTGAGTTGACAATTTTTTCAAATTTCCATAAAAATTTTCCTACAATTGGATGGTTAAAAATGTGGTAGGTATAACTAAAAAGAAGAATGAGAGTCTCGTGGCATTAAATTAAAATGTGGTAGGTATAACTAAAAAGAAGAATGAGAGTCTCGTGGCATTAAATTCTATGTGAGAGTTATTGTTGTTTTCTAGTGGGAGATGTGTTTTGTTTTACATTACTTCTCTACTTCTCTGTCTTTTTCTATCACGTGAACCACGTAGAGCATTAGCATCCAAAGATGCAAAAAAGTTATATTTTACACCTTAAAAATCTACTTTATCTATTTTACCATTTTATTTTACAATTCACCCTACATCCTAGATTCTATTTTTACATACAATTTATTAAAATAATATAAATTACAACATTAAATAATATAAACAATTGAAATCTATCTCTTCTCTTCCCTCTCTCTTTCCTTTTTCTTTTTCTTTTTTTTTTTTCATGGAAAATTTATAGGGTGGTCAAACAAACTCAACAAATATATATATATATATATATATATATTTTAAAAGCACTTTACTGTCAACACAAAAAATGAAAATCACACTCAAACTCACAAGTCACAACGATACTCTAAAATAATCCAAGTTATTTGGGCTATAGTCTATAGACTTGAAAGGCACATAGAATAAATGTTCACCTTTACCATGGTCACGGAGTCATCTTCCTTGATTTGGGTTGTTTGGTTAAAGAGAAAATGTGAGAAAGTGAAAGAAAATTTTATTTTGTATTTAGTCATTTGTATCTACATAGTGGTGAGAAAAAAAATTTATAGAGTAATGTTTCATCCACATCAATTTTATAAAAAATTTTAGGTAACAAGTTATTACTAATGAGTAAAAAAATAATTTTATTGGTAGGTTTAAATTAAAACTAATAGCAATTTTATTAGAATAAAAAATTAATAACAATTTATCAACTACGATCTGTTAAGAAAATATTGTATGCATAGTATTACTAAATTCTATATAATTTTTGGTGGTTTATTTGTTTTAATCGTTGAGCAAGTATGAGAAATTGGGGGGAAAAACTATTTTTTAATCTGTTTCTAAAAAGGACTAAAAAGCTTAATGAAATGACCAGCTAACAAGGTTGTGATGCCAAGGCTATGACGTCATGTTTATGTTTTCTCCTTTTTGTAAGTAAACAAACGTGTCCTAAAACAAACGTGTCCTACTGTCCTGAATTAAGCAACGTGGGCCACGTGGAATTCAGACCTTCCAATGGAAACCAATGGGCCGAAGACCTCACGGGGTCAACCGTCAAGTGACCACATTTCAATTCTTCCTTGTAATTCGTAGGGTCTTGTATTAGAAGTGCACTACTTTATACGCCATATATACAATTTTGTCTTTCAACTGAAATCGTGTAATTTTTTTATAATTTTAGTTTAAAATTTGTAATTTGTATGTAATAATTGTAAACTAATTATTTTTGTATGTTTGGATGTATAATAACTAAGAGAATAACAAATATATTATATTTTGAAAATCATCTCTTATATATATATATATATATATATATGTGTGTGTGTGTGTTTTGGTGAGTATAAAATAATTCTAAGTATGTTTGATAGAGTCAATTTTTTTTTTATATATAGATTTTCGATGTATGATGTTCATTTTTAATAATTGTGCTCTTTATCATCAGACTAAAACACCAATTAGTTTTTGTTGTATGCGAAAATTAAACACCAAATCTCAAATTCAATCATTAAAAACTTTACCAATTGATAGAGTCGATTTTTTTTTTTTTTATAGAATACTAAGTATTTTTTACACACACATATAAAAAGAGGAGAGAAGGTTTTTTAAATATTGAGAGTTGAATTGAATGCACTAACATATGTCCACTTGTGTCGACAGAATAAACAAGAGCAAAACTTAGACCCGGTACCTCTAATATATGTACTTTGAATGGTGACAACTTTAGCCACATGCGATGGAATGACGTGTGATGTGCTCCAGCCGTTGACTTAAATTGTAGCTTGGATCTTTACTTTATAGATCCAAGTCTTTGGATATTTAAACACCCACTCTAACAACATGTTTTCAGTTTTTAAATAATATTACACGTATTTTTCCATACTTTTTTACCGACATGTATTTTTACATATGTTTTCAAACACTTATTTTCAGTTTTTAAATGCATGTACCAAACACTCCTTACTTTTTTGTCTTTTTTTTTTTTTTTTTTTTCATATTCTAATTAATTAGATATGATTTATTGGGTTTAATACGAACAAACAAGTCACAACCTAGGCCAGCATAGTAATTAAATGTCAATGTCAGGCCTTAAGAGCAAATTGTACCAATAATTAATAAACTACTGGGCCCTTAAAAGCCGGATTTGGATCTGGTGTATTGGGTGCAATTACCCAGTTTCTCTCACAAAATTTTTTATTACACTCATTTTTCAATTGTTTTTTACATTATTTTATTAAATAGCTAAGATTGAAAGTTATTTTTTTTAATTCTCAATTTCAACCATCTAAAGTTATTACAACAGGGGAATGCCTTAGATCTAAATCCTTAAGCCCTCAGATGAGAGGAGGGAAAAAGACAAACCCTAATAAATAGTTTGTCGTTAGAAAGTACCAAAAGTTGAATGGCTTAGGTGAGCCGTGGAATAGTTGAAATGCTAACCAACTACCAAGGTTGTGATGCTAAGGCTATGACTTGCAGTCTAATCAAAACCAAAGTTTGTTATGTCAAAACAGTGCTCTGGACTCTCACACAAGGGGTGGGCCTCCCACGTGGGTTCTCCCATGCAGCCCACCCCCTATGTGAGAGCTCGGAGTACTAATCCAGGACTATGTAAGTATTTTTTGTTCAAGTCAAGGTCTTTCTGAAAAAATAAATTATATATATACACAAACACACTAAACTAACCTATTTTAACCATCCTAAAAAAATATTTAACATTTTGACTTGATAATCACAAGAATTTGGGTTCAACAAAAATAAGAGTAATATTATATCTATAACATTTTCACAAATAAGTTCACCGCAAATCCTATGTGGCAACCTAACATCACTTTTTTGCTCACTAATAATAGTATGTCACATTATGAAAATGTTATTGACATAGCATTACTCCAAAAATAATTTTAGCCCCTAAACGACCTAAACATAATCCTTAACCTCTTAAACAAAAAATAAAGGCTTAAATAACAACAATTATTCACCCAAACAAAAACAAGACTAGGCCAAACAACAAGTGAACAAATTAATTCAACAAAAATCTTATCAAAAACAAAAAATTAAAAATACATTATCATTCAAATTTTTAACTCGTTCAATCTGTTACAAAAAAATAACCTTTAATTTCATTTTTCCTTAAAAAAATGGATAATAAGAGAAATACTGTGATCATGAGTTCTCCTTAACCAGCAACTATGTTATTTTTAGCTTTGCATTCGTAGCAATTTTTCTCTCATTAGTAACTCAGCTCAATTGTAACAAGTATTATTTCTCTCTCTCTCTCTCTCTCTCTCTCTCTTATCATTTCATGCTCTCTCACTTCTCAATTTCCGTTTTATCTCTTATTTGTACTTTTTTCTTTTTTCTTTTTCTCTTTGTTAGTAGAAGGAAATTGTAATGATTTATTTATTTGCATTTTTGTGACGTTAAAATATTTATGTTATCTCTTTATTAAATTTTCTATCATTTAAGTGTTTTAGTGACCATTCTAAAAAAACATTTCTAGAGCTGTCACCAATTATTAAAAAAAAAAAAAAAACTGAAATAGCAAAAAAATTTATAATTATTTTAAAAGAATAAAATCATTTTTTGAAAAAATAAATTTTAATAAGAACGGATATAAGTTTAATTTTTAGCTAAAGAAACTAAACCGTTTTTTTTTCCTCAGTTTCTATTACTCACCAGCCAAATACACACCACCAAAAAAAATAATAATAATAAATTCTTATCACCAACCAATTAGAACAAATGATTAGAAAAATTAAAATAAAATTTTATTTCACTTGCTTAGATTTTCTCCATAACCAAGGAAGATGACTACATGGCCATGGTAAAGGTGAAACTTGATTTTATGAGACACTTGAGATTTTCAAACCTTTTTCTAATTGTCATGGAAAATTTATAGGGTGGTCAAACAAACTCAACAAATATATACATATATATATATATATATATATTTTAAAAGCACTTTACTGTCAACACAAAAAATGAAAATCACACTCAAACTCACAAGTCACAACGATACTCTAAAATAATCCAAGTTATTTGGGCTATAGTCTATAGACTTGAAAGGCACATATAATCAATGTTCACCTTTACCATGGCCATGGAGTCATCTTCCTTGATTTGGGTTGTTTGGTTAAAGAGAAAATGTGAGAAAGTGAAAGAAAATTTTATTTTGTATTTAGTCATTTGTATCTACATAGTGGTGAGAAAAAAAATTTATAGAGTAATGTTTCATCCACATCAATTTTATAAAAAATTTTAGGTAACAAGTTATTACTAATGAGTAAAAAAATAATTTTATTGGTAGGTTTAAATTAAAACTAATAGCAATTTTATTAGAATAAAAAATTAATAACAATTTATCAACTACGATCCGTTAAGAAAATATTGTATGCATAGTATTACTAAATTCTATATAATTTTTGGTGGTTTATTTGTTTTAATCGTTGAGCAAGTATGAGAAATTGGGGGGAAAAACTATTTTTTAATCTGTTTCTAAAAAGGACTAAAAAGCTTAATGAAATGACCAGCTAACAAGGTTGTGATGCCAAGGCTATGACGTCATGTTTATGTTTTCTCCTTTTTGTAAGTAAACAAACGTGTCCTAAAACAAACGTGTCCTACTGTCCTGAATTAAGCAACGTGGGCCACGTGGAATTCAGACCTTCCAATGGAAACCAATGGGCCGAAGACCTCACGGGGTCAACCGTCAAGTGACCACATTTCAATTCTTCCTTGTAATTCGTAGGGTCTTGTATTAGAAGTGCACTACTTTATACGCCATATATACAATTTTGTCTTTCAACTGAAATCGTGTAATTTTTTTATAATTTTAGTTTAAAATTTGTAATTTGTATGTAATAATTGTAAACTAATTATTTTTGTATGTTTGGATGTATAATAACTAAGAGAATAACAAATATATTATATTTTGAAAATCATCTCTTATATATATATATATATATATATATATGTGTGTGTGTTTTGGTGAGTATAAAATAATTCTAAGTATGTTTGATAGAGTCAATTTTTTTTATATATATAGATTTTCGATGTATGATGTTCATTTTTAATAATTGTGCTCTTTATCATCAGACTAAAACACCAATTAGTTTTTGTTGTATGCGAAAATTAAACACCAAATCTCAAATTCAATCATTAAAAACTTTACCAATTGATAGAGTCGATTTTTTTTTTTTATAGAATACTAAGTATTTTTTACACACACATATAAAAAGAGGAGAGAAGGTTTTTTAAATATTGAGAGTTGAATTGAATGCACTAAGATATGTCCACTTGTGTCGACAGAATAAACAAGAGCAAAACTTAGACCCGGTACCTCTAATATATGTACTTTGAATGGTGACAACTTTAGCCACATGCGATGGAATGACGTGTGATGTGCTCCAGCCGTTGACTTAAATTGTAGCTTGGATCTTTACTTTATAGATCCAAGTCTTTGGATATTTAAACACCCACTCTAACAACATGTTTTCAGTTTTTAAATAATATTACACGTATTTTTCCATACTTTTTTACCGACATGTATTTTTACATATGTTTTCAAACACTTATTTTCAGTTTTTAAATGCATGTACCAAACACTCCTTACTTTTTTGTCTTTTTTTTTTTTTTTTTTTCATATTCTAATTAATTAGATATGATTTATTGGGTTTAATACGAACAAACAAGTCACAACCTAGGCCAGCATAGTAATTAAATGTCAATGTCAGGCCTTAAGAGCAAATTGTACCAATAATTAATAAACTACTGGGCCCTTAAAAGCCGGATTTGGATCTGGTGTATTGGGTGCAATTACCCAGTTTCTCTCACAAAATTTTTTATTACACTCATTTTTCAATTGTTTTTTACATTATTTTATTAAATAGCTAAGATTGAAAGTTATTTTTTTTAATTCTCAATTTCAACCATCTAAAGTTATTACAACAGGGGAATGCCTTAGATCTAAATCCTTAAGCCCTCAGATGAGAGGAGGGAAAAAGACAAACCCTAATAAATAGTTTGTCGTTAGAAAGTACCAAAAGTTGAATGGCTTAGGTGAGCCGTGGAATAGTTGAAATGCTAACCAACTACCAAGGTTGTGATGCTAAGGCTATGACTTGCAGTCTAATCAAAACCAAAGTTTGTTATGTCAAAACAGTGCTCTGGACTCTCACACAAGGGGTGGGCCTCCCACGTGGGTTCTCCCATGCAGCCCACCCCCTATGTGAGAGCTCGGAGTACTAATCCAGGACTATGTAAGTATTTTTTGTTCAAGTCAAGGTCTTTCTGAAAAAATAAATTATATATATACACAAACACACTAAACTAACCTATTTTAACCATCCTAAAAAAATATTTAACATTTTGACTTGATAATCACAAGAATTTGGGTTCAACAAAAATAAGAGTAATATTATATCTATAACATTTTCACAAATAAGTTCACCGCAAATCCTATGTGGCAACCTAACATCACTTTTTTGCTCACTAATAATAGTATGTCACATTATGAAAATGTTATTGACATAGCATTACTCCAAAAATAATTTTAGCCCCTAAACGACCTAAACATAATCCTTAACCTCTTAAACAAAAAATAAAGGCTTAAATAACAACAATTATTCACCCAAACAAAAACAAGACTAGGCCAAACAACAAGTGAACAAATTAATTCAACAAAAATCTTATCAAAAACAAAAAATTAAAAATACATTATCATTCAAATTTTTAACTCGTTCAATCTGTTACAAAAAAATAACCTTTAATTTCATTTTTCCTTAAAAAAATGGATAATAAGAGAAATACTGTGATCATGAGTTCTCCTTAACCAGCAACTATGTTATTTTTAGCTTTGCATTCGTAGCAATTTTTCTCTCATTAGTAACTCAGCTCAATTGTAACAAGTATTATTTCTCTCTCTCTCTCTCTCTCTCTCTCTCTCTTATCATTTCATATGCTCTCACTTCTCAATTTCCGTTTTATCTCTTATTTGTACTTTTTTCTTTTTTCTTTTTCTCTTTGTTAGTAGAAGGAAATTGTAATGATTTATTTATTTGCATTTTTGTGACGTTAAAATATTTATGTTATCTCTTTATTAAATTTTCTATCATTTAAGTGTTTTAGTGACCATTCTAAAAAAACATTTCTAGAGCTGTCACCAATTATTAAAAAAAAAAAAAACTAAAATAGCAAAAAAATTTATAATTATTTTAAAAGAATAAAATCATTTTTTGAAAAAATAAATTTTAATAAGAACGGATATAAGTTTAATTTTTAGCTAAAGAAACTAAACCGTTTTTTTTTCCTCAGTTTCTATTACTCACCAACCAAATACACACCACCAAAAAAAATAATAATAATAAATTCTTATCACCAACCAATTAGAACAAATGATTAGAAAAATTAAAATAAAATTTTATTTCACTTGCTTAGATTTTCTCCATAACCAAGGAAGATGACTACATGGCCATGGTAAAGGTGAAACTTGATTTTATGAGACACTTGAGATTTTCAAACCTTTTTCTAATTGTCATGGAAAATTTATAGGGTGGTCAAACAAACTCAACAAATATATACATATATATATATATATATATATATATTTTTTTTTTTTTTTAAAGCACTTTACTGTCAACACAAAAAATGAAAATCACACTCAAACTCACAAGTCACAACGATACTCTAAAATAATCCAAGTTATTTGGGCTATAGTCTATAGACTTGAAAGGCACATATAATCAACGTTCACCTTTACCATGGCCACGGAGTCATCTTCCTTGATTTGGGTTGTTTGGTTAAAGAGAAAATGTGAGAAAGTGAAAGAAAATTTTATTTTGTATTTAGTCATTTGTATCTACATAGTGGTGAGAAAAAAAATTTATAGAGTAATGTTTCATCCACATCAATTTTATAAAAAATTTTAGGTAACAAGTTATTACTAATGAGTAAAAAAATAATTTTATTGGTAGGTTTAAATTAAAACTAATAGCAATTTTATTAGAATAAAAAATTAATAACAATTTATCAACTACGATCTGTTAAGAAAATATTGTATGCATAGTATTACTAAATTCTATATAATTTTTGGTGGTTTATTTGTTTTAATCGTTGAGCAAGTATGAGAAATTGGGGGGAAAAACTATTTTTTAATCTGTTTCTAAAAAGGACTAAAAAGCTTAATGAAATGACCAGCTAACAAGGTTGTGATGCCAAGGCTATGACGTCATGTTTATGTTTTCTCCTTTTTGTAAGTAAACAAACGTGTCCTAAAACAAACGTGTCCTACTGTCCTGAATTAAGCAACGTGGGCCACGTGGAATTCAGACCTTCCAATGGAAACCAATGGGCCGAAGACCTCACGGGGTCAACCGTCAAGTGACCACATTTCAATTCTTCCTTGTAATTCGTAGGGTCTTGTATTAGAAGTGCACTACTTTATACGCCATATATACAATTTTGTCTTTCAACTGAAATCGTGTAATTTTTTTATAATTTTAGTTTAAAATTTGTAATTTGTATGTAATAATTGTAAACTAATTATTTTTGTATGTTTGGATGTATAATAACTAAGAGAATAACAAATATATTATATTTTGAAAATCATCTCTTATATATATATATATATATATATATATGTGTGTGTGTTTTGGTGAGTATAAAATAATTCTAAGTATGTTTGATAGAGTCAATTTTTTTTATATATATAGATTTTCGATGTATGATGTTCATTTTTAATAATTGTGCTCTTTATCATCAGACTAAAACACCAATTAGTTTTTGTTGTATGCGAGAATTAAACACCAAATCTCAAATTCAATCATTAAAAACTTTACCAATTGATAGAGTCGATTTTTTTTTTTTTTTTTGGGAATACTAAATATTTTTTACACAAACATATAAAAAGAGGAGAGAAGGTTTTTTAAATATTGAGAGTTGAATTGAATGCACTAACATATGTCCACTTGTGTCGACAGAATAAACAAGAGCAAAACTTAGACCCGGTACCTCTAATATATGTACTTTGAATGGTGACAACTTTAGCCACATGCGATGGAATGACGTGTGATGTGCTCCAGCCGTTGACTTAAATTGTAGCTTGGATCTTTACTTTATAGATCCAAGTCTTTGGATATTTAAACACCCACTCTAACAACATGTTTTCAGTTTTTAAATAATATTACACGTATTTTTACATACTTTTTTACCGACATGTATTTTTACATATGTTTTCAAACACTTATTCTCAGTTTTTAAGTGCATGTACCAAACACTCCTTACTTTTTTGTCTTTTTTTTTTTTTTTCATATTCTAATTATTTAGATATGATTTATTGGGTTTAATACGAACAAATAAGTCACAACCTAGGCCAGCATAGTAATTAAATGTCAATGTCAGGCCTTAAGAGCAAATTGTACCAATAATTAATAAACTACTGGGCCCTTAAAAGCTGGATTTGGATCTGGTGTATTGGGTGCAATTACCCAGTTTCTCTCACAAAATTTTTTATTACACTCATTTTTCAATTGTTTTTTACGTTATTTTATTAAATAGCTAAGATTGAAAGTTATTTTTTTTTAATTCTCAATTTCAACCATCTAAAGCTATTACATCAGGGGAATGCCTTAGATCTAAATCCTTAAGCCCTCAGATGAGAGGAGGGAAAAAGACAAACCCTAATAAATAGTTTGTCGTTAGAAAGTACCAAAAGTTGAATGGCTTAGGTGAGTTGTGGAATAGTTGAAATGCTAACCAACTACCAAGGTTGTGATGCTAAGGCTATGACTTGCAGTCTAATCAAAACCAAAGTTTGTTATGTCAAAACAGTGCTCTGGACTCTCACACAAGGGGTGGGCCTCCCACGTGGGTTCTCCCATGCAGCCCACCTCCTATGTGAGAGCTCGGAGTACTAATCCAGGACTATGTAAGTATTTTTTGTTCAAGTCAAGGTCTTTCTGAAAAAATAAATTATATATATACGCAAACACACTAAACTAACCTATTTTAACCATCCTAAAAAAATATTTAACATTTTGACTTGATAATCACAAGAATTTGGGTTCAACAAAAATAAGAGTAATGTTATATCTATAACATTTTCACAAATAAGTTCACCGCAAATCCTATGTGGCAACCTAACATCACTTTTTTGCTCACTAATAATAGTATGTCACATTATGAAAATGTTGTTGACATAGCATTACTCCAAAAATAATTTTAGCCCCTAAACGACCTAAACATAATCCTTAACCTCTTAAACAAAAAATAAAGGCTTAAATAACAACAATTATTCACCCAAACAAAAACAAGACTAGGCCAAACAACAAGTGAACAAATTAATTCAACAAAAATCCTATTCAAAAACAAAAAATTAAAAATACATTATCATTCTAATTTGTAACTCGTTCAATCTGTTACATAAAAATAACCTTTAATTTCATTTTTCCTTAAAAAAATGGATAATGAAATACTGTGATCATGAGTTCTCCTTAACCAGCAACTATGCTATTTTTAGCTTTGCATTCGTAGCAATTTTTCTCTCATTAGTAACTCAGCTCGATTGTAACAAGTATTATTTCTCTCTCTCTCTCTCTCTCTCTCTCTCTCTCTCTCTCTCTCTCTCTCTCTCTCTCTCTCTCTCTCTCTCTCTCTCTTATCATTTCATGCTCTCTCACTTCTCAATTTCCGTTTTATCTCTTATCTGTACATTTTTCTTTTTTCTTTTTCTCTTTGTTAGTAGAAGGAAATTGTAACGATTTATTTATTTGCATTTTTGTGACGTAAAAATATTTATGTTATCTCTTTATTAAATTTTCTATCATTTAAGTGTTTTAGTGACCATTCTAAAAAAACATTTCTAGAGCTGTCACCAATTATTAAAAAAAAAAAAAACCTGAAATAGCAAAAAAATTTATAATTATTTTAAAACAATAAAATCATTTTTTGAAAAAATAAATTTTAATAAGAACGGATATAAGTTTAATTTTTAGATAAAGAAACTAAACCGTTTTTTTTTCCTTAGTTTCTATTACTCACCAACCAAATACGCCACCAAAAAATAATAATAATAATAAATTCTTATCACCAACCAATTAGAACAAATGATTAGAAAAATTAAAATAAAATTTTATTTCACTTGCTTAGATTTTCTCCCTAACCAAGGAAGATGACTCCATGGCCATGGTAAAGGTGAAACTTGATTTTATGAGACACTTGAGATTTTCAAACCTTTTTCTAATTGTCATGGAAAATTTATAGGGTGATCAAACAAACTCAACAAATCTCTCTTTTTTTTTTTTTTTAAAAGCACTTTACTGTCAACACAAAAAATGAAAATCACACTCAAACTCACAAGTCACAACGATACTCTAAAATAATCCAAGTTATTTGGGCTATAGTCTATAGACTTGAAAGGCACATAGAATCAATGTTCACCTTTACCATGGCCACAGAGTCATCTTCCTTGATTTGGGTTGTTTGGTTAAAAAGAAAATGTGAGAAAGTGAAAGAAAATTTTATTTTGCATTTAGTCATTTGTATCTACATAGTGGTGAGAAAAAAAATTTATAGAGTAATGTTTCATCCACATCAATTTTATAAAAAAATTTAGGTAACAAGTTATTACTAATGAGTAAAAAAATAATTTTATTGATGGGTTTAAATTAAAACTAATAACAATTTTTTTAGAATAATAAATTAATAACAATTTATCAACTACGATCTGTTAAGAAAATATTGTATGCATAGTATTACTAAATTCTATATAATTTTTGGTGGTTTATTTGTTTTAATCGTTGAGCAAGTATGAGAAATTGGGGGGGGGGGGGGGGGGGATGATCAGCTAACAAGGTTGTGATGCCAAGGCTATGACGTCATGTTTATGTTTTCTCCTTTTTGTAAGTAAACAAACGTGTCCTAAAACAAACGTGTCCTACTGTCCTGAATTAAGCAACGTGGGCCACGTGGAATTCAGACCTTCCAATGGAAACCAATTGGCCGAAGACCTCACGGGGTCAACCGTCAAGTGACCACATTTCAATTCTTCCTTGTAATTCGTAGGGTCTTGTATTAGAAGTGCACTACTTTATACGCCATATATACAATTTGTCTTTAAACTGAAATCGTGTAATTTTTTTTATAATTTTTGTTTAAAGTTTGTAATTTGTGTGTAATATGATAATGTAATAGACAACGCCTTTAAATTTTTATCTATTTATGGTATGTTTTTGCATTAGAACTCCATTTTTTCTTCTTTATTTATGTTTTTTTTTTTCAAATGTTTTAAAAATAAAATGTACTAATATAATTAATAAATATTTTTATAATTATTTAAAACAATAAAATCATTTAAAAAAATAAATTTTAATAAGAATGGATATAAAATTATTTTTAGAAAAATAAACTAAACTTTTTT
The DNA here is from genome assembly GCF_932294415.1 of Quercus robur. NCBI lineage: Eukaryota > Viridiplantae > Streptophyta > Magnoliopsida > Fagales > Fagaceae > Quercus > Quercus robur. The sequence continues at coordinate 26,708,231 of NC_065542.1, forward strand.
TATATCAGTTTCTCTTTCATTCTTAGTTTATTACCAATCAAAAAGAAAATACAAACCACTAAAAAAATAAAATTTCTTCTCACCAACTAATTAGATACAAATGATTAATATATATTCTTAGGACTCAATTTGTAACGATCCCAAATTGATATTAGGTTCGAACGTTAAAGGCCCAAATAATAAATTTGTAGGGAGTGGACTAAAAGGTTAGGCCTTGGTGAACGGACAGTCATTAGTCATGGTGTTCATAATGATCGCACAGGGGTGAACTGAGCATATCCCAGAAGACATTCTCCTCGGCACGACCTGGATGGCTTCGGTCCATGGACCTTGTCCGAGGAGTTTAAGGTTCTTATTACCCCTTTTGTGCTCGATCCCTCCCCTCCTTAGAGACGATGCATCATCCTCCTTTTATACTAGTTTTTCCCCTCCCTCGAACGTCCACATGTAGGTTCAGTTTTATAGGGCTGATACTTGTCTTATCAGCCCATACCCAAAATGGTTGAGGGTGGTTGTAAAAGCTGAAGAGCATGGCTCTATCAGGCGCAGAGTACTTAATTGCAGCAATGACAGCCTTTCCCTTGTTCTTTGTCGCCACACTGTTCAGGGGTCTTTTCCCCATTAAGGCGGCCAAGACGTTTGTTGGCGCATTCAATGCGGAGGTGACAGTTTTTCCTTGAATCGCTCCTACACTGTACTCGCCCTTTCTTCTGGGAGCGCTCTAGGGGCTGCCTTTGATGGCGTGCCGTTCCTTCCTTCTAGGTTTAGGGACGCCGAGGACAGGATCCTCCTCGGCTATATCTCTAGGCCATTTGAACTTTCGTTACATGTCCTCGGCAACACCTCTCCTCGACATGGGCCTTGGGTCCTAATAGAAAGTGGGCCGGGATCACAAATTCTCTGGCCCACATATATATATATATATATATATATATATATTCTAGACACAAACTAGAGGCCTTTTTTTTACTGTCCTCTTCCATAATTGCTTCACATCTATCAGTTCTCAACCTCATCTATTTAAAGTGAAAACGCCTTGCTTGCCGCCTTCATTGTGATTGAATTATGATGATGAATATAATTAAAACTCAATAAATATAAAAATTCGATATGCAATAACTTTTAGGGTAAAATGTTATTTTGGTCTTTAAATTTTATCAAATCTTTTTTTAATCTCTAAACTTTAAAACATTTTTTTTTCTCTAAACTACTAAAATTTCGTTTCTTATTCCTAAACTATTAAAAATATTTCACATTTTGTACTTAAACTTTAAAAAAAAAATTACATGAAAACATTATTTTAGTCCCTACATTTTAGAGTTACAGTCAATTTGGTTCCTACATTTTGGTAGCAATCAATTTGGTCATTGTTATTTTCAACTTGCAGTCAATTTGGTCTTTATCGTTAACTCACTAAGAGAAACTGTTTCTATGGCCAACGAATTGCACAGTTGGCACACTAGACACTTATATGGTTACTAAAACAAAAATAATTAATATTTATTAATATATAAAATTCCACAACAACATTTAAATTAAAAAGAATTAAAAAAAAATTATTTTCTCAATTTTAAAGATTAAAAACAAAATGTTAATTTCTCAAGACCGTATTTTTGTGGCTACTAATTACAAAAACACAAATCAAATTTAACAAAAAATCAATCCATTTTTGGATTGGAAAAGTTGGATAATCATGGCAATGTGAAGAAGAAAAATCTGGGTTTTCCTCTAAATCTGGGTTTTCAACTCATTTTGAAGGTAATGGCCACCACTGGTCCATCACTACCATTAACTTTCAGCTATGTAAATTAGGGTTGTCCACTGGTCGGTCCGGGTCGGGTTTGTGCCCAACCCGAAACCGACCCGACCAGATCAGGTGGGCAAACTTTCAACCCACCGCCGACCGTCAGAGAAGTCAATTCGGATGAGTTGGAACATCAACGAGCGGCGGTTGGGTTTGGTCGGAGTTGAGATCTGGAAAATAAAGAAAATCTAGCTAGAAAATGATGAAAATCGGCCAAATCCTTTGAGTTTTCGCTGAAAATAGCCAAGATCTCGACTAGATCCGGCGAAATCTCGCCGGATCTAGCCAAGAACTCAACTAGATCTAGCGAAATCTCGCCGGATCTAGTCAAGATCTAGCCAAAATACATCTCAAAACTCGCCGGAATTATCAAATAACGCCAAAATCTGGGTTTTGCTTGCGCGGAATCTGGGTTTTGCTTGCCGGAATCTGGGTTTCTCACCGGATTATGGGTTTTCGCTAGTCGGTTTTGATTTTTCGGATTTTGGGGGGGAAAACCCGCCAACCGTCCCGCCGGTTATGGGTTCTGGAGGCGGAGACCCGCCGCCGACTATCACCAGCGTTGGGTCGGCCGGTACTCGGGCCGGATCGGACGATTTTTGCGGGTGGGTCGGGTACCTGTTTTCTGTGGACAGCCCTAATGTAAATAGCAAGAGAGAGAGAGAGTATTATAACCAACCTCATAGCCACATTTCGATTGGACTCGCCGATTTTGTCTTCGTATAGACAATGCTCCTCGATGACGTTAATAGCAAGAAGATGACAAGCAAACAGAGATGGTGGTGGTGGTCTGGGAGTGAGCGGATCTGACAACAATGGCAATGGCGAAGCACAACACAACCAACTTTTGGCCCCTATGCAACAAGTGTTTCTCACATTCGCAGAAATTCACAACTCTCAAACCCATCTAACAATTCACAATCTATCATGTTCTCTTTCTTCAACAACACCTAACCCAAGAAGAAGTGTTTGATTTGGGATTTCAAAATGAAGCCATAACCCAGATTTGGATAAGCAAAATGCAAAACCTAGATTTGAGATTTTTTTTCTTTCAAATTTTACCTCTTTTTTTTTTTTTTTGCGAAACTACAATATTGGTCCTTTAAGTTTACCTTATGTGCGTAATTGGTCCCTCAAGTTTGAAGTGAGCACAATTGGTCCCTTAAGTTTTAAAACTAAGTTGTATTAGTCATTTTATTAATTGTCGTTAGTAATGTTGCTTACGTGGCTAACGGAATAATGATTTGTCATTTTTTTTTAATGATGTGGCATTTCTTTTATTAAAAAATTCCAAAATGCGAAGTTGGATGAAAGAAAAAGCTAAAGCAAAGCAAAAAGCTTGCAAAACAAAGCAATGGCTCTTTGGTATCAAACAACTCCTCCTCCTACATTGAATCATATCTCACCCACTCTCAAACTCAACTCATTACGCTGCACCTGCAGCTACAACTTGTCTATTCCGAATTCCAGACCCACCCACATACCCGAACTTGAACCCGAACCCATATTCACCTCTGTCAAAACCCTCGTTCCTGCCACCGTGGCCAACCTTAGCCACGGCTTCAACTTCCTCAGCTCAACCGCGATCCTCTGTCCAATTGCGCCGGAATCGCCGTGATCAAGGTTATGAAAATGCTCGAAATTTGACCAGTGGGACTTCCTCTATCTCTAGAAAAAGGCTTGCCTTTAGCCAAGCCCAGAACCAGTGCCTCCACCATCGGCATTAAAAACCAGAAATCCTTGGAAGCCAGTGCAGTTGTCAGCAAGCTTTCTAATATGGTCCAAGCACTGATCAACAATCTCCTTGCCAACTGAGGCGGGTCAACCTGGTAAGAATGCGAAGTTGAGTTAGGATGTTCATTTTGCATTCGCTTGCAAATTTGCAGCCGAATGGGGTTCATGTGAAGGATGGTGGCGGTGGAGTTAGAGTGGCGGATCAGAAGCTTCTCTTTTTATGGATAAACGACGGATCAGAGATTTGGTATGGAGGAAATTGTTTTGTTTTAGATGCTGTAATTAAAATGGCACCAAAAAAAAAAAAAAAAAAAAAAGTGAAAAACATTGGCAAGTGTGAAATGCTTAATAGAATAATGGCCACGGGCAAAGTTGTTGGCAACGTAAATTTTTTTATTATAATTTTTTAATAAAAGAAATGCCACATAATTAAAAAAAAAAATGACAAATCATTGTTCCGTTAGTCACGTAAGCAACACTACTAACGGCAGTTAATAAAATGACTAATACAACTCAATTTTAAAACTTGAGGGACCAATTGTGCTCACTTCAAACTTGAGGAACTAATGTTATAGTTTCGTCTTTTTTTTTCTTTGATGCTAACATGGAATTTTTAAAAATCAAATATTATTTATTTTAATAGTCACATAAGTTGTCTAGTGTGCCAGCAACACAATCTGTTAGCCACATAAACATTTTTTATTAGTGAGTTAACGGTAAAGACTAAATTGAATATAAGTTGAAAATAAAATGAACTAAATTGACTGCTACCAAAATATAAGAACCAAAATAATATTTTCGCTCATTTTCATATCTAAACTACTAAAGAAAATATCCTAAAAACTTTTGGTAAGTATAATATAATACTCCTTACACGTCTCAATTTGTTTGTCCTGTTTAAAAAGTCAAATTTTTTAAGGAAACATTATTTATTATTTTGTCTACCTTATAAAAATGTATAAGTTTACAAAACTACCTTTAAATAAATATATCACCTTTTTTTTTTAAGAATTATTCTTAATGAGGCAACTAAAAATATGCCCCAAATAGATTGATTTTTTAAATATTTGTTAGTTTTCTTTTTCAAATAGTTTTGAAAATAAATTAGGGGTATAATAGCAACATTAGTAAATTAATGACTTTTATTTTTAGAAACATGACAATATTTTGAGACAATCCAAAATAAAATAGATGACAAACAAAATGGGACAGAAGGAGTATAAAGTATGTTTGATAGAGTTGATTTTTTATTTTATTTTATTTTATTTTATAGAATTTCAACCTATGATTGTGTTCTTCATTATTAAATTAAGACACCAATCAGTTTTTAGTGTAAGTTGGAATTGAATCTCAAATCTCTTATTCAACAATTAAAGATCTTACCAATTGATACAGTCGAATTGAATGCACTTGTATATGTCCATTTGTGTCGACGAAATAAATAAGAGCAAAACTTAGACCCGATACCTCTCATATATGTACTGGATTAATTACAATGATGACAAATCTAGCCACCATGGACTTGCATGCACCCCTGGACAATGGAAATATCAGATGCCGGTTTGGACAGTAGCAAATGGCATCCAGCAGATGAGATGATTTAAATTGCATCTTTGATCTTGACATTATAGGTCCAAGTCCTTGGATATATATATTTTTTGTCTTTTTTTTTTCCCATATCCTAATTAATTAGATATGATTTGTTGGATTTTAAGGAGAAATGAGAGACCACATAAAAAAATAAAAAATAAAAAATAAAATAAAAAAGAAGGAGAAATGAGTGACATCCTAGGATAGTATTGCAATTAACTGTCAATGTCAGTGAGTCCTTAAGAGCAAATTATATCAATACATACCCTGACTCCTTGATGAATAGTTTGCAGGACAGGGTCCTATAAAGAAAAGAAGTACCCTAATGAATAATAGGGTCCGGTTAATGGACAGAAGTATCCTTACAAAAGGACCAAAAAGCTTAATAGACAAACCAGCTACCAAGGTTGTGACGCCAAGGGTATGACGCGCAATCTGATGAAAACCAAAATTGTCATGTTTTCTGTTTTGTTTTCTTGTTTTGTTTTTTCTAATAAACATACGTGTTGAAAATTAGATACAAACAAACAAAATTGTAATGCTTTCTGTTTTCTTTTACTTACCTAAAAGAAAATACAAACCACTAAAACAAACAAAATTTCTTCTCACCAACCAATTGGATAGAAATGATTATATATATATATATATATATATATATATTACTTTCCTAGATTTCTCCCCAACCAAGGAAGATGACTCCATGGCCATCTTAAGGTGAAACTTGATTTTATGTCCCACCTAAGTCCAAACTTGATTTTTCCATAACATTTTTTATGGTTGTTATGGGAGAGAGGCATTGAGTAAGAGTAATCGCCTTTATGTTGTAGGAAGAACATGGAATGAATGGGAGAGAAGTGTAGAGGACATAGTAAGAAATTTATAGGGAAAAGAAGAAGAAAAAGAAGATTTAGAAAAGGGAAATAAAAATTTGGAGAAAGACTAACAGTAAGGTGAAGAATTATAGAGAAGAAGATGAGTTAAAAAATGGTAAAGAATGGTTGGAAGAATTACGAGAGGAAGAAAAACCAGGAAATTAAAATAGATTACTAAACCTCCATTATTATATTCTTATAGATATTATTATTTCTTTATATGTAGTATTTAAGAAATATTAGGAAAAAAAAGTGACGTGACTAAAGATGTGGCACAATAGGATTTTTGTAAAATTTAATGCAACCTTCTATTATTATCAAGAAAATTAAAAAAACGCTGAGAAAAAAATGTGAGATGATTAAAGAGTCCAAAACTTCTAATTGACTGTAAGTAATTGTTTATTGCTTTCAAATAAACTCATAATTTTTTCTCTATCATTCACAATCATGTCAAGGCAAAAATTACGTTCACAAATAAAGATTTCTGTTTGGAAGGATAGAAATAGCCAAATAGGTAGGTGCATGGCGAACGAGGAGATAGATACATTGAATCAAATTGTGCACTCAGACTCGGTTGATATTTTACTAAAGCACATGGCATAATCAGAGGACCGGTGTTTCTTTCACACAAATTGTACACACTGTATGAAAGAGTTTCAACAACTAGCTTTCATGTACAGTACTACAGTGGATCACAACCAATGAAAGTCACCATCACCTCCGGACTGATATAAAGTTAACGTGAATGGTGCTATTTTTTAACTGGAAGTGGGGTTAGTCATTCGCAATATATAAGGATAATCGGGGATTTGCAGAGTACTTTTTCAAGGACATGGCTTTTAATCATGTGCTCAGATATATAGGATAACCAGGCTGCTCTGCCCACATGTTGGCCAAATAAGCACAAAATGGCAATGGGTTCAAGTGATAATCAATGGTAATGATATTTTTTATGGTGTCTAATATATGTGGTTTTAACCCCTTCCTATATATATATATAGTCCTCTAGAGAAACTTGTGGGAGAAAGAGTAGTTATAAGATAATTAATATAAGTGGTAGAGCCAAGATTTCAACTTAGAGGGGCAACATTAAAAGACAATAATAAAAAATTTGATCCATATATTCATTGAACCTTGTTGAATTAGATCAACACTTTATTTTTTCAAATTTTCTTTGTGGAAAAGTATGGTCAACTACTTGACAAGGTCCACATTGTAGATATGTTCTTCAAACTTGATCTTTATCTTTAGGATAATAATAAAAAAAAAATCTTCTTAGAGCATTCACATCAGCTCTTGCATAACTGTGTATAAATGTGTAAAATACACATTTTGACCGTTTTTACGCATTTTAAAGCAAAAAACACACTACATCAGTCCAGTTAAAATCATGCATAATCGTTTAAAATTTTGAACGAGTTACAGTACCCGTGTAAATTTACACGGACACTGTAGCATGTGTATTTAGTTTTTTATTAATTTCCGTTCGCACCAATTTTTCTCTCTCTTCTCCGTGCACAACGACCTCAATGGAAAAACAAACAAACCCAAACGGAAAAACAAACAAACTCAAACGGAAAAAAAAAAAAAAAAAAAAAAAAAAAAAGAGACAGATCAGTGCTAAAAAAAAAAAACCCAAACGGAAAAACAAACAAATCCAAACGGAAAAACAAAAAAGAGACAGATCGGTGCTTAAACCAACACAGAGATATACTTGCTAAAAAAAAAAAAAAAAAAAAACCCAAACGGAAAAACAAAAAAGAGACAGATCGGTGCTTATCGGAACGATCGGAGCTCGTGGGTCTCGCTTGGTCGGAGCTGTGATGATGATCGGAGCTGTGGATCGGAGCTGTGATGATGATCGGAGCTGTGGATCGGATCGGTGATCGGAGCTTTGATGATGTGCATTGGTTTGTGACTGAGAGGGAGAGAGATGAGACAGAGAGACACCGAGAGGGAGATAGAAGAGAGAGAGAGAAATCAGAAAATATGAGGGAGAGGGAGAGGGAGCGCGTATTAAAACGGGTGAGTGAGAGAAATAATAAAATAATTAAGTAAATTGATTATTTAAATAAGAGGGGTGATAGAATAGATGAACTGATGTGGGTGTTTTGTAAAAATAATAGTGTAAAATAGAAAAAGTAGGTTTTTAGTGTAAAATAGATGGAATCTTTTAAACGAGCTGATGTGAATGCTCTTAAAGAAAGATTCAAAAGAAGATTTGTAAAATCTACCTCAATACAAGTTCGTTTAGAATTCCCCATACTCATTATTACATTTAGGATTCTCCACAATCTCAATTAACTACAAATATATATTTCATATATTAAAACGAAGAAACAAAATTAGCACATCCATAGTTACTAACAATCAAAGTAAGAGATTAATCAAAAGACCAAAAGTTTAGACATCTAATTTGATTGCTCAAAATAACTTGAGAAAATTTTCAATCTAAAAGTGTTAAGGGTATAAATATACTTAGAAAATCACAGCTTTGCTTCCTTTTCGATCTTTCTTTTCTCTATTCTTCTAAGTATTAAAATTTTGGATTTATAGCAAAAATTCATTTTTTGAAACTGTGAAAAAGTAAGACATAGAAGAGAAAAAAATATAATGGAAGCCGTAAGGCTTTAGTGCCGCACAAGCATGTACATTTTATTATTATTTTGTTTGGAATTTGAGTCACACGGGCTGAGTTTCGGTGAGGAACAAAAAAAAGTCAGAAAAAGTGAAAATTTTAAAATAAGATTTAGAAAAAAAAAAAAAAAAAATTTTGGCGTGAATAGGTAAAAATAGGAAGACAAGTTTATCTATACAAGAGATGTATTTTTGTTTGGGTTTTATACATTCCCAACTAAAATATTCTTCCACAAATTTGTAAACTTAAAAATATAACCTTATTTTTTAGTTAAATAATTTTAAATTTAAAAATACGAATTGGTTAGAAAAAAAAAAAGGTCAGAAAAAGTGAAAATTTTAAAATAAGATTTAAAAAAAAAAAAATTGGGGTGAATAGGTAAAAATAGGAACACAAGTTTAAATGTACAAGAGATGTATTTTTGTTTGGGTTTTATACATTCCCTACTAAAATATTCTCCCACAAATTTGTAAACTTAAAAAAATAACCTTATTTTTTAGTTAAACACTTTTAAATTTAAAAATACAAATTGGTTAAAAGAGTAATTTATTTATTTATTTTTTTTAAAGGTCCTGAGTTTTAGGTTTTCAAAATTTTATCAATTCTCACATATAGAAATTAGGAAACTATCTCTATTTCACTTTTAAATATTATTTCACCAAACCTAAAATAAAAAGTAAAAAAATGTCTCATCTCACTTCTAAACATTATTTCACCAAACCAAAAAAAATAAATAAAAAAGAACTTCATTGCATGCGCAAAGCGCATGTGATGAATCTAGTATATATATACTAGCCTTATCAGATGCTCAAAGCGCGTGTGAAGAGGCCTTTTTTTGTGTCATAATTTTCCTTTTAAAAAAAATTTGAATAAGTATGTTTTGAAAACATGAATTAGTAGAAGAGTATCTTATTTTGTAAACATTTTAAGTGGAGTTGAAGATATATTTTTACCATATTGTCCTCAAGTTTTTAGCACTTAGACTTAAGGTATAGAGATATTTTTGAACCACATAAAAGCTCAACAATAAATAGTATTATAAACAGTATAGATAAAAGAATTTGAGTCGTGAGTAAATAAATAAATAAATTAATTAATATAAGTCATAAAAAGTGTTTGGATAAAGGATTGGGATCTGGTGCAATACCTAAAATATTGCACCAAGTGCAATTCATCCAAATCATTCATAATTTTTTTTTTTTTTTTTTTTACTTTTTTGTTTTTTGTTTTTTATAATCAATAATTAAGATTAAAAACTATTTTTTGTAATTACCGATTTCAACCATTTATATAAATTGCATCCAGATGCCTATTGCGCCTTATCTTCAATCCATGAGATAAAAAATGTGTCAGAGTTAGCTAAAAAGAAGGACGAGAGTTTTGCGGCATTAAATTCAGTGGGAGATGTGTTTTGTTTTACATTACTTCTCTAGTTCTCTTTCTTTTTCTATCACATGCTCCATGTAGAATTAGAGTAGGTATTTCTTTGTCCTTTTTCTAATCTTGGAGAAATTATAAGATTGAAATGGTGGATAAGTGATATAGTCCAGCATTCCACTAAAAAATTTTCATTTGTTTAAAATTGTTAGTTGGAATTTTTTTTAAAACAGAATCTAATTACTGACTCAGCAATTTCAAACAAATAGAAGTTTTTTAGTGGAATGGTGGACAAGTGAGGGAACAAAGAAATCAACTCTAGCAATAATAAGAGGAATTTTCAGCAAACTCATGGAAAATTGCCGACCCCCTCGGCTCCGCCAACTAATAAAGTACACTTTTTGTAAGGTTGAATTTAATCAACCATGTGTTGACTTTATTCCGTGACAAATTTGCTTGTAATACAACACTTTGAAACCCTGTATTTAGGTGGGAATCATGTAAGGGTAGTGTGTGAGAGAGTGTGAAGAAATGCTTAAGATTGTGCAGTGAAGCAGGGACTCGCGGCTGGATCTCGCGGGAGGCTCGCGGCTTGCAAGCCGCTAAAAGTTGCACACGCGCAGAGCATGCAGAGGAGCTGAACAGTTATGCCAGCTGGAGCACTACAGGACAAAAATCTAGACTGGCCATTCAGTTAGCTCGCGACTTGACCTCGCGACTTGACTCCTTGTTTTGGAAAAATTAACTCTTCGCATTCCATTCTCACACCAGTATAAATACCCCTCATTCCCACAAAATATTGGTGGCCATTCAGAAAGAAAAACCCTAAGAGAGGTTTCTTAAAAACACCTAGCCAATTAGAGAGAGCTACTCATTTTTAGAGAGAAATTTTTGTAGTCTCTTCTCTTTTCCTCTCTCATTGTCATACCTATTGAGAGGAGATTTCTATCCAAACACTTCCCACACTCATTTAGAGTGTTGAGTGTTTTTGGAGCTTTGGGAAGCATTGGAAGATGCCAAGGATGGCGGATGCTATGGATTATAGCGGAATCCGGTAAACTAGAAAAGAAAAAGGTTCGGTGCAACCTTGTTGGAGCAAGAAGCTTGAAAGGCTTAGGTACATCGAGTAGATTAGGATTGGAGGGTCTATTACTGTTCATGTATCCCAACTACATTTTCTAGTGGATTATTGACCGCTTGGAGGGCGGTGGAGAGGTTTTACACCGAGGGCTTCGGTTTCCTCTTCGATAACACATCGTGTGTTGTCCTTGTGTTTGCATCTCTCTTCCCTTTATCTTTGCCTTTTATTTTCTGCTGTGAATGTGATTTTAATTGGCTTAGAGTGTTTACCAATTATGTATTAAGCTTTTATTTCATGTTCCGCACATTAATTGCTTGATATAAAACTTGAATTGGTAATTTGTAAATTGGGGGTCTAAACGTTCAAGGGTGTTTTTACACTAATTGAACTTTCAATTGGTATCAGAGCGAGTACACATGTTGTGGTTTAAATACCTAAGTGTGATCCTTGACCCCTTGTGTTTATTTGCCATGGATTGTACTTTGTATGCCTCTTTGTATGATTTGGTTGGTGATAGATGTAACATGCCACGTGTTTGTGAAAATGCCTCTATGAGTGTTAATATTCATAAGTGTGATGACATGTTATTTGAATCTATGGGTGTTGTTGACAAACTCTTGAAGAAAAATGCTAAGAAGTTTCAAAAGAATTTGAGCAAGTTATTTTGTGAAAAATGATGATTTGATTGCTAAGCTCAATGAATCCAATGAATTGGTTGAGAAATATAAAAAACTTGCTGAAATTTCTCTTGAAAAGCTGAAAGAGTTTGAATGTTTGAATATGGACTTGGATGCTAAACTTGTTTTGTCTAACAAACTTGTTGATGAGTTAAAATGTGAAAATGAATCTCTTAAGATGCATGCCAATGTTTGATTGCTGAATCTATTGCTAAAAAGGATGATAATATTAGTTGCAATCATGTTGTGGTACCCGATTTTGCGCCTAGTGTGTGTTTTACCTTAAAGGACAAATCAGTGTACATTCCTTCACATAAAAGAAATCAAAAGGTGGAGAGAAAGACCGTTAAGTCAAAGCCTCCGTTTAGGTCTCAACCTAAGGTTTTGAATGGATCTAAGTTTGTTCCAACTTGCCACCATTGCTGTGTGATCGGTCATATAAGACCTCAATGCTCCAAGTTGAAAAGGGAACAAAACAATGTTGCTAGATCTCTTCCCAAAAAGTCTAGTAGACCTAAACACATTGTGTGTCACCATTGTGGTGCCTTTGGTCATCTAAGACCTCAATGCTCTAAGTTTTATGCTTTTAAAAGAATCAAAAGAAAAGAGAAACTTGAGTTTTTTGGAAATTGTGCTAAAAAGAGTAAACCGGTTTTGAGTGAAAGTAGTATGTTGTTAAAAAAAATGTTTAATACTCTTAATTCCTTGACTATGTGCATCTCCAGTTCTCATTCTTTCAACCTTCGTCTCACTTCTCTTGAGACACTCATTCCAAACAATCGTTCTGTTTGGATGAGGAAGGGTTCCAATGGTTGAGTTTTTGCTCTTTTGGTTCTTGATCTAATTCTTTCGATCTTTGTAGGACTCTTCATGCATTAAATGTCATATCTTTATGCATTTTGTGCATCTTACATTTATTTGTATGTGTTGTTTTGTTTTTGATCTTACTTTTATATTTCAGTTTTGTGTGAATAAAAAAAATCCAAAACCACATAAAAAGTGAAAAATTCAAAAAGTTTGATCGTATATGTTTGAGCACATATCACATGTGAGTTTGGCCTTGTACCTTTGTACAAATGGCTTTGTGCATTTACGAGCTTAACTTGTTATTTTTGCACTCATATCTTTGTGGGAAAAATCTTTACATCTTTGTGTGATTGTTGTAAATCGATCTTCAAACTTGTTATGAATGATTAGTCAATAGTCATGTTGGTTTTGATACTTGCGTAGACTTGTACTTATATCTCTTCCCACTCTTTTATTTTTATTACTTAAAGAGCTCAATAAATGTAAATCTCAAAATGAAAAGAGATAATGAGCTGCAAAAACCGTTGCACATACTAGTATTCGACTAGAAAAAGGGGAAAGCAACTTATATGAAAATGTATGATGCCCAAAAAGCCAAAGGCTTGTTTGTCAAATTGAAATATCACAAATTTCAGGCATCGATCTCAAAATGAGATGTTTTGATTCAAAATGATCAAATGTTATGAATTGTAAAGAAGCCAAATGAAAAGCTTCATTGTATGTAATCATTTTCTTGTGGGAGGTCATATATGTTCATTTCTATAATTGAGATAGACCACTTGACTTAGTACTAGTTGTGTATGATTTGATTGAATTGATCATTGAAACTTCACTTTAGACTAAGGATTATTCCACATTTGATACACACACACAACACACATGCCTAATGTTCAACGAATGTCTTATTCATTTGTTAAGATTGTACTTGTCTAAATGTGATGTGTGTGTGCTTTATCACATATTGATTAATCCAAAAAGATTTTTGATCATTTTATATGTTTTTGGAAGTGATTTTTATCACTTTTTGTGTTCATGTGTAGTGCTTACTTTGTTTTTCAATGTTTAAACATGTTCTGTTTTGAAAAACAAGTGTCAGAATTTTTGGCTACTCATTTTGGCTACTTGCATGAGCTGCCAGCAAGCTGCCAGTTTTGGCTACTCGTTTTGGCAACTTGCAAGTTGCGAGTTCATACAGAGGGGTTTCGCAACTCACTCGCGACTCGGCTCGCGACTCGCCAGTCGCGAAACACCTAGAATTAGCTTTTTAAAGAGCTTTTTCGTGGGAAACTTGTTTTAAACCTCTCCCATCCTCTCTTAAACCCCTCTTTCAATATTCTTACATCAAAACCCAACCAATTTGAATGGTTTTTCATTCCATTAACATATCTAAGGTAATTATAAACTCTTTTCATTGATTTTGATCCTTAGATTATGTTTTGGAGAGTTTTGTGCTCTTGGTTGGGATTTTCATCATAGGGGTTGGGAAAACTTAATTTTTGTCAAATTTCTTCATGGGATTGGTTTCTTTTGTTGATTTGCATTGGATGTTGGCCCCTTGTGGCAGAAAGAACATGTATTAAGGGTGGATTTCATGATGTTTATGCATTGTTTCACATTATTGTTCATAGTGTGCATGCTAGGTGTTTGTTAAAATGCCTCTTAGACATTTTCTCGCTTGTTTGGACTCCGATGAGTACCAAACTTTGGGGTTTCTCATGGTTCCTCATTAGGAACATGTTTGGTTCATTGGTTGTGTATTTAACACACTTTGCCCCACATGTGCATTTTTCATGCATTGGTCATGCATTGCACATAGCCACCTCTTGCATTCACCTTTGCTACCCTTGTCATCCATTGGTCTATACCTTGTTTCTTCATCCTAGCATGTCATGTTTACCTTATGCTTTGTAGCACTTTGTTTTGTCTTAGGATTGAGCTTCATTTTCTCATTCATCTTGCTCCCCTCATGCATCATTATCATTGTTCGTTCCTTCATCTCTTGCCCTCGTTTCTCCTTGGCCCTTTGTCTATTCCTGAAAAAAAAGAGGAGAGTATACTCTAGAGAGTATACCGAAGTGTTGTGTCATTTTTATATGACTCTTGTGCACATCCTTAGGGGGAGAGATATTCCATAGGGGAGATGCATATACCAAGGGGGAGAAGACATTGAGATAATAAGAAAACTTTATTTTGTTTGTTTCTCTCTATGTTTGTTTTCTTGTATTGCATCATGTTTGTGTTTTGGACATACATATATCCCTATGCTATTGTGCTCCATTGAATGCATGTTTGAATGATCATTTGCTTTGCTATGTGATCATTGTAGTAATTTCTATATGACTGTTTTGGTGTATGATCAAGTTGCTCACATGTTTCACATCATGTTTACTTGATCGTAATTTACTTGTTACATTATACTTGTCTTTTTATTACTTGCTTTACCTTGAGGGTCTAATGTGTTTTGTGCAAGTCTTTCAGGTTACAAGTATATATGTTTCAAGTGCATCACAGCTTCTCATCACTTTGAAGGTGAGAAACTTTAAGCACTTTTAGTTTATATTATTTAAGTTTATATTCAGTATTTTATAGTTTGTACCCATGTTGCTTTTGTAAGCTTTTAGGGTTTGTTTTCATTATCTATAGGCTTTATGGTCTGTACCATGCTTTATGTAGCCTTTATGCTTTGTTAAATCAATACTTCTAACTAAATGTCATGCATTTTCTTGTTAAGTATTGTCACTCTTGTACCCTTGTAGGATTGTTCCTAGATACATATACTTAGTGTATTATGCATTGGTTAAGTGTTGGGCATGCAAATGACTTGCATTGAGCTTGTTAGCTTGTATGTCCAAGTGTTCATTCCAAGTGTGAATGAGCATTGTGGTCACTATCTTATAGTGATTGCTTGTTTGATCAAGCCATGGTTTGTTTCTTAACTCCATCTTTGCTTGATCACATCATGCTTGCTTCATATACATTTCATGCTTTTCTGCATACAATGATCATAGTGTATTGTTGTGTTTCAGGAGATTCATGTTCATATGATTCAAGAGCTTCACAGTTTCCAGATTTAGGTGTGAGTGAGTTTTGCCATTATTCTCAAACTCACATTTAAGTTTAGAGTCTGTTTTAGGGTGTTTTGTCACAGAATAGCTAAAGGGGGAGATTGTAAGGTTGAATTTAATCAACCATGTGTTGGCTTTATTCCGTGACAAATTTGCTTGTAATACAACACTTAGAAACCCTGTATTTAGGTGGGAATCATGTAAGGGTAGTGTGTGAGAGAGTGTGAGGAAATGCTTAAGACTGTGTAGTGAAGCAAGAACTCACGGCTGGATCTCGTGGGAGGCTCGCGACTTGCAAGCTGCCAAAAGTTGCACACACGCAAAGCATGCAGGGGAGCTGAACAGTCATGCCAGCTGGAGCACTACAGGACAAAAATCCAGACTGGCCATTTAGTTAGCTCGCAGCTTGAACTCGCGACTTAGTCAAGTCGCGAGGTCAAGTCGCCAGCCAACCCTGTTTTGGAAAAACTAACTCTTCGTATTTCATTCTCACACCAGTATAAATACCCCTCATTCCCACAAAATATGGGTGGTCATTTAAAAAGAAAAATCCTAAGAGAGGTTTCTTAAAAACACCCACCCAATTAGAGAGAGTTACTCATTCTTAGAGAGAAATTTTTGTAGTCTATTCTCATTCCCTCTCTCATTGTCATACCTATTGAGAGGAGATTTCTATCCAAACACTACCCACACCCATTTAGAGTGTTGAGTACTTTTGGGGCTTTGGGAAGCATTGGAAGATGCCAAGGATGGCGGATGCTATGGATTATAGCGGAATCCAGTAAGTTAGAAAAAAAAAAGGTTCGGCACAACCTCGTTGGAGCAAGAAGCTTGAAGGGCTTAGGTACATCGGGTAGATTAGGCTTGGAGGGTCTATTGCTGTTCATGTATCCCAACTACATTTTCTAGTGGATTATTAACCGCTTGGAGGGCGGCGGAGAGGTTTTACGCCGAGAGCTTCGGTTTCCTCTTTGATAACACATCGTGTGTTGTCCTTGTATTTGCATCTCTCTTCCCTTTATCTTTGCCTTTTATTTTCTGCTGTGAATGTGATTTTAATTGGCTTAGAGTGTTTTCCAATTCTGTATTAAGCTTTTATTTCATGTTTCGCACATTAATTGTTTAATATAAAGCTTGAATTGGTAATTTGTAAATTGGAGGTCTAAACGTTCAAGAGTGTTTTTACACTAATTGAACTTTCACTTTTAGCCTTTAAGAGCATCCACATCAGTCTGTTTATAGTCTTCTAAAATAAAAAAAAAGTACAACTTTTACACATTTTGAACTAAAAAACACCCACATTTTCCGTTTAAAAATGTGTAAAGTCTTTTAAATTTTTCAACGAGCTACAGTACTCATGTAAATTTACACGAGCATTGTAGCATGTGTATTTAATTTTTTAATAGTTTTTTCTCTCTCTTGTCTCTTCTCTCACTCTCACCTGACTTTCTCCTTGTCTCTGCTCTCACCTCACCTTACTCCCCCTTTTCCTCATTTGCTCTCACTCTTACCATTGCCGCCAGTCAAACCATGCCTCTACTGCCGCTAATCATCAAACCCTCCACTGTCGCCGGTCAAGTCCATCACACTTGTCGCCATGAGCGAAGATGCTTCATCATACCCTCCAGTCGAGTCGACCAACTTCGATCTAATTGTCTCTCACCCTCTTTCATTTTCTCCATCAGATCAGAACAGCGAACCAATCTATCACCGCCACTACCATCGATTACCATCGCCACCGATCGCTGATCTCTCCATCGATCTGATTGCTTTCCTTTATTTCTGGTTGTTTGATCAGTGGGTTTCGAGTTGAATAAGGTTGATTTGGCTTTCGTTTGGGTTGAATGAGATTTCGGGTATTTGGGTTAATTTGGCTTTCTTTTGGGTTGAATGGGGTTTTGGGTATGTGGGTCGATATGACTAGGTGAGTTGATGATGTTTGGTTGGATGGGTTGATGATGGTGGAGGTTGGTTGCTTGGTGATGGCGGTTGGTTTGTGAGAAAGAGATAGGCAGTGAGTGAGAGGGATATGAAGAAAATAATAAAAAATAATAATAATAAATGAATATTTTATTGAATAAATGTGTAGAATAGATAAACTGATGTGGGTATTTTGTAAAAATGAATGTGTAAAATAGAAAAAGTAGGTTTTTTCGTGTAAAATAGACATAAAATTTAAACGGACTGATGTGAATGCTCTAATATCCATGTGATAAAAAAGAGAGATGCTATGTCTACAATATTTTTACAATAAATCACGGGTGGTTAATTGTTATTGGTTCAAATTTTAAACTAACGCTAAAATTACTTTTTTACCCCAACAATAACAACTAGTAAGAACTTGCCACTTAGAATTTATTATAAAAATATTGTAAACATATCATTTCTAGATAAAAAATGTGTCAGGGTTAGCTAAAAAGGAATAGAGTTTTGTGCCATTAATTTCAGTGGGAGATGTGTTTTGTTTTACATTACTTCTCCAGTTATCTTTCTTTTTCTATCACGTGCACCATGTAGAATTAGAGTAGGTATTTCTTTGTCCTTTTTCTAATCTAGGGGTCTAATCTAGGAGAGTAGGGGACAAAGAAATCAACTATAGCAATTCTAAGAGGAATTTTCGGCAAACTCATGGAAAATTGCCGACCCCCTTGGCTCCGCCAATTAGTAAAGTACATTTTTAGCCTTTAATATAAGGATTTTACTCATCTGTGTCCTTAGATTTTACTCATATGTGTCCTAAGGGTACACATTAATTTTTATTTTTAGAAAAAAATTTCTCGAGAATTGAAAAAGTAATGACAACTTTTTCAATTTCCGAGAAAATGTTTCCAAAAATAGAAAGCTTAATGTGTGCCTTAAGGGCACACATTAACTGGACCCTTAATATAATTTGCGGTTGTTTTCATATTGAGATTTTATGTTTCAAAATTTTTATTTTGACATTTTTTTGATATTATGTACTTTTCATATTGACTCAATATTTTTATTTTGACCATTCATATTTAATTCACTTTTGTGTTTGGTCCTTTATAAAAATGAAATTTTGAAACATAAAAGGTCAATATTAAAATAAAATTAAAACAAATGGCCAAAATTTTAAAGTTGACTAGAATACTTTAGTCTAATAAGATCAACAGGTGTCAGAGCCAAGGACAATGCTAACTATCAACTAACCACTGTGGGATGTGGCTTGATGGTAAAAGTTCTCAAATCGCTTCACTTAGTGAATAGTATGAGCAATAGCCCTAACAACAAAGTTGTCAAAATCGGGATCCTACTTAGGATCATAAGAGGTAGGTGGGATCGCAAATTGTAGAATCAGATCGTAGATCATAAAATCCTACACTATTTGAGAAAAAAAAACATGTTAGTATGTTAAATAATCACATAAATCATACATTCATTCAAAAATTTGCATTTATTTAATGTAATTACCATACATCACTGTATCTATTTGTAAGCATCATTTAAAGAAGCCAAAAACCTCAAAATGTGACACTCTATTAGGATGTTATTTTTCATTTGAGTCCAACTGACACTCTATCTCTCTACATTAGAATAATAAAACTTGGTCTATTGAGATGTTATTTTTCATTTGAGTCCAACTGAGCCTTCTGTCAAGTTAAAGAATATTACAATAAACTAGGATTGTTTGGGACCGTTAGAATTGTATGATCTTATCGATCCTGAATAATCGCATAGATCTGTGAAAGATTCGAATCGTTTTGGGCAAGTGGGATTGTAAAATCGTAGGATCGTAGGATTCAAATCGAGATTTCGACAACCATCCCTAACAAGGTCCCGATGGTACACATGATATTACTTATAGTCGTCACATGGCATTGGGTAGACAAGTCCACACCAAAAACATCCCTTTCCCCCCCCCCCCCTCCAAAAAAAAAAAACCAGCTACAACAAATTCTAAGTGGAAAGTTATTATTGACAGTTATGAGTAGGCAAAAAGTAATTTAAATTGTAAATTCAAATTAAATCGAATAATAACTTACTACCTAAGATTTATTGTGAAAGTATTATGAAAATTTTGTGAACATAACACATTTTTTTTAATAGCATATATATTATTTTAAGCTAAATTTCCTTTTAAGAGTTTGTTTGGAAATAACTTATTTAACTGAAACACAATACTTTTTGCTGAAAGTACCGTAGATAAAGTTAAAAGTTAGCTGAAATAGCACAGTGGGACCCATGAATAGTATTAAAAAGTGTAATGAGACCTATGAGTAGTAGCAAAAATAAGTTAAATAGTAAAAAAAAGTTGGTTTTTTAAGCTAATGCCAAACACACACTAAATCTTAAAGTTTGAAATATGTTTCATTTAAGTTTTAAACTTTTAAAGTATTTTATGTAAGTATTAAATTTTTTAAAGCATTTCATTTAAATCTAATATTGTATAACATTTACAAATGTTGTCATTACTAATGGACTATTATTTGAACACTGTTGACATATTTATGGTTTGAGTCTCACTTTTCTCCTTCTCAAAAAAATAAAAGAAAAAAAGAATCTCACTTTTCTCTTCTTCCAAAAAAAAAAAATATATATATATATATATATATTAAAATCTCACTATTGAATTATATGTTCTATATGTTTATAACATGCATGTCAATTTTTATGCTAATCAAATATTATTTATTATTCAATTCATAAACTCATATTTCATACATTATTTTAAACTATAGTAACTTGAATTTAAACAATTGATGGATGACATGGCTATTAATTTTTTATCACCTTGAAATTTCACAAGTATGGAGAATATAAGAAGATATCGTAATCCAGCGGTGGATTTGTCAAAATTCGCATCCAATTAAAATAATATTGAGTGGTGTAATATTACTTCAATGTAACTCTAAACAATGTTACACAATCTAATAGTTTTTTATTAAATTCATATTTGAAAATTCCACCGTTAGATTACATATTCTGTAATGTTTTTAATATGCATGCCAATTTTCATGTTAATCAAATGTTATTTACCATTTGATCCATAAACTCATTTTTTATGCATTATGATAAACTACAAAAACTTGAATTTATACAATCAATTGATGACATGACTACTAATTTTTGATCACCTTGAAACTTTACAAGTATGGAGAATATATGGAAATAATGTAATCCAACGGTGAAATTCACATCCAATTAAAATATATTGAGTGGTATAATATTACTTAAAGTTTACATCAAGTCTAACTTAAACTCAATCCTATATATATATATATATATATATATGTGAGAGAGAGAGAGAGAGAGAGAGAACTAACAACAACAACAACAAACATGCTAACAATCATTGGAAAAACTTGGGAAGGAAGAGTAGTTGTAAGATCAAGAGGGCAAAGGAGGAACCATCATAAGATCAATGGTCCCCCTAATCCCACGAATTTTTTTAATAGCATGTATATTAGATCATTTTATGATAAATTACTCTTCAAACATTAGTTTTCAGTAAGTTTTATTTAAACATTAAAAAAATACTAATATTTAAAAAAATCCAATTAAATTATCTCACAGTTTCAAATTGTTTTATTTAAACATCATAGTTTTTCATTCAAACCATCTAATCATGTGATGTTTATAGGTATTAACAAAAAAAAAAAAAAGTGATAGAAGGTTTATATATACTAGCCTCATCACATTCGCTTTCGTACGTGCGCTATTTTTTAGGTTTACACGTTTTACTTATGGCAGTTTATTTTATTTTTTATTATAAAAAGAAGTCATATTAGTACTTGACTACTAATGTGAGAGAGAAATGAGGAGGTGGGGAAAAAAAAACAGTTTAGTGATAATAATAAAAAAATGGTACGTGGAGGGATGATAGGCCCAGTAGTATATATTGGGCCGGGGGCCCAGTCTGAAGATGCCTAGTAGTCTGAGGACGGTCAAATGCTATCATGGAAGTCCACATTAGTAAATAAAGAGATGTGGTTTGGTCATAAGAGTCCAAGAAGGCGGTCCGAGGAGGATTACCTCCTTGGCTGAGCAAAGCAGAGGTCCAAAAGTATGGTTTTCCATCCAGGGTAACATTCCAAGAGATTCTATTGATAAAGATACACATCATGAAGGTACAAGGCAAAGGAGAATTATGAAATATCTAAGAGAAAGCTGCTACCACCGCATTCAATGCTCTGTACCTAACTCTCTTGTCACATTAATAAGGAAGTAATACCTGAACAGTAATTTTCAGCCTTACAGCTGCTCCTAAAGACTTCGAGAAGCTGCTAATGGGACCAAGATCAACACCAATAATCTGGTCTACAAGTGGAGGGTGGAGATGAAATAAGAAAAAAGTATAAAAGAGAAAGAAGACCCTGAGGAATGGAGGAGAAAAAGATTGTAGCAAGAAGAACGATGTTTATAATCATATTCAAGAGATATATACAAGAACTGATCTTCTCAAATTGTGCCAAGGATGATTTTCTTTAAATTAAATTATTTTATCTTTGCTTCTTTGTCATCTGGGCCAATTATTGTTGCTACATGATTCATTAAGGCCTAGTTTTTAAACTCATTCTCTATAAATTCATTGTATTGGGCTCTTTGGGCTTAATTCCTTGAACTCTTTGAACTAAGGAACCAAATCCACGCCCTTACAATTGGCGTCGTCTGTGGGAAATTCTTGTGCTTTTGTGAGTCTAGCGCTCAATTATGGTAGGTTTGGGGCTAGACAAGGAGGAATCGATGGGGTCTCAACGTCAAGATCACTTTCTCAATCTTGAGCAAATGAAGGACCGAAAGGTTAGTATGTATACTACCCATATTGGTAGGAGTCAATCTCAAAGTGGGAGTCATATTTCTCATAAGAAGGATACCAAAGCCATACAGCTTAAGATTGACCGTTTGCGAAAGACGTTACGCCGTGAGTGACGGAGAAGAACTCCTTCAAATTCTAACGTTTCTTCTTCTGATGATAGGGATGGTAGTTACAGAACCAGGTCAAGGACTCGTCCCAATAAGTCTTTCTCATGTGATGAGGACTATCATCATGAGCGTAAAAATAGGAGCTCATCTTGCAAAGGCCTTGGAAACAACGCTATGAGCAGAGCGTTAAACCAGATTTTCAGGTCACCTTTCACATGTCGAATTGAAGGAGGAAGACTCCCTCGGTGGTTCACTCAACCAACGTTCACCATGTACAATGGTAAAACAGACCCTGTAGAGCACGTAAGCCATTTCAACTAGAGAATGACTGTGCATTCCAAGAATGAGGTCTAAATGTGCAAGGTATTCCCATCCAGTTTGAGGCTTGTGGTAATGAGGTGATTTGATGGCCTAGGAGCAGGTTCTATTGATTCATTTAAGGAACTCACCATGGGCATTTGGATCTCGCTTTATCATGTGCAGTAAGGCTCCTCGACCCTTGGACTCCCTGTTCTCCATGACCATGCGAGAAGGGGAAACCCTGAAAACGTACTCATACAGATACTGGAAGATGTTCAATGAGATAGATAGAGACTTTGATGATGTGGCCATAAGGACTTTCAAGGTTGGCCTACTTGCTAAGCATGATTTGAGAAAGTCATTAACCAAGAAACCTATAAGGAGTGTGCATCGACTCATGGACTGTATTGTCGAATATAAACAGGTCGAGGAAGACCAGCAACAGGGGAAAGGGAAGGCTAAGGTTATTCCTCAGGATAGGAAGTCTTTCAGGTCAGATAGGTACAACAGTAATTGGCCCTGCAGAGATTTTGCTAGGCAATCTGGACCTACTACTACTTAGGTGGTCAACATGGTGTTCCGAGAGGCAGTGCATCAAGTTTTAGAAAAAATCAAAAATGAGCCATACTTTAAATGACCAAATAAGATAGGAGGAGATCCTATGAAGTACAATCAAAACCTTCATTGCCAGTACCACCAGGAGCGAGGGCACACCACGGAAGATTGTAGCACCTTGTGGAATCATCTAGAACATCTGGTCAGAAAAGGGAGGTTAAAGCAATTTTTACTTCAGCCTAGTGGGCAAGGGGGCCAGTCAAGATTAGGACCTCGAAGAGATGCTTCTTCAAGAGCCCCTTTAGGCACAAGTAATGTTATTCTTGCTGCTCCGGGGAGGACTAACTCTTATCCTTCCAGAGTAATGTCTGTAGCTCGGCCACCTACCGAGGACTCCAACTCTAAGCTGAAAAGGGCTAAGATAGAGATCCGACTAGTGTTGAGTTTCTCAAATGAGGACAAGGTTGGCACCATGTAGCCACATGATGATACCCTGGTGGTCACCCTCAGTATAAGAGGGTATGATGTGAAGAGGGTGTTGGTGGATCAGGGCAGTGAAACAGAAATTATGTACCTTGATTTGTACAAGGGGCTAAACTTGAAACCAGAGGATTTGATAAGTTATGATTCACCTCTATTGGACTTTGATGGGAAGGTTGTTATTCTAAGGAGCTAGATTAGACTACCCGTGCAGGCAAGTTCAAAGGTGGTGGAGGTGGATTCATTGTGGTGAATGCTTATTCTCCCTACATTGCCATTGTAGTGAGACCTTAGCTTCATGCCCTGAGAGCTATTTCTTCCACTCTCCACTTGAAAGTGAAATATCCATCCTAAGAGCAGATTGAGAAGCTGGTTGGGAGTCAATTCATGGCTAAACAATGCTTAGTGGCTGCAATTTTGCATTAGCTTGAAACTGGGACCTCGACATCTACTGATAGGGGTTTATAGCAATCAAGGACCTCGAAGTTACCCCTAGACGAGACATTAGAAAAGGCGAAGTGTGAGGAGTTGAAGAAGATTGTTGTAGATGATGATTCAGAAAAGTTCTTCCAAGTTGGAGCTCAGTTGCCTCGTTGGAAGAAGGAAGAGCTGATAGTGTTTCTTAAAAGGAATATTGACGTGTTCCTGGTAGTGCTTACGAAGCTCCTAGAGTGGATCCAAACTTCATCTGTCATCATTTGAATGTCAATCTGTCTGTCATCCCTAAAAAGTAACCACTTCGGCGCTCATCTGAGGACCATTCTGATGCTGTCAAGGATGAGGTAAATAAACTTAAGCAGGCTGGGGCTATTAAGAGGTGTTTTACCTTAAGTGGCTAGCCAATACTATAGTGGTGAAGAAGAAGAATGTAAAGTGGCAAGTATGTGTGGACTTCACAGATTTAAACAAGGTTTGTCCAAAAGACCATTTTCCCATGCCTCGATAGACCAACTAGTGAATGCAACTATAGGTCATCCTTGGATGAGCTTTTTGGATACCTTCCAAGGATACCACCAAATACAACTGGCTCTGGGTGATCAAAAGAAGACAACTTTTGTCACCCCTACTGGAAATTTCCACTACAAAGTGATGCATTTTGGATTGAAGAATGCAGGGTCTACCTGTACACACAATTTTCGTAAAAGAAGAATCACACGATCACGAAATGGTGTAACAAATAATCAACTTATATTTTATTTGTATATATGTGAGTACAGTCCTCTATATGAATCTTTACAATGAAAGAGTACAATAAATCCCTTTGATTCGATCTCCAAGAAACGTTACAATCCGAAGGGGCTATGAAGATTGATCTTGAATCGTGCTTTGATGTCTCCAAGTTGAATGAATAGTTGAACATGCTTGATTTGATGCGAGGGCCATTGGCTTGATCTCGAACTAGATTAAAGGAGAATCCCCACTTGGATTTGAAGAAGTAGGAATAGGCCTTGATGAACAATAGAATTCTTGTGAATTTTGGAGATGACTCTCTATTTTTGCAGAGTGTCAGTAGTATTTTCTCTCTAAGTGTTCTCCTTTTTTTTCATATGAGAAGCCTCTATTTATAGGCAACTCAATCGTATTTAATTTGGAATTTTCTCTCAGCATTTATTGAGAGTTAATTATAGGTTTAATTTGGTCTTCCATTTAATAAGAACTTTCCATATAGGTCTTTTCTTCTGATGTTGCCATATGGCTTTCTTATTTGATGTTACTATGTGGCTTGATTTAATTTGCCAATCTTCCACCTCATCAGTTGGAGATTAATTTGATTACAAATATTTTTATTTTGAACAATCAGATGGTTGTGAGTACATTATAAAATTTTGATGTCTACACTACCTATCAGAGAATGATGACCAGGATGTTTGAGCCACAATAAGACATCGTGGAATTGAGGTCAACCCTGATCAAGTTAAGGCAATTAACAGTTTACAGCCACCTTGAAATCCTAAAGAAGTTCAGAAATTAACGAGAATGATTGCTACCTTGAACCAATTTATCTCTCGGTCAGCGGACAAGTGCAGACCTTTCTTCTAGTTGTTGAATAAGTAGAAGGGATTTGAGTGGACTAAAGAGTGCACATTAGCTTTCTAGCAGCTTAAGGAATATCTTTCTCGACCACCTGTTATGTCCAGACCCAAGGTGGATGAGGTCTTGTTTGCTTACATTGTTGTGGCTTCCCATGCTGTGAGTTTGGTGCTGATATGGGTTGACAATGGTGTACAGAGGCCAATTTACTATGTAAGCAAGTCGTTGCATGAAGTAGAGGTTCGATATTTACCGCTGGAGAAGGCCATTTTGGTAGTAGTACATGCTACCCGCAAACTTCCTCACTACTTCCAATCCTACACCGTTGTTGTTTTAACCCAACTTTCGCTTCGATCACTATTTCGGAGTGCTAATTACACGAGAAGGATTGCTAAGTGGGGTACGATCCTAGGGGCTTTTCATATCAAATATATGCCTCACACCTTTATCAAGGATCAGGTCCTCGCGAATTTGGTAGCTGAGTTTGCTGAATCCCCATTAGAAGAGAAGATAGAGAAGCAAGACATAGATGGAAAATCAGTTGGCATGGTCTCCGTGCAAGAACCTTTATCCTGGAGGGTATATGTTGATAGTGCAGTGAATCAAAGAGGATCTGGAGTGGGACTAGTTCTGATATCTCCTGAGAAGATCACTATTGAGAAATCCTTAAGATTAGGCTTCTCGGCCACTAACAATGAGGCTGAATATGAGACTCTATTAGTAAGGATGACCATGATTTAGAGAATGGGAGGAAAAGCAGTGGAGATATTCTCAGATTCAAGGTTGGTTGTAGGCCAGGTAAAGGGGGAGAAAAAGATTGTAGCAAGAAGAACAGTGTTTGTAAGCATATTCAGGGGATATATACAAGAATTGATCTCCTCGGATTGTGCCAAAGACGATTTTCTTTGAATTAAATTATTTTATCTTTGCTTCTTTGTCATCTGGGCCAATTATAGTTGATGCATGATTCATTAAGGCCTAGTTTTTAAACTCATTCTCTATAAATTCATTGTATTGGGCTCTTTGGGCTTAATTCCTTGAACTCTTAGGACAGAGGAACCAAATCCACGCCCTTACAGTACATTTGTGGGGAAAAATAAAAGTTTCGTTTTTTTTGAAAAAGAAGAACTGAAGTTGTTGTATTAGTACTTGACAACTAACGTGAGAGAGAAATGAGGAGGAGGAAGAAAAAACTTTTTTTTTTTTTTAATTTAGCTAAAAATTAGGAGTTTTTAAATTAATAATTTTATATATATCTAACCCTAAGATTTAAGCCTTAGAAATGGAAAAATTTGAGGGTATTTTGGGAATCTAAATTGAGGATTTCAAATAGGGAAAGCCCATTAAATAGTAGTTTAGATGAAACGTTTTTAGAAACTTCGAAATTTAAATAAAACATTTTGAAAGTTTAAGGTTGAAAAGTAATTTACCCATTATTGTATAGCATACACAATAAAATTTAAAATTTAAAATTTAAACTTCTAAAAATAATATTTGACTCTCTCTCAAAGTTAGCCCAAAGAGACCCTAGAAATAGAAATGACCAACTAGCTTAAACCTATGAGTCCCATCCTAAATATTTTTTTAGTTAATAAATATGTAAATTTATGTGGCGCTATGATGAACAACTCGTCCACAAACCACTAGTACCTCAAGATCCTTAATGCTACTTGTAATATCAACTGGAAAAAGGCTCTTTCTCTCTAGAATTATTTAAAAAAAAAAATGGGATCAATCCTATTAGGGATTTTGCTTTCTAGACTGCAAAATACATTAACACCCTCTTATGATTTTCTATTTTTTTTTTTAGAATGATATGATTTTCTAATTTAAGTTATAGGAATGCAATTTTTTTATTTATTTTTTTAAAAAAGACTATAAAGAAATTGTAAACTAATTATTTCTGTATGTTTAGGTGTTGATATAATTAAGAGAATAGCACATATATATATATATATATATATAGTGGCGGTCCTGGCGGAGCCAAGAATTTTTTCAGAGGGGCCAAGGTAAATATAATAAAGTTCTTAAGTGAAAAAAGGAAAGAAAAATTAGTTCATAAATTAACTTTGACTTAAAAGGTGTGCCCTACGCTCCTTCATGGCATTAAAAACATTTATAATTGATTCTAAACTAAATTACTTAGCAATCGGTTTATGGGAACAAAATTATTTATTTAGGTTCATATCTTTGAGCTATTCAAGGTGTTTCGGCACTTAAAGTTTCAACATTTGATATAAAGAATTGAGTATTAATCTCTAAGTTTGTAACACTTTTTCTTTTAAAATATTGAAAATTTGAATATTGAATTTTATAATCTTCAATTTCTTGAATTGATAGAATAAACAAGTCTATAACAATAATTTAATTTAATTGGTCAAGCTACTAATATCAATTAAACAAACAATTAAAAAAATCACTATTATCAAATTATAATAAATTACTATAATATTGTCTAGAAAGTCTACTGATAGTTGTTTAGTTAGATGGCATAAATGCTCTTTTCGTTCCTACATTTTGAGGTCATTTCTATTTTAGTCCTACATTTCTATTTTACCACTTTTAGTCCTTAATCCAATTAACGCTTATTATTTTAGTCTTTTCCGTCACTCAAGTAACAGAAAAAGCTGATGTGGCAAACAGAGTGCACTG
Organism: Quercus robur; assembly: GCF_932294415.1. Classification (NCBI taxonomy): domain Eukaryota; kingdom Viridiplantae; phylum Streptophyta; class Magnoliopsida; order Fagales; family Fagaceae; genus Quercus; species Quercus robur. Next base: position 26,736,782 of record NC_065542.1, read on the forward strand.
TTGACACAGTAAATGCTGACGTGGCGAATAAAATAATAATAAAAAAATTATTTATTATTTAATAAATGCCAAGTCAGCATAAAATAATAAAAAAATAATAATAAATGCCACCTCAGATCCATGTCAGTTTAGAATTTTAAATTTTAATTGATCATTTAAAAAAAAATAGAATTAAAAATAAAAAAAAACACATGAATTTAGATCTAACATCCTCTTCATCAAGAACACAGAAGAGCACAACCCAGAAAAAATCATACAAACCCAGAATATCAAACACAAAGAACATAAGAAAATTAAACTCAGAAAAATCATAAATGAATATTGTACAAAACAAAATCAATCCACATATATACATAAATCAAATAAATAAATGAATAAATAAATAAAACTTGAATTCAGATCTGGTAATTCATTGGTTTCTCCATCTTCATCTCTCTCTCTCAAACACAGAAAAGAAACAAAACAAATCTAAAGTTGGGCTTTGAATCTAACAGCAACCCATGAATACAACAATTAGAACCAAATCTGAACAAGGTGGAAACCCAGATCAGCAAAATCATAACCCACAATTACATAGGCAAAATTTCAGAACCCAAACCCAAATTTTTTTTCACATAATTGAACAAAGTAGAAACAACTACATATAGAACCCTCTCTACAACATGAAAAATCTTTGACTAAGAATCGAAGTGATCCATTTTAGTGAGCGAGGAGAATGTCATTACTGAGTGAATCGGGCGAGTCCTGGACCGAGTTAGGGATTGGGTTGAGGAAAAGCACAGACTTGGCCGCCACAAGCTTCTTCCTCTAGGGACTGCGCGGGCCGTAGATCCTGTCGGAGAAGCAGGGGATACCGTCGGTGAAGGCGTTGACCGGAGTTTTTTGAGTGGCAGCATTGGAGGATGGTGGAGATGACGTGCGGTGGAGAGAGATGGAGGAGGAGAGGAGGTAGAGCGAGTTGAGTCGGTGGGCGATGATTCGGGAGTCGCAGATTTGGGTTAGGGCACCGGGTTTAAGGTACTTGTGGAAGTGGAAAGGCTCGGATCTGGTTGGTGAGGAAAAGGAGAAGGGTTTGGTAGATGCTCTGATTCTATGGTTCATGGTGAATTAAGAGAGAGAGAGAGAGAGAGAGAGAGAGAGTGGGGCATTGAGGAAATGGAGTAGTGAAAAAAAAAACTGGGTTAAGTTTTGGGTTTGGGTTCTGAAATTTTGTCTATGTAATTGTGGGTTATGATTTTGCTAATCTGGGTTTCCACCTTATTCAGATTTAATTGTAATTGTTGTATTCATGGGTTGCTGTTAGATTCAAAGCCCAACTTTAGATTTGTTTTGTTTCTTTTCTGTGTTTGAGAGAGATGAAGATGGAGAAACCAATGAATTACTAGATTCAAGTTTTATTTTTTTATTTTTTATTTTTTTAATTTGGTTTATGTATATATGTGGATTGATTTTGTTTTGTACAATATTTATTTATGATTTTTCTGAGTTTGATTTTCTAGTGTTCTTTGTGTTTGATTTTCTGGGTTTGTATGATTTTTTCTAGGTTGTGCTCTTCTATGTTCTTGATGAAGAGGACGTTAGATCTAAATTCATGTGTTTTTTATTTTTTATTCTGTTTTTATTTTTTTTTTTAAATTGATCAATTAAAATTTAAAATTCTAAACTGACATGGATGACATTTATTATTATTTTATACTGACTTAGCATTTATTAAATAATAAATAGTTTTTATTATTATTATTTTATTCGCCACGTCAGCATTTACTGTGTCAACAGTACACTCCGTTTGCCACGTCAGCTTTTTCTGTTAGTTGAGTGACGGAAAGAACTAAAATAATAAGCGTTAGTTGGATTAAGGACTAAAAGTGGTAAAATAAAAATATAGGGACCAAAATAAAAAGGACCCTAAAATGTAAGGACGAAAAAAACATTTACACCTAATTAGAAAGCACAAACTCAACAAAACAGTAAGATAAACAAAACCTAGTCTAGTCTAGTGATAACTTTAATTTCAAACCACACAATTTATCAACTGCTCATGTACTCTACTTCAGTGAAACGTCAAAACTACCTACTCTTCTATTGTTCTATCCCAAAAACTTGAAAGTATCTCAAACTTTAAGTTGCAGAAGCTATAAAAAAATTAAATAAAAAACTTAAAATTGCAGTTGCAGAGCATAGAGAAAGAGAGAGAGGCGCGTATGGCTCACCAGTCACCACTCAAACTCGATTGGCCAGGAGACTTAGGACTTAAATGGCATCAAAGACTCAAAGGGATCACTAATCGGTGTCCCACTTGAACTATTGCACACGCAGCGCATGGAATTTTTTTATATAATAAATTCATATCTATTTTGGGAGTAAAGGGTTGTGACCTGTACGAAGTTGATGTTGTGATTTGTATGTATTTATTTTGATTTTGAATCATAATTTAATTGAGACTGATATCCTAATTAAGAAAGGATTTGGTTTTTATTTTTTTAGTTATTGTAAATTTGTTTATGAGCCAAAGAATGGGCTGTGTTTTTTAGGATTGGAATGGGCATTTTTTTTTTTTTGGTCAAAAATCTTAGGAGGGCCGGTGATTAAATTATTTCTAATTTTTAAGATAATTTTTTCTTGAATTACTAGTATTAAGGGGAATTTTCAAAACTCAAGAGGGGCCGGCCGCTCCTAGTAAGGTTGTAAACGAGCCAAACTTTGTTGAGTAGTGAATGTTCAAACTCGGCTCAACAGCAAAAGTAGAATGTTCAAATTTGGCTTGGGCTTGATATGAGCTTACAAATAATGTTCAAACTTGAGCTCGTTATAAAGTATAAAAGTCTGAACTCGGTTTGGTTTGGCTTGATTTATTAGTCAAGCCAAGCTCAAGCTCAATATCAAGCCCAAACTTAAGCTCAATATCATGTTTTTGAGCTTGAGATCCAACATAAGTATATTATCAAACCTATATCAAGTTTATTATCTAGCCTATTTGGTTTAGATAAATGGTCTTAACTTATAATTAATTAAAGTCTTAGAAGGATATGAGTTTACTTGTCAAGCTCATATCAATTTTATTACCAAACTCATAAATAAGCCTAGACTCAACTTGCTTTGTTACTTTTATATCGAGTCTTAGCGTTCACGAGTTTGTTCATGTACAATATTTTTTACTCGGGCTCAGCTCGTTTATTAAACAAGCTTAAAACTAAAGCTTAAACTTAGTTTGTTTATAAACAAATAAATATGAACGAGTTTTTTATCGAGCCAAACTTGGACTATCTATAAACGGTTTGGTTTATTTACAGCCCTAGCTTCTGGCTTCGTCTGTGTGTGTATATGTATGTGTGTGTTTTGGTGAGTACAATATAGTATAATATAATATTGAGTTTTCTCTAAATATATATATATATATATATATATAATATTGAGTATGTTTGATAGAGTAGAATTAAATACACTAATATATATCCACCTGTGCAAAACTTAGATCCGGTATCAAATCTCTCATATACGTAGTGGAGTCATTGCGATTATGACACACGCATCGAAATGTCAAGATCCAACGAACTAGAGATAGCTGAGTCCCATAAACAATACACATGATGTGCTACACTGACCGGTCCATTTTTGACAATGGAAATATCAGATGTCGGTTTGGACAGTAGCAATTATGGCATCCAGCAGTTGATTTAAACTAAAAAAAAAAAAACCTTTGGATCTTGACTTTACATTTCCACTTTACGAATATTTACATTGTTGGTCTGAATCAGTTGTCTGACATCGATATAGACAAGGCTGCGGTTGCTGCACTCTTTATGAATATTTACATTGACTTTAAATTTCTAAGTTTAGGGTTTTTAGAGCATCCATAACAGATGTTATATAAAAAATGTTATTTTAGCATACTAAAAATCTAGTTTATTATTTTATTACATCATTTTATAACATTTCATTTATCAGATGTTTTATTATTTAATTCTATACATTAAAATATATTTACTACACATTAAAATAATATATTATTTTCTCCCCCATTATCATCAACAACAGCAACAACATCAACGACACAACCACCAGCCACCAATATCCACTACCGCAACAACACCTCTACTGCAAACCAACCACCACAATTACTCACCAATATGGCAATATCAGATCAACCCAAATTGCAAAAAAAAAAAAAAAAAAACCCACAGATTGCAACCAAACCCATTCCATTCCATTCGATCCGATCCGATCCAAATCCCAACTCCACGGGCTCGACTCGAATAAAAACCGGGTTTCACCATTGTTGACAAGCATGATCGTGACGAACACTCCGGCAACGGACCTCACCCTCACGAACCTCGCTTACTGCTTGCACGCCGATCTTCAGGGCTTCGCCATCCCTGGCACCAAGCTCTACCTCGCCTCCATCGCCGATTCCTTTGTTCTTTCTCTAACAAGATGAAGATCTATTTGGTTTGTGATGATTCCATTCCTAGGTTTTGTTTTGAACTAGGAATTGGAGTTTGATTTAAGGTGCAAAGAGAGAAGAAAGAAGATTTTTGGGTTTGATTTAAGGTGCAAAGAGAGAGAAAGACGTTTGAGGTTGAGGGAGGAGCTGAGAGTCTGATCTGAAGAGGAAAGAACACCGGTTGGGAGAGAGAGACAAATTGTGAGGAGAGAGAGAAAATCAATTAAAGAAGTGAGAGGAGAGAGAAAAGTCGAATAAAAAAATAATAAACGCAAATGCCATATTCGTCCGTACCGTGGCAAAATTGCAATGTTACTATTCAATGTTGCAAAAGTTTGACACATTTAACACATCTGATAAAGCTTCATTTTTTGTGTTTAGTGTGTCAAATGTGCTATATTATAGCATTTAGCACAGATACCACATTTACTGTGGATGCTCTTAGTTAATTCAACTAGTAAATTTTTTTATAATTATATAAGAGATTTAGGGTTCAATCTTCGCTTACACTAAAAAAAGCTATCATTAAGAGTGAACGTCATAAGATGAAATTCTCTAAAAATAAATAAATAAATCTCCAAGTTTATATATATATATATATAGTCTTTTTTGTTTTTCATATCCTAATTAATTAAGAGTGTGTTTAGATACCGCTTATTTTGCTGAAAACTAAAAACACTATAGCAAAATAATTTTTAAATATGTAAATAGTACTGTAAGACTCATTTTTAATGAAGTTTTACTGAAAAAATAGCTTTATGAGTCCCTAAGACCCATTTTAATGAAGTTTTACTGAAAAAGTAGCTTTATGGGTCCCGTGAACAGTGCACGGGACCCACTAGAAAGACATGAAATGCTCTTCTCAAAAAAAAAAAAAAATTTAATAATAAGAAAAAAAATGGTGAAACGCAGACGCTGTATCCAAACGGATACTAGATATGATTTGTTGGGTTTAATATGGAGAAAGGCGTGACAACCTAGGCTAGCTTGGATCAAAATCTTTTAGAGTTCTTAATGTACTCTACCACATAAGGTTTCTTAAATCCTAACCTTTCTTTCTAATTTAATTGTCCAAATTATGCCAAGTTAGCATTATACTAACAAACTCATTACCACTGCACACCTTTGGTGCGATGGTTACTTCATAAGTATAAGTGCTTGTGAAGTATAAGGGGTAAGGACCAAGATTCAAATCTCTAGAAGGAAGTTTCACACACACATACACTTAAATTAGAGTAGAGTAGAATTTCAAGTGATAAATTGGCTTTAAAATAATTATGTCAGCAAGTTCAAGTGATAAATTAATGGTGATCACGTTTTGTGTAGTGTCCCATATATATGGTTTGAACCCCCTCATTATCTACCATATATATATTAGCAACAAAATTGAAAAAAAAGAACAATACTAATGGTCAGCTAGAGAAACTTGGGGGAAGGGAGTAGTAATAAGATAATTAAAGTACATTTCTAGCCCTTAATAAAGTCTGGAGTTATTTTCATTTTGACTATTTATATTTCAAAATTTTCATTTTGACCATTTTTTGTTTGATTATGTACTTTTCATATTGGCCCAATATTTTTATTTTGACCATTCATGTTTAATTCACTTTTCAATTTGGTCCTTCATGAATATGAAAATTTTGAAACGTAAATGGCCAATATTATAAAAATGGAATTAAAAAAAAATGACCAACAAGGCCCAGGGCTGGCCCAAGACAGATTGAGGCTTAATCGCTTAAAGTGAAAATTTTTAAATAATATTGAATTCATTCTTCATATTTTAATTTTTTTATTTTAAAAATATTATTAATTCTTACTATTTAATATGACTCATTCATCTAGAGTAGAGTGAGCTAATGATACTACAAATATTACTATACTTTAAGTATAACTTGAATCTAACTCCAAATATATATATATATATATATATAAAGTTTGGTTAAGTAATGTTACACCATTTAATATTTTTTAATTAAAAGTGAATTTTGAAAAATAAACTGTTGTACTACATTATCTTTGTATATTGTCTATGCTTGTGACATTTCAAGGTGATAAAAGGTCAACCATTATGTCATCAATCAATTGTTTAAATTCAAGTATTTATAGTTTAAAATAATGCATAAAATATGAATTTATGGACTAAATGGTAAATAACATCCGATTGACATTAAAATTAGCATGCATGTTAAAAACATATAAAACATGTAATTTTGTTTTGATAAACAATGATATTCAGACCTCTTTGAGTATCAAACTATTCCCTTGAGCATGTGCAGTCCTCTCATCCCACACACACGAAATTATTATAGAGAAATGTCACTTATGTGATGTGTATATATATATACACATACACACTGGATCCATCAAATTGAATGCAAATAGAATCCGAATTGAATGCACAATATAGAACAAAGTTTCTCTCCAAAATAGTTTGGAGAGAAACCCTACAAACTCATCATATATATTTATACTGAATGTGAATTTTGAAAATCTAACCGTTAGATTGAATATTCTTATTACATCCTTAATGCTTATAAAATTTCAAGAAAATCAAAAATCAATTGCTATGTCATCAAATAAATGTTATAATTTCAAGTTTTTGTAATCTAAAGTTGTACATAAAAAATAAGTTAATTGATCAAATAGTAAATAATATCCGATTTGAACGAAATTTGATATACGTGTTAAGAACATAAGAAACATGAAATTCAACGGTTGGATTTTCAAAATTCACATCTAAATATATATATATATATATATATGAGAAGTTTGAAGAGTTTCTTTTCAAACTAGTTTGGATAGAAACTTTGTTCCACAATATATGTCCACTTGTGTGAACAAGACAAAAACGTAGACCTAGACGCCTAGTATACTAGTACCTTCCATATATGTACTGGAGTCTGGATCCATTGTATGCAACGAAATGAAGGATCCAATCCAATACATGTGAATCATGTGATGTGCATGTGCCACACTGACCAGTTGTTTTTGTTCACATGGCAATATTAGATGTCGGTTTGGACATTTGGCAGATCCAGTAGATGATTTAGTAACTTGGATCTTGACTTTATAGGTACAAGTCCTTAGGTTTTTTATTTTGTATTTTTTCTTTAAAGATGGAAATAATTCTTCAATGATTAATTAGTTGAATTATAGTTTAATTAGTTAGGTGATGAGAATCGACAAGCATTCAAGGATCCATTGCATGTTTCAGTTGGGTCTATTACTAAAGCAAGATCCAAGAAGATCAAAGAAGCATTTAATGGGCTGATTCAAGAGATTTGGGCTAATTCAAAGGCAGGACATTCCAAGCTGGGCCTAAAGAAAGAGGAAGGCGTAATAAATTTAATTCAAGCTATTAAGGGCTGATTTGGCTTAATTGGGCTTGATTTATGGCGTGGATTAATAGCTGATTGATTTTCCAGCTCCATATCAGTCAATAGATATTTTTCCTATTCTAGAGCTTCTAATTTCGGACCAGATCTACCTTAATTTTAGGCTTTTATTATTTAGAACGTTTTTTAGCTATTTTCCTATTTTGGATTTGCTAATTTCAGACCAAATCAACTTTTATTTAGGGTTTTATTATTTAGTATGTTTTTAGATTTTCTATTTTCAGTCATGTCTTATAAATGGCATGCACTCATTGTAATAGAGGAGATTTATGGAATAAAAATCAGAAAAAAGGTGAGGCTTTTGCTCTTCTTTTGGTTCTTCAAGAACTGTGAACTTATCAGGGATTCTTCCTTGTGGCGTTCAAACTTTATACCTTTGGTTCGTGATTTAATTATAATTATTGGGTCAAGGTGTTACACTTATACCTTTGGTTCGCGTTTCGATTATATACGTTGGGTCAAGGTTTCTATCAAAAATCTGAATTTTAGTTTTCTTGGGCAAGTATTCCAATATTTTTTGTTGGGTATCAAAGCGTGTCGATTGAGGTTCGCATCATTTGGTCTAGTTAATAAATGCACTTTTCTCAACAACAAAATAATAATAATAATAATTGATGCATTTAAACATTCATTATTTTATAATAAAAATTGAAAAATTATAAATAAATAAAATCTATTACTTATTTAATTTTTTATAAAAATTTTCAAAACTATTAATTAATAGTTTGCAGGACAGGGTCCCTTTTTGCTGAATGCAGGACAGGGTCCTTAAAGCTTTGTTTGGTTGGAGGAGTGGAAAAGTGGGAGGATGGAAAATATTTAGTTTTCTCTCTTGTTTGTTTGGTTGGAAGGGTGGAAAAGTGGGAGGGTGGAAAACTCTTTTGTTTGGTTGGAGAGAAAATGGGAAGGATGGAAAATGTAATTTATATAAATTGACTATTATACCCTTATTACATAATAGGTAGGAAATAGACCATGCATTTGCACTTATTAAATAATATAAAATTTACCAACAATTATATTTTTCAACGAGAAGTGTTACATTCACAACATTGTTATATCTCCTTTCTCAGCCATATGTTTTTTTTTCTTTTCTTTTTTTTCTTCCTTTTCTCCTCCACACACACGTTGTCCTTATCATTCATTTCTTTTTCTTCCTCATTCTTTTCTTTTTCTTCAAGAACGTTCCAGGCGCAGGCGTAGAGAATGCTCATTCTCTGTTTTTTTTTTCTTTCTCCAGCACTCTATCTCTGTTTTTTTTTTCTTTTTTCTTCTTTTTCTCCTCCACACACGTTGTCCTTATCATTCTTTTTCTTTTTCTTCCTCAGTATTTTCTTTTTCTTCAAGAACGTTCCAAGCGCAGAGAATGCTCATTCTCTGTTTTTTTTTTTTTCTCCAGCGCTCTGTCTCTATTTTTTTTTTTTTTTTACTTGATTCCAGAACGGGGGTATTATGGTAAAAGTACTGTGAGACAGTTTTCCACTCAGGCTTTTCCTCCCGATTTGGGAGGACGAAATTTGTGGGCCCGGGAGAGAAAATTTTCTCCCGGGTTTTCCTCTCTTCCTATTTTCCTCTCTTTCCCAAACAGTGGAAAACATTGTTTTCCACCCAATTTTCCACTCTATATTTTCCATCCTCCCTAAATTCACCTCAACCAAACACAGTGTAAAAGAAGAGAAGCACCCTAATAAATTATATGTCCTTGAAAAGGGCCAAAAAGCTATGTAAAAACCTGTTGCCAAGGTTTGACGCCAAGGCGGTGACGCTAAGGCTGTGATGTGGGATATGATCAAACCAAAATTGTCGTGTCTTCTGATTTTTCTAGCCATGAAAAAGTTCATAGTTTTTGCGCCACATGATGAGTTGTGCCACAATTTGCTAATATTAAAAATTAAAATTTTCCCTCGCAAACAAAAAAAAAAAATTAAAATTTAGAAAAAATTTAATTAAATTTTAATTGAATCTCAGTTTTGGATCAAGTGTCTCATTTAATTTTAAATTTCTGTATCAAGTGAGTTATTGAGTGTAAAAATTAAAAAAAAAAAAACTAAATTCAATTAGATTCTAAATTCAATTTCAATTGGAATCCAATTTTGCACCACATGCCTATCTAATTTTTTAACTTTTGTTGCAAGTAAATTATTGGGTGCAAAAATTGAATAGTTTAAATCCAATTAAATTCTAAAAAATGAGAAATCATTATATATTTTAGAAATGTATGATTTAAAAATAGGAAATTATGCTTTGCCCATAAAACACTTTGCTTACTTATAAATTAAAACCTAACTTTTAGATCTTAAAATATTGACCTGTCACAACAGTGCTCCATACTTGCAATATGATCAAAACCAAAGTTTGTTATGTCAAAACAGTGCTCTGGACTCTCACATAAGGGGTGGGCCTCACACATTGGTCCCCCATGAAGCCCACCCCCTATGTGAAAGCTCGGAGCACTACTCCAGGACTATGTAAGTATTTTTCGTTCAAGTCAGGGTCTTCCTACAAAAGTAAATTATATATATATACACAAACACACTAAACTAACCTATTTTTACCATCCTAAAAAAATATTTAACACTTTGACTTGATACTCACAAGAATTTGGGTTCAACAAAATGCTATGTCCACAACATTTTTATAAATAAGTTCACAACAAATCATATGTGGTAAGTTGACATAACTTTTTTGCTCATTAATAATAGCATGTCACATAAGATTTTTTGTGAAAATGTTGTAAACGTAGTATTACTCAAAAAATAATTCTAGCCCCTAAAGGACCTAAACATAATCCTTAACCCCTTAAACAAAAAATAAAGGCTTAAATATTAACAATTATTAACCCAAAAAAAAAAAAAAAAAAAAAAAAGGCCTAGGCCAAAATTTTTTATTATTATCTTTTAATGTTGCCCGAGTTGAAATCTTGGCTCTGTCACTTACTTTAATTATCTTATAACTACTCGTTCTCCCCCAAGTTTCTCTAGCTAACTCTCTCTCTCTCTCTCTCTCTCTCTCTCTCTCTCTCTCTCTCTCTCTCTATATATATATATATATATATATATATGTATATAAGATGGGTTCAAGTTACACTTAGTGTAACTCTATAAGAGTTACACCTTTTATATACCGTAGATTTCTTATAGAGTTACACCTTTTATATACCGTAGATTTCTAAGAAATCTAATGGTTAGAAATCTAATAGTTAGAAAATCACTATAGGAAGGGAGTTCAAACCATATATACAAAACACTATAAAAAATGTCATTATAATTGAATATCACTTGAACCCTTTGCCATCTTGTGCTTATTTGGCCAACACGTGGGCAGAGCAGCCTGGTTACCCTATATATCTGAGCACATGATTAAGAGCCACATCCTTAAAAAAGTACTCTGCTCATCCCCGATTATCCTTATAAATTGCGAATGACTAACCCCACACCTGACGTTCTAGTGAAAAAATAGCACTATTCACATTAACTTTATCTCAGTCCAGAGGTGGTGGTGACTTTCATTGGTTGTGATCCACTGTAGTACTGTACATGAAAGCTAGTTGTTGAAACTCTTTCATACAGTGTGTACAATTTGTGTGAAAGGATCACCGGTCCTCTGATTATGCCATGTGCTTTAGTGAAGTGTCAATTGAGTCTGAGTGCACAATTTGATTCAACGTATCTATCTCCTGGTTCGCCATGCACCTACCTATTTGGCTTTTTCTATCCTTCGAAACAGAAATATTGACTTGTGGACATAATTTTTGCCTTGACATAACTGTGAATGATAGAGAAAAAATATGAATTTATTTGAAAGTAATAAACAGACACTTATAGTCAATCAGAAAATTTTGACTCTTTAGTCACCTCACTTATTTTTCCTAAAGTTTTTTAATTTTCTTTATAATAATAATAGAAGGTTGCATTAAATTTTGCAAAAATCCTATTGTGCCACATCTTTAACCACATCACTTTTTTTTTCCTAACATCTTTTTTAATACTACATATAAAGAAATAATAATATCTATAAAATATATATTAATGGAGGTTTAGTAATCAATTTTAATTTCATGGCTTTTCTTCCCCTCGTAATTCTTCCAACCATTCTTCACCATTTTTTAACTCATCTTCTTCTTTATAATTCTTCACCTTACTGTTAGTCTTTCTCCAAATTTTCATCTCCCTTTTCTAAATCTTCTTTTTCTTCTTCTTTTCCCTATAAATTTCTTACCATTTCCTCTACACCTCTCTCGCATTCATTCCATGTTCTTCCTACAACATAAAGGTGATTACTCTTACTCAATGCCTCTCTCCCATAACAACCATAAAAAATGTTATGGAAAAATCAAGTTTGGACTTAGGTTGCACATAAAATCAAGTTTCACCTTAACATGGCCATGGAGTCATCTTTCTTGGTTGTGAAGAAATCTAAGAAAGTAAAAAAAAAAAAAATATATATATATATATATATATAATCATTTGTATCCAATTGATTGGTGATAAGAAATTTTGTTTGTTTTAGTGGTTTGTATTTTCTTTTAGGTTAGTAAGAAAGTAAGAGAAAACAGAAAGCATTACAATTTCGTTTGTTTGTATCTAATTTTCAACACGTATGTTTATTAAAAAAAACAAAACGAAAAACATGACAATTTTAGTTTTGATCAGATTGCATAGCCTTGGCGTCACAACCTTGGTAGCTGGTCTGTCCATTAAGCTTTTTGGTCCTTTTGTAAGGATATATTATTTATTAGGGTACTTCTTTTTGTTTGTTTTTAGACCCTTTAAAACACAACTAGATTAACCTTGTTAATTAGCCAAGTGATTACTTAGTCAAATTATCAAATCTAGGTTAACACACATATATCATATTATTATAAAGTGCGGAAAATAAAGAACATAACAATATAATAACCCAGGAAAACCAAACAGGTAAAAAACCTGGAGAGGATTTAACTTAGTTATCTTCAAGGTAAAACGAATCTACTATGAAAGAATTGAAGTTTACACAATAGAGACTTAGACCACTAACATCCTATTGCTACCTCGAGTAGGAAACTTACTACCATAACCACGTGACAACTTCAAGTTCACAGACTACTTCTTTCTTGGATTCCTAGCAAGCACAAGTACTCCCGCTTGTGTATCTTTAAGCTCTTGAAAGCAGCAACTAAATTGATCACCAAACTCTTGACATCAATCTTGAGATTGGAAACCCTAAGTGTATGTGAAGGCAAACACCTCTAGATCTCACAGAAGATTCACACACACGGCATAAAGAGTAACAACAAAACGTAGCTAGGATTTTCCCTTTTATACTTAAGGTAAAACATAAAACCCTACACATCAAATAAGCTTGGGCTAAGTTGGAAATTCTGCAGAAAAAACAATATGCACGACTTTCGATCGATCGAGTCTAATTCTCGATTGATCGAGCGAGGCAGATTTACACAGTAAATCCTGCAGTAACTCGATTCCAACTTTACATAATAACACATACTTTGAGCAAGTCTAAACAAGACTAAAATGTTTTGATCATGGTTTGCCAACATTACAAAATGAAGTTCTAATACATTAGTTCCTAATTCCTTAGAACCTAACACTTTTCTTTTAAGGACCCTGTCCTACAAACTATTCATCAAGGAGTCAGGGTATGTATTGATATAATTTGCTCTTTAGGACTCACTAACATTGACAGTTAATTGCAATGCTATCCAAGGTTGTCACTCATTTCTCCTTAAAACCCAACAAATCATATCTAATGAATTAGGAAATGAAAATATCTAATTAATCAGGATATGGAAAAAAAAAACAATATATAAATATATATATATATATATATCTCCAAGGACTTAGACCTATAAAGTCAAGATCAAAGATACAATTTAAATCATCTCATTTGCTGGATGCCATTTGCTACTATCCAAACCAACATTTGATATTTCCATTGTCCTTGGTGGTTAGAATTGTCATCATTGCAATGAATTCAGTACATAAATGAGAGGTATCGGGTCAAAATTTTGCTCTTACTTATTTCGTGGACACAAGTGGACATATACTAGTGCATTCAGTTCGATCAATTGGTAAAATCTTTAATGGTTGAATAAGAGATTTGAGGTTTAATTCCTGTCTACACCAAAAACTGATTGATGTTTTAATTTAATGATGAAGAACACAATTTTCAGAAGCGGGTGTCATAAGTTGAAATTCTATTAAAAAAAAAATCAACTCTATCAAACATACTCAATATTATATTATACTTACCAAAAGTTTAATGATATTTTCTTTAGTAGTTTAGATTTGAAAATGAGCGAAAATACTATTTTGGTCCTTATAATTTGGGTTACAGTTAATTTAGTCCTTACATTTTTGTAGCAGTTAATTTGGTCACTTTTATTTTCAATTTACATTTAATTTAGTCCTTATCGTTAACTCACTAACAGAAAATGTTTGTGGCTAACGGATTGTGTAGTTGGCACACTAGACGGCTTATGTGGCTATTAAAATAAATAATATTTGATTTTTAAAAATTTCACGCCAGCATCTAAGAAAAAAAAAGAGGTAAAATTTGAAAGGAAAAAAAAAATGCCATATCTGGGTTTTGCATTTTGCTCATCCGAATCTGGGTTTTGGCTTCATTTTGAAATCCCAAATCAAACACTTCTTCTTGGGTTAGGTGTTGTTGAAGAAAGAGAACATGGTGGATTGTGAATCGTTAGATGGGCTTGATAGTTGTGAATTTCTGCGAATGTGAGAAACACTTGTTGCATGGGGGCCATAAGTTGGTTGTGTTGTGCTTCGCCATTGCCATTGTTGTCAGAGCCACTCACTCTCAGACCACCACCACCACCTCTGTCTGCTTGTCATCTTCTTGCATTAACGTCATCGAGGAATGTGGCTATGAGGTTGGTAATAATACTCTCTTGCCATTAACGTTGCCGGAAGTTGATGGTGGTGATGGACTAGTGGTGGCCATTACCTTCAAAATGAGTTGAAAACCCAGATTTAGAGGAAAACCCAGATTCTTCTTCTTCACGTTGCCACGATTATCCAACTTTTCCAATCCAAAAATGGATTGATTTTTTTGTTAAATTTGATTTGTAATTTTGTAATTAGTTGCCCCAAAAAAAAAAAAAAAAAAAAAAAGAGTCTTGAGAAATTAATATTTTTGTTTTTAATCTTTAAAATTGAGAAATTTTTTTTTAAAAAAATTTAAATGCTGTTGTGGAAATTTTAAATATTAAAAAATATTTATTATTATTATTTTAGTAGCCACATAAGTGTCTAGTATACCAACTGTGCAATCCGTTGGCCACATAAACATTTTCCTTTAGTGAGTTAACGGTAAGAACCAAATTGACTGCAAGTTGAAAATAACAAGGACCAAATTGACTGGGACTCTAAAATGTAGAGACCGAAATGATGTTTTCGCCTTTTTTTCTTTTTTTTTTTTAAGTTTAAGTGCAAAAGGTGAAATATTTTCAACAATTTAGGAATGAAAAACGAAATCTTAGTAGTTTAGAGAAAAAAAGAAAGTTTTAAAGTTTAGAGAAAAAAAAAATGTTTTAAAGTTTAGAGATTAAATTTTGGCTAAATTACAAAGTACACCCTTAACATTTGAGGGTGATTGGATTTTATACCTCAACATTTTGAAATTTTGATTTTACACCCTAACGTTTGGTTCCGTTAGCAAATCATACCCTAGGTTAGTTTTTGCTGTTAACTACCAAGTCATCTTGCTGACGTGTTTTTTTTTTTTTTTTTAATTTTTTTTTTTTTATTTATAGCCAAATAAGCTCAAAACGACACAGTTGCAAGGGAAATGATGTGATGACTAGGCACATGGTAAACGGCACCGTTTTGCCCAAAGAGAAAACAAACAAAATCTCAAAATCCTAAATCTAAACCCAGCTCAGCCTCAATCTTCCTCCTCCCTCCACCCAATCCAAAATCCATCCAAAACACAATCCCAACAAAAAACACATAAAACCCAACAGCCTGCCACAGAAAAATCTTGGCACTAAGATACACATAGAACAAAAACAATGCCACCACCAAGTAAAACAACACGTCCCTCACAAAAGTCACAGGGTTCAACGAAAAGGGTGCGGCGTAGATTGCCACGAAACCAACAACAAAAGCAGTGACAAAGGTCCCCGCAGAGAGTATTGCTCCGAACCCAGTTCGGTACTGGCCTCCTCGGACCGCGGCGACTGATGCGAAGACATCAAGGGCGCCACTGCCTAAGGCCAAAAGAGTAACAACACCAATAGTGGGAGAGAGATTTAGTTGGTTAGTTAGCTTGGTAGTTACAATGGAGAAGTGGTCTTGAGCGGTTTTGATGAGGATATAGAAGAAGAGGAGGATGAGGAGAGAGAGATAAGGGATGGAGAGAAATGGGTTTTGGGTGAAGAGGCAAGAGTAGTTTAGGAAAGTGTTGGAGTGGGATTTGGAGCAAGGTGGTGGTGATGTGGTTGGTTTCGTGAGAAGGGATCTGGTGGGGATTGTGGCAAAAGAAGAGGTGTGAGGTTAGGATTTGAGGACGAAGAAGAGGAGTGTGGAAAAGAGGAGTGTGAGATTTGAGGAGTCTGATGGGGATAAGTTCGTGGGTTAGGGAGCTAAGGGCTGGTGTGTGGGTTTAGATTTAGGATTTTGAGATTTTTTTCTGCTTCCTCTTTGGGAAAAACGGTGCCGTTTAGCATATGCCTAGTCATCACATCATTTCCCTTGCAACTGTGTCGTTTTGAGCTTATTTGGCAAAAAAAAAAAAAAAAAAAAAAACGTCAGCAAGATGAATTGGCAGATAACAACAAAAACTAACCGAGGGGTGTAATTTGCTAACGGAACCAAACGTTAGGGTGTAAAATCAAAGTTTCGAAACGTTAGGGTGTAAAATCCAATCACCCCAAACGTTAGGGGTGTACTTTGTGGCAAAAGAAGAGGTGTGAGGTTGGGATTTGAGGAGGAAAAAGCGGAGTGTGGAGAAGAGGAGTGTGAGATTTGAGGAGTCTGGTGGGGATAAGTTCGTGGGTTAGGGAGCTAAGGGTTGGTGTGTGGTGTTAGGTTCTAAAGACTTAGGTTTTTATGTATTTAGAATTCTAATCTGTATTGTTGGCAAACTATGGTCAAAACAATATAGTTAGTAGTGTTTTAGTCTTGCTCAAAGTTGTATCTTTTATGTAAAGTTGGAATCGAGCTAATGCAGAAGTTACTGTGCATTTCGGCCTGGCTCGATCGATCGAAGCTTTTAGGCTCGATCGATCGAATCTTGGGCAGAATGCGTTTTTCTGCAGATTTCCAACGCAGCCCTAGTTTGTTTAAAATGTTTAGGGTTTTCTAATTTGTCCTAAGTATAAAAGGCAAACCCTAGCCACGTTTTAGTGTTGTTTATATTGTTGTTTGTGTAAATCTCTTGTGAGATCTAGAGGAGCTTTCCTTTACACAAACTTAGGGTTTTCAAGGAGGAGATATTATCTACACCTTGATGATCAACTCAGTTGCTACCATTGAAGTTTAAAGAAGCACAAGTAGGTGTGCTTGTATCTGGTGGTGAATCCAAGAAAGAAGGAGTCCGTGGATTCTGAGCTTACACGTGGTCGTGTCAGTAAGTTCTACTGGTGTGTAGCAATAAGAAGTCGAGCGTGGGGGCTTGTAAGTCTTATTGTATGAACTTCGATTCTTTCAAGATAGTAGATTCAGGTTTACCTTGAGGATAGTTAGGTTAAATCCTCCCCAGGTTTTTACCGGTTTGGTTTCCTGAGTGATCATATCTTTGTGTTATTTATCCTTCTGCTGATTTGCATGATATGATTGTTTTGATTGTAATAACCTAGTTTTGTTAAATTGGACTAAGTAAAAACTTGGCTAATTACCTAGGTTAATCCAATTGTGTTTTTAAGGGGTCTAGAAACCATCACGTGGGTTTAGATTTAGGATTTTGAGATTTTGTCTGCTTCCTCTTTGGGCAAAATAGTGCCATTTAGCATGTACCTAGTCATCACATCATTTCCCTTGCAACTGTGTCGTTTTGAGCTTATTTGGAGAAAAAAAAAAAGAAAAAAAAATACGTCAGCAAGATGACTTGGCAGTTAACAGCAAAAACTAACTGGGGGGTGTGATTTGCTAACGGAACCAAACGTTGGGGTGTAAAATCAAAGTTTCGAAATGTTAGGGTGTAAAATCCAATCACCCCCAAACGTTAAGGGTGTACTTTGTGGCAAAAGAAGAGGTGTGAGGTTAGGATTTGAGGACAAAGAAGAGGAGTGTGAGATTTGAGGAGTTTGGTGGGGATAAGTTCGTGGGTTAGGGAGCTAAGGGCTGGTGCGTGGGTTTAGATTTAGGATTTTGAGATTTTGTTTGCTTCCTCTTTGGGCAAAACGGTTCCGTTTAGCATGTGCCTAGTCATCGCATCATTTCCCTTGCAACTGTGTCGTTTTGAGCTTATTTGGCAACAAAAAAAAAAAAAAAAACACGTCAGCAAGATGACTTGGCAGTTAACAGCAAAAACTAACCGAGGGGTGTGATTTGCTAACGGAACCAAACGTTGGGGTGTAAAATCAAAGTTTCGAAACATTAAGGTGTAAAATCCAATTACCCCCAAACATTAGGGGTGTACTTTGTAATTTAGCCTTAAATTTTTTTTGATAAAGTTTAGAAATCAAAATAACATTTTAGCCTAATAGTAATTGCATTTTTTTTTTAATACAAAATAAAATTTCTACTCTAGAGTAATCTAAGCGTATATATGTGTGAAGCTCTCCCCTCTTGGAGACTTGAACCTTGACCCTTGCCCCCACACCCCATAAGCACTTATACATGTGGAGTGATCACCACACCAAAGATGCGCATAGAAATTGTATTTCAAATTCTTATATTTATTGAGTTTTAATTATATTCATCATCATAATTCAACCACAATGAAGGCGGCAAGAATGACGTTTTCACTTTGAATAGATGAGGTTGAGAATTGATAGATGTGAAGCAATTATGGAAGAGAACAGTAAAAAAAAGGCCAATTCTGTACAGAATATATATATATATATATATATATATTAATCAATTCAGGATAGTAGGACACGTTTGTTTATTTACAAAAAAGAGTAGGCGTAAATGCTCTTTTGGTCCCTACATTTTGGGGGTCATTTCTATTTTGGTCCCTACATTTCTATTTTACCACTTTTAGTCCTAAATCCAATTAAAGCTTGTTATTTAAGTCCTTTTCGTCAGCCAACAGACGGAAATGGCTGACGTGGCTAACGGACTGATTAAAATATTAATAAAAATCCACCGTGGCTCTCGTCACCCATGCCACTTGGGTTTCCCGCCCCATTTTTCACACGTGACCCTCACTACCCCCCAAATCAGTACCAGAAACCCAAAATCGGTCCACCTTCCCCTAAACCAAATTAGTCTACCTTCTCTTTCTGTGAACCCCCAAACCAAATCAGTCCACCTTCTCTCCCTATTTGAGATAGCCATCAAACCACCATCACAGACAAACAACCCTAGAAATATATATATACCCAAACCCATTTTTCTTCGAATAGCAGAGAAAAGAAAAGCAGTGAGATCTCTATCTCTGTGAGATAGAGACCAAACACACCGGTATTAGCTCTCTCTCTCTGTATATGTCTTTATATATAACTAGCTTTATATTATGCATGGGGGCCACAATGTTGTTTTTGTATATTCATTGTTTGGGTTTTGACTTTATTATATTTGTTTAGTTACTTTTGACTGTTTGTTGGTCCTTGTATGGGTATGTGTTTCATTTTCGCTTCCAATGTGTTTCTGCTGTAGGACAAAATGCTTATGACATTACTGTTTAATATGTGTTTGTTTGTGCTTTCCAACGTGGTCCCCCTACTCCCCTGTTGAAGATAATGTGCATTACCATATTATATAATTCAAAACAGCTGAGGTAGATTGTGGAATGATGAGTGCTGAGTTGGGAAATAATTACTATGTGATATTTTGTTAACTAATGAGTACTATTTTGGAATGTAGTCAGTATTATTTAACTAATAAGTAATGAGTGTTGTTTTGTTAACCAATGGTTTATATGTGTTTTGCATGCAGCATGTGTGAGCTATTTAGTTTGTCTGTGCATCATGGTGAGTATTTTACTGATGACCCTCGAAAATATGTGGGAGGTAAAGTGGATATAGTGGATAATTGTGACCCTGATAGGTGGTCCAAGACAGAGATTGAGGGTACATGCAGGGAGTTTGGGTACACCTCTGTGACCAGGATTTGGTATAAAATGCCTGGTAGTGATTTAGAGAGAGCTAATTTCCATTTGATAGTTGATGATGATGATGCCATGTTTATGACAGATTTAGTGATTAGTCATGAAGAAATTCATGTGTGTTTTAGAGCACCTTGTGGATAATCCTATACTAGTAGATGAAGGTGAGCATGTTGGGGCAGATGTGCAGCCATTGACAGTGGAGCAAAACCCTTTAGGATGTGGCAGTAATGATGAGGATAATAACAGTTATAATAAGGATAATAATGAGGATCACATTGAAGTAGATGCTGAGGAGGTTGATAATGATGATGTTGTTGAGGTTGATGCTGCAGAGGTGTATTCTAGGAGAGCAGGTAAGGAACCTATGACTCAGCACCCATCTGAGGACAAGGATGTAGTTGATAGTAGTGACAGTGGAGGAGGTGATGGTGAAGGAAGTGGCTTAGAGGATGAAGATGTAGTGAATCCTGAGGAGAGGGAGTTTGTGGAGGACAGCAGTGATAGTTGGGATGGTTCTGATGAGGATCTTACTGAACCAGTACAAATGGGTGCTGGTGTAATAAACTCTGATTATGAGAGTGAGGAGCTGCACAGTCTTGAGGAATCATCATTTGATGATGATATTGGGGATGATACTGATAGCTCTAAGGATGAACTAAAAACACCTGTGGGAAAGGGAAGGGGACAAAAGAGGACTTTCCCAGTGTTTAAGCCAGTTGCTAAGGCTGAACATATCAGATTTGAGAAAGAAATGTTGTTCACAACACCTAAGCAATTCAAAGAAGCTATAACTGATTATGTAGTTCATGGTGGCTGGGGGATTAGGTTTGTAAAAAATGATTTGCAGAGGGTAAGAGCAGTTTGCCAGGAAAACTGCAAGTTTGTGGCGTATCTAGCAAAGGTGCCAAGAGAGAAAAGCTACCAATTGAGAACACTGAACCTAGAACACACATGCACTGGGAGTTTTAAGAATCTAAGGTGCACTTCTTCATACATTAGGAGGAAATTGATGAAGAGGGTGAGAAGACAACCTAACATGAAACTAAAAGACATCCAAGATGCTGTACATGAGAAGTTTACACTAAACATAACTCCAGGAAAAGCCAGCAGGACTAGGGAGAAGGCAAGAGAATATGTTGATGGGACTCACACGCAGCAGTACAATCAACTTTGGGAGTATTGTGAAGAGTTGAGGAGGGCTAGCCCTGGCAGTACCATACTTATGAAGGTACACACCTTCAATGAAGGTGATTTGGCTGCTGAGATGGACCTGATTTGTGGGATTCCATATTTTGAGAGGTTGTATATATGCCTGGAGGGTTGTAAGAAAGGGTTTATGGCTGGCTGCAGGCCAATAATTGGTTTGGATGCCTGTCATTTGAAGACTAAGTCAGGTGGGCAATTAATCACAGCAATTGCTAGAGACCCTAATGAAGAGTACTTCCCACTTGCGTATGCTGTAGTAGAGGCTGAAACTAAAGACTCCTGGACATGGTTCATAAATTTGCTACTTGCAGACATAGGTCAGAACACAAGATGGACATTTATATCAGACCAGCAGAAGGTATATATGTTTATTACCATATCTATTACACTTGTTGTGATTAGAGAGTTACTAATACCACAATTGCACTTGTTGTACTCACAGGGGTTGGTGCAGACCTTCATTGATAATTAGCCACAATATGAGCATAGGATCTACTGCAGACACCTCTACAATAATCTCAGGGAGAATCATCTTGGTGTTCTGACCAGAGAGTTGTTTTGGAAAGCAGCCAAAACTACTTATAAAGTTGGGTTTGATAGGCTGATGGATGAACTGAAGGGAATTGATGAGGATGCACATAGTTGGTTGCAAGATCATTCAACCACCATATGGGCCAGACACATGTTCAGTGAGGATGGATTGAGTGATACAGTGCTGAACAACATGTGTGAGAATTTTAACAGCAAGATTCTGAAGTTTAGATCTAAGCCTATAATTACTATTGTATGAATCTAAGCCTTTGAGTAACAGTTAGTCAGATATATTATTTGGTACATTGTTTGATTAACATTTTGTGTGTGATTGCAGCTGAAGTCCATCAGGTTATATCTTATGACCAGGTTTCAAGATAACAGACAAAAGATCATGAGAGTGGAATCAGAGATATGCCCTAAAGTGCTTAAAAGGTTGCGTAGGGAAAAGATTGCAAGCAGCAGGTGGTTTCCTTGTTGGGCAGGTCATAAACAGTTTGAGGTTAAAAGTGGACTGCAAAGCTTCACTGTGGACATGGAAAAAAGAAATTGTAGTTGCAGGAAATGGAATACGACTGGCATACCATGTGCCCATGCAATTTCCTGCATATTCTTCAATAGGCAAGATGTTGAGCAGTATGTGCATAGGTGTTTTCATGTCTCTACATATAAGGCCTGTTATGAGCTAGTAATTGCACCTATCAATGGGCAGAATATGTGGAGGCCCAGTAGTGTCCAACCTGTTCAACCTTCTATTAAAAGAAGACCACCTGGCAGGCCCAAGAAGAAGAGGACAAGGGAGGCTGGTGAAGCAGCAGGTAGGAGAGCTGGTATTTCCAAATAATGTAGGACCTGTGGTAAAATAGGACACATTAAAAGAACTTGCAAGGGTGAGGTTGGAGGAAACTCTTCCCTACCAGGCACCACAAACAGAACTAGTGCAGCTAAAAAGGTAACATTCTACCATATCTGTCAAGTAAATGTGTGAGAGTTTTTACATATTACATGTCAATAAATGTGGATTTCTTGTTTGTAGACCAGCAGATGCAGAAACTATTCCAACATCAATCAGCCAACAGGACAAGCTCAAGCTCAACCAAGCTCAGCCATCCCATTTGCACCACCTCAGCCATTTGTATCATCCCAGTCCACCATGCACACCTTCACTCCTAGTGCACCACCTCAGCCATTGCCATCATTTTAGTCCAGCATGCATACCTTCACTCCTTGTACATTTCCTCAGCCATGGACAAGCTCTTCTAGGCCATGTACAACATACCAAACCAGCATGCACTTCTTATCCAGCCCAAGTGCACCATTCCAGACCAGCATGCACTTCTCATCCAGTCCAAGTGCACCATACTAGACCAGCATGCACTTCTCATCCAACCCAAGTGCACCATTCCAGACTAGCATGCACAGCACTGCCATACGTTTTCCACCACCCCGGTCTAGCATGCACAACTCCAGTCCAAGTGCACACCAGACCCCCACAGGATCATCCAATCCAATTGAACCACCCAACTTAGGCAGCAGTCCAATTCCAAGACTGAGGAGGAAAAGGATGGTCACATCAGAGACCCTGAATGCTTCCAAGAATGCATCTAGATACATGGGGGCTATCAAGTTTGATGGAAGTCAGTCATCAATGCATGATCCAAGAAAAAAATGAATAGCTTGTCATTTTATATCTTTTGATGAATGGCTTGTGTTTTGTATAATTATAGCCAAGCCCTTATTTTGTATAATTGATATTACTTAAACAATGCCCTGCTGTTTGGGTTAAGATTGACAGTTGAACAATGCCCTTTTGTTATTTAAACATACTTTTGCTTTTTTTAATGATAACTATGTCTGGGTTAAGTTTGGCAGTATGTTATTTAAGATGTCTGGATTTCAAGATTGAGTTTGTTGTTTCCTTCTATCTTGTTTTATATGTGTAGTATAGTGCTTTCTTGGAATATGTTATCTGTTACCAGTTTTATTTGTTGCATGCACTTGGAAATCTACTACTTGGTTCAACAGGGACATTTCCAATCCACACATCCACACATTGAATTGAATGAGAAAGGTATTCATTTATTTCTCAACAGAGGGAGTACAAAATAAGCAGCAAATGTGTGTCATTACTAATAACTAATCCTACCAAAATAGAGCACACTGCCAACCCTCCATACATAAACACTGCAACCCTACATGCACTAACAAGTACAGCAACCCACACAAGTTATTCCCACCCCCTACCTAAGCAAACATAGAACTGCAAATATCATCACTAACAATGCCACAACTACAACTAAAAACTTCTCTCTCTTCTTGCAGTCTGCAAGCTCAGCCTCAAGTTTGGTGATCCTTTGCCTTTGCTGTGGGATAAGCACCTTACCACGTTCACATATCTCATCATCACGCCATTGGAAGAACCTACACTTTTGCCCCAGCTGAAACACATATAATGCTCTGAAAAATGAAAAATGGAAATCCAAAACAACACACTGAAATCAACTAAAACCCACTCAAAAATTTTACTGATATTGACATACCTAGTAGTTTGGACAACCATAGAACCTTCTGCCAGGGTTGTCTTCAGTCCACGCCACATCTAGGATAGGTTTTTTTATTATAGTAGCACGTCATTGGTGCTCTCCTCCTAACACTGGAACTTGTTGAACAGCTTGCTTCCATTGGGCTTCGAAGATTGTTTGTTTTGATCATGGTTTTGGGAGATGAGTATTAGCTGTGTGGGTAGAGGTCGAAGCTTGAATTTTGGGAGTTTAGGGTTTCTGGTATTGATTTGGGGGATTTTGAGTTTCTGGTACTGATTTGGGGGGTAAGTGAGGGTCACGTACGAAAAATGGGGCGGGAAACCCAGGTGGCATGGGAGACGAGAGCAACGGTGGATTTTCATTAATATTTTAATCAGTCCGTTAGCCACGTCAGCCATTTCCGTCTATTGGCTGACGGAAAGGACTTAAATAACAAGTGTTAATTAGATTTAGGACTAAAAGTGGTAAAATAGAAATGTAGGGTCCAAAATAGAAATGACCCCAAAATGTAGGGACGAAAAGAGCATTTACACCAAAAGAGTAAACATAAACATGACGTCATAGCCTTGGCGTCACAACCTTGTTAGCTAGTCCTTCCATTAAGCTTTTTCGTCCTTTTTAGAAACAAATTAAAATACAATTTTTCCTCCAATTTATCATACTTGCTCACAGATTAAAACAAATAAACCACCAAAAATAATATAGAATTTAGTAACATTACGTCTACAATACTTTTTTTTTTTTTAACAAATCGTAGTTGATAAATTTTTATTGATTTTTTTTTCTTAAAAAAATTGTCATTAGTTTTAATTTAAACCCACCAATAAAATCATTTTTTTTACTTATTAGTAATAACTTGTCACCTAAAATTTATTGTGAATAAAACATTACCATATACAATTTTATTCTCACCAATATGTAGATACAAATGATTAAAATAAAAAATTCTTTCACTTACTCACATTTTCTCCTTAACCAAACAAGCCAGGACAAGGAAGATGATTCCATGGCCCTGGTAAAGGTGAACCTTGATTTTATGTGCCTTTTAAGTTTATAGACTATAGCCCAAATAACTTGGATTATTTGAGAGTATGGTTGTGACTTGTGAGTTTGGGCGTGATTTTCATTTTCTGTGTTGACAGTAAAGTTGTTTTTCTAGTTGAGTTTGTTTGACTACCCTGTAAATTTTCCATGACAATTAGAAAAAAGTTTGAAACCCTCAAGTATCACATAAAATCAAGTTTCACCTTTACCATGGCCATGAACTTCCGTGGTAAGGGAGAAAATCTAAGCAAGTAAAAGAAAATTTTATTTTAGTTTTTTTAGTCATTTGTTCTATTTGGTTGGTGATAAGAAAAATTTGTTTTTTGTCTTTGTGGTGTGTATTTTATTTTAGTTTTTTGGTTGGTAAGTAAGAGAAATTGAGGAAAAAAATTGTTTAGTTTTTTTTTCTAAAATTAAACTTATATCTGTTCTTATTTAAATTTATTTTTTCAAAAAATGATTTTATTGTTTTAAAATAATTATAAAAAATTTATACTAATTTAATATTTTTTATAATCAATGACGGCTCTAGAAATATTTTTTTAGAATGGTCACTAAAACACTTAAATGATATAAAATTTAATAAAGAGATAACTTAAATATATTAACGTCACAAAAAAATGCAAATAAATAAACCATTACAATTTCCTTCTACTAACAAAGAGAAAAAGGAAAAAAAAAAAAAAGAATTGATAAGAGATAAAACGGAAATTGAGAAGTGAGATAGTATGAAATGATAATAGAGAAGAAAAAAATGGAGAGAGAGAGAGAGAGAGAAATAATACTTGTTACAATTGACCTGAGTTACTAAAGAGAGAAAAATTGTTGTGACTGCAAAGCTAAAGATAGTATAGTTGCCGGCTTCATCAAGGAGAACTCATGACCACGGTATTTCACTTGTTATCCATTTTTTTAAGGAAAAAAGGAAATTAACGAGTATTTTTATTTAACGGATTGAACAAGTTACAAGTTTGAATGATTATGTATTTTTATTTCTATTTTTTTGTTTTTGAATAGGATTTTTGTTGAATTAATTTGTTCACTTGTTGTAACGCCTTATTCTTTGTAATGTGGGCTTTAATGGGCTCCCAACGACCTGCGTAGCTGACTTTGTAACTGCTCGAGTCATTTACTGACTACATTGAATGACTTCCATATTCTCGTCAGTGATGATTGGTTGCTCCGTCTGTCAAGATGACCTCGACATTTTCAGTGGCTTCGTCTAGGAGTGGTGATCTCGTCAATCCCATCAAGAACAGTTTTTGTTTTCTGTCCATTTTGGGTTGCCAAACAAGTTTTTTAGTCTTAAAAATAGAAAATTGTTTTTGAAAACAGAAAATAAAGGGAAAAATAGTTACCAAAGATACCCTAAATATTTCTTCCCATTGTATTTTATTTAATTATGATAGTTCAGTTTTTTTTTTTTTTAAATGCTAACTAGCAAAATAGCTATAATATGCATATTATTGGCCCAATTTTCTATTTCTAAATTTCTTAGATTTCATTATATAAATAACTTTTTCGTGTATCGCACAGGTTAGCAAGTAGTTGTATTATAAAAGCATTTATATTGAAAGTGTTCATGAATCGTATGATACTAATGTACCAAATTCGTATTAATTATATCATATTATAAATGGCAAGGTTCAACTATTGAACTTCAAATTTTTTTTCCCCAAAAAAATCTCCAAAAAAATAGCCCGCAGTAAGTTTTGTTGGGAAAGCCTAGATCTTGGGGTTTAGTTTGGTTAGAGAGATAGAGTTGTTTTCTATTTTGGATAAAGTTACTGGGAAGGGAAAGCAAGTAGAGAAAGAGAGAGGGAAAGTGATTGAGTCAATGAGAAACCGAAGTGTTGTAGTGTCAAATTTTAGGGGTTTGACTTTTGGGTAACCAGGGTTTTTTTTTTTTTTTTTTAATTAATATTAGTATTTTTTTTTAATTTTTTTAAATGATTTCTTTTATTTTTGTTTGAAATTTTTAAAATGTACCTACAGTTCTACGTTTATCTATGGAAAAAAAAAAAAAAAAAAAAAGTTCCTACCTACATTTACAATATAATTTTTAAATTTATATACTTTTTTTTTTAGAATACTAAGTATTCGTTTGGATACGCATTTGCAGATCCACGGAGAGGGGAGAAGTTTTTTAAACAGACACACGTGGAGAGGGGAGAAGTTTTTTTACAGAAATTTACTTTCCACAGAGAGAGAAGAGAATGTTTTTTAAAGAAATTTACAGTGGTGTATATCCAAATTGGCATAACTTTTGGATACACAGTACAGGCTTTAAACCTCTTAAACTCACACTCATTTTCCAATGTAGGATTAACCCACTGTATTTTCTTTTAAGAATACTAAGTATTTTTAACACACACACGGGGAGAAGGTTTTTCTATACTATATATAAGAGAATTCCACCTTTTGAACTGAACTTTTATGTTGTTCAAAAATACTCACATTAATGAAAGATAACTTTTCTTAGAAATAAAGTCATAAATGTCAATTAACATATTTCATTTTGATTTTAAAAGGAGAATTCCTAAAATTTATCCTTTTTTGTTTTCCTTCACTTATAAAAATTTATCCTTTTTTATTCATTTTTCATCTGAATAAAATTAAAATACTCCCAATGTTTAAAAAAAAATTAAAAATAAAAAACTAAAAGCATTCTCAAAATTTAGCATTTTTTCCCCCTCACATTCATCTTATTTTTATATAAGAAATTCATTGCTATATAAAAAAAATATTAAAGAGCCTCTAAACACGTGCAACGCACGAACTTAAATGCTAGTATTAATATAATGAGCTTTTTCAAATATTGTTAGGAGTATAAATTTGTTAAAACATCTAAAATAATAGGAGAATATCTACCTAATGTTTAAAGATTGCTAATTTTTACATTATAATTTATTTATTCTTATATTAATTAATTTATTAAAATAATTATGTTAAAATGCAAAACATATCCTCTAAATTTGACCAATTCAGTTGAAGAATTTATTTATTTTCATATTAATTAATATATTAAAATAATTAGGCTAAAAATGCTAAATATACTCTCTAAATCTCACCAAAATTCATTTTAGTTATCTAACCTCACTTTTGTTAAATTGATTTTTTAAATTTTCAAGTTTATTCAATTAAAGTTTTCTGTCACTCCCATTAAAGAATTACCGTTAGTTTTGACCTTCCCTTAAAAAATAAAAACAAAAAATTAATAAAGATTAATTTCCTTGAAAAAAAATTATTTTGAAAGTTTCTATCAAATTAATGGAAATAAACGGAAGAACATCAAAAAAATCCAGCAAACTTTCCCGGAAAACGAACAGAATAAAATAATAATAATAATAATAATAGAGAAGAAAAAGAACTTATAGTTCACTAATTTTCCTTCCAAATCTTGGCATTATCATCCACAAACACAATCACTAAATAAAAACCATCAGTCCAATTAAAATCTCCTCCCAAACTGCAAAAGCTATGGTATTGTGGATCAAAGAGAGAAGA
Organism: Quercus robur; assembly: GCF_932294415.1. Taxonomy (NCBI): domain Eukaryota; kingdom Viridiplantae; phylum Streptophyta; class Magnoliopsida; order Fagales; family Fagaceae; genus Quercus; species Quercus robur. The sequence continues at coordinate 26,765,683 of NC_065542.1, forward strand.
CAGAGTGAGCGAGAGATCGATTGAGAATGTCACCACTGTGGAAGAAGAGCTCGACGTGGAGGTGGCTGGTGCGGAGGAGAAAGGAGTTGAAGCCTTTCTTCATAACCTGAGCTGGAAAGCCCCGATTCTCTCGTACACTTCTCTTCTCTCTCACTCAACAAATCAATCAGTTTTTCCTATCAAAGCCGAACCTGTCAAGGAATTGAAACCCCTAAAGGTTGTTTCATTTCCATTGAATTGTGTCTAAATTAGTCTCATCCATCAATGTGGCACGCTTTATATATGGGAAATTATCACTATTATGGTCCAAAAGGCATATTTGATATTTCACATCTTTAACAATAACCCATCCAACTCATAACAATAGAGAATCTTTCAGATTACATATGCATCCTAGGAAAAGACAAGTGCAAAGAATTTACTGGTGCTAGCAAACAGCAGAATATGATTAAAACTTGAAAATACCCCCGTTTCCCAGTGAGCCAACACGATCATCCTCTTTTTAAAACTGATTGAAGCATATTATCAACTGGGAAAGAACACAAAATTACCAATCATGTAAATTGTCGTCTGATATATGTGTCTTCATGTACAAAAACAGGATCTTGAGTACTGCTCTGTGCCAGCCCTGGTGGGATCTGAGGCTGTCCCATAGCTATGCCTCCTTGATTAGGAGTAGAAGGATTGCCCCATAGACTGTCACCGTTCTTTGCCGAAGTTAAGGTGAGATAATAGATAATACCAAGAGCCACACTTGCAAGGGACAACATGGCACCTCCAGCAAAGACTCCGGGTTTCACAACATAGCAATAGTAGTTGAAGTACGCACTTTCGTCACCATGTTGATCATTGAGTGCAGCACCGGTAAGCAACAGAAGAAACGCTATGACAAATGTAAACCTACTCAAGTGTCAAATAGACTAAATCAATTGGAAACCAATACCAAATGAACTGCAAAAAACAAAACAAAACAACACGCACACACCCAAAAAAAACAAGGAATCAACAAAAACGAAAGGCAACAGTAAATGGTGAAATAATTATGGATGCTGTAAAAAGAAGGCAGAAAATGGAGATTGTGGTACAAGTAGTAAAAATACTTCTTGTGTTCCACATGAAAGGTCTTTTAGTATCCAGAAAGGTCTCAAATGCAGTTTACTAAATTTCCATTAAATGTAGTCAATAGACACCATTGAGGGTTTACAACGATTTTGAAAATATAATACGAGAGGAATTAAGAACTCTGATTCAGTGATTCTAATTTGAAACCACCCTACTAAAAGTAAGGGATCTATGTAATTTTCCCAATAAAAAATGTAGCAACTTAAAACGTCAATTTGTCAATCTACTTCAATGCACTCCTTGAAGTCCGGGTTTTGGCACCCGAAAAATAATAAACAAGCCACATTTCTTTGTACTCTTAACAGGTTGGTCACAAAAGGGGCACATGGGAGCTGAAGGGTCACTAAACCCAGTTGAGGAAAAACAGAACACACATGACTATAAGAAAAGTCTTACATTTAGCAGGAAAAAAATGTAGCACACGTGTTGATTCAGCAAGTGAGAATTCTAAGCACACATTCATATTTTAGAAGGCGGCAATACGAAAAAAGAAACGTTATAAGCAAGAAGTATGACTCAATAAAAATTGATTTGACTTTATGTTGGACATATTTATGAATTGTGTATTTTTTACCATATTTAAGAAAACTAAAACATGGATTATAGTTACTTTATACTCTTAAGAGTGCGGTTGGTATCCTCTTTTCTAAGCAATTTTATTTTCTTAAATCCTCGTCTCACCTTTTAGCAAATGAACTAGCTTTTTCAAAAATAAACTAACTTATTTGCTTAAAGCCACTTTTTTCTCACATTTTAGCAGATAAACCATCAGAAAATAGAGGATGTCAAACTCAAACTAAATATGTGCTTCATTACTCTCTATTGTTGCTTGAATATTAGATTATATATGTGATGAACTACCACTTATTCAAAAGCTTAAGTTAATAGGAAAGCATAAATTTAATCACTTAACCATGACTCTAACCATTTTTTAAACTTATTTGAGACTTGTTATTAATCTTCTAGACACACAAGTGTATATTTATCGACCATTTAATTAATGTATCCTAGCTTAACTAGTATCCTAGTATTTCAAGAATTATCATATTATACCATATCCATATACATATTGCATCTGTGTATCATGTCAGTATTGATGCTTTGTAGATCATAACCATCTTAATTCAGACACTAATAGTCCTCATTAACAATAAGTTTTCAAAGGATAAGGAAAAAATCAATCAAACAGGAATGAAAGTTTTATCAGCAAGTAGTGAATGAAACATACCAGGAAACAACAAAGCAGATCAGCGCTACAGTCCAATTAGAGTTAGAAGGATGAGGATTTCTTTTGCAACAAATACACCCAGTTGAAACATTTATAATTATTTGAGCAATCATAAGAGATAATGCTGAAGTTAAACCAAGAGCCATAGCTGGACTTCGAGGGTATACACATTCAGAAATAGCAGTGACCTGAACCTGAGAACTCTGGAAATAAAAGAACATTTCAGCAATGCTTTCATCATGATCACTGTAGACAAGGAATAATAGTGATTATGCACAAAAAATCTGAAGACAAAATGGGAGGCACTCAGCATCAATTTCCAGATGCCCATTTATGCAGGCATGATTTGATAAAAGGTCCTGCTAATTTACCTGCCTTTTGAGAACATTAGCAGTGCTCCTGTACTCCCGTTTCATCTCTAATAATACTTTTCCCCCAAATGAGGGGATTACTACCATTTGGCATCACAAAACTAGAGGGAAAAAAAAGAGCAAACAGAAACTGAAAGAAATTTGAGGTAATAATGTCATTTGGTATCCGAAAAAAGTACAGAAGGGGGAAGAGGGGGAGAGAAACAGGGAGATTGATAGACTGTGGATAGGAAACTCCAGTTTTCTCTCCCTAATATCTATCTCATACAAATTTATTATCCTTTCATCATCAAGAACAAGGGCCACTCTGCAGTTCCTATTTCAGTAAACTGCTCAAAAATGCTGGCAGGGCCAGCAAGTATGCCTGTGTATTGGTGCAAAATATGCACTCTTAAGGAGTGGATGCAATTGTTTACTTCCCAAGAGCCACCATCTCTTAGCCATTGGCATCGTAACCAGCAAAAATCCATCTCAGATGAGTGAGGATTAAGCAACATTCTCAAAGACAGAAAGATGTTAACTAGGATTTAGAAAGAAAAACTAGTTTAGCATTTTCTGATTTTAAGCTAAAGATGCTAGCAGGTCATAAATGGAGAAAATTCCAGAAACTTACATAGAGGAGTACAAAAAGGAAGATAGGGATGGACTCATTTCGTTATAGTAATAGCCATAAGTATTAATACAGTTTCACAATAAGTTTATGTTTGCAACTAGGATCCACAGACAAAGCAGAAACAAGATTAGTTTATATAAATCATGCAGGCACATGCTTAAAATGAGACTGCTGTGGATTTCCAAGAGAATCCAACTTGGGCAATATGGTTTCAGCTTATATCAGATAAAATATAAGTAAAACTGAGGATTTTCTATTCAGTGTCTTTGCCTCTGACACATGCCTTCTTTTTTTCTCTTTCAAAAGTAAGGCTTCGACATATCTCTCCATCAAAAGATGCTATACCCCACTTTAACTGTTTGTGCCCTCTGCTAGTATCAGTGTATTTGTGAACTCAAATACATTTTTAGTCCACTACCAAATGGAATGAGTTTTCAGGTCATAGTTTCTTAAAGGTTCAAGACCCAATTATCTTGGTCACCCACTGATGCAGGACAACAACTTTAGTGGACTCTAATTCCATTTTGACACACGAAAGAAGCTTAAGAAGGCTTTGATGCCAACTTGATGCAGGATCTTCAAAAGATTGAGCAGTAAAATAGGTTTATTGAAAAGCTCTTGAAGGATTTTTGAATGGGGTTTGATGTTTAAATTCAAGGGTAAGGCATAACTAAATTGATTCTTGAAGGAATTTGACGGCTGTTTGGTAATAAAATAGTGAAATGAAGGAGGGAAAAAAAGAAAAAAGGGTAGACCACTAGGCAACCATACCTAGGTTTTGATGTGGCGCAATACAAAAGCAATTTGCAGAATAGAAAAAATACATAAAAAGTTAAAACCTAGGAATAAGTGCCTAGGGTTAGCAAGAGTTAGCACAAAACCATTGGAAAAATTTCAATTGAAATTTTATTTGTAAGAAACTTGTCTCCATAGAAGTATGATAGCATACTTAATACTTGGACTAAACCCTAAACCTAATTGGCTTATTAGGTCAAATCTCAATTACTGAATTATAAAAATAAACTTTATTCTAGGAAAATAAATAAAATAATAATAACCTAATTAGCTAATAACACCTAGAATAAAATTCAAATGGACCACTAGTAGAACTGCAATTGACTACTAATTTTTTTTTTTTTTTTTAACTAGATTAAAATAAAATTGTCTTCATTCTTCTTGCATCAGATTTCCTAGGTAATCACCTACAAAAGAGGCAATCACTGACTCAAAAATTGAGAAAAGCTAATGAAAATTTATTTAATTGTATTATGAATTTTGAAAGTTTACATAAAGCCTTCAAAGAAACTATTCCTAATTCTTATTCAATAAAGACTAGGATTCCCAAAAAAAATTTACAATAACAACTAAAGGACTAAAACCAAACTGAAAGGGATTCTAAAACTTAAAACAAGACTCATGGACCTCAAATATAACCCATTTTTAGCCCATTTGCAAAAAATCTAGAAATTACCAGAATATTCTTAATTTGGTAAAACTTAAAAAAATAAATAAATAAATTGAGCCAGAAGCAATCTAGCTCTAGCCTAGATAAACAACAAAATAAGACTTGATTCAACTCAATCTAGCTAAGCAAGGCCCCACACTCTCCATCATCTAAAAATTCCCAAATTACCACTTAGCGCTAGAACCAGCCTTTCCTCGCCTCTTATATCTTCAAAAGGGGTCTGCCAAGAACATTCCACGTCACCCTCATTACATTAATTTATTACATTGTTCATATATATGGCCAGCAATTGTTACTCATACCCATTCTAATTTATTTAAAACTTTTTCTATATACTGTATTTGATCTGGAATTGAAGACATTAATCAACAGATTTTGGTTGAGTTGATGTCATATTACTATTTACTAAGATATATACTTAAAATGAGATGTATAGAAGTATCAAGTATATAATTTGACATAACTGAAAAAATCCATGTACGAGGTATGGGCTGCAAGCTCGTTAATTTATACATATATATATATATATATATATATTACAGTTGATAGGATTAATCAAGTTTGATAATTGACTTGACTAGTCAAACAACATTAAAAGACATCTTCAGAATTATTTCAGCAAGTTGAATTACACAACAAAAAAAAAAAAAAAAAAAAAAAAAAAACCAAAAATAATTGAAATTTATATCAGACCACAGTTAACAGGATCTCTAAAAGTAGAAACACCAAGTTTTATGAACTTAGTGCATAGGAACAGAAGAGCTCCTAATATTGTGTTACAATGAGACCCCAAAAGGCAAACCACAATGTAAGTATTGTACCAAAGGCATAACAAAAGTTGCAGATCCGGTAAATTTTATGCTTCTAAGATAAGACAAGCTAAAGTAGGCTGTATGTTCATTCTCCAATAAAGAAATCTTTACGGATATAAACAAACAGTGTTGCAGAACAGCAATCATTAAGATTCCCAACTTTCTTCTTGTGTGTGTGTTTTTTTTTTTTGGGGGGGGGGGGGGGGGGGGGGGTTGGGTTTGGCATGTAGTCAATAAAAGAAGTGACACTATGTATGTCTTTGAACCAAAGGAATCCACAAGATTGCACCATGATCAGCATAATTTAAGATTTGATGACAGGATCTTGATTCCAGCTAAATGAGATGTTTAAAAACCAACAATTGCCAAAGTGGACAAGTATCCCTCATTGAAACAGTGAAGCAGCGAAGAGAGATTCATAGTTAATATCTAATAATTGAAGCATACATGATCGATTAACATGTCTAGTTGATTAGAATTGGAAATTTGTCTTGGACGATTTACAAACAGAAAATTCTTTCATTTTATGAATGAATACATGTAAGCTTAAGAGTTAAGAGGACCAACTAAAAAAAGGCAACATGTTTTGCATGTCTCAAGGAAAGCTTTAACTATTTCTTTTAGGCCAAAATGCAGAAACACCCTCTAGGGTTTGGGTTAGATGCAAAAACACCCTCCAGGGTTTCATCTGCCAAATTGACCTCTGGGATAGGAAGCACTTGCAAGGATACGGGTGCGGGTGCGAATATGGTATGGCAACACAACAATTTTTTAAAAAAGTAGGACACAAGTACGATGGGAATACAAATATTAACTAATTATATACACAAACACACACATGTATATAAATAAATATATAATTTCAAAGTTTACAGAATTTGTTTTATAACAAAAATATTATTTATTTTTAAATAATTGTTAAAATTTCTTTTATAAACATATTAAAGTCTTATCACTAAATATATATGTATCTATCGTCTACTTAAATAATGAAAAATAATAATAAAAAGTTAACTTATAAAAGACAAATTTAAAATGAAGTTAAAAAGCTAGCCTAAGCAATATGGTCAAAACAAAAGGAAAGATATTTGCTGCATGGCCACAACATGGCAATCTATCAACACGTTCATTCAAAAAAAAAAACTCTTAATTAATTATCCCACATACCCCCATTTATAGCCACACTTCTTTCTTTCTTCTTTAGAGAATGAATCAGTTTCTTTCTATCTCTAGACTAGACACCAAAAAAAAAAAGAAAAAAAGATCAGTTTCTATTTCTCTCTCTTGTAATTTTATGGAGATCTGCCGCCTACAGGCTACAGCTAGCACAGTCACCATAATAACAAGCCACCGTGACAGAGGGTCCTCTTTTGCAGCAAAACAACATTTCTCTCCCCTTGTGAATCTCTGTCATCATCTTCATCTTCTTCCTTTTTCTTGTTCTTTTTTTTTTTTTTTTGGCACAGGCCATGTCTGACCTATGGAAACCACAGAGAGTTAAAAAGAAGAATTGAAATCCCAGGGAATGTTTTTGCACCTGACCCAAACCACAGGGACAACATGGCACCTCCAGCAAAGACTCCGGGTTTCACAACATAGCAATAGTAGTTGAAGTACGCACTTTCGTCACCATTTTGATCATTGAGTGCAACACCGGTAAGCAACAGAAGAAACGCTATGACAAATGTAAACCTACTCAGGTGTCAAATAGACTAAATCAATTGGAAACCAATACCAAATGAAAAGCAAAAAACAAAACAAAACAACACACGCACACTCAAAAAATAAAAAGGAATCAGCAAAAACAGAAGGCAACAGTACATGGTGAGCTAATTATGCATGCTGTAAAAAGAAGGGAGAAAATGGGGATTGTGGTAAAACTAGTAAAAATACTGCTTGTGTTCCACATGAAAGGTCTTTTAGTATCCAGATAAGTCTCAAATGCAGTTTACTAAATTTTCATTACATGTAGTCGATAGACACCATTGAGGGTTTACAACGATTTTGAAAATATAATATGAGAGGATTTATGAACTCTGATTCAGTGATTCTAATTTGAAACCACCCTACTAAAAGTAAGGGATCTATGTAACTTTCCCAATAAAAAATGTAGCAACTTAAAACATCAATTTGTCAATCTACTTCAATCCAATCCTTGAAGTCCGGGTTTTGGCACCTAAAAAATAATAAACAAGCCACATTTCTTTGTGCTCTTAACAGGTTGGTCACAAAAGGGGCACATGGGAGTTGAAGGGTTACTAAACCCAGTATAAGAAAAGCCTTACATTTAGCAGGAAAAAAATGTAACACACGTGTTGATTCAACAAGTGAGAATTCTAAGCAACCATTCATATTTTAGAAGGCGGCAATATGAAAAAGAAACGTTATAAGCAAGAAGTATGACTCAATAAAAATTGATTTAACTTTATGTTGGACGTATTTATGAATTGTGTATTTTTTACCATATTTAAGAAAACTAAAACATGGATTATAGTTACTTTATCATATTATACTATATCCATATACACATTGCATGCATCTGTGTCTCATGTCAGTATTGATGCTTTATAGATCATAACCATCTTAATTCAGACACTAATAGTCCTCATTAACAAGAAGTTTTCAAAGGATAAGGCAAAAATCAATCAAACAGGAATGAAAGTTTTATCTGCAAGTAGTGAATGAAACATACCAGGAATCAACAAAGCAGATCAGCGCTACAGTCCAATTAGAGTTAGAAAGATGAGGATTTCTTTTGCAACAAATACATCCAGTTGAAACATTTATAATTATTTGAGCAATCATAAGAGATAATGCTGAAGTTAAACCAAGAGCCATAGCTGGACTTCGAGGGTATACACATTCAGAAATGGCAGTGACCTGAACCTGAGAACTCTGGAAATAAAAGAACTTTTCAGCAATGCTTTCATCATGATCACTGTAGACAAGAAATAATAGTGATTATGCACAAAAAATATGAAGACAAAATGGGAAGCACTCAGCTCAGCATCAATTTCCAGATGCCCATTTATAAAGGCATGATTTGATAATAGGTCCTGCTAATATACCTGCCTTTTGAGTACATTAGCAGTGCTCCTGTACTCCCGTTTCATCTCTAATAATACTTTTCCCCCAACTGAGGTCATTACTACCATTTGGCATCACAAAACTAGAGGGAAAAAAAAGAGCAAACAGAAACTGAAAGAAATTTGAGGTAATAATGTCATTTGGCATCCAAAAAAGTACAGAAGGGGGAAGAGGGGAACAGAAACAGGGAGATTGATAGACTATGGATAGGAAACTCCAGTTTTCTCTCCCTAATATCTATCTCAAACAAATTTATTATCTTTTCATCATCAAGAACAAGGGCCAGTCTGCAGTTCCTATTTCTTTAAACTGCTCAAAAATGCTGGCAGGGCCAGTAAGTATGCCTGTGTATTGGTGCAAAATATCCAATCATCATGCCACTAAAAACACTCTTAAGGAGTGGATGCAATTGTTTACTTCCCAAGAGCCTCCATTTCTTAGCCATTGGCATTGTACTCAGCAAAAATCCATCTCAGATGAGTGAGGATTAAGCGACATTCTCAAAGACAGAAAGATGTTAAATAGGATTTAGAACAAAAAACTAGTTTAACATTTTCTGATTTTAAGATGAAGATGCTAGCAAGTCATAATTGGAGAAAATTCAAGAAACTTACATAGAGGAGTACAAAAAGGAAGATAGGGATGGACTCATTTCGTTATAGTAATAGCCATAAGTATTAATACAGTTTCACAAGAAGATTATGTTTGCAACTAGGATCCACAGATAAAGCAGAAACAAGATTAGTTTATTTAAATCATGCAGGCACATGCTTAAAATGAGACTGCTGTGGATTTCCAAGAGAATTCAACTTGGGCAATATGGTTTCAGCTTATATCACATAAAATATAAGTAAAACTGAGGATTTTCTATTCAGTGTCTTTGCCTCTGACACATGCCTTCTTTTTTTCTCTTTCAAAAGTAAGGCTTCTACATATCTCTCCATCAAAAGATGCTAAACCCCTCTTTAACTGTGTGCCCTCTGCTAGTATCAGTGTATTTGTGAGCTCAAATACATTTTCAGTCCACTACCAAATGGAATGAGTTTTCAGGTCATAGTTTCTTACAGGGTCAAGGCCCAATTATCTTGGTCACCCACTGATGCAGGACAAAAACTTTAGTGCACTCTAATTCCAATTTGACACACGAAAGAAGCTTAAGAAGGCTTTGATGCCAACTTGATGCAGGATCTTCAAAAGATTGAGCAGTAAAATAGGTTTATTGAAAAGCTCTTGAAGGATTTTTGAATGGGGTTTGATGTTTAATGATGATGCACAAAAATCGTCAGTGAGTTGATCGTCCACACACGTGTTAATGAGTGTACCTGAAGAACAAAAGAGAAGAACCAATCAAAGGGAACCAGTGGGGTACCGGCCAATGACCCTCCGAAGGTTCAGTCAGAAGAGAGCTTCAACATTGTTAGAGAGTATGAGCTTCAGAGAAATTGTGCATACCTTGATTTGTAAGGGTCTTGGGGTTTTTATAGTAGCGTAGGGTTGACATTCGTGCCTTGATTAAGAAAATGTTTCATTGTAGGAGAGAAACTCTTTATTTTGGGTATCTTGCGAAATCCTTTCCTTGTAGGAGTCTCCTTGGTTAGGGTCAAGCGTGGGGTGCAAGACATTTCCTTATAGGGAAGATCTTCATTAATGCTCATATATTGTGGGATTCTTTCCTTGTAGGGATTCTTCTGATTATGGTTGGGCATAAAATGCAAGGCATTTCCATATTAGGATCATTGGAGACCACTTAGGCCACGTGACTTTGACACCTGTCTCCCTTCAATCCATACACCTTAAAGAGTCCATCCGTCTCTCTACTGTTCCATCCGGGGCATGATACCTTCTACCTGCTCTTTGACTAGCAGGCTAACTAGACCGTCTCTTTTGACAACACCGTCGCCAATGACTAACTCTACCGACAGGATCCGTCTACTTTGGAATTTATCCCTATCAATGGGTTAGTGGCGGAGTATTCCATCTTGATGGGTCATAGTGCTCAGACTTTATTGGACAAAAATATCCTTATTAGTGTGCAAGTTAGTTTGTTGATTCAACGAGTATAGTGAGTCGTCTGCATGTTCTGGGCGATGAGTAGGGTACCTAACGACCCCTTGATACATAACGACCGTCAAGGTGGAGCATGTCTAGTGGTGTCAAGGAAGGTACTTGATGAACGCCAGGTCACTAACGACCCCTTGGTACTTAAGGACCCCTAAGGCGGAGCGTGTCGCGCAGTGTTAGGGAAGGTACCTGACGACCCCTTGGTACCTGACGACCATCAGGGAGGAGCGTGTCGCGCGGTGTCACATTCCCTTCATGATCGACCATACTTTTTGTAACATCCCGTCAGTTTTAAAAATAAAAAAAAATGTTAAGTTAGCATTTTTTTTGTGGACCACGTGTGCCCCCACCTAACCCCACTACCCATCATTCTCATCCACTCAATTTCACCCACCTCTCTTCTCTCTTTTGGCCGGCTCTCTCTTTTCTTTCTTTCATTTTCTCTCTTTCCATTTTATTGAAACACACACACACACTCACCCGCCGGCCTCCACTCCAAACCACACCATCTCACCATCATTTTTCCGGCAAGATCACCAGAAAAATACTTAGGAACTCCAAAGCATCTTCATCATTTTATTTGAGGTGAAGTTCTAATCTTTTTGTTGGGTATTATGTTCTTGTTTGAGGTTATTTTACCCAAGCTTTAATAATGATATTCATGTGATTTAAGAGCTTTGGAAATGATATTCATGTGTTTATATGTATGGGTTTTAGTCTTGGTGGATGTATTTGATGAGTGAGTTCATGATTTTTACAATGATGGCTATCTAAGGCTTGTTATGGTGAAAATTTAGAGGTTTTGAGTTATAACATGTGATAGATGATGAATATAATTTTTATTGATTATTTGGAGCTAGTTAAAGATTTAAATTGTTTGTCTTGGAGAAAATTATGATTTTGGTGTCATGGGTCACTTGATGATGTTATAAAAATCTTGTGGGAAGCACTTGTAAAGTGTGGAGGTTTTGATGTTAGATATGACACCTTGAAAGATTTATGAGTATAAATGGGAGTCTATGCCTTGCAAATTAAAGTGTTTTGAGAAATTTTGGAAGTAGAATACATTACATGTGAGGTTGAATACTAGGCTTGCCTAATTAAGTTCTTACTTGGCAATTCCTAATTTGTAGTTAGATACAATTTCAAGCTTTATGCTCATTGTGATAGGTTTCCTTGACATTGTTTAGGTTCTAGCTAATCTCCCCTTGGAGCTTGGAGAATTAGGATTTTGCGGTTGCAAGGAAAGTAGCTTTTTAATCGGTATTTTTGGAAAATAACCATGTCTTATAAATGTTGTTTTTGAGTCAAACACATTTTGGAAAATGATATATATGGATATCTACTTTCTTAAAAGTATTGTGTTATGACCCTTACTATATATGAAAAATGCATCATATTTGGTATTGCATTTGGGGAAATGCATGAATTGTTGATATGGAAAAATGAGCATCTTTTATTTAATCTTTGATAAGAAAATCATTGATTTTATGGTGTATTGAAAAATTTAAAGATGCTTATCTTGTCTTGTATTATTTGAGAAATTGTTAGAAAATCTTTTGACAAAAATGAAGTTTGAAAACCTTACAAACTTTGTAGAAGTTAGATTATTTAAGGTTTTCTGAAACTACTTGGATATGAACTATGTGTTTCAAAGTAAGGTAACCTGTGAGTTTATGTGATTTTAGCACTATGCCATGTGTGATTTCCCGGTGATCACCCGATTTGGTTTCCGTAGTCTTTGTGACAATGGAATCAAATTTAGGTTAGTGCCCTTTCACTTTGGATGACGCATTCTTCCCTGTTGTCCATGGGGGGAAGAGGTTCCTTGATTGTGTGTGGGTGAGGCTGCTGTCCATGGGGCCAAGAGACCACATGCAAGAGAGGTCCTATTTGACGTGCTCTCTCTGCTGCCCATGGGGGGAGAGAAGAACCTTGAGGGTATGGGCGAGGCTGTTGTCTATGGGGCCAAGAGTCTGCATACCAGAGAGGATAATATCATGCCAGTTGTGAATGGGTGGATCCCCTGACCGGTTTATGTGGTAGTATGGTATATTTATGATAAATTACCGTATGTCAGATTTTATGGCTTTGGAAATTATATTGTTAGTGCTCACAGATTATAATATATAGTTTCAAGGTATTTACTTTGACAAACTTTGTGTTTCATTATTTAATCATTCTTGTCATATTATTATTATTATTATTGAAAATGAAACTTGCATTTCCCCCACCCCCATTAATGTGCTACTTACTGGGCTCTGTCTCATCCCATTGTTTTATAAACTTTTCAAAGTAGGCAACAATCTTTTGAGACAGCTTTTTGGTGGCTAATAGTAGTTAGACTAAATACTGATGGAGGCTGAATTTTTGTAATGGATATATTAGATGGTGTACATCTTAGACTAGGCTTCACTCATTCTTTTGTATATTATAATGGTTATGACTGTATTCCCACTAATGGGACAAGCTGCTGGTACGTAATTGTTTATTCAGACATCTATTCTTTTGTAGCCAATGGTCCTTGTAATTAATGCTTAGAGCTTTGACTTACTCTGAAAGTATATTCTATGGGATTATTATGATAATTCTTGTTGTTGGCACTTGATAGGAATTATGTGGATTGAATTGTCAAAAAGGAAAAATTTACAGGTACTTGAGACGTCTCTCTCATGCTTTGGACCCTTTGGGGTTTGGGGCGTGACACTTTTGGTGATTGAAAATTCTTTTGGTAAACTCATGGACCGAAGACTCTAGGGTGTTAGGAAAAATTTTCTAACTAGTGAAAATATTCCCTATCATTTAAAATCAAGGATAAAGCATAACTAGATTGATTCTTGAAGGAATTTGATGGTTGTTTGGTAATAAAATAGTGAAATGAATGAGGGGGAAAAAGAAAAAAGGGTAGACCCCTAGGCAACCATACCTAGGTTTTGATGTAGCACAATACAAAAGAAATTTGCAAGATAGAAATAATCACATTAAAAGTTAAAACCTAGGAATCAGTGCCTAGGGTTAGCAAGAGTTAGCACAAAACCATTGGAAAATTTCAACTGAAATTTTATTTGTAAGAAACTTGTCTCCATAGGAGTATGATAGCATGCTTAATACTTCGACTAAACCCTAAACCTAATTGGCTTAGGTCAAATCCGAATTACTGAACTATAAAAATAAACTTTATTCTAGGAAAATAAATAAAATAATAATAACATAATTAGCTAATAACACCTAGAATAAAATTCAAATGGACCACTAGTAAAACTACAATTGACTACTAATTTTTATTTTTTTTTTTAAACTAGATTACAATAAAATTGTCTTCATTCTTCTTGCATCACATTTTCTAAGTAATTACCTACAAAAGAGGCAATCACTGACTCAAAAATTGAGAAAAGCTAATGAAAATTTATTTAATTGTATTATGAATTTTGAAATTTTACATAAAGCCTTCAAAGAAACTATTCCTAATTCTTTTTCAATAAAGACTAGGATTCCCAAACAAAAAATTATAATAACAACTAAGACTAATACCAAACTGAAAGGGATTCTAATACTTAAAACAAGACTCATGGACCTCAAATATAACCCACTTTAGCCCATTTGCAAAAAATATGGAAATTACCAGAATATTCTTAATTTGGTAAAACTTAAAAAAAAAAAAAAAAAAAAAAAAAAAAAAAAAAAAAACACCACAAGTAATCTAGCCTAGATAAACAACAAAATAAGACTTGATTCAACTCAATCTAGCTAAGCAAGGTCCCACACTCTCCATCATCTGAAAATTCCCAAATTGCCACTTAGCACTAGAACCAGCCTTTCCTCGCCTCTTATATCTTCAAAAGGGGGCTGCCAAGAACATTCCCCATTACATTGTTCATATACATGGCCAGCAATTGTTACTCATACCCATTCTAATTTATTTAAAACTTTTTCTAAATTCTGTATTTGATCTGGAATTGAAGACAGGCAGGACGTGCACCTGTGGGGACTCAAACCCAGACTCTCCCTCTTGGGGGAGAGCCAGACGCACCACCTGGATCAGAGGTCTGGTGGTGAATTTTGGTTGAGTCCACCCCCCCCCCCCCCCCTAAAATGAGATGTATAGAAGCATCAAGTATAATTTGACATAACTGAAAAAATCCATGTACAAGGTATGGGCTACAAGCTCGTTGTTTGACTTGACTAGTCAAACAACATTAAAAGACATCTTCAGAATTATTTCAGCAAGTTGAATTACACCCCCAAAAAAAAAAAAAACCATAAATAATTGAAATTTATATCAAACCACAGATAACAGGATCTCTAAAAGTAGAAACACCAAGTTATATGAACTTAATGCATAGGAACAGAAGAGCTCCTAATATTGTGTTACAATGAGACCCCAACACTACAAGAATTTTGGTCTTTTGCGACCAATGTTTTAGCGACGACCAAAAAGTTGTCACTATTAGGCATACATTAGCAATGATAATATATGGCCATCGCTAAAAAGAGTATTGTAGTGACGAAACTAAGGTAGTCGCTAATAAGTCGTCGCTAATGCCATGGAGGGAATTTTATTTACTTTTGGAAAATGGAGGGAAACTTTTAGCAACGACAATAAATTTTGTTGCGATGACATTGACATCGCTAAAATAAGGTTTTTTTTAATTTCAACATCTATCGTCACTAATAATCATCTTTAGTGACAACCTTGTGTTTCGTCGTAGATATGTGGCCAAATATTTATAGTAAATATATTATATATACGCTTTATTTATTAGCGACGACACATTGGTCGTCACTATTAGAAGGGTATTAGCAACGATATAATTTGTCGTCTCTAATAGTCACCTTTTAGCAACGATACAACATGTTGTCGCAAATATATCTACCAAAATATAATGGAGGGAAAAATTTTCACTCTCAAAAAGTGGTGGGAATTATTGGAGGGAAGCAATTTATATATTAGCAACGAATTAGGTCGTCACTAGGGGTGTCCATGGGTCGGGCGGGTCGGGTTTGTGCCCAACCCGCAACCGACCTGTTAAGAGGGTCAAGTTTCGCAGGTCAGTTGCCGGAGGGTGGCATCGGTTTCGGGTGAGGCCGAAACCCGACGAAAAACACACAAAAACTACCAAAATTGACGAGATCTCGCCCGATCCAGCCAAGATCCGGTGAGGATTTCGTCAAATCCGATGATTTTTCCCCCAAATCGTGTTGAGAATCACCAAATCTGGTGTATCTATGCCAGATCTGATTGTTTTGGTCGCCGAAGTCTACCAAATCAAGCTAAAACTCGTCGGAATCGCTGGAGAATTCGCCAGAATTTGATGTCTTCGGGCGGGTCAGGTTTTGAACAAGGGGGCTCGAAACCGACCTGTCGGCGTCGGGTTTTGGAGCTCGAGACCCGCGGCTGACCACTGGAGCAGTCGGATCGGGTGAACACCGGTCGAGTACGAGTAGGTTGGGCGGGTGGCCAGGTGGGTTGGACAGCCCTAGTCGTCACTTTAAGTAATCTTTTAATGAAGACAAAGATTGTAGTCACTAATACGTGGCCAAAATAATTTTGATATAATATGATTTTTTTTATATCAAATCCTCCAAATGCCTTTTAAAATATTTAAAATGACATAAATTCCTTTAAAATATATGAAATGATTAAAATAGCATTAACCATGTCAAAATGACCAAAATACCCTCAAATTTATATAATGACCAAAATAACCTTGAAAGTAATTTAAAACTCTCAAATCCGTTAAAAAGAAAAAATGAGACAAGGGAGAGCTTGTTGCTTCAAAATACTCCTAAATCATAATGTTACCCATTTGAAACTCGAAATTGAAAAAATAACAAAAATCAAGAAAGTATTGATTCCACTCAAAATATTGACTAATACCCAAAGTTATCAAAATGTAAATCGTATCATGAATCAATTTTGGATTTTTTTGTATCATGTGTCATAAGAAAGGTATTAGTCAATATTTACCAAACTAATAAATTCATTATAAATATATGAAAGGTATATTCATTATAAATTCATAATATATTCAATTAATAATCAATTCAATCATCAATTTAATATTTACCAAAAGTAACTAAATAAATTAAATGAAAATATATTTACAACATACATATTCAAATTGATTAAAATCAGAAGTGATAATACAAAATATATGAGCCAAAATAATAAATTTTTTCATCATTTTGTCTAATCAACTTTACCTAAGTCAATGTTAACATGATGTTCATCATCTTTCAAAATTATTTTTTCATTGACATTTTCTAACAACTATTCCAATACCCAATAATCCACTGAAAACCTTCCCACTGAACCTAGTTTCACCAAGTCAAGTGGTCTCGGGACCATCTATTAAGTTTGACGGGGTTTGACCAAATTAACTAAATTTTGACTACGCCTTTCTCTAACTCCAACCGTCTAGTTATAACTATAATTTACCATAATTAACATTTCATTACACTATTCAAATCCAACAATTAGATTTCAAATCTAAGTATGACACGTGATGAACATGTGTTGTGTACCTGTATGGCTATGTTATCTCAATCTAACTATCTAATTGGTCTCAAATTTCACTAACACTAATACATCACCATACTCTTCAATACCAATGATCAAGGTTTGAATATGAATTTCACCAAGTCCAGTGGTCTCAGGACCATCTATTAAGTTTGACCAGGTTTGACCAACTTTAAGTAAACTTTGACCTCTCCTTTCTCTAAATCCCACCGTCTGATTGTGACTATAATTTACCAGAATTAACCATTCATTACACTCTTCAAATCCAACGGTTAGATTTCAAATCTAAGTAGAGCACGTGATGGACATGTGTTGTGTACCAGTCTGGCTATGTTCTCTCAACCTAACCATCCAATTGGTCTCAAATTTCACCAACACCAATATGTCACCGTACTCTTCAATCCCATCAATCAAGATTTGAATATGAATTTTACCAAGTCCAATGGTCTCCGGATCATCTAGTAAGTTTGACCGAGTTTGACAAACTTTAAGTAAACTTTGACTGCACCTTCCTTTAAATTCAACAATCTGATTGTGACCATAATTTACTAGAATTACCTTTTTATTACACTGTTCAAATCCAACGGCTAGATTTCAAATCTAAGTATGGTGCGTGATAGAAATGTGTTGTGTACTTGTATGACAATGTTCTCTCAATCTGATCATCTAATTGGTCTCAAATTTCACCACACCAATACGTCGCCATACTCTTCAATACCAATTATCAAGGTTTCAAAATGAATGTCACCAAGTCCAATGGCCTCGGGACCATCAACTAAGTCTGACCTGGTTTGACCAACTTTAACTAAACTTTGATTGCCCCTTTCTCTAAATCCAACTGTCTGATTGTGACTATAATTTACCAGAATTAACCATTCATTACACTCTTCAAATCCAACGGTTAGATTTCAAATCTAAGTATAGAACGTGTTGGACATGTGTTGTGTACTAGTATGGCTATGTTCTCTCAATTTGACCATCCAATTGGTCTCAAATTTCACCAACACCAATATGTCACCATACTCTTCAATCCCATTAATCAAGATTTGAATATGAATTTCACCAAGTCCAGTGGTCTCGAGATCATCTATTAAGTTTGACCAGGTTTGACCAACTTTAAGTAAACTTTGACCACGTCTTTCTTTAAATCCAACCGTTTGATTGTGACCATAATTTACCAGAATTAACCTTTCATTACACTGTTCAAATCCAACAGTTAGATTTCAAATCTAAGTATGGCGTCTCATGGAGATGTGTTGTGTACTTGTATGACTATGTTCTCTCAATCTAATCATCCAATTGGTTTCAAATTTCTGCAACACCAATACGTCAACATACTCTTCAAAACCAATTATCAAGGTTTGAATATAAATTTCACCAAGTCTAGTGGTCTCGGGACCGTCTACTAAGTTTGAGCCGGTTTGACCAAATTTAACTAAATTTTGATTGCATCTTTCTCTAAATTTAACCGTCTAATTGTGACCATAATTTACTAAAATTAACCATTCATTACACTCTTCAAATCCAACGGTTAGATTTCAAGTCTAAGTATAGCACGTAATGGACATATGTTGTGTACTAGTATGGCTATGTTCTCTCAATCTAACCATCCAATTGGTCTCAAATTTCACCAACACCAATATGTCACCATACTCTTCAATCCCATTGATCAAGATTTGAATATGAATTTCATCAAGTCCAGTGGTCTCAGGATCATCTATTAAGTTTGACTGAGTTTGACCAACTTTAAGTAAACTTTGACCACATCTTCCTTTAAATTCAACAATCTGATTGTAACCATAATTTACCAGAATTAACGTTTCATTACACTGTTCAAATCCAACAGTTAGATTTCAAATCTAAATATGGCGCGTGATGGAAATGTGTTGTGTACTTGTATAACTATGTTCTCTCAATCTGATCGTCCAATTGGTCTCAAATTTCACCAACACCAATACGTCATCATACTCTTCAATACCAATTATCAAGGTTTGAAAATGAATTTCACCAAGTCTAATGGTCTCGAGACCATCTACTAAGTCTAACCCGATTTGACCAACTTTAACAAAACTTTGATTAAGCCTTTCTCTAAATTCAACCGTCTGATTGTGACCATAGTTTATCAGAATTAACCATTCATTACACTCTTCAAATCCAACGGTTAGATTTCAAATCTAAGTATAGCACGTGATGGACATGTGTTGTGTACCAATATGGCTATGTTCTCTCAATCTGACCATCCAATTGGTCTCAAATTTCACCAACACCAATATGTTACCATACTCTTCGATCCCATTTATCAATATTTGAATATGAATTTCACCAAGTCCAGTGGTCTTGGGATCATCTATTAAGTTTGACCGGGTTTGACCAACTTTAAGTAAACTTTGATCGCGTCTTTCTTTAAATCCAACCGTCTGATTGTGATCATAATTTACCAGAATTAACCTTTCATTACACTGTTCAAATCCAACGGTTAGATTTCAAATCTAAGTATGGCGTCTCATGGAGATGTATTGTGTACTTGTATGACTATGTTCTCTCAATCTAATCATCCAATTGGTCTCAAATTTCAACAATACCAATACATCAACATACTATTCAATACCAATTATCAAGGTTTGAATATGAATTTCACCAAGTCTAGTGGTCTCGGGACCATCTATTAAGTTTGAACCGGTTTGACCAACTTTAACTAAACTTTGATTGCGTTTTTCTCTAAATCCAATCATCTAATTGTGACCATAATTTACCAGAATTAACCATTCATTACACTTTTCAAATCAAACGCTTAGATTTCAAATCTAAGTATAATGCGTGATGTATATGTGTTGTGTACTTGTATGGCTATGTTTTCTTAATCTGACCATCTAATTGGTCTCAAATTTGACCAACGCCAATACATCACCATACTCTTCAATCCAGTGACCAAGATTTGAATATGAATTGGTGCATGATGGTCACAAGCAGGGATGAAACCAGGATTAAAACTTAGGGGGGGGGGGGGGGCAAAGTTCTTTGTTCAAGAATTTTATAAAGTTGGAATATTAATACTAGAGGTTGACAATGATGCATTAATTTTTTAATTTTGTTTAAAAAAAAAATCAATAATAGATATTTATAATCAAGAGTCCTGCAAGTCAATTGACATGTCTTGATATTTTCAGGGTCTAACTGGGGTTAGACCAATTCTTTATTCTATCCACATTATAATTTTTTTTTTTAAATCTATTTATTCTTTTCACATAATTCTATACCTAATAACTTCATAATGCTATATATAAAAGATTCTATAAAAAAAATGTGAAAACTATAGTTAAAAGTTCAAATCCATGTCTAGTATTACATTAATAAAACAAATAAAATAATGGTTAATCAACATCATGCACTAATATTCAGCGAAAAAAAGGGTGAGACAATTATCGATGTCTTGGTTAAGGAATTTTTTATTTATAATTACTTAGTTTAGGTTGAGGTAGCATAAAGGTGTGAGACCTTTTCCTTTAAAAATTTTCCATTTTGAAGAAGTAGTAAAAAAAAAAAAAAAAAAAGAGATCTGGTAAACAATCACATGATAATGAATGGTAACTTTGAGTCTTCAACTATGTAAATAATAAAGCTTTTCACATCACTTCATTAATTTAGCTAAGGCACAAAGTTTAGTACCAATACTAATCACACACATGTTCTGGTGGCAGTTTAGGTAAAGCACAAAACAATATATTGTTGTTTCACATGTGTATTACATTTATGCATGCATGCCAAGTGTGTCCCAATGTTCATAAAACATTAAAAATTAATAAAATTCTATCATTAAAAAAAAAAAAAAAAAATTCCACGAGTTGTGTTAAAGAGTAGTAGCTCTTTAAAAAAATAAATTTTTTTCATGGGTTGAGTAAAAGACACCAACTAATCCAAGTTGCTGATGACACTAATTATTGTGTGGATGAAGTGATTAGCAGTATAGAAGTTGTTTATGTGACTATGAGGTGGAGCCATTTGAGAGAAACAAAGAGCTCTTAAATTGGAGGTAAAAATTAGGTAAAGATTATTGGGTTGCATTTTTTTTAACCCAACCATAATGGTCGGATTGAAAAAAATCCTCAACCCGAACCACATAGCTATCTTTAAGTGATAAAAGAAAACTAACTTTTTTTTTATATAGATTTTTTATATAAAAATTGGTCATTAAAATAAAAAAGAAAAAAAAAGAGTTCCCTTTTCATTTTTTTGAAAAAAAGTCTCTTTTTCAGTATTGGAGGGAGAGTTTCCCGCTCCAGTACTGCAATTGTGGTGGTCTCCAGATTGAACTGAAATCCCATGATCCCTTTTTTTTCTCAATCTAGTACCTATCACTAACACACTCTCTCTCTCTTGCTAAATGGTTGAACCTATACATTATAGAGTCACAGACGCATTGCCAGCCCACTGCAAGATCATCTCTCCTCTTCCATTGGCCAGGTATTTTTTCCTCTCAATTGCTCTCTCATTCATATTTTGTTTGTTCTTTCATAAAGTTAAAATGAGAAAATAAAAACAAAAATCATCTTAAGAAGGCTGGAGCCATACCTGAGACCTCTGGTCCCACAATTTTTCACTTGAGAAGCACATTTTTTGTTTCCTTTTTAATACATCCCAAATCACCAAATCAATCCTTCAAATATATCAACATAGATTTTTCTTTTCTTTTTTAAAGACCCAAAACTCTTTGAAAAAAATTATTAAAAAAAAAAAAAAACCCAAAACAAATCTAACCCATTGCGCCGCCAGTTGCCTTGCCATGAGTCCGTGGTCATCCATTGACTCTAGCTCCTTCAAAGCATCAAAGGTATCTCTCCCTCTCTCTATTTCTATCTCTCTTTGTTTAACCTGTGAAGGCTATGAACACCAAGTAATGAAAAGCAAAGACACTAATTGTGATTTACTGCTTTTGTTATACTGTGTACGGTACAGTTGTGTTGTTGTACCTCAACAATTAAAATTTTAACGGATTAAACTTGTCTGAGTGTCTTTTGTGGTGGGTCCGCCAATTTCATATATAACTTGTGGCTGTGATATTTTTACCTTTTTGTTTATAACTTTTATATAATATATTAATAATAATATTACCGTGCTGCCTTGTTGTTGATTTTGCTCATGAGTGAATGTATGTGTTATTGGAATTCTTTTTTTTTTTTTTTTTTTTTTTTTTTTGGTTGAGAGTATGTGTTATTGAAACTTGATACAGGAAAAGTGAATGTTATGTAAGAATCCTATATAATATTAATAGTGTTGTATAGTTTATTAGTAGTGTAGACTTGATTGTTCATACATTTTTTTTTTCTTTTTAAATTAACTGAATAACTAATTCATAAAATTTAATATTAATGTTTCAAAATATGAGTCATTTATGGGGAAAATGTTCACAATTTATATATATTTTAAGGAAAGAAAATGTTTAGCATAATGAAGAATGTAGGGCACAATTTTGTTGAGGTAAAATTTATTTATGAAATAATTTTTTTTTTTACTTAACAATTTCATTATATTTATTATTTTGTTGCCCCTCTAAACAAATTTCCTAGCTCTGCCACTGCTATATGGATACTCTTTTTTTTTTAATTTTTTTTTTATTTACTGAGATTGCGGTCACATACCTTTTTATTGTTAGATTGATTTTTTTGGATGCTAGGACTTTTATATTACTATTTTCTTTTTGTTACTAGTAAAATGAAAGTTTCACCTAGATAGGTTATTGTCTTTCTGTTTTAGGGGAGTAGAAGAAAAAATTAGTTATTTTTTATTTTTTTTATTGAGAAGAAATACCTAAGTTATAAAATAAAAACTATTTTATGCTCCTACAACTGTGTATGTAGACATGGCAAAACGGGTCAGAATTTTCTGACCCGACCCGACCCGAAAAATACCCGACCTGAACCCAAATTTTTTGACCCAAAGCAAAAACAGGTTGACTCGTGACCCGACCCGTGTTTTGTGCAGGTCAACCCGACCCGACCCGAACCCGAACCATTTTTTTAAAACTTTTTTTTTTTGGTAAAAAAAAATAGTGAAATTAAGACAATATTGGTTTAATTGTTTATTGTGAGTTTTAAGGAAACAATTGATACATTTACATAACTGCATGCAAACTAATTGAAAAATAAATGATTGAGCATTCTGTAATGAGTAAAGATTTTTAGATATCAAATAGCAAAGTACATGCCAAGATAATCTGGTTACAATAAAGTTAAAAACAGATTTAAAATTGTAAATATGTGTGAGACGCATTCACAAGTGTGAAAATAGTAAAGCCAAAGTATCAAATTAGCATAAATTATGAATGCTTAGATCTATTTTTTAACAATTTATGTTCAAAATAAACGGCTTTTCAAAATAAATTATGATATTTCCTAGAGTGTGTGCTGCTTAACAATGATATGATCTTCATAAAAGAGACTAGGTATAAAAAAGTAAGCAATCAAACTTTAATGTATATCTCAAATTGAAATAGAGTGTCAACCACAATTGATAATAGATTATAAAATTAATTTTTAAAATTGTAACTTTCTTATATGTTTTTATTCTTTATCAAATGAGTTATCCAATAAGTCATTTGTAATTTTTTTTTTTTTGGAATGTTGATATTGTGTAAAAATAAAACTTGTATATTTGTTTTACTTATCTTTGTGTTGTTTTGTTTTAGATAGCAATGTTAGGATTTGTATAATTTTAAAATTATTGAATAAGTATTAATAAGTTTAACTGAGTTTATTCATGATATAAGTAGTGAATTCAAAATAATGCATTTTACATCAAGTAATATGTTGCATAACTATCCAAATGGCAAATACATATTGTTTTCTTTATAATAAAAATAAAAAAAATAAAAAATTTCATGTGAAAAATACGGGTCAACCTGACCCGACCCGCAACCCGATTGACCCGAACCCATTTTCAACCCGCTTAAAATGACCCGTTTTTGACCCGTGACCCATTTGACCCGTGATCCGATTGACCCAACCTGAAACTGACCCGACCCACCCGTTTTGCCATGTCTATGTGTATGTTTTATTTTTAGATGAACAACACAGATTTTTCTTATAATATCAATACCTTGGCTAGCTAGGCTACGTTCTAGAATTTAGATCATCACAGATACATGTTTTCTTCTTATGTATTGTTATTAATTATTTGAGTATTGAGTAATAAATGTCACATATGGAGAAAAATATTAAACCATAAGAGAAAATTAATAACGGGGATGAATTAATTTACATTCTCTCTTCATCTTTTTTCTTTTCTTTTTATTTTTTTATTTTTAACATCATGATTCTTTTCCCTCTTTGTATGAATTCTTAAAATTTTACTATTGTCTCATCCAAACTCAAGAAGTTGAAGCAGGGCTCATGGGGCTGGGCTGAAAATGGATGATATTATAATATTGTTTTGAATGATTGACTTATCAAATTATTATTTGAATATCTGATTTGTAGTGATGGTTAGTCCTAAATTTTGGTGTTGGATTGTATTTTCTGGTCCTCAACTATATAGTTTCTTGCAAAGTTTTGTCAAGGTAACCATGGAAACACAAACACCTCATCTTCTTGACTTCTATCTTCTAAGGAACTTTGTACTCTACAGTTTATTTCTACCTTTGTCTTAAAAAGAATAACACTTAGTTAAGTTCACATTGTGAATGAATTCAACATAGATAATTGAAATTGAATGAAAACATGTCATGCTGATTATATAATTCATTGAATTCACCAAGCATGTTTACAATGTAGGTTTGGAAAAGACAATTTTACAATTTTTTTTCATAGAAAAATTTATTTATGTTTCATCTAGATTTTCAATTCTCATTCTGAGTTCATCAATTCGTCTTGATTCAGCTATCCATGAATTTATAACTCCCAAAATATTTGTGTGAGCCTTCCAACTTAATTGGTGAAGTGCAAGTGATGAAAATGTTAATGGTTGTATAATTATGCTTGAGTTATATGTATGGAGATAATAAAATAATTAAAGGTTTAGATTTTGTGCTAGTCTTGTTATAAATGAGTGATGATAGAAGTTTTGTTATTTTGTCCCACTGTTTTCATTAACTAAAGGTTTAGATTTTGTGCTAGGCTTGTTATAAATGAGTGATGATAGAAGTTTTGTTATTTTGTCCCACTGTGTTCATTTCATGCTACACTAGCTACTTTTTTATAATAATTAATACATAATACACTACCTACTAACTTATAACCACATCTATGGTATTTTTGAAAAATATAAATGTTAAAATTTTACTTCAGTGTTAAAACTATTTAGTAAATATTTTGATCATCTATTTTAGTTGACCTTTACATTGGTTTATACTCTTTGTTTCAGGTTACAATGTCACATGCCTTGGGTTACAGTCTTACAGATGATGTCGAGGGGAGATATATTTCATTGCAACAAGTATTAGCTTGGCAACATATCTTCACGAGGAATATGTTATTATTTGAGAGAATAGATTGGAACTTAAATTATGTTATATGATATTGAACTTCGGTATTGTTTTTCCTTATTAGTAGTTATTGATTGAGCAGTTATTATGCTTATATGTGTATTTGTGATTGAAAATTTGTGATGTAGTAGTTATTGATTGAGTAGTTGTTATGCTTATATGTGTATTTGTGTTTGAAAATTTGTGATGTGTAGGATTATGGTTTATTATTTTCCATCAGATACCCATGTAAAGTTCAAAATGTAAATTTTATAGAAAAATCCAAAAAAATGTAAAATGTTATTAGCGAGGACATTGTCGTCGCTAATATTTTATCATATCATCAGTGATGACAAACAATATCATCGCTAATATGCAAATTTTAGTGATGACATGTTTATGGTCACTATTATATTATTATCTGTGACAACAACAATGTCGTCGCTCATAATGACATATAAGCGACAACAAAAATGTCATCGTTAATAATAATCTATTAGCGATGACAAAAAAATTTGTCACTACTAATGAGCTAGAATGTTTTCATTAAATTAAATGTGTGTTTTCATTGACTTTTACAAACTAGAAACTAAAAATAGCCTTTGAATGTTTTCAGTTTCCTTCACAAATTTAGTTTTGAGAACAATTTTTATTTTCTGTCCATTTTGGATTGCCAAACAAGCTTTTTAGTCTCAAAAATAAAAATAAAAATTTTGAAAACAGAAAATAAGGGGAAAAAAAGTTACCAAACACACCCTAAATATTTCTTCCCATTGTATTTTATTAATTATGACAATTCATTTTTTTTTTAAATGTTAACTAGCTAAATGCCTAAAATATGCATATTATTGACCCAATTTTCTATTTCTAAATTTCTTAGATTTTATTATATAAATAACTTTTTCGTGCATCATACGGATTAGCAACTAGTTGTATTATAATAGTATTATATTGAAAGTATTCATAAGTCGTATGATACTAATGTACCAGTTTCGTATTAATTATATCATTGTATAAACAATAAGGTTCAACTGTTGAACTTCAATTTTTTTTTCTCCAAAAAAATTCTCTAAAAAATAGCCGGCAATAAGTCTTGTTGAGAAAGCCTACATCTTGGGGTTTAGTTTGGTCAGAGAGGTAGAGTTGTTATCTATTTTGGAGAAAGTGACTGGGGAGGGAAAGCGAGTAGAGAAAGAGAGAGGGAGAGTGACTGAGTCAACGAGAAACTGGAAGTGTTATAGTGTCAAATTTTAGGGGTTTGACTTTTGGGTAATTGGGCCTTTTTATTAATTAATATTAGTATTTAAAAAAATTAAAATTGAATTCTTTTATTTTTGTTTGAAAGTTTTAAAATGTACCTGCCTTAAATTGCTCCTACCGTTCTATGTTTATCTATGAAAAAAAAAAGTGTTCCTACCAACATTTATAATATAATTTTTAAATTTTATACTATATATAAGAGGATTCCATTCTTGAAACTAGACTTTTATATGATTCAAAAATATTCTCATTAATGAAGGGTAACTTCTCTTAGAAATAGGGTCATAAATGTCAATTAACATATTTCATTTTGAATTTAAAAGGAAAATTCCTAAAATTTAAGATTTTTTTTTTCCCCTTCACTTATAAAAATTTAGCTTTTTTTATTCATTTTTCATCTAAATAAAAGTAAAACACCCCTAATTAAAATAAATAATAAATTAAAAAAAAAAAAAACTAAGAGAAAAATGTTGTAAAACTAAGAGCACTCCTAAAATTTAGCATTTTTTTTCCCTCACGTTCATCTTATTTTTAAAAATATTAGAGTTACTGCTTATCTCTAAAGTTTATCATTTTTATTTGTTTAATAAATTCAAATTATTAACTTTTATCAAAAAATATATAAGAGCCTCTAAGCACATGCAACGCACGCACTTAGAGGCTATTATCAATATAATGAATTTTTCAAATATTGTTAGGAGTATAAATTGGTTAAAACATCTAAAATAATAAGAGAATATCTACCTAATGTTTGAAGATTGCTAATTTTAATATTATAATTTATTTATTCTTATATTAATTAATTTATTAAAATAATTATGTTAAAATGCAAAATATATCCTCTGAATTTGACCAATTCAATCAATTCAAAGAAGAATTTATTTATTTTCATATATAATTAGTATATTAAAATAATTAGACTAAAAATGCTGAATATACTCTCTAAATCCCACCAAAATTCATTTTAGTTCTTTAACTTTGCTTTTGTTGAATTGAGTTTTTTAATTTTCAAGTTTATTCAATTAAGGTTTTTTGTCACTTCCATTAAAGAATTACTGTTAGTTTTGACTTTCCCTTAAAAAATAAAAACAAAAAACTAAT
Source organism: Quercus robur (assembly GCF_932294415.1). NCBI lineage: Eukaryota > Viridiplantae > Streptophyta > Magnoliopsida > Fagales > Fagaceae > Quercus > Quercus robur. Next base: position 26,793,778 of record NC_065542.1, read on the forward strand.
AAAGATTAATTTCCTTGAAAAAAAAAAATTATTTTGAAAGTTTCTATCAAATTAATGGAAATAAACGGAAGAACATCAAAAAATCCAGCAAACTTTCCCGGAAACCAAACAGAAAAAAAAAATAATAATAATAATAATAATAGAGAAGAAAAAGAACTTATAGTTCACTAATTTTCCTTCCAAATCTTGGCATTATCATCCACAAACACAATCACTAAATAAAAACCATCACAGTACAATTAAAATCTTCTCCCAAACTGCAAAAGCTATCGTATTTTGGATCAAAGAGAGAAGAGAGAGAGGTTGTCCTATAGGTGTGGCACCTTGATAAAGACTGGCCTCTGCAAGCTGAGGCTGTGCCATAGCTATGCCTCCTTGATTAGAATTGTTACTGTTCTTTTCCAAACTTAAAATATAAGATACATGACCCAACACCACAGTCACAAGCGAGAAAACGGCACCACTAGCAGAGAGTCCAGGATCCGCAACAGGGCATAGTACGAATGCATTCCCATTCACACTACTATTTTCTATAGAAGCAGTCATTCACAGAATAACCGCTAAGATAACTGTGAACCTGCTCGATTGTGAAATAGACTAAATCAATTGAAAACCAATATGTAAGTATGTAACTGACAAATACAAAAGCTAGCTATCTGCTAAACCTGAAGGTCTACACAAAGTAATTGGTAGTGCAGGGTGAAATCATTATTTTTGCAATGAAGAGAAAGGGGAAATGGAGATTAGAATTTTAGAAAGAACAAAGAATTTCAGAGATTAAGAAACATTCAACCATGCACTTCACTTCAAGTTCAAGACTAATCTTCAAAACACATGCAATCTCACATATGATGACTTTTCAACTCAAAAGGCACTTTTATGATGTGGCCTCTTTTCTCATTTCATGGTTTAAAAAATTGGAACGGTCAATTAGCCGAAAAGAGATCAAAATCCCAATTTTTACCAATTGAACCAGTGATTTTTCACAGTTGAACCGTCGATTTTTACATGATTAGTTGAGTGTTTAGTTCCCAATTGAACCAGCCGGTCTGATCCAATTTTTAAAATCATGGTCTTTCTTCATGCCTAAAAGCTTTTTATCAATTTGATTATCAAATCCATGTAATATCTTTAAATAACTTTATCACTATAATTTACCAAATGCTCCAAAAAGGGCTTTTATTTTTTCATAGGCTAATAGTGGGAGAGAGGGAAGTGAGGTTTGAATTACAAACCTGAGTTATCACAAAAGATGCCATCCTTATAGAGCTTTTCAATTTACTTTATCACAAAAGTTCAATAATTAAAACTCTACTTCGGACAACAATCCCAAGTAGCCCTGAACACCCCAAATATTTAGGTATTTGCCCAATAAAAACTGTAGTGATTGGTCATCAAAGAGGCACATAGGAGGTTCAATTGTTGAAAGTAATGTTATCAATTTCATTCCATTCCGACCATCAAATAAATTTTCACTCTAGTGACTAAACTGGTACACTTAATCCCATGTTTCACTTTTGCCTTTGTTCACGCCTCATTTTTCTATGAGTGTCAAAAGGCCCAAGCCTAAAAATCCAAACCCGTGAGCCGACAAAATTTGGGTAAAATAGCTCGGGTCATGCCCAAGCCCATAGCGAAGTTTGTAAGTGGATGTCTGCCACACGAGAAGGTATACCCTATATATATAGGAGTAGCCTGAAAAATATTCTACAACACACAAATTGAAGCATACAAATACTAGAACAGGATTGACAACTTAGGTTTAAAGAATACTATTAGAGTTAATTATGGAAGAGTCTTACATCCATGCAATCCTTAACTAATTAGTTAAAATCCGAGGCTACAGTCATTTTTGTTTAGGGGGTAGAGTTGTGACTAAGGAAGTCAATACCATACCGGAGGCTGTACTAGTTTGGCCAACGGTACGATATATTTCGAATACCGGTTAATACTGGTGTACTGTTTCAGGTTTACTGCATTATATATAAATATTATATAATTAAATTAATATATTTAATTAAAGGGTAAAGTCTTAAAAAAAAAAAAAAAAGTCAAATCCCTTTTCTTTCTTTCTTTTTTTTTTGTTTAATCCATACGGTATATTTCATAAGAAAAGAAAATTCCATATTACATAGGTATATATAGTTTTTTTTTAGTCTGACAGTGGAAATAACTCTAATGAATTTCTTTCTTTCTTTCTTTCTTTTTTCTTTTTTTTTTATGCAAAGCTTGAACTCTAATGAATTTCAAAGGAGAAATTGCACTTTACCCACCTGTGGTTTGGCCCATTTTAACAGTGCCCACATGTGGTTTAAAAGTTATCACTTAACCCACCTGAAGTGGCCTTCGTTAGACCCCCGTTACCCACCTCTGTCATTTCCTTTAAAAAATCCCCTTTACTATATAAGTCAAAATTAGAACCCAAATAGAACCCTAAAAGAAAGAACAAGCTCTCTCCCTCTCTCTCTACCTTAGAATCCCTAAAAATCCCCAAACCCATAATCCCTTTCTCTTTTCACTTAGATTGCCAAATTGAAATCTGACACTTGCAAGCAAGAAGGTGTATTGAAGCTTGGGTTTTCCTCTATATCAACTTTAGCCCAGTCTCCTTCACACTCTCCATCAAAGTCTCCAACACAAGCACCTACTCCTAAAGCTTTAGCGTCGTCGCCTACAGTTAGAAAGACTTCAGTGCTTGCTTTGTCTCCGGCAGTGGTGAATTTGAATAGATTGGTGGGTTTTTTTTTGCTGTTTTTTTTTTTTTACTCGCAAATCTAGATTTTTTTTTAGAGAACCTAGCAAAAGAAAGAGGGTTAAAGTTTTATTTTGTGATTGTTCTATGAAGAATTAAGTAGTGAATTTGAATAGTTTGCTGGTTTTTTTTTTGCAGATTTTTTTTTTTTTTACTTGCAAATCTGGGCTTTTTTTTTAGAGAACCTAGCAAAAGAAAGAGGGTTAGAGTTTTATTTTGTGATTGTTCTATGTAAAATTAAGTAGTGAATTTGAACAGATTGTTGGGTTTTTTTTTTTTACTTGCAAATTTGGGTTTTTTTTTTTTTTTTTTTAGAGAACCCAACAAAAGAAAGAGAGTTAGAGTTTTATTTTGTGATTGTTCTATGAAGAATTAAGTAGTGAATTTGAACAGATTGTTGGGTTTTTTTTTTTCGCAAATTTTTTTTTTACTTGCAAATCTGGGTTTTTTCTTAGAGAACCCAGCAAAAGAAAGAGGGTTAGAGTTTTATTTTGTGATTGTTCTATGAAGAATTAAGTAGTGAATTTGAACAGATTGTTGGGTTTTTTTTTTTACTTGCAAATCTAGGTTTTTTTTTTTAGAGAACCTAGCAAAAGAAAGAGGATTAGAGTTTTATTTTGTGATTGTTCTATGAAGAATTAAGTAATGAATTTGAACAGATTGCTAGGGTTTTTTTTTTGTAAATTTTTTTTTTTACTTGCAAATCTGGGTTTTTTTTAAAGAACCCAGCAAAAGAAAGAGGGTTAGAGTTTCATTTTGTGATTGTTCTATGAAGAATTAAGTAATGAATTCGAACAGATTGCTGGGTTTTTTTTTTTTTTTTTTGCAAATTTTTTTTTTTTTTACTTGCAAATCTGGGGTTTTTTTTAGAGAACCCAGCAAAAGAAAGAGGGTTAGAGTTTTATTCTGTGATTGTTCTATGAAGAATTAAGTAGTGAATTTGAATAGATTGCTGGGTTTTTTTTTTTTTACTTGCAAATCTAGGTTTTGTTTCGAGAACCTAACAAAAGAAAGAGGATTAGAGTTTTATTTTGTGATTGTTCTATGAAGAATTAAGTAGTCAATTTGAACAGATTGCTGGGTTTTTTTTTTGTAGATTTTTTTTTTTACTTGCAAATCTGGGTTTTCTTTAGAGAACCCAGCAAAATAAAGAGGGCAAACAAACAAACAAACAAACACAACACAACACGTGACACTCCCTTCGTCACTCTTTAGGTTGATCGTCATTTAATTTTCAACAACCCCCACCTACCTTCACTCTCTTTCCCTCTACATTTGGTCTTCTACTCCTCTTCTCTCATTATCTTCTCTTTCCCCTACATAGATCAGATCTAAACAGATGCTCTACATCTCTCTTTTTGTTGCATGAAGATTGAAGAACATAAGACATTGAAAACGGATCAACTACAGATTTCTCTCTCTCTCTCTCTCTCTCTCAACGTTGTGTAGCAAAATTGAAGAATTTTGTTTCAGTCCAGTATGAATTTACTGGCCAAAATTCAATATAAATCTCCGGTACAGCCGAAATGATCCAGTAAGGCCGGTATTTAAACCGGAACAAAACTACCTTGTTTCTGTACCGACGCAGGTACCGGTACGACAAATTTCGACCATACCGGCCAGTATGGTACAGAATTGACTTCCTTGGTTGTGACACTAATATATTGGTCAAGACAACCCCCATCACGCACACACATATATATACACTTTGATAAGTTATAAAAACACAAAAAAAAAAAAAAAAAAAAAAAAAAGACTGTAGTATTTTCAATCAAAATTATGTTTAATGACGATTTTTCATAAAATATATTCATCTTTTGTCATTTTCATGGTGAAATTCTTTAAAAGTTTCATTTTCAATTCAAATTATCAAATTGTATACCAAAGTGAGTAAAAGATATTTCAATTGAACTAATGAAATTTTCAAAAACATGAATGATCCAAAACTTGGAGGAACAAGTTTGGCTCCCAACATATTTGAAACTATATTTCTCTAACCCATTATGTGACAACTAAAAAGACATTTCATATGTACTTTTTAATCACAAGATTTTTTTTAATGAGTTAGCTTCTTATTTAATCACTATATAATTGGTTTAAAAAGATAGATCCAAACATGTTTAGTGCTAAACTTTATAAAAAATATAATATATAGGGAGCACATTTTACAATAAAAAATGAAAGAGAGAAAAATAAAGTATTGACTCTATAACTATTAGACTAATTATTTTTAAGAGTATCATTGGACTAACTCAAATATTTGGGGAGGGGGGAGGGGGAAGCATCCCACCCATGTGTGTACTTTTTTCCTTCATTTTATTCTATTTGAAATCATATTTACTATTACTTTTATATTTCAACAAGTCTAATCCCAAAAACTCAAAAAAAAAAAAAAAAGTCTAATCCCACAATAAATTTCAAAAAGAAAATTATAATAATTTTAGTGACAAATTATGATTGGTATAAAAAAAGTGACGTAAATTATGATCTATATAAAATTCATGATATTTATTTTGTTATGGCATTATTGTTTATACTCGAGCCTATCAAAGCACGGCTCCTCAGTTGACAAATGCTTTTAATTCAGACATTAATAGCCCTCAATAACAATAATATCTCAAAGGATAAGACAGAAACAATGTAATAAAGTTAGGGTCACAACAAAAAGTTCACAATAATTTGACAACATTAAATAGCCTATTACCTCACACATAACCATCACAATGTTTAGTTTAAAAAAATTAATACTAATTTAAAATTTCTGTGAAATTATTATGAATTTTTAATGTGTTACTAGCAATATTACTCAAAAAATGTTATACACAAGTAGTAAAAGAAATTTACCAGGATAAGATAAAGAAGATATGTGCTACGGTCCAATTACAGCTAGTAGGTTGAGGACCTCCTTGGCAACAAGAAATGCACCCGGTTGCAACACTTGTAATTTAGAGAGGCCAACCGTGCAGTTGACTTACTTGCCATAACTGGAAGTTCACAACGCAAGGATTTTGTTTATTATGTTACTCCTCCCGGTATTTTGTTAGATGTTTTAGCTTTTGATTGCGCTAGTGACAGCACACCTAATGTACTTGTTAATTCTGAAACTGCTGTAACTTTTGATACTCATTCCCTTGCGGGTTAGTTTGCAATAGACTCTTTGTTTAACCCAAAAAAAAAAATGTATGCAATATGGTAGAGCTTAACAAGATCGATCAATGCAAGTTAAGCGGATGACAAAGTCTTTAATTCCATGATTTCCATCTAAGTGAAAAGTTTAAAACTAATAATTGCCTAAGTGGATCAGTATATTTCATTGACACAATGAAGCACAGCAAGAAAAAAATATTACACGCTTCCATCAATGAGAGACATAAAAAGCAAGATGATAAAGAAAAAAAACCACAATCTTAAATAAATGAACCCATTAAAGAAAAAGCATAAGTGGGAACAAAAATCACAATGCTTAAACAGTTGGCTCCAACCGATGTTTTTCAAGGAAACATTCAGGGTTCAAGCCTCTTCTCTCTGGTTGTAACTATCGAATTAATAATAGAATCTTAATTCCATCTCTCAATGATACAATGAAGCAACACAGAGATGCGTAGTTTATCTTATAATCGAAGCATACATGATGCATCACCATGTCTAGTTGATTTGAATTGTAAAAGTTGTCTTAGATGACTTGCACGCACAAAATTCTGTAATTATATAAATGTATACATGTAAGGGACCAGATAAAGAAAATGTATAATTTCTTTTTAGCTATAAACTTTCTAGCAGCAGGCTATACTGTGAAAATAGATGAAAATGAAATGGTTTCTATTCAAAACTCTCTGAACCCAGACAAATTTGGTTCTTTCTAAAATAATCTCAAAGTGCAGATAAAATAAAAGTGCTGCTGAAACCCTAAAAAATAAATTTTAAAATAAAAAAAGGTACTATTTTTGGATACATTTTATAGGTATGTCAGTAGCTAGGGAAGCTTTTGTGCTATTAGCATAAGGGAAAACCAAAAGTGGATGAAGAAGGTTGACTGGTTGAGTGACTAAGCTAGGGAAGGCAAAGGTAACCATTAAACTAATTAGAAGACATATTCAGTAATGGAATTTATTCCGCTTCCTTGAATCAGATGAAGCTGCTGGACCAATACTAAAATCCACAACTCATGCATGTTTATCAGACACAGACACACAACTATCTGCAAAACACAACACAAAGCGGCAAAGCCAAACTTCAATTAACCAAACCAATAAACAACTGATCAAATTCCACATATAGCAAATGCGTACGTTTATTACATAAGCATCATACTCTCCCATTCATGATATACAACGTGTTCTTGAGTAACCTATTGTGGGAACTTAGTATGTCCCATAGGCATGTCTCCTTGATTAGGAACAGCAGGATTGTCCCATTGGTATTGAGGTTGTCCTATAGGCGTGGCTCCTTGAAAAATACTAGTCCCCCCTGCAAACTGAGGTTGTGCCATAGCTATGTCTCCTTGAAAAAGATTGTTACTGTTCTTTTGCAAACTTAAAATATAAGAAGCAAGACCCAAAACCACACTTACAAGGCACAAAATGGCACCCGCAGCAAAGACTCCAGGTGGAGTAACATCGCACGGGACGGTTGAGTCGTTATAACTATTGTATAAAGAAGCAAGCCATAACACAATAGCCGCTATGACAACTGTAATCCTGCTCGATTGTGAAATAGACTAAATCAATTGAAAAGTGAAAATCAATATGCAATGGATAATGTAACTGATATAAGCTAAACAAATTGAGTGAAGGATGACATGAAAATAACAAAGAAGTTTGGAGATAAAGAAACATTCAACAATGCACTTCATTTGCAAAAGTTGTTCACAAAATTCACGTAGCCCATTTCACAAGAGATCAAGTCGGAAGGGTATCTCTGAGAGTTGAATTGTAACATTTCTTCTCAAAAAAAAAAAAAAAAAAATTGAATTGTAACAATTTTGAAATTATAAGATAGATATTGAAGAATTTAAAAACTCAAAGATATAATTTAAAACTACCTTATTAAAGGTCTTCTGGCTTTGCGTTAAGGCTCCCTTAGGGGGTTTACAGTTCTTTAGCATGTTGATGATAATTTTAAAAAAGCTCCTTAAAGCTGAAAAATTGCATTAAGTTAAATTGGGGAATCTGAATGCTGCCAAATAAAAAATTGTGAAACGTTTGAATTTAATGGAAAATAATGAATTAACATAATGTCCATATTTGTATTTCAAAATGACACCAAATTTCTACCCACTTTGTGATTGGTGTATAATAAAGTGATGGTAGTTGTAAGTTTATATGAAAGTGATATTACACTATAATGTGCCACATCAATAAATTACAAAAATAATTGTAATACATTTCGTGTTTGAAGAGAAATCATATGTCCCACTTTTTGTGTTCTACTTTATACTAAAACTTATCAAAACCAAAAGTCTTCAGTTGAAAAATGCTCTAGTTCATATATGCCTCATTAACAATAGGTGAAAATATCGTTCTAGTTCCTATATTTTGGGATCATTGTCAATTTGGTCCTTATATTTTGATAGCAGTTAATTTGGTTTCTATTATTTTCCACTTGCAACCAATTTGGCCCAATTGTCAACTCACTAATAGAAATTGACTGCAAGTTAAAAATAACAAAACCAAGTTAACTGGTACCAAAATATAGGGACCAAAATCGTATTTTAGACTTAACAATAAGATTTATTCAAAAAATAATAATAATAAAACTTTAATAAAGTTTTATCAGCAAGTAGTGAAAGAAAGTTACCAGGAAAAGACAAAGCAGATCTGTGCTTCTATCCAGTTAGAGCTATTGGGATGAGAACCTCTTTTACAACAACAACAAATACACCCAGTTGCAACACTCATAATTATTTGAGCTAAAATAATAGCCAGTAGTGCAACTAGACCAAGAGCTGTAGCTGGACTCTGTGGGCGTACACAATTGGAGCCGTTAAACATCACCTGAGACATCTGTAAACAAAAATTTCTTGTTTAGAAGCCCTTGATGAATGTCAAAAGATTGACGTAACAAAAGTTTAAGAACCTTTCATTTTTTTTTTTTTTTTTTAAGAAAGTTTCAACCTATGGCGTGATAGCTCTTTTATCATCAGACAAGATATCAATCGGTTTTTTAGTATAGGCGGAGATTGAACCCCAGATCTCTTATTCAACCATCAAAGACTTTACCAATTGAACTAATCGGAACTCACAAAAGTTAAGAACCTAATTCTAACCATTCTAGGTAAATTTTATTAATAACCATAGGAACACGCCCAATTTTACACCCAACTAGTGTGTCCAATTGTCATCAATGCATGATAAAAAATTTGTTAGTAATAGACCCCATTTGAAACCGATGTAACTTTCATTATAAGTTTGACAACTCAACGGGGTGTGAAATTGAATAAATCCGTACCATCATTGAATTTTTATTGACACCCAAAATTTGAAAGTAAACCCCAACCCAAACCAAGTAAGCATGGGCCTCAAGTAAGCACGGAGAACCCATGAATAAAACCGTGAAAGAATAATCTGGTATCCACAACTGGGAATTGTAGCCCAGGAATGGGAATAAGAAGAGGGCCTTGAATAAAGTGCAAAGGGTCAAAAAATGGATGCAAGGCAGGGGATCTTGAATGAGATTATTGCTCTGAAGCCCAAGAAGAAATGGGCCAGAAGATCCACAGAAGTAGTGCAGAGCATTTTCAGGGTTGGATCGGGTTCAGACCCAAACAGAAAACAAACCTGACATAGTTGACCCGAAACTTGAACAAACCTGACATAGTTGACCCAAACAGAAAACAAACCTGACATAGTCTCAGGCGGGTCTCTCTTTTTTTTCTTTTTTTTTAAATAATTTTTCTAGGGTATAATTCATTATTTTTTTTCTTTCTTCCTTGAATGTAGTTGACAAAGCATGTTTCTTTCCTTAGACATCCATTTTAAGAATTTGAATCTTAAAAACCAATATGGAAATTATAGGATTTTAATAAGTTGTTTGAAAAATGATATTGAATTTGCATTAGGAAATTTTATTATCTCCTTAATTTAATTTCCTCAAAATGAGCAATCAAATTTCAAATTCAAAGACCCTCAATAGAAAGCATGCTGATTAGATTAGTATTCTGTAAACTTCCTAATCTACCACATTTCATTTAGCCTGTCCTTTTGGATTTGCAAATCGACGTGAGGTGGAATCTCTTAATTGAAACTATGAAATTAAGCTCATATAAGTTTTCATTCTCTATATCTTTGTTATTTTTGTAATTAATTAGTTTTTTTTTTTTTTTTTGGTGTACATTTTATTTGGGATTTGCTATTATTTTTGTTGAGAAATTAATTAGTTATTTTCAATTCAATTGGTAAATTTATATCGTATTTCCAAATATAATCGGGTTAGTCCAATTTAAGATTTTAAATTCAAATTTAAGTTGATATTTCTATTGAGAAAGTTTTTAATAAGTAATTAAATATTTTTTTAAATAAGTTGGGTCATTAATATCAAGAGATTTTCTTTTAAGGTTTATTTAAAATTTGAATTGAAAATAAAATATGGAAAATATAAAAGATGATAGAATCTTAAAAGAGGAGATTAGGTCAAGTTTTAAATGGAAAAAGAAAATAAGAGAGAAATTTATAATAGGAATTGCTTTTTTATTTATAATTGAAAATAAAAATATACAATTTCAAAAGTCAATTTTTGGGGGGTGACTTTGAGAGCACTATATTAGCAAAACCACCCCAAAAAAAAGGGAATAAAACCCTTTTTCGTCTCTACATTTTCACACGATTCTCACTTTTGTTCCTAACTTTTTTTTTTTTTCACCGCTTTTAGTCCCTAAAATCAAAAAAGCGATCTCGTTTTTGTCCCTAACGTCAGTGCCCTAACGGCAAAGTTCTAGGTGGCAGACGGAACACCTTATTAGCTGACGTGGCACTGATGTGGCAATTAAAATATTATTAAAAAATATTATTTGACATTTTTATATGCCACGTCAGCATTTTAATTTTTTATAAAAATCCATGTCAAAAAATTTAAACCAAAAAGAAAATAAATTAAAAAACAAAACTTAAATTAAAAACACAAACCCAAACAGATCTAACACAAACTCAGATCTAACACAAACCCAGAAATAAAGAAAATTATAAACAAACATTAAAACCTAAATAAAATATATAAAACCAAAATTTTATTTTCTTATCTCTATCTCCCTCTCGGGTCAAACTCCTCTCTCTCCCTCTTGGCTTTCTCTTATTTCTTTTTATCTTTAAGTTCAAGTTGCAGATTTTGGGATATGGCTTTGATCTGGGTTTAGAGAAAGAGAGGCCGAGATGTGGTGGTTTGGATTTGGGTAGAGAGATAGGGGCTGAGATCGACAGTGGTTTGGATTTGGGTTTAGAGAGAGGGGCTAAGATTGGCAGTGATTTGGAGCAGATCAAGGGGAAGGAACCTCTGAACCGGCCCTTTCGCTTTTCGGGTTTTTCCTCGACCAACGCCGAGCAGAGCAAGGGGCGTTTTCTGTAGGTATCTGACCCAATCTTCATCAACAACGAGCAGAGGAAGGATTAACGGAAAGTCGCCTATTTCGATTTGAGAATATTGGGGCTTTTGGTTTGTTTTTCCTGTGGGTTTCTAACTCGATATTCATCAACAAATCATTTTCTCTCTCACACAATTCAACCGGTCTAGATTTTTTGTGTTTGTTTCCCAAGAAAATTTATAGGTTTGAAGGTTAAGGTTTACCTTGTTGATTGGTTTGGTTGTTGGGTTTATTGGTTTTCTAGGTTTGGTTGTTTTGCTAGAGATTTGGGTTTGGTTCTTTGTTGGAGATTGATTTTGCAAGAGATTTAGGTTTAAGAGTTGTAACTACAACTGTAACTGCAACCTCACCTATCTAGGTTTGAAACATTTTGCAGGGGATCGATTTTTCTTTGCTTTGCTCTGTGTATTTGCAAGTTTGTTTACTAAGAAAATGAAAGAAAAGAAAAAAGAAATCTTAAATATTTTAATTTTCTGGGCAAGAAACATGTTAGGGGAAGAACGTGAAAAATGAACAACTATGTTCTTCCGAAAAACTAATGAAATTTTTTATATATTTTATTTAGGTTTTAATGTTTGTTTTTAATTTTCCTTATTTCTGGGTTTGTGTTAGATCTGAGTTTGTTTTAGATTTGTCTGGGTTTGTGTTTTTAATTTAAGTTTTTTTTTTTTTATTTTTTTTTTTTTTTTTGGTTTAAATTTTCTGACATGGCTTTATATAAAAAAATTAAAATGCTGACGTGGCATATAAAAATGCCAAATAATATTTTTTAATAATATTTTAATTGCCACATCAGTGCCACGTTAGCGCCACGTCAACTAATAAGGTGTTTCATCTGCCACCTAGGACTTTGTCGTTAGGGCACTGACAGTAGGAACAAAAATGAGATCGCTTTTTTGATTTTAGGGACTAAAAGCAGTGAAAAAAAAAGTTAGGGACCAAAGTGAGAATCGTGTGAAAATGTAGGGATGAAAAAGGGTTTTATCCCAAAAAAATCGATCAGGTTGGGTTAAACCCGAATCCAACCCGAAAAATATATAAGAGCAAGACCCCAAACCTGACCTGAACTTCCACCTGACCCGGACAGAACCTTCAGTTCGGTCGGGTCGAGCGGGTTCAGATGGAGGAGATAGTCATGAAAGTCTAGAACTCCATGTGAAAGAACCTAAAAGGGAAAGGGACAAACAAAACAACACAGTTCTATCAGAACAAGAACAATCCACAAATCCCCAAAATAGGGAAGATGTCATCCATGAATCATGTATCAGTACTCTTTAGGTAAGGGTAGATGGTTCGGTTGGAGCAAGCAGCAAGAGCCTCAACAAAAAGCAAAAAAACTCTCTATCAGTATGCTATAGAGATACTAACAAGATCATCATCAGTGGGAGTTAATAGTTGATAGAAAAGAGTCTTTAATTCCATCTAAGCAAGCAAGTTTAAAACCAACAATTGCCTAAGTAAAGTGAATGTATTTCACACAGTGAAGCAAGCAACACAAGAAAATGCGTACACAAGTTTAAAATTGAAAATATTACACACTTTCAATGATTCATCATTGATAAAGAAAAAACAACAACAAAATTAAACAAACCCATTAAAGGAAAAAAAAAAAAAAAAAAAAAAGCAAAACTCACTTATATATTATTTTTTGCTTACCTTAATCTTTGTAGCCTCAGCAACAAAACCAAGAATAACTGATGAGAGCCCTAAGACTCCGACAACAGCACATATCACCACCACCCTTCGCTCCATCTTAGCTCTCTCTCTTAAAAAAATAAAGGACTCTCCTCTCTAGAAGTTCTAAATAGTTTTAGTCTCAGTGAATTGGTTAACCAATGTTGTTGGTGAGTTTTTTCTTTTTGCTGAATTGTGGATGAGTATCAGTCACTTGAAGTATGAAATAAACACTACCCCTTATTATAATGTGGAAGGTTGAAAGAATAAGGAAGAAGACGTGGGCCAAAATGGCCAAATGGCCATAAAATCCTAACTATCTAGTTAGTAGTTCTAATTATCAAACTATATTATTTACTAGCATCTCGAGTCTTAAAGACTCAATTTTGGTCTATAAATCGAGTCTCTAAGGCTCGATTTATAAACCAAAAAAATTTAAAAAAATTTCAACTTGTTCAACTCTCAAGTCTCTCATACAAGCCAAAATACACAAAAAAAAAAAATTTAAGAAATCCAAAAACACAACAATCAAATCAAAGGGAGAAAGAATTAAATCAGATAAGAGAGGCGACTTGCCCAGAACATATCAGAGAAGAACCCAGAGAAAAAAGAAAAAAAAAAAAAAAAGAAGAAAAAAAACCAAAAACAGAAAGAGAGAAGAACTTGGATTGGTCGGCCTGGGTCGCCGTGCACCGCGCTGCCTGGCCTGGGTTGCGCACGATGCTCGTGGCCTGGCCTGGGTCGCGCACGGTGCGCGTGGCCTGGCCTGGGTCGCGCCTCTCTCTCTATTTCTGGATTTTTTTTTTTTTTCTCTAGATTCTTCTGGGTTGTTCTTTGAAATTTATAAGGTTTGTAAATCGAGTCTTAGAGACTCAATTTTTATGTGACCACGTGGAAAAATATGTCACATCGAAAATGATTAGACCATGAAAATCGAGTCCCTGAGACTCAATTTATAGGCCAAAATCGAGTTTTTTAGACTCAAGATGCTAGTAAATAATATAGTTTGGTAACTAGAACTACTAACTACATAGTTAAGATTTTATGGCCATTTGGCCATTTTGGCGAAGACGTGTAAAGATGGATTATTACCAAGTCTTGTGGGAATTATCCAAAAACAATGTTAAATTAGAAATCTTTGTGTGATCCAAATAGAAACTTCGTTCGCATAAATTATTCAGAGCAGTGGTCCACCAACGTCCAACCCATCTGATAATATCTCCCTTGGCTTTGGTTGATAAAGTAAAGAACCAATTGGTCAAAACATGTGGGGTTGAAGAAATTATCTCTGGTAGGACCTGTCAAAATGTTTCGGTTGAAAATGTAATTGGCATGGCATCCACGAAAAAAAAAAAATATATATATATATATATATATATAACTAACCTTTTTTAAAAAATATATGGATAGGAATGTTGTATTATAAAATCATTTATATTGAAGGGTAATTATTAGGTAATCCCATAATATAATAAATGTGTACTCTATCATTTCACATAACTGTGGGTCTCACTAATTAATTATGGTGGGACTCAAAATCCATGTGAGAAGGAGTACGCATTTATGATACTGCCGAAGTATACAACAATTTTCCTATATTGAAAGTGTTCATGAGTTACCACCGTACACCCTTGGTGTAATGGTCACTCCACAAGTATAATTGTTTGTGGGGTGTGGGGGGTAAAGGTCGAGGTTCAAGTCTCTAAAAGAGAACTTCACACACATATACACTTGGATTAGGTTAAAGTAGAAATTTTATCTTGTATAAAAAAAATGTTCATAAGTCGTATGATACTAATGTACCAATTTCGTATTAATTATATCATATTATAAACGGTAAGGTTCAATCGTTGAACTTCAAATTATTTTTTTTTCCCAAAATAATTCTCTAAAAAATAGCTGGCAGTAAGTCTTGTTAGGAAAGCCTAGATCTTGGGGTTTAGTTTGGTCAGAGAGATAGAGTTGTTAGCCAGCAGGACTCTCTCTTCCCTCTTCAAAACCCTAGCAATTACCATCTCAAAACCCTAAACTTAACTTCACTTTAGGATTCAAAAAATAAAAATAAAAAAATAAAAAAGAAGAGAGACTCACATAAAAAAAATTAAAAAATTAAAAAATTAAAAAAAAAATTAGGATTGAGAAAAAGAGAGAGAGACTACTATTAGGCCTCTCTTCCCTCCTCAAAACCCATCAATTACCACCTCGAAACCCTAAACTTAATTTGGCAAGGCAATGTTCTATCTTTTTTATTTGCTTTCATCTGCGTCTGAGATTTTCTTTCTATCTTATTCTTTTGTTATGTTTAGAATTGATTTTTTTTTGAGTTTTTGGATTAATCTCCATATTTATATTGACATTGACATTGTTTTTGTGGGTTTGGTTTTTAGGTTGAAATTTCTAATAATTATTTTATATTGTATATGGCAAATGAAATATCTCTATTATTTCGTGCATTGCACAGGTTAGCGACTAGTTGTATTATGAAAGCATTTATATTGATCGTGTTCATGAGTCATATGATACTAATGTACCAGTTTCGTATTAATTATATCATATTATAAACGGTAAGGTTCAACTGTTGAACTTTAATTTTTGTTTTTTCCCCCAAAAAATTCTCTAAAAAAATAGCCAGCAGTAAGTCTTGTTGGGAAAGCCTAGATCTTGGGGTTTAGTTTGGTCGGAAAGATAGAGTTGTTATCTATTTTGAAGAAAGTGACTGGGGAGGGAAAGCGAGTAGAGAAAAAGAGGGGGAGAGTGACTGAGTCAATGAGAAACCGGAAATGTTGTAGTGTCAAATTTTAGGGGTTTGACTTTTGGATAATCGCCTTTTTTTGTTTTTTTTTTTAAATGAATTATTTTATTTTTGTTTGAAAGTTTTAAAATGTACCTACCGTTCTACGTTTATCTATGAAAAAAAAAGTAATTTTTAAGTGTACCTCCCGTTCTACGTTCTAAGTTTTAAAATGTACCTACCGTTCTACATTTACAATATAATTTTTAAATTTTTATACTATATATATATATATATATGTGTGAAGATTTCACCCTTTGAATTGAACTTTTATATGATTCAAAAACACCCTCGTTAATGAAGGGTAATTTTTCTTAGAAATAGAGTCATAAATGTCAATTAACATATTTCATTTTTAATATAAAAGGAGAATTCCTAAGATTTAGAATTTTTTTTCCCTTCACTTAAAAAAATTTATCATCTTTTATTCATTTTTTTTTTATCTAAATAAAAGTAAAACACTCCCAATTTATTTATAAAATAAAATAATAAAAAATAAAAACTAAGAGCACTCTTAAAATTTAGCATTTTTTCCTCTCACGTTCATCTTATTTTTATATAAGAAATTCATTGCTATATAAAAAAAATATTGAAGAGCCTTTGAGCACGTGCAACGCACATACTTAGAGCCTAGTATTAATATAATGAACTTTTTCAAATATTGTTAGGAGTATAAATTTGTTAAAACGTCTAAAATAATAGGAGAACATCTACCTAATGTTTGAAGATTGCTAATTTTTACATTATAATTTATTTATTCTAATATTAATTAATTTATTAAAATAATTATGTTAAAATGCAAAACATATCTTCTAAATTTGACCAATTCAGTTGAAGAATTTATTTATTTCCATATTAATTAATATATTAAAATAATTAGACTAAAAATGCTAGATATACTCTCTAAATCTCACCAAAATTCATTTTAGTTATCTAACTTCACATAGTGAATTGAGTTTTTAAATTTTCAAGTTTATTCAATTAAAGTTTTCTGTCACTTCCATTAAAGAATTACCGTTAGTTTTGACCTTCCCTTAAAAAATAAAAACAAAAAATTAATAAAGATTAATTTCCTTGAAAAAAAATTATTTTGAAAGTTTCTATCAAATTAATGGAAATAAACGGAAGAACATCAAAAAATCAAACTTTCCCGGAAAACAAACAGAATAAAATAACAATAATAATAATAGAGAAGAAAAAGAACTTATAGTTCACTAATTTTCCTTCCAAATCTTGGCATTATCATCCATAAACACAATCACTAAATAAAAACCATCAGTACAATTAAAATCTCCTCCCAAACTGCAAAAGCTATGGTACTCTGGATCAAAGAGAGAAGACAGAGAGAGCAAGAGATCGATTGAGAATGTCACCACTGTGGAAGAAGAGCTCGACGAGGTGGCTGGTGAGGAGGAGAAAGGAGTTGAAGCCTTTCTTCATAACCTGAGCTGGAAAGCCCCGATTCTCTCGTACACTTCTCTTCTCTCTCACTCAACAAATCAATCAGTTTTTCCTATCAAAGCCGAACCTGTCAAGGAATTGAAACCCCTAATGGTTGTTTCATTTCCATTGAATTGTGTCTAAATTAGTCTCATCCATCAATGTGGCACGCTTTATATATGGGAAATTATCACTATTATGGTCCAAAAGGCATATTTGATATTTCACATCTTTAACAATAACCCATCCAACTCATAACAATAGAGAATCTTTCAGATTACATATACATCCTAGGAAAAGATAAGTTCAAAGAATTTACTGGTGCTAGCAAACAGCAGAATATGATTGAAAATACCCCCATTTCCCAGTGAGCCAACACGATCATCCTCTTTTTAAGACTGATTGAAGCATATTATCAACTGGGAACGAACACAAAATTACCAATCATGTAAATTGTCGTCTGATATATGTGTCTTCATGTACAAAAACAGGATCTTGAGTACTGCTCTGTGCCAGCCCTGGTGGGATCTGAGGCTGTCCCATAGCTATGCCTCCTTGATTAGGAGTAGAAGGATTGCCCCATAGACTGTCACCGTTCTTTGCCGAAGTTAAGGTGAGATAATAGATAATACCAAGAGCCACACTTGCAAGGGACAACATGGCACCTCCAGCAAAGACTCCGGGTTTCACAACATAGCAATAGTAGTTGAAGTACGCACTTTCGTCACCATGTTGATCATTGAGTGCAGCACCGGTAAGCAACAGAAGAAATGCTATGACAAATGTAAACCTACTCAAGTGTCAAATAGACCAAATCAATTGGAAACCAATACCAAATGAACTGCAGAAAACAAAACAAAACAACACACGCACACCCAAAAAAAAAGGAATCAACAAAAACGAAAGGCAACAGTACATGGTGAAATAATTATGCATGCTGTAAAAAGAAGGGAGAAAATGGGGATTGTGGTAAAAGTAGTAAAAATACTGCTTGTGTTCCACATGAAAGGTCTTTTAGTATCCAGATAGGTCTCAAATGCAGTTTACTAAATTTCCATTAAATGTAGTCAATAGACACCATTGAGGGTTTACAACGATTTTGAAAATATAATACGAGAGGAATTATGAACTCTGATTCAGTGATTCTAATTTGAAACCATCCTACTATAAGTAAGGGATCTATGTAATTTTCCCAATAAAAAATGTAGCAACTTAAAACGTCAATTTGTCAATCTACTTCAAGTCCGGGTTTTGGCACCCGAAAAATAATAAACAAGCCACATTTCTTTGTACTCTTAACAGGTTGGTCACAAAAGGGGCACATGGGAGCTGAAGGGTTACTAAACCCAGTTGAGGAAAAACAGAACCCACATGACTATAAGAAAAGTCTTACATTTAGCAGGAAAAATATGTAGCACACATGTTGATTCAACAAGTGAGAATTCTAAGCAACCATTCATATTTTAGAAGGCAGCAATACGAAAAAAGAAACGTTATAAGCAAGAAGTATGACTCAATAAAAATTGATTTGACTTTATGTTGGACATATTTATGAATTGTGTATTTTTTACCATATTTAAGAAAACTAAAACATGGATTATAGTTACTTTATACTCTTAAGAGTGCGGTTGGTATCCTCTTTTCTAAGCAATTTTATTTTCTTAAATCCTCTTTTGTCTCACCTTTTAGCAAATAAACTAGCTTTTTCAAAAATAAACTAACTTATTTGCTTAAAGCCACTTTTTTCTCACATTTTAGCAGATAAACCATCAGAAAATAGAGGATGTCAAACTCAAACTAAATATGTGCTTCATTTCTCTCTATTGTTGCTTGAATATTAGATTATATATGTAATGAACTACCACTTATTCAAAAGCTTAAGCTAATAGGAAAGCATAAATTTAATCACTTAACCATGACTCTAACCATTTTTTAAACTTATTTGAGACTTGTTATTAATCTTCTAGACACACAAGTGTATATCCTAGCTTAACTAGTATCCTAGTATTTCAAGAATTATCATATTATACCATATCCATATACATATTGCATCTGTGTCTCATGTCAGTATTGATGCTTTCTAGATCATAACCATCTTAATTCAGACACTAATAGTCCTCATTAACAATAAGTTTTCAAAGGATAAGGCAAAAATCAATCAAACAGGAATGAAAGTTTTATCAGCAAGTAGTGAATGAAACATACCAGGAAACAACAAAGCAGATCAGCGCTACAGTCCAATTAGAGTTAGAAGGATGAGGATTTCTTTTGCAACAAATACACCCAGTTGAAACATTTATAATTATTTGAGCAATCATAAGAGATAATGCTGAAGTTAAACCAAGAGCCATAGCTGGACTTCGAGGGTATACACATTCAGAAATAGCAGTGACCTGAACCTGAGAACTCTGGAAATAAAAGAACATTTCAGCAATGCTTTCATCACAACCACTGTAGACAAGGAATAATAGTGATTATGCACAAAAAATCTGAAGACAAAATGGGAGGCAGTCAGAATCAATTTCCAGATGCCCACAGCCCACTTATGCAGGCATGATTTGATATAAGGTCCTGCTAATGTACCTGCCTTTTGAGTACATTAGCAGTGCTCCTGTACTCCCATTTCATCTCTAATAATACTTTTCCCCCAACTGAGGGCATTACTACCATTTGGCATCACAAAACTAGAGGGAAAAAAAAGAGCAAACAGAAACTGAAAGAAATTTGAGGTAATAATGTCATTTGGTATCTGAAAAATGTACAGAAGGGGGAAGAGGGGAACAGAAACAGGGAGATTGATAGACTATGGATAGGAAACTCCAGTTTTCTCTCCCTAATATCTATCTCATACAAATTTATTATCTTTTCATCATCAAGAACAAGGGCCAGTCTGCAGTTCCTATTTCAGTAAACTGCTCAAAAATGCTGGCAGGGCCAGCAAGTATGCCTGTGTATTGGTGAAAAATATCCACTCATAATGCCACTAAAAACACTCTTAACGAGTGGATGCAATTGCTTACTTCCCAAGAGCCACCATTTCTTAGCCATTGGCATCGTACCCAGCAAAAATCCATCTCAGATGAGTGAGGATTAAGCGACATTCTCAAAGACAGAAAGATGTTAACTAGGATTTAGAAAGAAAAACTAGTTTAACATTTTCTGATTTTAAGCTAAAGATGCTAGCAGGTCATAATGGAGAAAATTACCGAAGCTTACATAGAGGAGTACAAAAAGGAAGATAGGGATGGACTCATTTCGTTATAGTAATAGCCATAAGTATTAATACAGTTGCACAATAAAATTATGTTTACAACTAGGATCCACAGATAAAGCAGAAACAAGAATAGTTTATATAAATCATGCAGGCACATGCTTAAAATGAGACTTCTGTGGAGTTCCAAGAGAATTAAACTTGGGCAATATGGTTTCAGCTTATATCACATAAAATATAAGTAAAACTGAGGATTTTCTATTCAGTGTCTTTCCCTCTGACACATCCCTTCTTTTTTTCTCTTTCAAAAGTAAGGCTTCTACATATCTCTCCATCAAAAGATGCTAAACCCCTCTTTAACTGTTTGTGCCCTCTGCTAGTATCAGTGTATTTGTGAACTCAAATACATTTTCAGTCCACTACCAAATGGAATGAGTTTTCAGGTCATAGTTTCTTACAGGGTAAAGGCCCAATTATCTTGGTCACCCACTGATGCAGGACAAAAACTTTAGTGGACTCTAA
Source organism: Quercus robur (assembly GCF_932294415.1). NCBI lineage: Eukaryota > Viridiplantae > Streptophyta > Magnoliopsida > Fagales > Fagaceae > Quercus > Quercus robur. The sequence goes on from NC_065542.1 coordinate 26,814,740, forward strand.
TTCCAATTTGACACACGAAAGAAGCTTAAGAAGGCTTTGATGCCAACTTGATGCAGGATCTTCAAAAGATTGAGCAGTAAAATAGGTTTATTGAAAAGCTCTTGAAGGATTTTTGAATGGGGTTTGATGTTTAAAATCAAGGATAAGGCACTTTCTCAAAAAAAAAAAATCAAGGATAAGGCATAACTAGATTGATTCTTGAAGGAATTTGATGGCTGTTTGGTAATAAAATAGTGAAATGAATGAGGGGCAAAAAGCAAAAAGGATAGACCCCTAGGCAACCATACCTAGGTTTTGATGTATCACAATACAAAAGAAATTTGCAGGATAGAAATAATCACATAAAAAGTTAAAACCTAGGAATCAGTGCCTAGGGTTAGCAAGAGTTAGCACAAAACCATTGGAAAAATTTCAACTGAAATTTTATTTGTAAGAAACTTGTCTCCATAGGAGTATGATAGCATGCTTAATACTTGGACTAAACCCTAAACCTAATTGGCTTAGGTCAAATCCCAATTACTGAATTATAAAAATAAACTTTATCCTAGGAAAATAAATAAAATAATAATAACCTAATTAGCTAATAAAACCTTGAATAATAAAATTGCCTTCATTCTTCTTGCATCAGATTTCCTAAGTAATCACCTACGAAAGAGGCAATCACTGACCCAAAAATTGAGAAAAGCTAATGAAAATTTATTTAATTGTATTATGAATTTTGAAAGCTTACATAAAGCCTTCAAAGAAACTATTCCTAGTTCTTTTTCAATAAAGACTAGGATTCCCAAACAAAAATTATAATAACAACTAAAAGACTAAAACCAAACTGAAAGAGATTCTAAAACTTAAAACAAGACTCATGGACCTCAAATATAACCCATTTTAGCCCATTTGCAAAAAATCTGGAAATTACCAGAATATTCTTAATTTGGTAAAACTTAAAAATAAATAAATAAATTGAGCCAGAAGCAATCTAGCCTAGATAAACAACAAAATAAGACTTGATTCAACTCAATCTAGCTAAGCAAGGTCCCACACTCTCCATCATCTGAAAATTCCCAAATTGCCACTTAGCACTAGAACCAGCCTTTCCTCGCCTCTTATATCTTCAAAAGGGGGCTGCCAAGAACATTCCCTGTCACCCTCATTATATTAATTTATTACATTGTTCATATATATGGCCAGCAATTGTTACTCATTCCCATTCTAATTTATTTAAAAAAATTTCTATATTCTGTATTTGATCTGGAATTGAAGACATTAATCAAAAGATTTTGGTTGAGTTTTTTTTTTTTTTTTTTTTTTTGGGAGAGGGGTGGGGGGGCTAAAGTAAAGGTAGGATGGGACTCGAACCCAGACTCTCCCTCTTGTGGGAGAGCCAGAAACACCACCTGGATCAGAGGTCAGGTGGTGAATTTTGGTTGAGTTGATGTTATATTACTATTTATTAAGATATATATACTTAAAATGAGATGTATAGAAGTATCAAGTATATAATTTTAAATAACTGAAAAAATCCACGTACAAGGTATGGGCTGCAAGCTCACTAATTTTTATATAAATATATATTTTAAAGTTGATAGGATTAATCAAGTTTGATAATTGACTTTCATCTCGTGTGTGAGTTTGTTGGTGGGTGGGTGGGGGGGGGGGTTTGTCATGTAGTCAATAAAAGAAGTGACACTATGTATGTCTTTGAACCAAAGGAATCCACAAGATTGCACCACGATCAGCATTGCAAGCTACAGCATAATTTAAGATTTGATGACAGAATCTTGATTCCAGCTAAATGAGATGTTTAAAAACCAACAATTGCCAAAGTGGACAAGTATCTCTCATTGAAACAGTGAAGCAGCGGAGAGAGATGCATAGTTAACATCTTATAATTGAAGCATATATGATCAATTACCATGTCTGGTTGATTAGAATTGGAAATTTGTCTTGGACGATTTACAAACAGAAAATTCTTCCATTTTATGAATGAATACATGTAAGCTTAAGAGGACCAACTAAAAAAAAAGGCAACATGTTTTGCATGTCTCAAGGAAAGCTTTAACTACTTCTTTTAGGCCAAAATGCAGAAACACCCTCTAGGGTTTGGGTTAGATGCAAAAACACCCTCCAGGGCATCATTTTTTCCTTATAACTCCCCAATGTTTTCATCTGCCAAATTGACCTCTGGGATAGGAAGCACCTGCACGGATACAGGTGCGGGTGCAGATATGGTACGGCAACACAACAATTTTTTTTTTAAAGTAGGACACAAGTATGGTAGGGATACAAATATTAATTAATTATACACACACACACGCACATAAATAAATATATACTTTCAAAGCTTACAAAATTTGTTTTATAACAAAAATATTATTTCTTTTTAAATAATTGTTAAAATTTCTCTTATAAACATATTAAAGTCTTATCACTAAATATATATGTATCTATCGTCTACTTAAATAATGAAAAATAATAATATAAAGTCAACTTATAAAAGAAAATTTTAAAATGAAGTCAAAAAGCTAGCCTAAGCAATATGGTCAAAACAAAAGGAAAGATATTTGCTGCATGGCCACAACATGGATCTATCAACACGTTCATTCAAAAAAAAACTCTTAATTAATTTTCCCACATACCCCCATTTATAGCCACACTTCATTCTTTCTTCTTTAGAGAATGAATCGGTTTCTTTCTATCTCTGGGAAAAAAAAAAAAACAGAGAGAGAGATCAGTTTCTATTTCTCTCTTGTAAATTTATGGAGATCTGCCACCTACAGCTAGCATGGTCACCATGATAACAAGCCACCGTGACAGAGGGTCCTCTTTTGCAGCAAAACAACATTTCTCTCCTCTTGTGAATCTCTGTCATCATCTTCACCTTCTTCCTTTCTCTTGTTCTTCTTTTCTTTTCTTTTTTGGGGGGCATAGGCCATGTCTGTCATTTTTATATAATAAAAAAACGGCCGGGACACGCATGCAGCCATGTCCCTGCCATGTCAGACACGGGCACAGCAGCCCAACTGCCTTGTCCGTGCTTTCCAGCCTCTGAGACTAACCTCCGCTAGCTCCTATGGACAAATAAATCACATGACCATCGCGTGACCACATTAAGAAGACTCACCAACTAATTTGCACCACTGGTCACATGATGGTCGCATAATTTTTCCAACCATAAGAGCTAATGGAAGTTAGTACCAAGGGTAAATTTGACAGATATGGAAACCACAGGGAGTTAAAAAGAAGAATTGAAATCCAAAGGGATGTTTTTGCACCTGACCCAAACCAAAGGTAGTGTTTTTGCATTTAGACCTTTCTTTTAAGCTATAATCTTGTTAGCAGCAGACTATATTGTAAAAATAGATGAAATGAAATGCTTCTATTCAAAACTATCAGAAACCTAGACAAAATGAGTTATTTCATCTCACAGTGCAGACAAAAGTGCTGCTGAAACCAAAAAAATCTCCCTTTTGATGTTAGTTCCATTTGAGAGGATGTACATAGAATGGATATATGTCAGTAGCAACTAGGGAAGCTATTGTGCTATTAGCATAAGCTAAAGTGAATGATGAAGGTTAAGGGACTAATAGAAGGCAACTGTAACCACAAAAACTAATTAGAAGACATATTTATTAACGGAATTTATGTTCCTCTTCTTGAGTCACATGAAGCTGCTGAACCAAGAGTGAGACAATCAAATGGACAGATTGTACAATGGAAGAGATCATCCTACAAAGACTAAAATTAGAACTTGAACCAATATCCCTGATACCAATTTCTAGGCCTACATCCATGGGCAACACCAACCACAATATACTATCAATAATAAAGATTACAATCACACTCACTAACTCTCACAACAACTAATCCAGAACCCAAATACAACTAGAGGTGCCCTCACACTAACACATTAGCCAAAGTTTAGTCTTTTAACTCTCTCACAAGACAAAGCTTGGTGTTGTAACTCTCACACATACACAACAAAGCTACACCACCACTCTATGTATAGGGACTAGCACACCTCCCTACTGATTTTCTTTTCAATGTGCGACTACCACCTTTAGGATTAGTGAACCTCCTTATGATTCATCTAGCCGACGTGGGATTTCAAAACCAATAAGAAAATCTCTGAACTCTCCTATCATGGCTGGACTTTACAATGGTGTTCACCCTGACAAAGCAACTAATCAAATGACCAAGAACTCTCTAAAACTAGACCAGAACAAATGGTACACACGAAGTGAGCCAATATTTGTGTATAATGCATGTTCTTTCAATTGAGGTTGCAATTTTTGGAATTATATGAAGATTAATTAGAAAACAAATGCATAAGAAGACGTCACCTAAACCAAACCCAAACATTACCATAAGTATAACTCAACAAAGTAATAAGGTTTTCCTTTTCCCTTGTAAGTTCACAAGCAAAGAGAATTCTACCATACAATCTCTGGGCTTTCCCACCTTCTCTCCACAAAGAAAAACTTAAAACACAGACACAGCATACAAGTTTAAAACTTTAACATTCACCAAGAACCTAAACTGAAAGCAAAAGCAATAAAGGTTATTACTTCCTGTTCAGTAACAGAGAGATTCTGAAACAGATTTAACAAATTAGAACTGCAAATCTCAGATTCTCCACCATCAAAGTTCTCCTTTCACTGAAATTTTAGTTTTGAAAACAAAACAACAAAGAAGATTGTTCTTCTCTTTAACTTTTCCTGGGTTTCTCAGCAACCAATCAGACGACTAGTGGAAGAAGATGATAAAGAAGAAAACAACATAAAAATGCTTTTTTTTTTTTAAACCCATCAAAGGAAAAAAGCAAAAAGATCCATATAGAGAGAGTATTTTAGTTTGTTTACCTTAATTCTTGTGCCCTCAGCACCAAAACCAGTAGCAGCTGATAATAGACCCAAGAATCCAGCCACAAAGCATATCAACAAAACCTTTCTCTCCATCATCTATCTCTCTCTCTCTCTCTCTCTCTCTTGGCTGTGTTTTTGTCTGAGTCTGAGAAAGGTGATAACTGAGAACTGAATTAGCGTAAAGTTTAGTGAAGCACTGTTATTGAGGTGAGTTGTGAAATTATTATGTCCAAAATATTGAAGACACAAAATAATCAAACTTAATAAGTTTATTTTTTTATTTTTTTTTTTTTTAAAAAAAGTTAATACTATTAGAGTGGAAAATGTTCTTGAACAGGTTTTATATATATAGCTTAAAAGCCTTAAATCGATTCGTGACTGATATACTGAAACCGTGAGGGCAACTATGACTCATGGTCATGGACATGGTCTATGAGAGATGATTTCCGTTTTTAATAAACAATTGAAAGTAGTCAAGTACATTGAATATTATTATATTTTCTGTTTCTCAAAAGACGTGTGAGTTTGGATAGCTTAAAAGCCTTAATGCGACTGAGTTTCAATTTGGTGGGTCAGATGGCTCTATGTACATTACTCTGTCAAGTTTTGGACACATACTGAAGGACATTCAGATTCTTGCCTCGTGTTTCTCAAAAATAAACTATTCTCATCTGCATAGGCATTGTAATAATGTAGCTCACTCTTTAGTAAGAAGGGCAATTTATTTATCTCAAATACAAGTCTGGATGGAGGATGTACCATCAGATATTCTTCCTGTATTCCAGGCCGATTTAACTGGCCTTCCTACTAAATAAGAGTTTTGGTCTTCTTTCTCAAAAAAAAAAAAATTTAAATTAAATTACACGACACTATTTACATATTTAAAAATTATTTTACTATAATATTTTCAACTTTTAGCAATAAATATTATATAACAGGATTCCTTCTTCTATATTTATTTATCAATATCTATACTAGTTTCTCCAAAAAAAAAAAAAAACAAATCTCTATCTATTTATTTATTTATATCTATCTATTGATTCTATTCTATATTATTTATAACAAAATTCTCCTCTTTTGATTGGTTTTTTTTATGTGGTTCAAAAATATTTATCTATACTATCTATTCTATTTTCTATCTATCTATACCATATATAACAGAATTTCCTTTTTTGAATTGAATTTTTATGTAGTTCAAAAATATTTCTCTATACTATTTATAACAAGATTTCCTTTTTGGACTGAAATTTATAACAGGATTTTCTTTTTGGACTGAACTTTTAGGTGGTTCAAAAATACTTATCTATACTATCTATTCTATCTATACTATTTATAAACAGAATTTCCTTTTCTGTAGTTCAAAAATACATTTTTATACTATTTACAACCAGATTTACTTTTTGGACTGAAATTTATAACAAGATTCTCTTTTTGGCCTGAACTTTTATTTTATTTTTTATTTTTTTGATAAGTTTGGACTGAACTTTTAGATGGTTCAAAAATATTTATCTATACTATCTATTCTATCTTCTATCTATCTATACTATATATATAAAAAAATTTCCTTTTTTAGATTGGACTCTTATGTAGTTCAAAAATACCCCTCTATACTATTTATAACAAGATTCCCTTTTTAGATTGAACTTTTAGATGGTTCAAAAATACTCCTACATCCAATATTTAGGTAATAACAAAACTTGAGAACAAATACATAAAATAAAACCCACTAACCCCACTACACCACTTTTAATTTTCAAATACACATTCAAATCCATAAAAAATTAAAAAATTAAAAATTTTAAAAACGTTCAAAAAACTTGTTTGGCTCACAATCCATTCTAATTCAATGTCTGTGTTTTATTTAAATTCAAAGACTAGGCCTTAACCTAAGGCTCCTTTAGAGAAAAATAAAAAAATTATTTATCTTTATCCTTATCTAAATTTTTTTTCTCCTTATTTTTGTATAGAAATAGATTCCTGCAATCCAACACACGTGTTGATCACCTTTTAATTGAATTCAAATTTCTTAATCCCTCCTCTAAACAAATAAGAGGATTTTTTATTAAACTCAAACAGAAACACACGTTAAAAATAGAAACAGCTCCCTAACTTCTATAAAAATAAAAAAATAAAACAGCTCTTAATCTCCTAATTTTTAAATTTACCACAAAAAATCCATTCACCAAATTTAAAACACTTTTTCTATAACACCTATAGCTAGTAGCTACTATCGTTTTGAATCCCAAAAAAAAAAAAAAAAATCCCTAAAATTTAGGCTTTTTTTTTTCTTCATGATCATCTTTTTTTCCCACTAAAACTTAGCGTCTTTTTATTCCTTTTTAGTCCAAATAAAATACCTCCCATTAAAAAAATAATAACAATAATAATTAACTGAACTCCTAAAATTTAGATTCTGTCCCTTAGGTTCGTCATATTTTTCCTAAAATTTATACTTTTTTTATTCATTTTTCATCCAAATAAAACACCTCCAATTACCCCCAAAAAAAAAAAAAAAAAAACACTTGTTATCTTCTTCTTTTTTCCCTAAAATTTAGTCATTTTTCCCCTTTTTTTCATCCGAATCAAACACCTCTACTTTAAAAATAAAAATAAAAATAAAACACCTCTTAGCCACACACAATTACTACTTGTAGGGACACGTTTTACAGTCCAAACCCAAAATGTATGGGATCTTGGCCCAGTGAGTCCAGTACAATAAATTTGCAGAATCGAAGAACTAGGCCCTAATGAATTGGACAAAGACTAGTATGGATTTAGATGACGATCAAGCAAAAGAAAAAACAAAAAGCACTGATCTGAATCAATTCACTGTCCGACGAGGTAAGTCTTCATATAAATCAATTAAACAGGCTACAAATGTAACTTTGATGGCTACAATGTTCTCTCTTTATTTTTCCGATCCCCTCCTCATAAAGGGTCTCTTACATTATATAGTTTCCTTTGGACCATCTTGATCCTACACTTGTTGGTCATTTGAGCCTTTACATAAGTACATGTCCCATCAAATACCCTCTTTGGCTTTCTATGAGTTGTGGTAGCTAAGGTAGTACTGTTCAGGGGTCTTCTCCATATAAATGCGGCTAGAAAAGTAGCTGTGGTGCATTTAATGCAGTGGTAGCAACTTTTCCTTAGATATTTTTGGGTTCCCCTCCTCATATGTTCATAATGCACGTACTTATCAGTGGAGCTTCTTGGAAGGTCCCCTTGACTATTGAGACATACATTTGAGCTGTACCTAGCATATCCGAGGAGTTATTCCTCCTCGAACCACTGGTAAGATGTTTTCGTGTGTCCCCATGTTCCTTCTATACTCCATCATTTCAATCTTCTTTGGAATGTTTTGTCACCATACAGCTGGTAAGATGTTTGTCCCATTAGACACCTACACCCTTCTTTCCATGATGAAAATGAACTTTTGAAGCTTCAAACATGGTTCAAGCCAGTTATTCAGCAATAAATACGATTGTGCTTAATCCAATTAATGTGAAGATGATTACTACTTTATTAGGAAGCTTTATTATGGCTCCTCAAACGTTTTCATGTTTTTCTATTTCCTTCATCGAACACTCCAAGGTCACCCAATCCGAGGTCCATCTCCCTTTTAATGGGCTTGCCACCTCGACTTGTCAGCAAGAAAAAGGCCAATTTCCCCACTAGGCTCAATGTTTCTTTCAAGTTCTAGACCACTCTTTTACAAATTTTATTATTATTACAGAGGCCCCACTATGAGCTTTAAAATGCTTGCTCTATTTGTATATATTTCACGTTTCAGTTTTTACTTTGTTCGTACAAAGACTTTGATTTCCTCAATCTCTTTTTTCAACTAATCACCATCTCTTCGTTGAGAAAGGTACATTTACTTTGATATTGTTTTAATTATTACTTTGTATTTTTCATTGTATTTTCCTTTTCTTTGAACTAATCCCATATTTGATTTAATCTCCTATTATCTTTTTTTTCTCATAACGTTTATCTCTCTTTTCCAGATTCTTCCCACAAGTCCATTGATATCTTCTAATTTTATCTTACTATACACCATCTCTGTTGCATATGGATGGAAGCTAGTGTGTGTTTATATATATATATATATATATATATATATATACACACTATATTCCTATCCATATACCCAAACAATATTATTATGTTAGTTGGGAAAAAAATTAAAAAGGCGGGCAATTGTAAATTTTTAATGCTATATATAGGTAAAATTTCACAATAATTTTTTTAACAAGAATCTTTTACAATAATTGAGTTGACAAATTTTTACTAATTCTTATCTTTTAGTTTTAATTTAATATCTCTTTTTTGCCTAGTGATAATAACTTACCACTTCAATACTTATGAAATTTGTTGTGTTTCTAAATTTATTGTAATCAATAAACATTACACAATAAATAAACAAATATATATATATATATATATATTTATATATATAATGAAAATGGATATATGTTATATGTCAACTCAGTAGGGAAGTTGTTGTGCAATTATCATGAGTTAAAGTGGTTGAAAAGGAAAAAAAAAAAAAAATAGTCCTACTAAATCTTTGTTTTTATTATTTAGAAATAATAATATTTTTTTATTGACTTTTTATTGTTAATATTTTACGGACACAATTTAGAGCATTCTCATCAAATATCTCAAAAGCTAAAAATACTATCTTTTAGAGCATCCACAGCAGCTGTGGTATATGTGTTAAATGTCAAATATTTAGCACATTTAGCACATCAAACACCAAAAGCAATGCATTATCAAATGTGTTAAATATTTCAAAAGTTTGCAACATGCTACAATACCATCTCAAATTTGAGACGGTAGGACAACAATTGCATAATATATATTATTATTTTATTCCTGTTTTCTCTCTCCGTATTCTCATCTTTATCTTCTCTCTCTCTCTATCTTCTCATCTCTATCTTCTCTCTCATCTCTGTCTTCTCTATTCATCTTCCACAGCACACCAATCAACAATGGCCACCACTCGACGCCGTCGATCTCACCAAAGACCACCACTTGACGCCATCGACCATCTATCTTCTCTATTCCACTTCGAATTCTTTTTTTTTTCCTTTTTCCTTTTTCTGTTCACGTTTTTTGGCTGTGGTTTGATGAGTGGGTTGGGCAATAGGTGGGTTCAAATGGGCAGATCGATGGTGGGTGGGTTCGGGTTGTGGGTTATGGCGGTGGGTGGGTTGAGTTTCATGGGTTGTGGGTTATGGCAATGGGTGGATTGAGATGGTGTTGGGCGGATCAGTGGTGGTGGGTGGGTCGACTGGTGATTGGCGAATCGGTGGTGGTGTCGATCTTTGTTCTGATCTGTTTTTGTCTTTGTTTTTCTGTTTTGGTGGTTGTGATTTGCTGGTGGATTCGGCAGCGGTTGTGGTTTTTTTTTTTTTTTTTTTTGGTGATTGTGGCCGCAACAATTTTTCTAATTGTTGTTGTTGTTGTTGTTGCTGTTGTTGTTGTGGTTGATGATGATGATGATGATGGGGGAGGAATTTAATATATTATTTTCATGTGTTGTAAATATTATTTTAATGTATACAATTGAAGATTAAAACATTTGATAAATGAGATATTGTAAAATAATGTGATAAAATAACAAAGTAGGCTTTTGGTGTGTCAAAATGGCATTTTTTTTGTAACATCTGTTGTGAATGCTCTTAGCCTCTCATTCCAAAAAAACACACTACAACAAAGGTGTTATTGTTAAAAATTTTAGAAGCTGAGCTACAGTGGACTGCTATCTATAAAAGTCCACTGTAACTCAAATCTTATAAAAGTAATAATTTTTTAATACATTTTCAATCAAAATATCTTCTCTCTTTCTCTCTCTCTCTCTCTTTTCTCCGGACTCTCTTTTCTCTCTCTTCTTTCTCATCTTCTTCTCTCTTTCACCAGTTTCTCTCTTCTCTATCTTTTTTCTTTCTTTCTCACTAGTTCTCTCTATTTCCTCCTCTCTCCAACCCTCTTGCCCTTGCCCTCTCTTGCTCGTCCCTCTCTCTCTCACTGATTTCCCATGGGTGTGAGTCACAGTGCTTCGGCGGTCACTGTGGGTCACTTGGTCATGGTGGGTTTGGGTCGTGGGTCACATTTTGGTGGTGGATCAGATTTGGCGATGGGTGAAGTTTTGTGATGGCTGGATTTTGTGTTTGTGATAGTGATTTTTTTTGTGATTTGTGATTTGGTGGCTGTGTTTTTGTTTTGTGATTGGTGATTTGTAATGGATTGGTTTTGGTGGTTGTTTTGTAATTGGTGATTTGTGATGGCTGGGTTTTGTGATTTGGTGGTTGTTTTGTAGTGGTGGTGGCTAGAGGTGGGTTGATTTTGGGTTGGGGTTTACAGTGGTGGCAGGTGGGTGGGTGATGGTGGATGGTGGTGACTATGGGTTTGGTGGGTTGGGTTGGTGGTGGTGACTATGGGTTTGGTGGGTTGGGTTTGCTGTGGGTTGGGTTGGTGGTGGTGACTATTGGTTTGTTTTTGTTTGTGATTTGGTGGTTGGGGGTTGGGTGGTGGTGGTAGTGGTGGTGGCTGTGGTTGTGGGTGGTGGTGGCTATGGCTGTGGCTTTGTGGGTAGTGGTAGAGATGAGATTGAGAATAAAAAATAAATAATAAAATAATATTCTAATGAAGTGGTAAAAAATATAAATTTTTTTATGTTGGATGTATCGTAAAATGAGTTATTTAAACCGATAAAGTAGGTTTTTGAGATAATAAATACTAAATTTTTTGAGATCTTTGATAGGAATGCTTGTAAGAACTCAACATGACCTATCAAAGACTTATCCTCAAAACAAAAAAATAATAATAATAATAAAATCTTTGACTCTTTGTTTAGACTCTTTAGAGTCTAAAGGCTTCAACTTCTAAAACACTTATCTGATTTTCTTTTTCTTTTATATATAGCTTCAACTTGTACGAAGGGTCCAATACTCCAATTGCTAAAAAAAAAAAAAATATTAGCATATTTTTATAATCAATTGTCAAATAAGAAATTTAGAATAAAATTAATTTGACATCATTCAATTAAGAAAAAAAAAATTAAGAATTTGATTTCACCAGTATTCTTAATTTCACTTTGACTATAAATCCATGACAATAATTTCATCATCTAGTTTTTGCATCACTGAGCTATGGCTCCACGGCACTTTCCTTAAATTGGTTACGTTTTGATGGAATAAGGATTATCGTTTCCTTCTTCTGATTGGCTGATAACATAAAGATTTCGTGGAGGCAATAACAAAATAGATTAAGCATTAAATATAAATAACATAGCTATATTACAAGCTTTTTCAACAAGATCCAGTAAATGGACAAGCTTTACCAAAAGATATATTGGAAATTTGGAACGGCCCTACTTGTAATCAAAATCCCAAAAAGAAAAAAGGTACCTTGTTAAGATTCACGTCAAAATCACCTACCACAAGCTTAGGCAAAATGTCCGAGTTTGAAGATTGGTTTACTTGTCATGCATATTCAGCCATGCGAAATATTGAAACTTTCAGCACAACATCCATCCTCTTGATCAACTCAAAGACGCATGCATCCCCCACCTTTATACCATTGTCTCTAACAAACGATTTCCATCCCTTGCCGATTCTCTTGGGTGAAGTTGAACCATTTTTGTAACAAAACTGGCAGGGCCACCATTTTCCACTAGAAGCCTGAAGCTTGACATGTTTTTTCCCACGAAGATACTTGTCACTTGTCAGAAAATCGGAATTGACATACTACACAAGAAAGAAGAATTGCAAATAAGCATATTTCAATGTGACTTCAAATACTTCAAGAGCTAATCTTGTACAATAAAGGCTCACCACAAAAGATTTATTTAAATTATTTGCCTGAATGACACGTATGAACAGTGACAACGCCACTCAGAGTCCAGGTGTTCCTAGGAACACCTGACTTGAAAAAAAAAAAAAATTATATATAATAATTTAAATTTTTTTATTTTTTTATCTTAAAAAAAAAAAAAATATATATATATATATATATAGGAACACCCTCAAGCCCTATTAGGGACACCCTCCAAATTTTTATGCCAAACAAATTTTGAACTAAATTCTTAAAAAAAAAAAAAAAAATTGTAGCAGAACAAGCCCAAAAAAAAAAGCCCAGCTTCGTTGAGTTACCATAAGGCATTGGTACTCCGTCAGTAAGCCAATAGAGGTAGAGACATGGTGGAAAGAGAGTGAGGTAGAGACATGGTGATGGCAGGAGCAGCTGGAGAAGAGTCTTGAAACCGGAGACCAGAGAGAGCTTGAAAAGTAAGAAGTGAAAAGTGGAAACTAAAGACAAAAAGAGATCTGTGAACTATCTGCATCAACAAGAACTGCTCACTCTTTGCTTTTGGGTTCCTAATCTAGTTTTAGCCCGTGTTTTAGACTTAGCCTTTATTACTACTTGTTTCCCTGTTTATCATTGTAGGATTATCCCCAACCCCTCTGACTTGTGAGATATTTTGGACTATATTGGGCTGTTTGAACTTTCTTGTAGGCCCCTTTCTTTGTTTAATGCATGTTTATTTAGTATCAAAAAAAAAAAAAAAAAAAAAGACACAAGAAGAGAGAGATCCGGATTTTTTTATTTTTAGTTTGAGTTGATGTTTTTATTTTGCGTGCAAGTCTCAAACTAAAGTGCAAGCAAGCTGTACACAACCTGCTTAGGGTTTAATGAGATGAAAAAGATAATAATTTTTGAAGATAGGTGGTAGATTTTCTACCAAGGAGAGAAAGACATGTTAGGCTAAAAAATTAATGAGAGAGACATGAGAAAAAATTAATGAAGCAACTAAACACCAATAATTAATAATTTAATTAATTAATACATTATAAAAGATAAAAAAATTAAATTATGTTAGACTAAATAATAATTAATAATTTAATAATTAATGAAACAACAATACAACAAATTATAGTTTATAAAAGACAAATAAATTTATGAAATAACTAAACAATAATAATTAATAATTTTATTAATGTAGGTACTCAAGAATTTTTGCCTTTGGCTTTGGTTTTTTTTGGCTTGATTGCCTTGCCTTACCTTACCTTAGCTTGAATTCTTTTTGTCCCACATTTTATTAACCAAACTAGTGGTACTCTATCTCCATTGGTCATCCCTTATAAGGTAGAAAGAGGAAGGCAATCTTTCCAATGTGGGATAAAAAGAATTCAAGCCAAGGTAAGGCAAGGTAATCAAGCCAAAAAAAGCCAAAGTCAAAGGCAAGAATTCTTGAGTACCTACAATTAATATTTCAAATGAACTTATAGTTTATTGTACAGGTACCTTTGTTCATTTCTTTTCTTTTCATTTTTTTTTTCCCTTTTAAGGCTTTTCGGTGTACATGATGCAAATTTGTTTTGGTTTTAAGAATTTTTTTTTTTTTTTTAGGCCAAATCTTGAATTTCGACCAGTATTTACCGAAACGTCCCGAAACACCCGAAATAGACCAAAATGACCCGAAATTTTTTCAAAGTGAAATAGGAACACCCTGGACAAAATTTATGGAGTCGCCACTACGTATGAAAGAAGGATTTTTTGGCTCGAACATTCTGGCTGATTGCAATGCCCTTTCTCTTCCTCCAGATAACACGGATCCTCCTATTGAATACATGGGAAAGTTTTCTATCACGATCAATTCTGTATCTACTTCATGTTTTACACAACTCTTGTTGAGTAGACATTTTAATTTCATTCAAATTGCCTTGCCTTTTCTTGTCCCCATTAAGATGGATACTTAATCTCGGTAGTAGTCCTATCAAACACAAGAACATGGAATTTTGAGTTCCCTCTGTATTTGAAGACTAAGAAGTACCCATAATTGATAGAATGATGTTCTACAAAATCCCGCCAACTACCACGAACCCAAATATTGTTGTTAGCCTTCTCCAACCTCACTTGCCAAATGCTACCATTAGGAACAATGAGTGTAGCAACATTGGAAAGTTTATCCCCATATTCCCTTACAAACTTTTCAGGGAACCTCTGCAGGAACAGAATTTAGTTACATTTTCGTAATTCCAATGTAAAATTAAATCAAGAAAACTATGCTTCCAAGGTTTACATCAATAGCTTCTGATCATCACATTAGTGAGCTTTGGAGCAATGCTACACAAAACAATAACTTAAATGATCAGGCTTTAGGCTTTTATCCTATTTCTAAGTTTACCAAATGTCCTTATTTTTTGCCTGATCAAATACTTAAATTGCCTGATGAAATCACTTAAAGAGTAATCTAATTAATCAAAATGAGAGAAACACATATTTCAACAATGATGCAGTTGTATGGAAAACATGTGATTTAGAGAAATTCTTAACCAGCCCATGTTTCATCATTTTTCCAACATCTTGAAATCATTGACCACCACTCTAGCTTTGCTTTGCGAGTTTGGCAACTTTGGTCAGCTATATTATAGAAAATTTAGCATAACATAATCAGTTGTTCTACAAATTAAAAATTAAAATCAGAACAATGCCTCCCGCATTCTTATCTTTTAACAACTGATGATGCCAGAAATTGTCAGTAAGTCACACAGTCCTCACGTGCTCAAGACAACACTTGTACAACACAGAACAAGAAGACCTTAAGAGAGTATTGGTGTGGTACCGGCCAAAGACCCTTCAAATGTTAAGTTAGAAAGCTTCTCACAACCCTAGAGTGCCAAAGTTGGGGTGAATTATGCGTACCTTGATTTCTGAGGGTTTTGGGTTTTTATAGTAGTGTAGTAGAACCGACATTTGTTTCTTGGCGAAGAAGGTGTTTCCTTGTGGGGAAGATCCTCACAAAATGTGCGTATATTGTGGGATTATTTCCATGTTGGGATTACCTCAACTAGGGTTAATCGTGGTGCGCAAGACATTTTCATGTAGGGTTTACCCACGTTGAGTGAGTGCCACGTGGCCTTGGTATCCGTCAGCCTTGGGTCCAAGAACCCGGAATCCGTCCATATAGAGGGACAATCCGTCTACTATGGAGAGAGGTCCATCCGTCATGTGGCCTATCTGTCCATCGTCCCATTTGCTGCCTTATCCCCGTCAGGCGTATTAAAAAGGATCCGTCATCCTTGACTTTTATCCACTTCAACGACAAAGGAGCAATTGTATCAATCCATTGCAAGAGGGGAAAAAAATAAATAATTAAATAAATTTTGAAGCAACAAACATATTATTAGCATATCTAATCACAAACATTTCATTTCCAAAAGTGTTTCTTACATTACAAAGCAGAGGACATTGACCAACAAGAATCAGGGAACTTAATTTCATAGTGGTTGCATACAAAAGCACAAGAAAAGAATCATAAGGCAACAAAGAACAACAGGGAAACAAAAAGAAGCAAGTGAATTTAGATCAACATAGCCAAAAGAAAAGAAAACAAACGAACATAGTAATTAATGTAGTACATTACCAGTTTCATGTCACGCATGGTGGATGAGAGTGTTATCTTGAAGAAGTGAGGGTCTGAACCTCAACGACCGGTGATTGTTCCAATTGGGTCCCACTCCTCTCCGGCGAGTGTTTGATTTAGGAGCTATATATGATTTTTCAGTGAATGAGGGGCCATTTGGTAACATTGTTCTAGTAACGTTATTTGTATTTTTTGTAAATATGTGTGGGTGAAAAAGTGTGTAAAAATGCATGTAATATTGTTTAAAAACTGAAAACATGTGTTTAAACACATGTACCAAATGGCCCCTAAGTGGTTGGTTTGTGTGGTGTAGATGAGCTTTTATGTATTGTATCTGTAAGCTGTACATTAGTAGACTAGACAAGACTCCATAGTAGTCCATACCCATGTGCATTTTTTCTCAAGTCTTTAGCTTTCTCAGTTTATGTCTCTATTCTATTAATATCATATCTATACAATTTCTTCACTATTTGTCATTGTCAAGTCTCCTTTTCTTTTTACAGGTGAGTGGTGACGTGGAAGACCACATTGTAGCACTGTTGGAAAGATACAAGATCTCACTCCCTGTTGGACCAATGAATTAGTTGGTACGAAACAGATCAGTAATTCTAGGACCACAGCATTTCATGCAACCTTTCTCGCAACTTTTTGACGTGGCTCACATACAAAAAAATGGTGAATGTGACAAATAGACCATCATAATATGCCATTTAAAATAGTTGTAAAAAAAAAAAAAACTATTTTGCATCTTTAAACACTATTTTATCAATTTATTTTACAACTCATCCTACATTCTAGTTTTTATTTTTACATATAACCCAATAAAATTATAAAAAAGTACTTTTCTCTCTCTCTTTCCTCCCATTATCTTTTTCTCTTCACACACAACCACAATTTTTTTTTTTTTACAACCTATGAATAGTAAGGCTTGTATATATGCAACCTTACTATTCATAGGTTGCAAATTTTTTTAAGTATAAAAACCCAAATGGAGTGGGTTTTTGCTGTCTTAGATTGTAAAATAGCAACTGGGTGGTGTAAAGTGCTCTAAAGTTGTTAATAGATATAAGAATTTCAAAGAAAACCACGAAATTTTGCCAATTCATTTTATGATCGAGGTATTAAAAAAACTTGAAAAATTTTACAAAATCATATTATCAAATTCTATTAGAGACATTTTGATTTAAATCTCATTTCTCTACTCTATTTTAACTTTCAAATTATTTTCAGGAGTCTTGATGTTTCCAACAAAAATGCCCAAGATTCATATCCTTACCAATGATATAGAGTGTAACGCCATTATTTAAACACTTGAGCACTTGAACACGCCAGTAGCCAAGTAAGTTTGAATTGATGATATGTTAATTGGAAGATTTTGTGGAAAATAAGTGATAGTAGCTTGCATTACTGGAGCACCATGGGTAAATCGAATCCAAAATTTTGTGTCCCTAAATTTGTTTTTATTTTCTTATAATTTCATAGTCAGGAAAAAGGGATTTGAACCTTAAATGTTTCAATTGGAACATTAGAAAGTGTCAATTGAGATACAAGCCTCATAGCGTGTCCCTAACATTACTCTTTGCATAAACAAAGTAAGAATTATTGCATTGAAATATTATTCCCATACTATCCTCACTACATCTCTCCTTAATGAAATAATTATACATTTCTTTTACTTTTTTTTTTTTTTTACAAATCTATACAATATCTAAAAGTTAAAACATATTATTTACTATTGTTTTGCTCCTATTAAGCCACATCATTGTAGCATTTTGGTCAATTTTAGTTCACTTTGGTCCATTTTGGTCCAATTCGTTCTATCTGGTCAAATTCTGTCCACTTCGGTCCATTCATTTAAGTTCAGTCCATTTGGTCTACTTGGGTCCAATTCGATCTTTTCAGTCCAATGCAGCCTAGTTCGGTCTAGTTCGAAGAATGAGAAATTGGAAATGTAAAAATTTTAGTTGTACCAAAAGAAATTAGGAAAATATAATGTATAATAACAATAATTAGAAGAATATGAATCAAATATATATTGTTTGTTCTGTTTAGACCCATTAAACCAGATTGTTTAACCTAATATATTAGTCAAGTGATTACTTAGATTAATTATTCAGATCTAGATTAAATAATAATAAATAATATCATGCAAAGTAGCGGAAAAGTAAATAATACCACGATATGATGACCCAGGAAAACCAATGAAACGAATCGTTTCAAGGTAAAAACTTGGGAAGAATTTAACCTGACCTATCCTTAAGGCAAAACAAATTCACTATAGAGAATTAAAGTTTTTACAATTAGATTTAGACCCCTAAATCTATTGCTACCTCAAGTAGTAATTTATTGACACAACCACGTGCAAACTTCGAATCTACAGACTTTCTTTTCTTGGACTTTGCTTTGCACAAACACCCACATTTGTGATTTTGAGATCTAACTCAAAAGTTTAGTAATACAAACTCTCCAATTTGTGACTCTAAGACTACTCTTGGAGGTTTAGATCATCAACAGTTGTTGATCTTATTGCAGCAACTTCAGATCTACCGGATCTAATGATATGAGAATAATTTTTGGTAGTAACTTTGATAGAGGAAGGCACAATACTTTTTAATATCTCAAAAGAGCACCTCCAAAGTCTCTAAAAGCTCTAAAAGCGTAGTCAGGGTTTTCTTTTATATACTAGTAGTATTTTACTTAAAACCTAATACGTTTAAGTAGAGTTTGGGCTGAAATAGAATTCTACAAAAATTTCATTTCTGAGATTTTCAATTGGTCAAACTTGTTTCTTGATCGGCTGAACCAGGCAATTTTTAAATTCTTTTTTCTACAGCTTATATATTCTTGAATTTTGATCTATCTCAACTTGAGCATTGTCTAATCAAACCTATAGACCTAGGAATCTATATTTAGACAAGTTTGTGCTCATAGTTTGTCAATTGTTCTAAACTTTTAGAACCTAACATATATATATATATATATATATCAATTTATAACACTAAAAATAATAAAATTATATATTTGTAAAAATAGAGAGATATAAATTATTTTTAAAAATTATTTAATTTTAGGGACAACAAATTATCTACAATAAAATTTAGAGAATAAATTATATATTAAACTACGTCTCAAAATAATTATATAAAAAAAAAATGATGAATAGAAATATTCTTGGTCTTCGGTAGAAAGGCCTCAAGGAACAAGAAATGAAAGAATTTGTTCCTTAATCAATTTACATGTATTCTATATTAATTCGAGGCACATCAAGTCTCTTTCCTTTTGATTTTGCTCCTAATTTCTCCAACCTCATATTTCAATAAGTCTAAAGGCACCCTAAAATTGACAATGATTTCACACATGTACAGTGACAAATTGTTAATAATAAATAATAAAGTAACAAGTCCAATCTGAAAATTAATAATAAATGGCCAACTTAACACGGGTAAAATTTGTTTTCAAAAGTTTTATCAGATCCAGAGTAGATCTACTAATCCATCCATTTATCTAAAATTGTGACAATGACCCTCGTACACGTGCAACCTCAGAGTTCAGAAATCTTTTTTTTAGCACCATAATTTCTCTACAAATTTAATGTTCCTCGTCTATTTTGCACTCTCATATATATTACGTGCTCCACAGTCCACATCAAGGTTGTCAAAATCAGGATCCTATGTAAGATCGTTGAAGGTATGTGGGATCGTGAATCGTAGGATCGGATCGTGGATCGTAAGATCCTACATTATTTAAGGAAAAAACAAAAAATACATATTGGTATGTTAAATAATCACATAAATTATACATTCATTGATATAATTACAATACATCATTACATCCATTTGCAAGCATCATTTAAAGAGGCCAAAAACCTCAAAATGTGACACTCTATTGGGATATTTTTTATTTGAGTCCAACTGACACTCTCTCTATATTAGAGTGGAAAAACTTGGTCTATTGGGATTTTATTTTTCATTTTGGTCCAACTGAGCCTTCTATCAAGTTAAAGAAGATTATAAGAAATCAAAATTGTTTAGGATCGTCAAAATCATGCGATCCTGAACGATCGCTAAGATCCTTGAAAGATCTAGATCGTTTTGAGCAGGTGGAATCGTAAAATCGTAGGATCGTAAGATCCAGATCGGGATTTTGACAACCATGGTCCACATACCTTCTCAAAGCTTGTTAGAACAACATATATTTGGTTGGCAGTAGATTTCTGCATCATCCACATTATATTGGATTGTGCATTAGATTGCTGAAAGCAACAATAATTTCCCTTTGACTGTAAATCCATGAAATTTCACCATCTAATTTTTTGCAACACTGAGCTACGGCTCCATTGCACTTTCTTTAAATTGGTATGTTTGGAATAACCAAATAAGGATTCTATTTGCTTTATCTGATAGACTAATTCCTCAAAGATTTTATGCATAATTCCCAGCCTTCCACAGTCTTAAGTGGAGGAAATTACAAAATAGCTTAATAACATTAGTTTGGTATTACAAACATTTTCAACAAGTTCTAGTCAATGGACAAACTTTACCAAAAGGTCTTGGCATTAAGGTACATAGCCCTACTAGTAACCAAAATCCCAAAAAGAAAATAGGTACCATGTTAAGTTTCACGTCAAAATCACCTACCACAAGTTTAGGCAAGTTGTCCAACTTTGAGGGCTGATTTACTTGTCATCCATATTCAGCCATGCGAAAGATTGAAACTTTCAGCACAACATTCACCCTGCTGATCAACTCAAAGACACATACATCCCCTACCTTTATACCATTGTCTCTAACAAATGATTTCCATCCATTGCCGATTGTCTGAGGTGTAGCTGAACCATCTCTGAAACGAAACTGGCAGGGCCAGCGTTTTCCACTAGAAGCCTGAAGCTTGACAGAAATTTTCCGTTGAACATACTTTTTTGCAAATTCGGTGGTGACATACTGCACAAGAAAGTAGAATTGTAAATAAGAATATTGGAAAGTGACTTTTAAAATACTTCAAGAGCTAATCTTGTATACAATAAAGGCTCACCACATAAGACAATTTTAAATTATATGCCTGAATGACGCGGATGAAAGAAGGATTTTTTGGCTTGAACATTCTGGCTGCTTGCAATGCCCTTTCTCTTCCTCCAGATGACACAGATCTTCTTGTTGAAGACATGGGAGAGTTTTCTATAATAATCAATTCTGTATCTACCTCATGTTTTACACACAACTCTCGTGAAGTAGACATTTCATTTTCATTCAAATTGCCCTGCCTTTTCTTATCCCTATTAGATGGATACTCAATCTCAGTAGCGGTCATATCAAACACAAGAACATGGAATTTTGAGTTCCCCTTGTATTTGAAGACTAAGAAATACCCATAATCGATAGAATGATAATCTACAAAATCCCGCCAACCGCCACAAAACCAAATATTATTGTTAGCCTTCTCCAATCTTACTTGCCAAATGCTACCATTAGGAGCAGTGAGTGTAGCAACACTGGAGAGTTTATTCCCATATTCCCTTACAAACTTTTCAGGCAGCCTCTGCGGGTACAAAATTAGTCACATTTTCTTAATATCAATATAAAATGAAATCAAGAAAACTGTGCTTCCAAGGTTTACATCAATGACTTCTGATCATCACAATTGCAACATTAGGGAGCTTTGTAGCAATGCTATACCAAACTAATAACTTGAATGAAATATTTTAGAGGCTTTTAGGCTTTTTCCTTATTTCTAAGTAAACTAAATATCCTTGTGACAATATGTTCTGTGAGAATAAACTTTCCTTGTGATAGGTCAAGAAACTTGGTTCTTTAAATGAAAAAAAAAAAAAAAAAAATCCTAACCATCGTAATATTTCAAATTATACAGACAAAATATTGGAAACAACAACATATCTAAGTCTAACGGGAGGCATTTCATTTCCTAAGGTATTTTTTAGGTTACAAAGCAGAGGACATTGTCTAACAAAAGCACAAGAATCACATGTAGCAACAAAGAACAGCAGGAAATAAAAAGCAAGTGATTTCAGATAAACTTGCCAAAATAGAAAACAATACATTACCAGTTTCATATCACGCATGGTGGAAGGCAGTATTATCTTGAAAAAATATGAGTGTCTACGCCTCGATGGCCGGTGATGGTCCCAATTAGGCCCCACTCTACTCCGGCAAGTCCTTGCTTTAGGAGCCATATGATTTTTCTGTGAAAGAGTATTTGGTCTTTGTGGTTTGGATAAGTCTCAGAGCCTGTATGACTGTATGTATGTATTGTATCTATAAGTAGTACACTAGTAGTAGATTTCAGTTTTTTGTGCTCTGTCTCTGTATACGACACCTACTTGTCATTTGTCAAGTCTCCAGTGCTTTTTTGGTGGTGACATAGAAGAACACTCGAGTGCAGTAGTGTTGGGATGATGCAAGCAGGATCTCAATCCCTGTTGAACCAGACCAGTTGATATATCAGTATAGGTACGAAATAGATATAATATTTTATCAAGAAAACCACGAAATGTTGACTAAAAAATGTTTACAAATTCATATCATCTACTATTTTCACAACGAAGAGGTTCTGGGTTGAAATCTCACATCTTCTTCTACTATAATTATCAAATTACTCTTAATAATACAATATATAAATATTTGAATGATTTTTATTTATAAATAACACATTAATTAAACACAAACGCCTAATATCAACTCAGTTTTTTTTTTTTTTTTCCAACCTTTTACATAATTATTATAACGAATTAGCAATTAGTGCCTTTAATCATAGCTTTTACAAAAACAATTGTAAAAAAAAAAAAAAAAAAAAAAAAAAAAAAAAAAAAATTATGCCGATACCGGACTGTACCGGCCTCACCGGAGAAAATCGGGTGTTCGGGCCGGTAAAGAAAAAACCAGAAAAACATACCACTAAAAAAGAAAAAAGCCAAGAAAATGTTATCGCCACCGCTTTCAGCCTTGCAACCTTCTCTGTTTCTTCTTCTTGCAGTACTGTTTTAGTTTTACAGCCTTCTTCTCACCCTTACTTCTTCTGCTTCTCCTCTGTTTTACATGTTTTTCTTGTGGGTGTACTGAAGATCTGGCTGGAAGCCATGCCAAGTTTATTTCCTTCTTGTTTAGTACGCTGACCAGTGCTCTTCTCAATGCAAAAGTTAAAAAAAAAATATATATATATATATATATATATATATTATATGTTAATAGTGAGTTTCTAGGACACGTGGTTGATGGGAGGGTGTTAAGTTAAGAGTCTGAAAAAAGCTTTGGGTTTTGCCTTTTTCAATGTGAATGGCAGCCACAGTCTTTTTGAAATTTAAAATTTATGCTTTTTTTCTCTATTTTTTTAGTTGATTGAATTGTACTCATGATATGACATTTCCGCTTGTTGTTCAAGAATTAAGCCTTCATTTTATTTTTATATATTTTTCATTATAAATCTACATTTATTTTAGGAGTTAATCCAAGGTAAAAAAAAAAAAAAAAAATCTATATATGTACCTGAATATCTATATTATTATTATAATTTTACAATTATAATGTTGGGTTGGATTAGAATGTAATATTTTATATATATATATAATTAGCAATAATCCCGAAACGATATACTAGTATTTGATATCGTAATATTTTGTACCTATGATCAAATCTAAACAACTTCCAGTAGGATATTGACTCTTTTGGTTAAACTACCTTCAATATGAAATGCATGCAAATGATTAACCAATTCCATATTACTTGGATATTTATAAAACCACTGGAGCAAAATAAAGTAATATAAATAGTAGAAAAGAATGCAACCCTTACGATGTATTATCAAAGATAAAAACCTAAAAATCAGGTAGAATGAAACTTCCATTAGTAAATAGTTGTAATACAAGATATACAATAAGCTTTCGAAGCCTAAAGCTATCCTAGTACTTAAGCTCTCTAGGCTTCTTCTAGCAATCAACTTCTTCAAGTTCTTTCTTCAACTACTCTCTAAAAAATGCATATTGAGCCGCCAACCTCAAGCCACCAAGCATCCTTGGATTTTTGGTATTGCTCCAAATAATTCCAAGTTCCAATAAACTCTTAAACACTTAAGAATGGTTTGATAATGATGGATACAATCTCCTCTCATTGATATGTCAATGGTGAGAGAGAAGAAGAAGAGAGAAAATGACAAATGCATGCATAGATCTCTTGATGGGAAGCGGTACATGAGATATGGATTAATTGAATTGAGCAGTCCAAAGAATAAGAATAAAGGCTACTTCTTTTTTTGCCACATTTCCTTCACAAGTACAACTTGCATTTTGTGGGAGCAAAATTAGCGCTCTTCATAGCACCAATCACCAGGGCTTAAGTATGTACATCTATTCAATCAAAGTATGTACATAATTTTGATGAACCGAAAACTTTATTAGAGAGGAAGAAAAAAACTACAACACCCTACTGGACTCTCCTAAAATAACAAAAGAGAAATAGTCCAAGCCAAAACCACAGCCAAAAAAATTACAAGATAAACACCATTTAGCTAAGATGTGGGCTGCCTGATTACATAGCCTAGGAACCCACAAAACAGAAACATTACCAGAGAGAGATAGTAAGGACCTCAAATTAGAACGAAGAGACTTGATTCTCCAAGGAGGGGGCACTGCCATATTCGAAAGAAGCTGGACAACAACTTAAGAATTAGACTCCACAAGGACAGAGTCGCCACCCAGAGTAGGCGCTAAGGAAATCGCCCATCTAATTGCTTCTACTTCAGCTTGGAGAGGGAGGGTGGTGTTCACTTTCTTGGAGCCAACAAACACCACCTCCCCTCTCCAGTCTCTCACAACAACAGCGATGGCAGAGAAACGAGGACCCACTGCTACGTCAACATTTATTTTTATGTCCAACCTTGAGGGAGGAATCCAAACCTGAGGAGGGGCTGAAACCATATGTCTTGAGGTGGAGGCTCTTGATTTTTTATGTTCAACGAAGAGGCTAGAAATCCTGGACGCAACTCCATCAAAATTAAGCACAACATTTTCAAAGAGGGATCGATTTCTCAGCTTCCAAATAACATCACAAAGGATGGCACCAAATAGCAAAAAATCTTCTCTTAGACTAGGATTCAGATTGTCCACAAAAGGAGGAGAAATGAGTAAACAGATAAAATTCGAAGTGGACTTGAACACAATGGCTTCCATCCTTAACCCCCACTGACTTTGAAACCAGATAGCTTTAGCAATAGTACAAACAGTAAAGAGGTGAAGGGATGACTCATCTGTCAAACTGCACAACGGACAACCTCTATCTATGTTTTCATTAAATTTACCGATTACCTCTTTAGAAGGCAACACGTTGGCAGCAATTCTCCATAAAAGCATCTTAAGACAATCATGCAACTTGGTTTTCCATATTTGATCCCTAATAGCATCAATGTTTGAGGGGGGCGAGTTTGCCCTGCACAGCCAATAAGCAGACTTGGCTGAAAAAGTTCCTGAGTTTGTTACCGTCTAAGACCAACTATCCTCAGTTTGGTTAATTGGGATAGGGATTTTCAGAATAAGATTAACCACTGGCTCTTCGAAGAAATATTTCAATTTGGATATATCCCATTTACTGTGATCCGAGGAAAAGAGCTGAGACACAATTAAGGCCAGGTCTGGATTAACATCAACCTTAGGGGGAGGGATGAAGCCTGGGAGATCGGGGATCCAAGGATCAGACCATATTCGAATAGAGTCCCCACTGCCTAATATAATGCACGCTGCCTTAGAGATGAGGTGCTTAATACCTAATAAGCTTTTCCAAAATGGGGAAGCATGGCCAGAATAGGAATGAGTCAGCTAGTTATTACGAATCTTGTATTTCGCCCTCAACACATTAACACAGAGACAATCTTTTCCTGTTAAAATCCACCAGCCAAATTTGGAGAGGAGAGTTTGGTTGAAGTCCTAGAGATTCTTGAAACCCAAGCCTCCCTCCTTTTGGGGCCAACAAATAGATGACTAAGACATTGGTGTCCAGTAAGAACCCAACTTAGATTTAGGATTCCACCAAAATCTACGAATTGATGCATCAAGTTGATCACAAAGACCTTTAGGGAGCTGGATGGCAGACATAGCGTAGGCTGGGATGGCTTGGGCCACCAATTTGATAAGAGTTGCTCTGCCAGACCAAGACAAATTTTTTCTTTTCCATCCACTAAGTTTGCTATCCAATTTTTCTTTTATGTTTCGAAAATCTTGATTCCTGCTCTTAGAGAGAAAGAGAGGAACACCAAGGTAGGTGGTGTTATGGGACAGAATATTAATGCACCAACTACATCTCACTTGATTGATAAATTAAGGGCTCACCCCTTTAGAGGGGAAACAACCAGATTTTTCCTTGTTAATTAACTAACCCGACCAAGAACAATACTTCTCCAGGCATACTTTGAGGGTGGCTAGCCCAAAGGACTTTGCCTTGCAAAATAAAATGATATCATCAACATAACACAGCTTAGAAATGGGAGGAGCAATATTAGAAACTTTAACACCAGATAGTTTCTTTTGGGCAACTAGGGATGGCAATTTTAGCCCGACCCGCGGGTACCCGATCCGACCCGACCCGACCCTAATGGGCCGGGTTTTACCTGGTCCGATTAAGAATAGGGTCGAGTATGGGTTTTTTTTAAAAAAACCCAAAGCGGGTTCAGGTCGAGTTCGGGTTTTATCAAAAAACCCGAGACCCGGCCCGGTTAAAAACCCGGTACCCTAAAATTACAAAAATACCCTATATATATATATATATTCCTATATTTTGGATCCCCCATTTCTTCACTCTTCAGCAGCAACTCACGCCGACACTCACACTCCCTCAGTCTTCACTCCTCACCTCAGTCCCAGCAAATCGAAGACGGAGAAGTCACGTGTGCTCTCCTCTCCGATTTGGTCAAGCCAGTTTTCACTTTCTCAAACCTGAATAAAAACGGCGACAGCTTCAGTACAGTTTTTATCGAGACCGACGCCGATCAGTTCACGCTGGTTTTCGCCAACTGTTTCGGGAACCAGCTCAAGGTTTCGATGGATGTGAGATCGGCGATGTACAATCTCGACGGGAAGAGTCAATGGCGTGACTATCTCTCCGTCGGAAAAACGATTTTGCCTAGGGTTTACTTCTTGTTATCCTTGGGCTATTTCTTCCTCGCCGAGCTTTGGATCTCCGTTTTGTACAAGAAGCAATTGACCATGTTCCGCATCCATTTCTTTATGCTCACGGTTTTGATTTTCAAAGCTTTGAATCTCCTTTGTGAAGCCGAAGACAAATCGTACATCAAGCGCACCGGTAGCGCTCACGGTTGGGACGTGTTGTTCTATATCTTCAGTTTCTTGAAAGGAATTACGCTCTTCACGCTGATCGTTTTGATTAGAACTGGATGGTCGTTTTTGAAGCCGTATTTGCAAGATAAGGAGAAGAAGGTTTTGATGATTGTATTCCTTTACAGGTTGTGGCGAATATAGCTCAGGTCGCAAATAAATTTGGGCTTAATTTTTTTTTTTTTGGTTGGGCCACGAATTAGGCCCAATTCCTAAACGGGGCCCAGTTGGGGTGGGTCCGGCCCCGGGAAAAAACCCGGTATCCTAAACAGGCCGGGTCCGGGCCACGAGTCTTGCCCCATGGGTCGGGTCCGGGTATGGAAGAACTCTGCCTGAACCCGACCCGTTGCCATTCCTATGGGCAATTTCCCTGTTTATAAGCCTCAGGAGAACTTCACTACCCAGAATAAACAGATATGGCGATATAGGGTCTCCTTGTCTAAGACTCCGGGAGGGGGAGAAACTTGGACATTGACCTTCATTTAATAGAAGTGAAAATTCAATTGAAGATAGGCATTGATGAATGAGATAAGCAAAGGTGCTGCTGAAACCAAAGGCTCTAAGAACCGCCATCAGAAAACTCCATTCCATTCTATTGTAGGCTTTTTAGAAGTCTAGTTTGATTCCAAGGTAGCCCTTCTTCTTCATTGTGTGTTTGAAACTGTGCACAATCTCATGAGCCAAAACCACATTTTCGTTAATCCATCTATTAGGAACAAAGGCCACTTGGATCGAATCCACCATTTTGTTTAAGAGAGGTCTCAATCTATTAACAATGATTTTCAATATCACCTTGTAACACACATTACATAGACCAATAAGACAAAAATGATTAAAATTATGCACACCTTTCTTTTTTGGAATAAGGGAGATGAAGGTTTTGTTGAAATCTTTCAAAAGCCAGCCATTACGAAAGAAGCTTTGGATAGCAAGAACTAGTTGGTCACCCGCAGTGTCCCAATAATGCTTATAAAATAGAGCTGGGAAGCCATCTGGACTTAGTGCTTTAAGGGCTTTCATCCTGAACACCACTTTTTAAATCTCATCTCTAGAGGACTCTACACAGCTCTAGATTTTCTTGGTTAGAAACACAAGGTTGAATGAGATTTTTGAGGTTCTCAGGGAATTGGGGTTGACTAGAATGATAAGAATGGAGAAGTTTTCCAAAAAATATCTTTGGATATCCTCCCGGTCTCTAATCCACGACCCATCATCCAACTTAATCTCTAAAATGCAATTCCTTCACCTCTTGATGATGGTTGAAAGATGGAAAAATCTAGAATTATGATCCTCCTCTTTAACCCACAGCTCTTTAGAATTCTGTTGTAATCGTAGGTCTTCTCTGGCTAGCCAGTCATCTAGCTCTAAATTTAGAGAGGCTTCAAGGTTCAAGTTCTCTCTTGAAGGAGCAGCTTGTTGAATCATCAAAATTTTGTCTTGGAGTGCTTTAATTTTTTCTTTTGTATTTCCAAAATTTTCCTTATTCCACCACAAGAGATCACGACAAGTCACTGGAAGTTTTTTAGCTAGTTTGAAGCCATGAGAGCCCTCCACCCGAGTCTGCCAAGCATTTTCCACCACCCATCTACTTCCCTTCTCCTTGGTCCACATAGCTTCGAAACGAAATGGGAGAGATAACTCCTCAGTATCTAAATGAGTGTCAAGCATAATCGGATTATGGTCTGAATTGGAATTGCACAAGTGTTTGACCCCAGCCTTGAGGAATAAGGTCTGCTACTCTTGATCACACAAACATTGGTCCAATCTTTCTTTATATTGGCCAAACTTTACCTTCTATTAGACCAAGTGAAGGAAGGACCAATAAATCCAAGATCAATAGCACCCGTATTCATCATGAAATCTCTAAGGCAATTCACAGAGCTTTCTGCCACTACTCGACCACCACATTCCTCTTTCGCCCGCTTGATGCAGTCAAGATCCCCAATCACAACCCAAGGCCCTGAGAAAGAGGAGACCATGCTCTTTAGCAACTCTCATAATTTTTTCCTTTTGGACCTTTGGAATGGACCATATATGGCAAAAAGAAGCCATGGGGCTTTGGGAGGTTCCGAATAAACAAGAGCAACTATCATATTCTTATCAAAGAAAACTACTTCTAGCTCAACACCAAGTCTCCAAAAAAGGGCAAGACCACCAGATCTCCCTTTAGAGTCAACACACCATGAGTCTACAAACTTTAATCTATCGTAAATCTTATTTATCTTTGGAGATTTTATCTTAGTTTCTGAGAGGAAAACTATGTCCTGATTAGAATCTCGGATTAACTCCTTAAGAGTTTTAACTGTCGGAACTCTACCTGCACCCCAACAATTCCATGCAATAGTCCTCATGGCGAGGTGGGGGGCATGGTAAGGCCCGCCTCCTCGGCAATCAAAGATACGCATGAAGAAGAAGTAGAAAAAGAGCAGAGAGATGAAGAGGAACCATCCTTACAGTATTTCAATTTCTGAGCTCGAGAAATTGCCTTTGCTCTGGCTAGCGCTTTGAGGGATTTTTTCCTGTGAAGGTTGGAGTGTTTAGGTAAAGGAGGGGAAGGAGTATGAGTGAGCTTGGGCGAGATATGGGTGAAGGTGTGTTTTGATTTTTTGGGTGAGGTATATGAGGGCTCTAAAGGGCTTAAGTGATTGGACTTTCTTTTGGATCCTAGCAACGGATGTGGAGGTGGGCTATTCTTATTTGGAGGTTGGGAGGTGGATATTTTTGAGATAGTGGATTTTGTAGATGATGGGCCAGCTCTCTTGTGATTGGGAGAGCCCAAAAGATTACAGTCTAGGCTCAAACGAGAGAGTTGGGATGTAACTAGAGTGGGGTTGGGATTGAGACTTACCAAGAATTTTGACAGGACATCAGTTGCCTTTTCCAAGTAAGTCCCATCATTCTGATGGAGGGTCACCATCCTACACTGCTCAGGGACCTCCACGGGTTCATCTCTCATGCAACGTTCCTCTCTCGTAATCATTGCATCCTAAGAGTCCTTGGCTGTTTGGATCCAACTAGACTGGTTTTGTGGGATAGAGGACCTTGAGGCTGAGGGTGTGGCCTCCACTGCTAGTTGGTTTGGGTTGAGAAAATTATCCAGATTAATACCTGGTTGAAATTCATCATTATCTGCTTTTAACCATTTCCCAAAGAAACCAAAGTTCTAGACACCCGTATCCTGACAATTGCGGTGATCATGGCCTAGCAAACCACAACCAAAACAAAAATTCCCCAATTTTTCAAACTTAAAAGGGATCCACAGTACAAGAAGATGATCCCTTTCCAAAGGAAAACCTGGGACTAAAGGGCATCTAATGTCCATTTCGATCTGTCCTCTAATACTTTTTCTCCAAATACTTGACCCAAGGCCAACCAAATCTGTATCCGACGCTTTGCCCGCTATGCTACCAATTTTAAGCACATTGTCCTTACTTCTTTTGTTGAGCGGAAGGCCATGGATTTGAATCCAGAACTCAGTGGTGGAAAAATCAACTTCTGACACACTAATATCAGAGTAGAAACGTTTTAGGATTAAATGATCGCCCTTGATTGTCCAGGGTCTTCTATCCCAAGCACGTCTCACGTTTGCCTCATGTTAAGGCAAACATAAATACGTTCTTATCTACTATAGTCACCTCTATATCATTTATCACATTCCAAGCTTTCACCAATATTTCTTTGACTAAACTCCTTGGAAAGGATTTGTTGGATAGAATCTTACCAATCAGAAGCTTCTTTGAATTTTTACTAGAGGATGGGACCACCTCTAGATTGATCTTACCTTTAAGCCAGTTGAGTTTGGCCGCTTGTGAAGTTATTGTGTCAACCGAATCTTCTGCCATGACAGTAAAGATCCGACTAAAAGGAAAAGTACGGTGGGGTAAACAAATTAGGGATGAATTTTCATGGGAATTAGAGAGCAGGAAGGTAGCAACAAAAGGGGTTAGAGTAAATCCCAAAGCTTCACTGGGAAGATAGGAACACTCACAAGGGGAAAACAAGCTTCACTAGGAAGACACGAGAGGCACAAGGCCCATTTATAATTTGCCACATAATTAAGCTAACAAAAACAACTTAACAAATACAAATTTTAAACAAGCTTTCAAGTTATTGTATAAAACGGATAAAGTTTTTCTCATTATTCCAAAGGAATTAATGTCATATCCCGTCCTATTTGTGACTAATTTTTTTTTTTTTTTAAGTTCTCAGAAAAATTTATTTATTTTTTTAAAAGTAATATGTGACTAATTATTTACTAATCAATTATATGTATTTTTAATTACATGATTGTTTAATTATTTATAAACGATGAACACAATTATTAAGATAGCTAACTTATAATCCTATTTGTTTCTCAAAAGATACAAAAAAAAAAAAAAAATTAGAATCCTTGAATATACACGGACTACACAGATGCAAATAAGAACAACGAGGCCGTGCCCTTTGCGACAGCTAATTCCAATATTAATGTTGGAGCACGAGTTACAATCAGGAGTTGTGCTGGCCATCCTGGGTTTGGCTATGGGATGTGGGCTTGAAAAAAGCCCAAATTCATTATGGACCCGCGGTAAAAAACAAAAGGCTGCCTATATGTCATATACATAAGAATAATCACAGTTAACTGCGAACGTAGGGTAATATATATATATATATATATATATATATATATATATAGAGATGGGTTCAAGTTACACCTTTTTAAAACCGTAGATTTTTAAGTGATCTAACGGCTAAAAAAAATATCATTAAAAACCATTGATTTCCACTTCATTCATAATTAATACTAGCATTTTCTCTCTTTCCTTATTTATTGATTTTTGCTTGATTAAAGGGTCCACTGCCATTTTTAACAACTTGCATTTCTATACTTGAAAAAAAAAAAACTATACGAAACAAAAAACTGAAGTGGTGGCTTGAGTGAAGTTAATGACTCGCTGAAGTGGGTTCTTGCTTGAGCGAGCCACAATAAACAAAGGAGTGAAATCTCGAGTTGAAGGAAAACGTAACTTATAATGTAGCTTGGTTGAACAGAATTACTTTTTGCTTGAACGAGATTCTTCCAACGGAATACCATGGAGAAGCTTCAAGACAATTTTCGGACCAAGAATTCAAATTGCAATATTGTCACGGATATTTGCCAATCCAAATTCTATCAGTTTCAAATTAAACCATATATAGATTCAAAAGTTTAAAATTAAACCCTGATGTTTATGATTGTTACAAATTAAAACTTATAGATTTTTTAGTTTCAAATTGAACCTGTACTCTTAAAATCTTCCATATATATATACACAGGAATCATAATCCACTAGCAGTAGAGCATCAAAACCCCTATCACTACATCAAGAACACGTTGACATTTTCTGCACCGATTTCTTTGCTTTGTAAACTGCCTCCTACAAGTGAAAAACCAGATGAAACTTTCAGAATACCCCAAAAATGGTCCAGCGTTGAGATCTTTGTAAGCCCAGGATTTCGATTTTAAATCAAACCCAAAGATAGTCACAGTGGATAAATTCCTTGCCTCCCGAAATACGATGGATGCCCAATAGGCCTTAGTACCAAACCACAACTACGACTCTTCCACATGGAATAGTTGAGTTAACCAATACTGGATATTGAAACCAAGTTTCCCATGTAGAAGACATAGCATTGTATTTTAAAAAATCAGGATCGTTTTTACATTTATTAGTAATATCAACCACCACAATCTCGTGTTTGTCTTCCTCCAACTCCAAATGAGCGTAAATAATACATTCGAACTTGCTGGTATAAGAGGGTGGGTTTGGTAGGCTTTCCCAGGTTTCCAAAATATGGGGTCATAAACCTCCATCCATCCACGGCCAGAGGAACTATTAAACTGTTGAGAAATACCTCATGGCTTTGGAAGATTTTAAGGAAAAATCTCTGCAAGTTGTTAAAAATGGCCATATGCTTTTTAATTAAGTGGAAAACAATAAATAAGAAGAGAGAGAAAATAGTAGTATTAATTATGAATGAGGTAAAAATCAATAGCATTTAATGATATTTTTTTTAGCCGTTAGATCTTTTATGAATCTACGGTGTAAAAAAGGTGTAACTTTATAAAAGTTACACTAGGTGTAACTTGAACCCATCTCATATATATATATATTTCAGTTAACTTAATTAGTAAAACTCTTTATTCTTAAATAAGAAATTTGAAATTTGAACTCTACTTAAATAAAAAACAGATTAATATCTTATTCTAATAATAAAAATTAATTATCATGAAGTGGAAGATATAGGTTAAAATCATAGGTAAAAGAATTCTCCATTAAAAAAAAAATGTTTCCTTAAAATTTGAGTCTTGGTAAATAAATTTTAACTAAATGGTCATGAGTTAAAGCTTCCTCATATTTAAATTTTAATGTGGTTAAAAATTGCCTCTTTTTTATTTACTTCTTTTAGTATGGGGAAACGTTTTATTATATATCAAAGAAATAATTTTATATCCTCTGTCAAACCAGTGACTAAAATAGAAAGTAGAGTTTCATATATAGGCATGACTACTAAGGTTTTGCAATTTCATTTGAAATGGAGGTGCCTGCTATAGTATGCAAACATGGGGGAATAATGTGATAGTTCTTAAAATATGCAATTTAGGAGCATGCATTTTGGATTTGTGTAAAGTCAATTGGTTAATGTATTCAATATTATAAAAAAAAAGATTAGAGGAACACATCAATACGGAAAATGGTAATGTGGCTGATGATTTGGTCCATTTTGGTCTACTTTAATCAATTTCAGTCTATTTTGATCTATTTCGGTCCACTATAGTCAATTCAGTCTAGTTCGGTTCATTCCGATGCACTTATGAGAAATAAAACAAGTTTTGGTTGAGACTACCTATTCTAAATTTGAATTTATTAAAAAATATAGATGAAAAAGTGTTATTATTATTTTTAATAATTTAATTGAATGATTTGTTGTATTATCTTTCTTTATATATATTTTTTCCTCCCTTAGCTAATATTAGTAGTTTAGTTTTTGAGTGAATTACACAATTTTGGTGTTTTGGTTAATAGATTTCTAGTTCTGGTAGAAGACTTATTTTGCACACAAAGTATGATTGGGCTTGGGCTTATCTTATTAGACTAATATATCTCTAACATCTCTTAAGCTTTACTTTTTTCTATTGACATGTGAAGCTCATCTTGCAATGTATAAATTATTCTACATACCATGGCAAAAATTCTTTTATAAATAAATTTATTGTCAATTCTATTCTCTAACAAAAAAGAACATATATTATTTCATGCAAACACTCAAAATAGTTAAAATGTCAAAACATGGCCACTTGAAGTAAGCTCTTTGTGTTGATGACTCTGTTGTGTGGTTGGAAGAAACACCAAACTTTTACTAAAATATATATATCAGCACTAAAAATATAACTCTCCCACATATTGCGTGGGCTTGCAGCTAATTTGTATGGATAACAGATTAGGGTTGATATTAAATTTCATTTTTCTAGATATGGAGTTGAGTAAAACACACTAAATATTATTATATCCTATCACAATTTATTGTTTTTAAAAATGCAATTTGTTAAGTCGAAATTGCAATAAATTAATTATGGAACTTTTTATCTTATGATTTGGGGAAATTATTAGATGATCTGGGACTATTAGGTCAGCAAGCTGACCTTGTAGTCCTAGCCAATAGAAAAGTAACATATCATTAAAAACTGCTGATATCAACATGCCTGCCACGTCACTGAAAAACAATGCAAAATTTAACTTTCGTTAATCCAGCAACGTTAACCCTCTGTTGAAATTCAAATTTTGATTTGGAAATTGGGCGGGTTCGGGGAAGGTAAAAACTGAGAAAACAAAAAGCTTTTCATCTCTCGAGTCATTTTTGGAGCTCTCTATCTCTCTGTTCATCATCACCACCACCGTTTGGCTGCCGCTTCCTTCCATCTCAACGTTGGCAACATTTCTGCACTTGTAAGGTACCGATTTTGTTTTACAGAAACTGCTTGCTGAAATGCTTCATAGAGATTCATTTTTCCAAACTTCTTGTTGTTGTTGTGGCCTTGTGTTCTTACTATTAGGGGCTGTGGGTTCATGTTAGTGTGGTGCTGAAATCTGTTTTTTTGGGATTTAATTGGTTAGGATTTGATATAGACAACAGTTATAATGATATGACGTGCTTGCACCCAATGTAACAAGTGGCCTCAGCCCTCAGATGGATGTTGTAGTTGGCTCAACAGTTGATAAGCTGACTTTATTTACATTTCTTGTTGTGCTTATGGGTAGCTCTATATTTAGGTGGAACCGTGGAAGGCCATTTATAAAGAAGGAAATTAATTTCTAGCATGGCATAAGGACATCACGGCCTGGGTACAGAGTTGCTATTGCTCTGTTCTATTTCTATTTTTTTTTCCCTTCTTTGTAGTGTACATTTTCATTACACTGCACTAAAGTTTCATATTTTTCAAACAATTTTTGGGTTCATTTTAATGATAATGGCATATTTTGGTATATCATGTGTCACTATGAAACCTGCTTATTGGAAGGCCAAAAGTTTAAATTTTTACTGTGTTTCTGTTCTTGCAAAGAAATTAGTTCTTATATATATTTTAAAAGAACAGTAGGCTAGTTATTTATGTCCTTTATGGCATTAAATTACAAAATTATGTTCCCTATAATGCTTTTGTGTGAACCATTGTTTATTATGCAGGAGTGGTAAGTTGGATTTTTTACTCTGTTGTGTTGTTTATTGTTTGCTTGTTGTGTGGGCTGCTGTTAAAGTATCTTAACTTCATGCACTTTTTTTTTCAGGTTTAGCATCAGTCGGATCAATATTTAGAAAAAAAAAACAAAGAATAAGTTGTTGCTGAACAACAAAATTTGTTGAATTCTTTTAATTGTCCGTTTGC
Source organism: Quercus robur (assembly GCF_932294415.1). Classification (NCBI taxonomy): domain Eukaryota; kingdom Viridiplantae; phylum Streptophyta; class Magnoliopsida; order Fagales; family Fagaceae; genus Quercus; species Quercus robur. The sequence goes on from NC_065542.1 coordinate 26,851,264, forward strand.
AGCAGGCCTTTAACCTTCTCTATTTTCCCTGTGTTCCAGGTCTCTTGTTTGAAAGCTAAATTGGGACACAAGACAGTGCCTCTTTCACTTTTGCCCTCTGTCAATTCTCAAGGCATCCTTGCCTCTGAACCTGTGGTTCTGCTGACTAGATCATGCCAGCTACGCAATAGAACCATTACTCAGCTTTTGATTTAGTGGCAAGGGGGCTCCTCTGAATCTCTAATGATGCTACTTGGGAGGACTTGTTTGCTCTTCAGTAGCAATATCCACATCTTGTGGGCAAAATGTTTTAGTGGAGGGGTTAGTGTTAGGAGTCCAGTTTAATGGTGTACTGAAAGATTGGTGTATTGCATTGTATGTTAGTATTACTGAATTGTTGGTATGTTAGTTGAGGTGTTCAGTTAGTTTTTGCGGCAAAATGATTAAGGAACTATTGTATATAAAACTAATAAGTAACATAATGACAAGCATCCAGAAAATCTCAATTCAGGATGTTGGTTGCCCTTGAAGTAACTATTTCTTCTTCTCTACTTCTAAAATTCTGATTCACCAAGAGCTTAACTTAACAACTCTTCTCAATTAAGTATATGGGCAGGAGTTTATGTTAGTGTGCTACAGGCCTTTATTCCCTTACACTAGATGAAGATGGCCAATTGAATATGGAGTCACAATGTCATATAATATGTATAAGCAGTTAAGCACCATAGCTACATTAGGGGCAATTCATCAAGCAATGGTACATTTGGTGGAACTTGTTTAAAAATTATTTTTAAATTTGTAAACAAAATTGCTATTTATTTTTGCCATTGTTACAACAAGACACTTGATAGGCATATCCAAATTCACACAAAAAAGTGTTTTGTTGTTTTTTGGCATAGAGTGTTTATTTTCACAAGTAGAATTAAGGCCAATTATCACTTTCATACTAGACTACTCTTGAGAAAATTTATGATACTTTAGTGTTAAAAGATTTATTGAACACTCAACAAATTTCCAAATGACTTGTAAAATAAATTTGCATAATAAAGGCAAAAAAAAAAAAAAAATGTTTTTCTTCAAATAGATTGTAAAATAATCCAAATAAATGACTTAATTCACAAATGTGATTTATTTAAGTGCCATTTAGCCAAAATAATATCAAATACAAAAGAACCAATAGGATATACATAGACCAAACACAATATAATGTCTACATCAAACCCCAAACAAATTTTAGCTACCCCCAATGCTTCTTCTAGCTACAACCAACAAGAGGAGAATTTCTGGAATTAATATATGTCTACTTTATTATTCAAATCTCATTGTTTTTTTATTTTTTATTTTTTATTATTTTTTATATAAGATAAAAATTCTACTCTATCTTAATTTAAATTTATATGTGTGTGAAACTCCCTTTAGGAAACTTGAACTTCGGCTCTTAACCCCTACACCCCCACAAGCACTTATAAAGTTTATAACAAGCACAATGTTACTTATAAAGTTTATAACAAGTTATCAACTGAATTACAATAATAAGATAATTGAACATGTCTCAATCTGATAGCTCTACCTAAAAACTAACTCTAATCAACTACTAACAGCTCCCTTGGATAAAGGAATTACCACTCCACCCATTACTCATACTTTTATCCATGTTGCTAGTCATTTGCATCTTCTATTTCTGTTGCAAGATATTCACGCCATCCATGCTAAATTGATGATGTTAATCCTCATCATCATTCTTAGCTTGCTGAAGCCTCGCACTTCCACGCTGCATACATGCTCCTCATACATCAAATTAAACATAGAGTGCTATCAAAATCACAAAACAAACCGAAATGACAAAAGAAAAGTGAAGTAATGTAAAATTATTTGACATGATATAGGACAAGAAATTTCATTAACTTATTTTAGTTCCATGTTAACATGAATACAAAGCCATAAGTTTAGACAAACCAAAACTCTATGAAGCCTTTCAACAAGTAATTTTCTATCCACTGAAAAAATTGTGGGAGATTTAGTATATAATAATGTGAATAACAAGGGGACAATTGCCTATTGAATTAGAGGTCAATGCTAAATAACTCCTTTATATGGACAAATATCAACTTCAAAATTCTCTTTTTAGCTTCTATCAAAATCAAATATTAAGTACAACTTTGTTCATTTTTAAAATATAAAAATGAACTAAAATGCAAGACAAAAATACCAAATATGATTCTACGGCAATGACCCACTTCAAACTTACCATAAAAAAAAAAAAAAATAAATAAAAATAAAAATAAAAAAAGACTTAAAAGGTGAAAATGAGATATCCCAACTAATGAACAAATATTTTTATTTTTTATTTTTATTTTAACACTAGATTCTGGTATTGTTGCAAAGTACTAGCCCCTTGTTCTTTGTTGTTCATTGGGTACAAGTATCTCGTATCATTATAACTGTTGTCCATATCAAATCCTAACCAATTAAATCCAAAAGAAAAATAAGATTTCAGCCCCACACTAACATGAACTCACAGCCCCTAATAATAAGAACACAATGCCACAACAACAAGAAGTTTGTAAAAATGAATCTCTATTAAGCATTTCAGCAAGCAGTTTCTATACCACAAAAAAGGGAACAAATGGTACCTTACAAGTGCAGAAATGTTGCCAACGTTGAGATGGAAGGAAGTGACAGCCAAACGGTGGTGGTGATGCAGGGGCGGAGCTAGAAATTTTGGTTTGGGGGTTAACTTGTGATATTAATATATTAGTTAAGATAAACCTCTACACACATATGAATTAATTTACTAAGAGAATTTATCATCTTCTAAATTTTAATGAGTATATAGAAGTCATGTATTTCTTTTATTAGACATGCACAAAAATTTATCATTTTTTATATAGTTTAATTTGTTAAACCTCTTAAATTATATGATTTTATTACAATTTCTCTTTCTTTTAAGAGCACCATTGAAATGACTCAAAATTGGGAGGGGGGGAACTTCAATTTTTACATGCTACATTTTTTAAAATGTAAATAATATAAATACTATAAAATAATTTTTTAAAATTTTGGGGGGGCCTTGGCCCCCATCCTTGTGTGTGGCTCCGTCACTGTGGTGATGAGAGAGAGAGAGAGAGAGAGAGAGAGAAATGAAGATTGAAAATGAAAAACTTTTTGTTTTTTTAGTTTTTACCTTCACCAAACCCGCCCAATTTCCAAATCAAAATTTGAATTTCAATAGAGGGTTAACATTGTTGGATTAATGAAAGTTAAAGTTTGTATTGTTTTTCAGTGATGTGGCAAGTAAGTTGATATCAACTGTTTTTAATGATGTGTTTCTTTTCTATTAACTGGGACTACAAGGTCAGCAACCTGACCTTGTAGTTCTGGATCACCTAATAATTTCCCTATGATTTGGGGTGTTCAAACTTCAAACACTCAGTTGAACCCCAAGGGTGACGGATGGTTTCGTTTAGTTGGGTTGATTGAAATTGATCCAGTTAGGTGTTTGACAACCAACCTATTATGTATATATACACGTGTCAATTCATCATTGGTTATATAATCACGCATTAATTACGAAAATGTACAGGTGGTTCCAACTTTCCAAGAAAGTAATTAATAATTTCAACACAAACCCATGAGACTGTTAAAAATTCTTTGCAATGCTGAGAATGTAAGTCTTCTTCAATAAGGATGCTAATTGCATTCCTCTTACAGCTTGATGGAAATGTTTCTAAATTTCATAGTCAGAAAGCTTCATTTATGGCTAGAGTGGCAATAAGCAAGTCTTTAAATAAAGGCACTTAAAAAAGTTTACGAATAATAAAAAACATTGGCATTGTTTTATCTCTTTAATTTATGAAAAAAGGCCAAGATTTGAATCATTCATTCCCTATATAATTGTAGCAAGTGAGTTATTAAAAAAAAAAAAATCGAATCAACGCAATCAATAAGATAAACTGTTCTAAAATGAATTAGAAAAATTGTGCTACACCAGTTCAATATAATGGTAATCTAAAAATCCTTTAGAATTACTATAAATTAAAAAACCAATCCACTTTATATTATGAACAGATTCAACAAGACCCACTAAACTGATCAGAAAGAAGTCTTAAATCAATGCCCATCAGAAATAAACTCAGTGAATAAACACAGGTCCCTTAATAAATATAACAAAAGGTGCTGCATAAACATCACCAACTAATCCTGACTTTTAAAGTTGAAGTTATCTTAGTATGAACTTAATTTGAAACTTAACTGACTGCATAGTCATGCGCACGAAATATGGAAACCCTCATGAGCACAGCAGGACTTGTCTTGATTATCTCAAAGACGCAAACATCTCCTTCTTCTAAATAATTGTCCCTTGAAAATGCAGCCCATCCCATCCCCAATCTCATGGCTGAAGATGTACTAGTATGGCAATAGCACCGGACACGCCATTGTTTTTCTCCACAAGTTTGAAGATTGACAAATTGATTCCAAGCAACATGCTTGTTAGCAAATCCCTTAGGCACGTACTGCACAAGAAAGAACAATTGCAATAAATTAAGCACATATATTTTCAAGGCCATATTTAAAGAACTTCATAATGAAATCATGTGTATATATATAAGACTTACAACATATTTAAACCGTATATTATACGGTTGCAAGACAGTCATGAAAGAACGACTTTTAGGCATGGACATTTTGGCTGCTTGGAGCGCTCTCTCTCTTCCTTTTGAACAAGTGCCAGAAGGCTGCATGTCATGCCTTGACATGTTTGAATCATCTAATTCCACCATGTCCTCGAGTTCTTCCAATATAATATTTTTGCTAGATGGATATTGAATCTCGGTGGCTGTCTTATCAAATATGATAACGTGGAAATTTGAATGTCCTTCATATCTGAAGACCAAAAGGTGCCCAGCAGAAATAGAATGATGCTCAAAAAAGTCCTCCAAACCATCACAAAACCAAATGTTCTTCTCAGCTTTCAACAATCCCACTTTCCAAGTACCACTGCAGGAAACAGTAAGTGTAGCTATAGTGGAAATCTCATCCCCAAAATCTATCACAAACTTTGGAGGAATACTCTGCAACCAACAAATTAAGTATTACTTCTTATTACATTAAGTGAAATAAAGGAAACACGTGCTTCCATAATCTGTGCAAGGGCCCTAGAATCTGTGCATCACTACCTAATTAGGGTGCTTAAAATCACCCGTGAACACCTAGAAAAACAATATTCTCTACTCATAATCACAATATTAACAACATAGTCCTTTTGTTTTTCCCTACTATGATAATTGATAATCACACAACAGATCATGTTGAAAATTAACAACAACAAAAAAATAAAATCTATTAACACAAAAGTACAAAATTGATGGAAAGGAAATTAAGGTTTCAGTAATCAGTAACAAAAAGATGGAAGGAAAAATAGGTACAAGACAAAAGAATGAATGTTCAGTTCTGATATAATTAAGTTCATGATCAAACTTCAAAGCCCTGGCCGTCCAATCTTCAAAAGCCTCCCTTCCCTTGTGATTCACCAACGGTAGGCTAAGCGTTTAAAGTTAAAGTATAGACGTAAAATCCCACCTTCAAAGGTGCATTTAAATCCATTCTTATGAGAATAATCCCAATCATCGTATACAATACGAAAGCTTATTAGAACAGTAACACAACAAAGGATGATCTGATGAAAAAAAATCCAACAAATTCGAAGAACCCATTTAAAAAAAAAAAAAGGGCAAACACGTGCTCAACACCCTTTGATATAGCTAGTAGAGGGTAGGTACATTACCAGCTTCATGTTTTCAATGGTGGAGGGGAGGATAATCTTGAAGAAGTGTGAGGGTGGTGAGTGTCGAGTACTCCGGCGAGTTGTTCTTGCTTTAGGTGCCATGAGAAAACAATAACCAATAGGTCTATCACGGCGACAACGCCGTTTTGTCAATCACGGCGACAAAATCAAAACCCAGCACCGGCGATCATGGGTCTTGGTGTTTGAGATGGAGAAAGATTGAGAGACAGAGGAAAAATGAAATAGCAGAGAGATAGGGGCGGAGAACGAAGAGATCAGTCGGCGTTGTCGTCGCTGGGAGGGGCTTGGGTCGGCGCTGGGCAGGGGCCGTGGTCGGCGGCGAGTGGAGGAATTGAAGCTTGCTTTGTGTTTGTGAGTGCTCTTACTTTGTGCTTGTTGTGGTGGTCCAAATGGGTAAGTAAGTTCTATAGCTCTATCTGATAAGATTTGACTAAAAGAGCTAGTGGAATTATATATATGTTAGCTCCATCAGTAAACGAGTGAGTGGACTTGTTATTCTATATATCTATTGCTCAGTAAAAATGAGTATGAGTGAGTTCTAATAACGGTTCTTGGTGAAAGCTGTATCCTGTATCATGTCACTAGCAGAACTTGTAAGAAAAAGAAGTATGTCAGCTGCATCATGTTTTTTTTGGGTGAAAGCTGTATCATGTTAATTGTGCATAGTTACGTAGGAATAGGAATTGGAATTGGAGTTAATACTGCTCTGTACAGTTTTCTTTTTTTTGCAGAATATATATAAGAGTTTTTTTAGTGTCACGTGTCAGTAGCAGAACTCATAAGAAAAGGACAACAATATATCAGATGGATCACCTAATTTGTGTAATCAATGGTTGTTTTAATACTCATCTGTACAGTTTCCAAGTATGTTCTAATTGGTCTCTATCTTTGTCCCTGTCTATGTTAAATCTATTGATTATATTTGACTACCAGTTAAGTCTTTGTGGCCTGTTGGACCACTGGCCAGCTACTACGAAATAGACCGATTCATTTTTAAAAACAAAATAAAAAATGCTACTCAATTTATATATATATATATATATAGTTGACTAATCCACACAATATTATCATCTTATGTGCATGCTTTACATCAAAGAAAATTAAATCAAGAAAATTGTCCAAGGTTTACATTAATGGCTACTGATCATCATAATTTCAATATTAGTGAGCATTGGAGCAATGCTACACAAAACAATAACTTTTTTTTTGAGAACACCGAAAACAAAAACTTGAATAATTAGTCTTTAGGCTTTTACCCTATTTCTAAGTTCACCAAATGTTCTTATTTTTTGTCCAATCAAATACTCAAATTGCCTGATGGAATCACTTACAGAGTAATCTAATCAATAAAATTGAGAGAAACACATATTTTAACAATGATGCAGTTGTATGGAAAACATGTGATTTAGAGAAATTCTTAACCAGCCCATATTTCATCATTTTTCCAACATGTTAAAATCAACAATGATGCAGTTGAATGAGTGTGTGGTGTGGATGAGGTTGTATGTATTGTATCTATAAGTTGTACGCTGGTAGACTAGACAGGACTCCATTCCCATGTGCATCTTTTCTCAAGTCTTCAGCTTTTTATGTCTCTATTCTATTATATGATATCTATACAATGTCTTGATTACTTGTCATTGTCAAGTCTCCTTTGCTTTTTACCAGTGAGTGGTGACATAGAAGACCACATTAATCGTAGCATTGTTGGGAAGATACAGGTTCTCAATAATTGTAGGACATTTCATGCAACCTTTCTTGCAACTTTTTGACATGGTTATAAAGAAAAAATAAATCTTCTATGTAACGTTTATATAGTGATAAATAGTTAATTATAATCTATCATATAAGATAGTTGTAAAAAATTTAAAATATTTACAAAATCATTAGATTTAAATCTCCTTCCTCCATCCTATTCTAAATTTCAAATTATTTTCAAAATAATTGTAATTCAATTAATATCTCATGATGTTTCCAACAAAAACGCCTAGGTTCATATCTCCTTACCAATGATATAGAGTGTATCCCCATTATTTAAACACTTAGGACTTAAGCACATTAATAGCCAACTAAGTTCTTTTTTTTTTGAAAGGATATACCCAAGTAAGTTTGAATTGACGATATGTTAATTGGAAGTGTTTGTGGAAAATAATTGATACTAGCTTGCACTACTGGAGCACCATGGGTAAGCCGAAACCAAAATTTTGTGTCCCTAAATTTGTTTTTATTTATTTTTTAATAATATAATAATCGGAGATAAGAGATTTGAGCCCTAAAAATTTCAATTGGAACATTAGGAAGTATCAATTAAGCTACGAGTCTCTTGGCGTGTCCCTAAATTACTCTTTGCAGAAACTACATAAGAATTATTGCATTGAAATATTATTCCCATACTATCCTCTCTACATCTATATAATATTTAAAGGGTTGTGTTAACGGGCACCGTAAGGTGCCTGTTAACAACCATCTTTTGTAGCTTTTTGCTGCATTTATTCTACTTTTTCAGCTTTTTGGTAATTGTTTAACAATTTTTTATCTTTTTTTAGCCATTTTTTTAATATTTTTTTATAACCTTTAATACGTTAGACCCAACAGTAAATCATATTATTTATTGTTGTTACGCTTCTATTGAGTTACATCATTATAGCATTTTGGTTCATTTAAGTCCAATTTGGTCTAATTTAGTGATCCAATTCTGTTAACTTCGGTCCATTCAGTTTAGTTCAGCTCATTCGGTCCACTTGGATCTAATTCAATCCTTTCAGTCCATCGCAATCCACTTAGGTCTATATCAGTCAACTTCGGTGCCATGAGAAAACAATAAGTCTACCTTCTTGCTTACTTTGTGTTTGTTGTGGTGGTCCGAATGGGTAAGTCTAAGTTCTATAGCTCTATGTGATCAGATTTAAGTAAATAAGCTCGTGGACTAGTAAATAAGCTCGATCAGTAAATGAGTGAGTAGACTAGTTATTCTATATATCTATTGCTCAGGAAAATGAGTGTGTGTGACTTCTAGATGAGTGTTGAGTTGATGACGTAAAAAAGAGAATATGTTAATTTTTTTGGTGTCACGTGTCAGTAGCAGAACTTTTAAGAAAAAGAAGAAGGATGTCAGCGCTATATCATGTTTTTTTTTTTTTTTTTTTTGAGAAAAAACGCTATATCATGTTAATTGTGCATAGCTACGTAGGAATAGGAATCGGAGTTAATACTCCTATGTACAGTTTCTCCATTTCGTTCTATTCTGTCTCTATCTTTGTTTCTGTCTCTGCAATATCTACATGCTATATTTCACTACTAGTTAAACTCTGTCTTGCCTTTTGGCATGTGGCATAAGAGTATAGCTGTAAAGAGCAGAGACTACTGTACCATGCAACTGGACCGCTAATAGATTGACTGATTTTAGAGTAAGTCTGCAACTATTTTTACAATTTTGCCTCAATTTGTCCATGTAATAATTTGTAAATGGTAAAATCATATATTCATGTAGAATTATCATTTTTGTTCCACATTTACAACTCATTATATAGATAAGTTGTGACTAAAATTGTAAAAATAATTGTGATAGTAGACTTACTCTTGATTTTAATAAAAAAAAAAATAAAGCATTTTTAGTTTAATATTTCACTTCCCACTTATCTCATAGAAACTTTTATAAAAAAATTAAATTAATATTAGAAAATATATATTTTTTTTCATTTTTATAAAGTAATTATGTTGTAAATGCATAAATTTCACCATTTGTTTTTGTAAATCTTGTTTAGGTAATAAATTGTGACTAATGGAACATGCCTTTCATTAGAATCATTGTGTACACCATTTTAAAGTGGAGTATACTATATTACTATATGATCTTAATCTTAGATAAAAAGTTTATGTAATATCATTTTGAAATTAATAAATATTATATCATATATATATTTGATAATTAAAAAATCCCAAATACTATAAAATAAAATTAACATAATAAACAGTTGGATGGGGTTGGAGAAGAAAAAACAAAGAACAATGACTATTGATCTTATTTTTCTGACGGAGATTATAGACAGGAAAAAAAAAAAAAAAAAAAAAAAAAAAAACCTTACAAATCTTATTTTTTACATCTCCAATAGTCACAACTCACAATCTCTCTCTCTCTCTCTCTCTCTCTCACACAAACAAAGAATGAAGAGAGACAGAGAGAAGAAAAGACGATATGACTGAGTTCTTATGTTCTATCTCTATCTCTAGAGGAGTAATGAGTATTTGTGAAAAAGGACAGAGGACAATAATATGTCAGATGGATCACGTAATTTGTGTAATCAATGATTGTTTTAATTTGTGTGTGTGTTTGTTTCTAAAAAAAAAAAAAAAAAAAAACTGTACGGTTTTCCAAGTATGTTCTATTTGTCTCTATCTTTGTCCCTTTCTATGTTAAATCTATAGATTATATTTGACTACCAGTTAAGTCTTCATGACCTGTTGGACCACTGGCCAGCTACTACGAAATAGACTGATTCATTTTTAAAACCCAAAAAAAAAAAAAAATTTACTACTCAATTTATATATATAGTTGACTAATCCACACAAAATTTTATCATCTTATGTGCATGGTTTAATTTATTGTCTTTGTTAATGCACTCTGTTAAGCACAAGTTTTAACAAATTGGTAGTGGAGCTTGTGATCTTATAACAAGAGTTGTACAAACACCCGGCCCACTCGACCAACCTGGCCCAGGCCAGTCCAATACAGTGATCCAAGAATCTATAAAATTAGCCTTTCGCAGGAAAAAAAGAAAAATAAAAAAACCAGGTCCAATAAACAAAGTAAAATAACAAAATTCTTCAAATTGATTCACTAGCTGTATCAACAAACTTAGACAAAAGTTTTAGAATCCAGAGTTCAAGACTCATCCCACTAACCAAGTTTAATTAGGCACTTCAAAGTTCAAACATCTCTGAAACCAAGTTTGGATTCTGAAGCCTATTTCACTAGTAGTGCATTATGTGCATAGTCAACTACACGAAATATTGACACATTAAGCACAACAGGCTTCCTTTTGATCAGCTCAAAAACACAAACATCTCCTTCTTCTAAATTATTCTCCCTGGCAAATACAATCCATCCCCGCCCTATATTCATTGCTGAGCTTGAAGGTTCTCTGTAATAGCAATTGACAGGCCATTGTCTTCCATCAGAAGTCTCCAGTTTGGCAATTTGACGCTGACGAAGATACTTGAAAGCAAATCCAGCAGGTACATACTGCACAAGAAAGAAAGATTGCGACTAAACATATTCCAAGGCGATATTTGTAAACTTAATAATCAAATCATGTATAACAACTCACCATGTAACGGTTACTTATATTATACAGCTGTATGATTCCCATGAAAGAAGGATTTTTAGGCTTAAACGTTCTGGCAGCTTGGATTGCTCTCTCTCCTCCTCTAGACATCATGAGTTCCCCTTTTGATGATGTGCCGGAAATTTTTTTCTTTACAAACTTTTCTTTCACTTCTTCATATTTTGAGGGAAACTGTTTTGAGTTAAAAATTTCATTTTCATTCAACTTGTCATGCATTGATATGTATGCATCATCTAATTCCACGATTTCCACCTGATCTTCCAAATTACAATGCTTGCTCAGTGGATACTGAATTTCAGTAGCTGTCTTATCAAATACAAGAACATGGAAATTTGAATTTCCTTCATATCTAAAGACTAGAAAGTAACCATAACAAATACAATGGTATTCTGCAAAATCCTTCCAACCATCACAAAACCAAATGCTCTTGTCAGCTTTCTCCAATCCAACTTGCCAAATATGACCATGAGTTACAGTGAGTTTGGCAACAGTGGATAGTTCATTCCCAAATTCCCTCACAAACTTTTCAGGGATCATCTGCAGCTCACCAAATTAAGTTATTTTGTATTTAAATTAAAATGTAAAATGATATCAATGAAACATGTGATTCAAAGATGTAGAAATATGGTCTCTAATAATTACAATTGTAAAATTAGTGAACCTTGGCTACCCAAACCAATCACTTTAATTGAACTTTAAAAAAAATTTTGATTTGATTTCTTGTTTCTCCCATTGGCTTAATTTTTTTAGAATCACCAATCCTAGTTCCAAGTATTCAAAAATTATCTCAAAATGCCAATTAGCATGGCGATTCTAATAAAATGAAATGAGGAAACAAGAACTGACATATTCAGATTGATATATTCTTTGAACATCAATGAGGCAATGGTTTGTAAACCATGTGATGAACATGCATTTTATTGGCTCATGGTCCATCACATAATTCACCTCTACTACTTTGTCCCTGGTGGAATAAGGCAAAACTTAGGTACAGTATCTTCGTTATTATTCCTTAAGCTTTCCTTTTAAGATTCTCTTAAAATTCAGTTATGTGACTATTTAACTAAAAAATACACTTCCATCCTACGAGGAAAAATCTACATGGTAGAATCTTAAAAATGGAACCTAAAGAACAGCGCCTAAGTATTGTACCTAAGTCTTGCCCCATGGAATATTTTGCAATTTGGTTAGCTACATTATTGAAGATTTTAGAGAAAGAAGGGCTTCCTAACATTTTTGAACAAGAAACAAAACATTAAAAATAATTTTTATTTTTATTTAAAAAAAACCACCAAAATTGTTGTTCCTAATTCCTAGTATTTCTAAGAAATACCTAATCCAACCTTGGCATTCATTTAGGTCCCAAATTTTAAATTACGGCTTAATCAATTAGGGCAAATCTATCAATTAACACCAAGTTTACATGGTTTACCACTTGATTTAAGCATGGATACCAACATATGCATGGATAAACACATTAGAGCATATAGAGTCTAAAACCACTTGAAATTTAAAGACACAATACTACAAGATAACAGTAGATATGTTATTAAAGAATGAAAACCCAAGAAGCATGTGAAAATACCTCTCTACAGCACTAGAATAGATACTTGTAGTACAAATTAGACAACACAACCCTCTAAGCCTAGTGTTGTAATCTTGTACCCCTTCCCTCCAAGGTTTTGATCACAACTGACTCCTCAAGTTTTTTCTCTATTCAAGTTACAAGATTTGCAATCAACCACCGATTATATCTTCAAGCCTCCATGGCTGATTTGTGGTAGCTCCAATAAGCAATAATTTACCATTTACCAAGGCTCCAAACAACACTCACAACACTAATATGGTGGTAGGTGTGAAGGATCTAATCTCCTCTCAAGGATTTGGCTATGGTGAGAGGGAGAGATTAGAGAGTATGGATGGGTGTTGGCTCTTAATTTTTGCTAGGTTTCTCTCAACTCTCAAATGGGAATTAGGATTGAATTTCATGGGAAATGATGAATATGTAGGATGGGTAAAGGGCTAGAACAGCAAGTGAATTCGTAACTGAATTTTCTCAAGTTCATGCAATTTTAGTCAACCCAACATCACTAGAGTGTCAACAGAAATTTCTACCTTAACTAATTTCAAAAGTTGTCATGAGGAATTCCGATCAACAAAAAAATACTAATAGACCCACTAATAACTAAATACAATGTATTCAGAAGTTAATTATAAGAAAATTTTGACACAAAATATGCTAACAAAAATAAAAATAACAGTTCCAAAGGTGTAGAAAGCTGCTCAACACAGCAGAATCAGTATCAATACATCGTGGAAGACAACAAGGGCAACTAATTTTGAATTGGTAACACAATTTTCACCAACAAAATGTTAGCTACAATTTATCAATTTTCAAAGATTTTTAATGGTGTGAGAAAATAAACTTCCTACTCCTTAATTAACTCCATTTTTTAATTATTAATTTTCAATTATTGGTAGCCAAAATTTATAATTAAACACTATACTCACTTTTCGTCCATGTCTTTTAACAAAATCAATGTATTTCAAATTCGTATATTCAAAGTGTTTTTAATCTTCTAAAAAAAAAAAAAACTTTGCATTCAACGTATACCTCCATTATATAATTAGATAAACTAATTTAGGCAAAAATGGATAGAAATCAAAACCAAGAACTAGCAAGTAATCAAGTACCCGTTCTGTTTCTAAATACCACCCCACCCCCCCCCAAAAAAAAAAAAAAAAACAGTGAAACAAGAACCAGGCTACTTATATCATTAAAATGGTGCATGCAAGAACTCGATAATATTCAAAACCAAATTTGCAAGCCATTGCAATATAGTAGTACTGGTAAAGATTGCTTCCTTATTTGTTATCCTGTGTCTTAATTTCTAAGAAACCAGGGTATTACTATTCACTAGGCTTAAAAATTAAGGTATATATAGTAAGTGAGTGATAATTACCAGTTTCATTTGTTGCATGGTGGATGGGAGGATTATCTTGAAGAAGTGAGAGGGTACTGTCCTGGCCGTCATAGAACTTGAAGGCTGTTGATGATGATTATAATTCCAGTTGGGCACCATTCTAGTCCGGTGAGCCTTTGATTTAGCTACCATCATGAAAAGTATGTAGGATCAAGATGGTTGTATCAACAGTGGAAAATTTCTTGAAGAAACTGCGTCTTCCTTTGTGATGTGATGTGATGTGATTACCAATGGAGTTTGATTGTTTGAGACTTCGGGACTGATTTATCAGAGTGATAGTGGACATCATTCCAACACCAAATTGATGCTTTTAAGGTCTACAGCATTAGATTATGGATATCGTGGATGTTTGACAGCTCACCTTGACGCTTCAAGAGAAAATTTATAAAAAACAAGCTTATTAATTTATTTATTTATGTATTTTTTTAAAAAAAATTTATGTTTCATAGAAGTATATTCAATTTTGATATAAATAAAGCCTTATTCAATTTTGCTATAAATAAAGCCTTATGCAAGGGGGTGGAGGCAATATGATTAAAAGTATGCTTCAATGGTCACTTTGAATCGCCATAGTGACTTGAAGAAATTCTCTTCCAAAAAAGTTTCTGTCCTTTTGAAATTTTTTCAGTCAGTAAATAATTAAATGTTACTATTAATGACATGGGTTAATAATTTTTTTTTTAAATAAAAAATTTGTAACTTTATTAAGAAAAGGATAAACACAATACATCATGAACTAAAGTCAACTCAATTATATTAAAGTTTTTCTCTATCCATGTTACATGGTTATCATTATTGACATAATGAGCCAACATATCAGATTCTTCAAATTTAATAGTCTTTTCCAAATATGAAATAAATAAATTATAGTAATCGGATTCTAAAAAGGTTCATATAAAATATTGAGATTTTTATAAATATCATAGTACTTTGAGATCAGTAACAATTTGGGTCCTTATATTTAGACATGACATATGGGTTGGGTCAATCAATACATATAGGTTCACGTTAGAAATTTATTGGGCTAAAACAAGCTACTATTGTGAGTACTCTCTATAGAAAAAGAAAAAGAAAAAGAAAAAGGAAAAGAAAAAGAAAATAAAACGTGTATACTACTATACATATTATACATAAAACATCAAATAAAGCTAGATTATTTATAAATTAAGTGTGCTCCGGTTGAAAGTTGGCAAGAATATAGTTAAACTTAAGATTTTTTTTTTCTTTACATAACAAATAAGCAAAAATTTTAAAAGGTTAAAAAAAAAAAAAACCAAGGTAAATTGCCTTTTTGGTCCCAACATTTGTCCTAGGAGTCATAATGTTCCCTAACATTTTAAAAGTGTCAATTTTGGTTTCCAATTTTTTTGTATTGTGTAAAGATAGTCCATATCATTAAGTAGAGGATGAAAAAAGCTAACGTGGTTCACCATAATATTAAAATATTATTTGTTTTGCCATCTAAAATTGCCACTAGGCTACCACAAGTCTTTAATTTAATATATATATCAAAATAAAATATTAAAATTACTTTATTCTAAAAGAATTTATTTTCCCTTCCGTTGCCTTCTTTGGAACCAAACCAAATGGGTTGAATTGTCAAAACTCAGAATTCAAATACAATAATATGGCCGTTTAGAATGGAAAGAAGAATTGAATTTTTGTTAAATAATTAATGGGTAATCTACATATTTTGTCTCTAATCTTTAGGTTAAATGTTAATTTGGTCCTTAATATTTCAAATGTGTCAATTTTATCTCTAACCTTTTGATATTGTGTCAAAATGATCCTAACCGTTAAGTGATAAATGAAAAATATTAACGTGACTAATGGTCAAAATAAAATATTATTTTCATGCCACATAAACTGTCACATGGATTCCAAGTGGACTAATTAAAACTTGCCATCTCAATTAAAAATACACCTCACTACCTCAGCCAATATTAACAACACCCAAATTTTATAAGCATTGTTATCTCTCTCTCTCTCTCTCTCTCTCTCTCTCCATGAAATCACCTACACCCTCCACCATCCACACCACTGGCAACCTCATGTTCCTAGACTTCGACAGTGGGATCTTGCAAGAATCCAAGGAATGACATGGACGGGGTTGGATCATGGAGACGGAGTTACCGAGTTACCATATGGGAAGAAGATGAAGCAATGTTCGGTGGACATGGTGGCTGAGGAGATCGAGTTAGGTAGAATCGTAAGGGAGTGGTTAGACGGTGCGAAAAGCTCAAATTGGCAAGCTTTTGGGTCGCTGTGTATGTGTAGCTCGGCAAGGGTCTTTGAGTTGTTTGGCTTGCGAGAAAAATGAAGGTTTTTACAGAAAATATTTTTTTTAGTTTTAATTTTGATGGTCTGGACATATCTATCATTGGTGTTATTATTTGGTTTTAATGAAGATCTGGCATTACGATCTTGAATGGAAAGGTGTTATGATTCTTGACCGGAGAATAAAAGCTTTATTTGGGAAGAAGAGCGTAGGCTTGGGATAAATGATAATGCCATAATGGAGAGTGATAAAAATTAAAAGGGTTCCGTTAATCTAATAAAAATCTACCTCACCTTCACCTAACATTTTTTTAAAGTTTATGTTGAGGTTGAGATAATGAGATGGTGAAAGACGTGGCAATTTATATTGCATGAAAATAATATTTTATTTTAGCTATTACCCATGTCAATATTTTCTATCTATCATTTAATCGTAGGGACCATTTTGACACAATACCAAAAGATTAGAAACTAAACTAAAACATTTGAAATGTTAGAGACCAAATTGACATTTAACCTAAAAAATATGGATCAAATATGTAGTTTATCCATAATTAATTTACATTCTTTATCATCCACTTACTAAAATAGAAATTAAAGCTTTGTATAAAGGCAGGACTAATTATGGTTTGGTAATTTCATCCGAAGCGGAAGTATTGACTATTTGACTTGTAAGGTTTTGTAATTTCCTCCGAAGTGGCGGTATAGGGTTGTTCAACTTCAACTTGACTAACCTGGCCCAGCCCAGTTCATTACAATGATCCAAAAAACTTTAAATTAGCCTTAGGCAGGGAAAAAAAGAAAAAAAGAAAAAGAAAAAAAAGACCAGGTCCAATAATATAATGAAAATGATAAAACCACAAACTATTTTATAAATAGATGATGTGTTGAATAATTATCGGTGAATAAAAAAGTTATGTTAGTAATGGACCCATATAAAAACCAGTAAAAAATTTTCATATTACTAATTTGTGAAAATATTATGAAATTGTATATAAATCTAACATTCCTTACTCATTATATAATTGAAAACAAAGCCACATAACAAACAAACATTGAATAGTTATTGATAAGTAAAAGAGTTATGTCATGATAGGCTTATATGAGAACCAATAAAAAAATTTTATATTAATAATTTGTGAAAATATTGTAAAATAGTATAAAGCTAACATTTTTTACTCATTATATAATTGAAAACAAAGTGGCATAACAAACCAACTAGTACTGCTAAGATTTACTAGCTGTATCACAAGCTTAGACAAAAGTTTTACAATCAAGCGCCCAAGACCCATCAGAATAACAAGAACTAATTAGGTCCATGGATATAATAAAGGCACCTTGTAAACTTTAGCCAAAAACAAAAGGCATCTCATAAGCATAGGCACGTCAAATATCTCTGAAACCAAGATCTTAGTCTGAAGCTTATTTCGTTGGTATATCATAGTCAACTACACGAAACATCGACACATTAAGTACAACAGGCTTTCTCTTGATTAGTTCAAAGACTTAAACATCTCCTTCTGCTAAATCATTATGCCTGGCAAACTCAATCCATCCCCGCCCCATATTCCTTGCCGAGCTTGAAGGTTTGTAATAGCACTTTACAGGCCATTGTCTTCCATCAGAATTCTCTAGTTTGGCAATTTGGTCATGTTGATGAAGATACTTGAAAGCAAATCTAGCAGGTACATACTGCACAAGAGAGAAAGATTGCGACTATTCATATTTAGGGCGATATTTGAAAATTTCATAATCACATCATGTATAAAGGCTCACCATATAGTGGCTACTCATATTATAATGCCTTATGAACTTTTTTCTGGTAAGTGTAACATTTTTCTTTAATAAAAAGATGAGACCTTCATTCTCGCCTACTTGATTATATCTTGTCCTATTTCCGGCTTGAGTTTTTGTTTGTCCTGTAAAATTCAATTTCATATTAATTTGTTTCGCAATTATTTATATATATATTTTTTTAATAAAACCTGTTTCATTAATATAAAGATACTAAATTACAACTAAAGTTATCTCATCAAATTTTTTTAATTTTTAATAAGAATTGAATAATATTATCTAAGTGTTTAACAAAATAATATTACCACCAAAATAAAAATCTTAATATCCATGCATTTAAATAAGTTAGTATCGATTTGTTTAATTATTTAAATTGTAGAGGATTTAGGGTATAGTCTTTATTAACGTGGGGCGAGGTAGAATTGGTAAGTAAAAGAGTTATGTTAGTGATGAGATTAGATGAAACAAATAAAAATTTGTTATATCAATAATTTGTAAAAATATTGTAAAATAGTTTGTGCTTGTAGCATTACTCATTATATATATACATATATATATATATATATATATATATTTAAAGATAGAACTCATTTTATAATTGAAAACAAAGTAACATAACAAACCAATTGACATGCACTACAAAGTACAAACTTCTTCAGTAAGATTCACTAGCTGTATCACAAGCTTAGACAAAAGTTTTAGAATCAAGAGTTCAAGGCCCATCGGACATACAAACCTGGACCAAGTCTATAGATATTATAAAGGTAAAAACAAAAACTAAGCTTTGACACGTCAAACATCTCTGAAGCTAAAGTTTGCACCCGATATCTTTTAGTCTTTGAAGCTTATTTCACTGGCAATGCATAATCAGCTACACGAAATATTGACACATTAAGCACAACAGGCTTCCCCTTGATCAGCTCAAAGACACAAACATCTCCTTCTTCTAAATTATTCTCCCTGGCAAATACGATCCATCCCCGCCCTATGTTCATAGCTGAACTTAAGCGACCTCTATTATGGCAATTGACAGACCATTGCCTTCCATCAGATGTCTCCAGCTTCGCAATTTGAGGACCACAAAGATGCTTGATAGCAAATCTGGCAGGAATATACTGCACAAGAAAGAAAGATTGCAGCTAATCAAGCATATTTTCATGGAGATAACTTGAAAAACAATTCATAATCATATCTTCTATAAAGGCTCACCATTATATGTTTATGCATATTAGCACGCCCTATGATTCCCATGAAAGAAGGGTTTTTAGGCCTAAGCCTTCTGGCTGCTTGCATTACTCTCTCTCTTCCTCTGGACATCATGAGTTTCCCTTTCGAAGACATGCCAGAAATTTGTTTCTTTACAGACTTTTCTCCCACTTCTTTATGGTTTGTGGGCAACTCATCATCTGAGTTAGACATTTCGTTTTCATTCTTGTCGTGCATTGATATGTTTGCATCATCTAATTCCATAATGTCCACCTGATCTTCTAATTTACAGTTCTTGCTCAACGGATACTGAATCTCAGTGGCAGTCTTATCAAATACAAGAACATGGAAATTTGAATTTCCTTGATATTCAAAGACTAGAAAGTAACCACAACAAATAGAATGGTATTCGACAAAATCCTTCCAACCATCACAAAACCAAATGTTCTTGTCAACTTTCTCCAATCCCACTTGCCAACTAGGACCATAGGGTACAGTGAGTTTGGAAACAGTGGATAGTTCATCCCCAAATTCCCTCACAAACTTTTCAGGGATGCTCTGCAGCCACAAATCAACTTATATAAACTGTCTTTATGTACAATGTAAAATGAAATCAACTAAACATATGTTTCCAAGATGTAGAAATATTGCTTCTAATAATTACAATTCTTAGACTAGCTAGGATTGGCGACACAGACCAATCACTTTAATTGAACTTTTAAAATTTGATCTGGTTTCTTGTTTCTCCCATTTTCTTAATTTTCGTAGAATCACCAGTTGTTGTTCCAAGTTTTCAAAATTATCTCAACATATCTATTGGCAGGGTAGTTCTAATAAAATGAAATGAGGAAACTAAAATCAACATATTCTCTGAACATCAATGAGGCAATAATGATATGTCAACCATGTGATGAACAGGCATTTTACTGGTTCATGGTTCATCACATTTCACCTCTACCACTTTGGCTTGGGTAGAATGTTTTGCAATTTGGTTTGCTACATTATTGAAGATTTTGCTGAAAGAAGGGCTTCTCACAATGAACAGGAAACATAACATTAAAAAGATTAAAAAAAAAAAAAAAAAAACACCAATAGAGCTGTTTCTACTTCATAGTGTTTTAAAGGTGCTCAACACAGGACAATCAGTATCAATGCGTTGTGGAAGACAACAAGGACAACTAATTTTGAAAAGGGATCAAAATTTCACCAAGAAAGCCTTAACTAAAATTTGTTAATGTTTTTGGCCACACAAAAAAAAAAAAAAAAAAAATTTACTAATTTTTTAACATGTTTGAATGATGTGAGACAACCAGACAATAAACTTCCAACTCCTAGTGAAGCAAAAGATTTTTTTTTTTTTTCTTTTCTCAATTTTGTTTATGTTTATAATTATTTTTAATTTTTGATAGTCAAAATTTATCATTAAATAATAAATATTATCTTCACTTTTCATCAATATCTTTTACCGTTATGTAATACTAGTTTTGCCACTTTCAAATTCATATATTTCAAGTATGGGTTTTTTTATCTTCTCACCCAAAAAAAAAAAAAAAAAATTGGACTCAACGTATCCCTCCATTGTTGTGATTAGATAAAGTTTTTCTTGATAAACATTATAATTAGATAAACTAAATTAGGCAAAAACGGATTAGAAATAAAAACTGAAGCAAGAACTCACATGCATGCACGAGCAAGTGAACATATTCAAAATCAAACATGTAAGTCATTGAAATACAGTGTAGCAGGGTACATTACTTACCAGGTTCATGTGTTGAATAGTGGAGGGAAGGATTATCTTGAAGAAGTGAGAGGGTGTCCTGCTCTTGCACCTGCCCGCCATAGAACTTGAAGGCCGTTGATGATGATGATCACAGTTGGGCACCACTCTAATCCGGCGAGGTCTCTTTGATTAAAAAGTATATATGGTCACAATGGTTGATCAAAAGTTGGAAAATTTATTGACGAGGCTCTGCCTTCCTTTTGGGATTTGGTTACCATTACCAGGGGAGTTTAAAAAGGGCTGATTTTTATCAGGGTAATTGTGGACATCATTCAAAGTTGATGCTTTTAAGGTGTACTACAGTACTACTGACATTGGAAAATTCATGGATATGACTATAGTGCATGTTTGGCCGCTCAACTTTGATAGAAGATTTATGAACATGCTTATCTGTTTTTTATGTATGTAAAGAAGTGCTTATTTAATTTATTATGTATTTATTTTCATTTAAATTTATGTTTTCTAGAAATTTATTTTTTACCATATATAAATTAATTCTTTTACTGGGAATGACTTTTCTCTGATTTTATTTTTTATTATTATTATTTTTTTGTGTGGAGAGTGAGGTGAGTGAGTTACAAGTAGACTCTAAATGAGTTTTTCTTACACTATGTTTGGCTAGGGTAAAAAGGGAAAATATGAAAGATAGGGAGACAAAAAAAAAAGAAAAAAAAAAAAGAAGGATTTTCCTTTGTTTGATTAGAGTACTGAAAAGAAAGATAAAAAAAAAAAAAAAAAAAAAATTTGGGGATGGATAGAGTTTTTCCCTTTCCAAATTAGGGAGAAAATGACATTGAGAAAAAAAAAAACAAAAATACAAAACTACCCTAACTCTTTTTTTCCTACTTCTAATAGTAAGTGTATAATAGTAATTTATTATTTATCCTTTCACTTTTTATTCTCTCTTCTAAATGCACATAATGAAAAATACACATTTTGCCAACACGTTGGTTGGTTCAGTGGTAAGGAGCTTGTGGCCCTGCTTGTCAGGCTTGGGTTCGAGTCACCTCCACAGCCAATTGTTGGTGGGCATCCTTAGTGGGGTTAACCCCCCGCACGATTTGGCTAGAACGGCCTGAGCCTACGTCAGATCGGCGCCCTGCCCGGGGGTAAAATATAGCCATAAAGGCCCCCATTTTCTTTAACCAAAAAAAAAATACACATTTTTTATCCTCAACATTTTCTATTCTACTATTTTTCTATAATCTTAACCAAACAAAGCCTTAGAGTATTCTCATCCAATCATCTAAAACTTGTAAAAAATTAAACCACCTCCAATTGGAAAGGATATATAATTATATATATATATATATATATATATAGAGATAGGTTCAAGTTACACTTGGTGTAATTTGAAAGAATTACACCTTTTTTAAACCATTGAATTTAAATAGATCCAACGGTTAAAAAAAATCCTCATTATTACAAATATTTTTATTAAAATCTTATTAATTACCCTCATTTATTACCATCTAAACCTATCTCTAAACCCAACTAAAGAAAACGTCTGACTCTCTCTCTACGTTTGGTGTTCAAGCCGGTAGTCTCTCTGTTTGTCTCTGTCTCTACATTCTAAACCTACGTTTCTCTCTCTCTCTCTATCCCCTCCTCCATTGCTCCTCCACCATTGTTCCACCTCCACAGGTTGCCGGCAAAAAAAAAAAAAAAAAAGAGAAGCCGAACTGTTTCTATTTGTGAGTACTCTTTTTCTATTTTTCCTTTCTTTTCTGTCGTGAGTGCTCTGTTTTTTCTTTTCTTTTCTTTTCTGGTTTGACTCTCTCCAGAACTCTACGTTTCTTTTCTGGTATCTTCTTTTTTGGTCTTACATTTTTCTTTGGTGTGGTTTTCTTTTTTTTTTTTTTTTTTCAAAGACTCTAGCATCTAATTTATAGTTGAAGTGCCTAAGCTTTTCATAGGCTTTGCAGTTTTGTTTTTCTGGCACTAACTGTTGACTGTAATCATATACAGTATATATATTTTTTAATTTATGCTAGTTCCAATATATTCGACCATATTGAATAGAGCAACTTGAGCTAGATAGTTGAATAATTTTGGTAGCTTATGCTGAATCATTCATTTATTTAAGTAGTCTATTTATTGGTCTATTGGTTGGTTGTTAGTGATTCGTTTTCTATTACTTGATTCATTCATTTTTCTTTGGTGATGGTTGTTTTTTTTTTATTAAAAAAAAAATGTGTTCTATGTGTATGATCAAATGCCACTTAGAAGTTCTTATCTTTCTTTTCCTATACTAATGTTGTATTCCATATGGGTTTTCTACATGTTTTTATGTAGTGTCTCTAATGAAGCTATGCTGCTCTAATTGGGTTTACAGGTCCTTTATCCGCAATTGGATCCATACTCACGGGAATTGACTACATAGGTCTAGGCCATGTGATGGTGTTTGCTAATGGGGATTACTCCCAAGCTTTGGAAGAATTATTAAGAGAGCAGTAAGGTTGGAGACACGAAAAGGCAGTTACGGGGTTGCAGTGGGAGTGGTGTTTACAGAGGTTGATGACAATGATATTGATGATTTAGCATAAAGTGAGTTTTTTCATTACATTTTTCGAGTTTTTTTTTTTTTTTTTAAAGAATTTTTTATTGTAATAATATATACATCATGTTTCAAATTTACTTATACCTTTTTTTGTTCTACTTTAGGTCATGTGGCTGAAGAGAATCACAAAATGAGCATTCCTTGGTGGAATTAATATATATATTGAGTCCAAGTAGCTAAAGGAACTATGTTTAAGGACCTATGTTGTTAATCATGATGAAATAGTTTTATTTGGTTTTTTGTTTTGTTTTTTTAAGGGCCTATGTTGGAATACTGTTATTTAAGGACATATGCCTCATTTTTTTCGATTTTCTACTGCTCACCTCTTGTTTTGAGGGGGTACTTGCAGTTTTTTGTGTTTGCTTTTTTAATAACAATTTCTTAGGGATGATCTATCTTTGTTTGTGGTTCTAAATAACAGGTAGTATAGCTGCTTTAAGTTATTGCATTAGTGGTTCTGCACTGTTTATTGCACTTTACTGCACTGTTCTGTTTACTGCACTTTACTGCACTGCATTAGTATAGCTGCACTGCACTGCACTTTACTGCCTCTGAATCCTCTTATGTTAGGAAATGCAAGATAATGTCTGGTCATGGAGTTCCAAGATAGTTTATTGCGTCATTGAGTTATAAAATTTTCATATTGCAGGTATATTATCCATAATGCCAGATTATGAAATAAAAATTCTTTAAATACATATACAATTTATTGTTTGAATTTGCATTTTTAACTTTATTGTTCTGTTTGAGCTAACACTTTAGCAGGTCATTCACACAGGACAATGTGTCTCCACCTCGGGAGAAGCTGTAATAGTAGCTCAGGAAGTTGTCAAAACAATGCTAGCCGAGGGATATGTTCTGGGCAAAGACGAATTAATCAAGGCCAAAGCTTTTGATGAGTACCATGGAGTCTCAGCTACTGCAGCAGCCAAGATTGCTGAGCTTAGCGATAGAATTGGACTCACTGATAAAATTCATGTTGGCGTGGAAACTGTTAAGTCTGTGGACAAAAAATTCCATGTTTCAGAAATCACCAAGTCAGCTGCAACAATCACTGGGACAGCAGCTGTAGTAGCGGCAATGGTTACAGGAAAAGCAGCTGTTGCAGCTGGTTATGCTGTAGTCAACAGCACTTACTTTGCCAAAGGAGCACTTTGGGTTTCAGACACATTGAATCGTGCAGCTAAAGCTGTAGCTGATTTTGGTAGCCATGGTACTGATGGTAGTAAACAAATAGATTGATACTATAGCAACTCTTATAGTTGGCTTTACCCTTGATATTGTATACAAATAGATAGTTTTATTTTTTTGGCATAAGTAACAACCTTTCTTATTGGTTGTCTTGTTGTGGAAACAGTTCAGTTTTAGATTGAATCTTTTTGGATTAGTCAATACAAATCACAATATCTTGTGATTTAGAGGAAATGAAATATTAGATTATTGATTGATTAGAATCCCCATGGCTAGGAGGAACAGTTGTGGATTGTTTTCTTCAAATTTTTTTTAAAAGGTTGTATCAATTTGTCATAGCTCATATGCTATAGTGTTACCCCCTGCCTCAGGCAAACATAGACTTGGTTTATAGTGGTTCTATTGTGTTTCAATGAAATTCATCTTGATTTAAAAAAAAAAATGTGCTGAGGATTAGCATGGAACCAGACACAATCACCACCACAGAAAGTTGTTTGACAATCATAGAAAGTCATTACAAGAAATTAAAGTATAACAAATCAACAATGTTCATAGTCTTACATTCATCATATGGTAACATCAATGGGGTACTTAATTTTCCAGGAGAAACATTTCGATTCCATACCTGCTCAATAAGATTGGCAGCTTATAGGAGAAAAAAAGTTGTTCATTGAAATCCATTTTAATTTTTTTTTTTCCTCTCAAAATATGAAATATGTTTGAATCATAACGATGCCAAGTAAATGGACAATCAAAGGAAAACTTCAAATCTTATTTTATTTGTTCTTTCTATAAAAGAGGGGGGAAATAATGTCATTATCCATGAGCACTCTAGGAATCCTCTCATCTCCTGGCATACTTTTGAGGAACATTTGCTTTATAACAGCCCCTTTGCACTGAATCTCTTCTGCAATATTTTAGGGGTGCCTAGCACAAGTGTTAAACTCAAATGTTGAAAGATGATTGTGCTAACCACATCAACATATGCAACTGCAACCCCGTGACTGCCTTTTCGTGTCTCCAACCTTACTGCTCTCTTGATAATTCTTCCAAAGCTTGGGAGTAATCCCCCATTAGCAAACACCATCACATGGCCTAGACCTATGTAGTCAATTCCCGTGAGTATGGATCCAATTGCGGATAAAGGACCTATAAACCCAATTAGAGCAGCATAGCTTCATTAGAGCACTACATAAAAACATGTAGAAAACCCATATGGAATACAAAATTAGTATAGGAAAAGAAAGATAAGAACTTCTAAGCGACATTTGATCATACACATAGAACGCTTTTTTTTTTAATATAAAAAAAAAAAAAAAAAAAAAAAAAAAAAAAAAAAAAAACAACCATCACCAAAGAAAAATGAATGAATCAAGTAATAGAAAACGAAGCACTAACAACCAACCAATAGACCAATGAATAGACTACTTAAATAAATGAATAATTCAGCATAAGCTACCAAAATTATTCAACTATCCAGAGTATTTGAAAAAAAAAAAAAACAACCATCACCAAAGAAAAATGTAAGACCAGAAAAGAAACGTAGAGTTCTGGAGAGAGTCAGACCAGGAAAAAAAAAAAAAAAAAAGCACTCACAACAGAAAAGAAAGGAAAAATAGAAAGAGAGTACTCACAAATAAAAACAGTTCGGCTTGGTTTTTTTTTTTTTTTTTTTC
Organism: Quercus robur; assembly: GCF_932294415.1. Lineage (NCBI taxonomy): Eukaryota > Viridiplantae > Streptophyta > Magnoliopsida > Fagales > Fagaceae > Quercus > Quercus robur. The sequence continues at coordinate 26,877,862 of NC_065542.1, forward strand.
TTTTTTCTGCCGGCAACCTGTGGAGGTGGAACAATGGTGGAGGAGGAATGGAGGAGGAGAGAGAGAGAGAGAGAGAGAGAGAGACAAATGGAGAGACTAACAGTTTGAACACTAAACGTAGAGAGAGAGAGAGATAAGACGTTTTTATTTTTTTGGTTGGGTTTAGAGTTAGGTTTAAAATGTAATAAATAAAGGTAATTAATGAGATTTTAATAAAAATATTGTAATAATGAAGTTTTTTTTTAACCGTTGGATCTACTTAAATTCAATGGTTTAAAAAAGGTGTAACTCTTTTAAGTTACACCAGGTGTAACTTGAACCTATCTCATATATATGTATATATATTTATCTATCTATCCACCATGTTTTTGAGAATGGAAGTGCAAGCCATTTGTGAGAATTGTTAGTGACAGTTATAGTTATGTGCAAACAAGTATTTGTGTTTGATTTGACGGGGGAAAAATCCAGATTGTCAATAGTAGGTCTATATAAAAATCAATAATATCCTTTTGTGAGTGGAAACAAGTTGGGTCTCTAGGTCTTTGCCATGTACTCTGTCTTAAGCTTGGAGATTTGAGTTTTCACAGTACAACACTTCGGGTTACGAAATTATGATGATGAATTTACCATGTTGTAGTGATGTTTTTGTGCCATGGAGATGGTTTGGTGTCTAGGTCTTCATCACCATTGATGGGATTGACGAACCAAACTTACCTGGATGATCTCATCCAAACCGACGAGGCAGCATCAACAGATGGATCAACTTGGCCCCTTCGACGAAGTGGCCACATTACTAACGAAGATAAAGAAGCCATTCAATGAAATCAAATAAATGTCTCGAAAAGTTACAGGAACAGCTGTACAGACCGTTGTGAGCCATCAAAACTCACATGATTGACCATGAGGCGTTACCAAAAGAGGCATTAAAGCCACCATAATAGCCATAATGGCTAGGAGCTACAGGGATGTATATATACAACCCTCCCAGCACCAACATAAGGTACATAGACACACTTAGAAATACTTGTTGTTATTCCATTACATTACTTTATTTTTCTAGAGCTTTCTTATATTGACTTTGGCATTGGAGACGTTGTGGCAGGCACCACACTGGTGACCACTTTGAGGGTGCCACCTTACCATTTCTATTGTTATAGTGATGAGGGCTTGACTCCATCTGGACACATTCACTTCGACCGGCGAATTTGCATTCATCAACCATGTACCCAGGTCCATATAAAACCTTAGACATGATGTTGTCAATTCACTAGAAGTAGGACACTAGCTAGAAGCAAATCAGCGCTAATTCTCGCTCATTTTCTTATTCCGCATCTTTTATATTGCTTTTATTTATATACTTTAGTTTTGTTATATGCAATGTAATATGAATTTTTTTTTTTTTTTGGATGGGAATATGAAAATTAGTTAATCACGTATATTTCTTATACTAATGTTAATTTTGGATTAATTAAGCATTAAGATGCAAAATTTGATTTTGGGGTCTAAATTATTGGGTTTTGTGGAACTTAGTTGTGCTTGATTTAAATTATTACCCAACTTGATATAAAAGTGCTATAGTTTTTAATAGATTTTTTCTAAGACTTAATTTATAGAGCAGAGGCTTGGGCTTTTTTGGCCCATTTTTTGGTCCCTTTTTTAGCCCATTGTGAATTATGTGCACATGATAGAAAAACTGTTGTTTTAGATTAGAGTTTGGTGTGTTGTTTTAAGAGAGAAAATTGTACTACTGCATCTTTTTTTTTTTTTTTTTTCCTTGTAAACATAAGCAAATTGCCGAACTATATAAATAATATCTTGTGCTATTATTTTTCTTTAATGCATATTTTTTCTATATTTTACATTTTACCGATTTGAGAATTTCATGTTTTTGACATTAATCCCATGACAACTTCAAAAAATACTTTAGGTATTTAGCCAAAAAAGAAAAAAGAAAAAAGAAAAAAGATACTTTTATGTGACGTGATACATGCTGGTTTTTATCATATTGGATTATATTCCAAACTATTTTTTTATTATTATATAATTTTGGCAGGTGAAATATTGACATAAATTCCGATCCTGTCAAAAATAAAAAATAAAAAAACTATATTCCGAATTCCATAAAAAAAACATTATATTCCAAATTAACTAGAAGGTGAAGTTTTTCTCCCCCCCCCAAAAAAAAAAAAAAATAAAAACTAGAACTTGTAGAACCCTGCGGCATCTATCATGTATTAGTGGGTATTTAGTTTGTTGTGATGTGTCCTTGATGTGATGTACATTATAATGATGTGACATTAAAATTTTTAGTTTATTTGATTTTTTCTAACATTACCATAATCTAAATATAATGCTGTATTATTATATTGAAATAATATTAATTTAAGATTACAATAATATAATATTACGGTGTAATATAACATCAAGGCAAATCAAAAGGATAGTTAGCTTTAATTTAGGCGTTGGTTAAATCCTTCAAATCCTATATAACCAGTTATCCACCAATCAATTAATTGAACTTATAATCAATTTGTGAACAAAACATATAGGTCAAGTTGACTTTAAGGCCGTTCTCAAAAAAAAAGAAAAAAGAGTGTTGACTCTAAGTCCTATATTAATGCTTGGGTAGTGACGTAGTGTTGTTACCCAAGCGTTACCCATGTGTACACACCGGCACACCGCTTTAACAAAACAGATAGGTCAAGTTCACTTTAACTCCTTTATTGATGCTTGGGTAGTGACGTAGTGTTGTTACTTGTTACCCACGCATTACACGTGTATACACCGTCTTAAACTAATATATATCATGACTTCAAATCATGAATTTAGTTTAAAAAAACTTATATATAGATTTGTGTGTAATTGGATGTGTGTAAGATTATTTGACTATGAGTACCGGTTAACAGGTATTCTTAAAGCAGTGGTAGAGCTAGAAATTTTTTTTAAAGGTGCTAGTGGATACATTTTTATGTAATTTTAGATTTATTACCAGATATAAAATAAAATTAGTGGAAAATTTCAAAAGTTAGGAGGCCATGGCCCCCTTCGGCACCACCCTAGCTTCGCCTATACCTTAAAACATTGGTTAATCGATCATTTTAGGAAGATTTAATACAACTTTTATAAGAAAAAAAAATCATTTATTTTATCATTTTTTGTAATTTTTTTTAAATATTTCATAAATTATTACCTTTAGGATATCTATTAACTTTTCTCTATTTATCCTTAATGTCTGTAGTTTTCTATATATTTTAAACTTGTGTCCTTTATGGTCATTTACTTGCATGTAACTAAGTGTTTCCATTGCTTGCATGTAATTAAGTTTTTCTACTTATTTTCTCTCCAATGATTTTCATCCTCTTTATTTCACCTAGGGCTGTCCAGATCCCCCTATCAAGCAAGAAAGAAGCGACTCTTCCCACGGCGGAGTCACCATTGAACTTGCTACCTGCCCAACCCACCCCACTCGCTCGGACCCAACCCGGAACCACCCGATCCAACTACTCTGGCGGTCGGACTTGGGTTTTTGGAGTCAGGACCTGAGTCCGTCTGTCAAAGCAGTCGGATTGGGTGGTTCCAGGTCGGGTTCAGGTGGGTAGGGCGGGTTGATCTGGACAACCCTAGGTGAAATAGAGAGGATGGAAAACATTGGAGAGAAAATAGGAAGGAATACCTTTTTAGAGTGTGTTTGGTTGGGTGGGAGGAAGGAAAATAAACAGTAGGGCCTAAGTGTTTTCTCTCCTGTTCCACCAAAAAGTTTTCTCCCCAAAATGGATAGAAAATTAAGAGGAAGAAACTCATGAAATGTACTTTCAAAAATACCCTTAAAATTCATCTTCAAGTCTCCAATATATTGGCTTTTTATTTTTTCCTTTCATTTTTTCTTCTTTGTTACTGAGGTGTTGACTTTTTTTTCCTTGATTTTTTTTTTTTTTTTTTACTGCCGTGATGGTTTTTGTTTTTTTATTATTTTTTTATTCTTTTCTTTTATCTGAACATAGCTTTTTTTCTTTTCTTCTTTTTATTTTCTTTGACTTTTTCTGGATGTGTAGCTTTTTTTTTTTTTTTTTTGGTGCTCATATGTTTATTTTTTCATTAATTTTGGTTTTTTTTTTTTTTTTTTTTTTTTTTTTTTTTGTTTTGTTTTGTTTTGTTTTCATTTTGTTATGCTTATTTATTTATTATACTTTAATTAGAGTCTATCCATACATAATTAAAAAAAAAAAAAAAGTATAATGTGTTACCTTTTATTTTATTTAATAGGGACATGATGGTTAATTTGTACAAATTTTATTTTCAATAAAGCAAAAAAGTTTTCCATTCATCTATTTTTCCACTTTTTCAACCAAACACAAATGAGAGAAACTAAAATTTTTTCTATTCTTCCACTTTTCTATCATCTCTGTATTTTCTATCTTCTTACTTTTCCATTCTCCTAACCAAACGGACCCTAAGTGTGCGCATAAAAAGACAAGTATAAGTGCTATCAGTTATGTATTGAAAAAACTATGGTGTAGTAGAGAAAGAATTGAATAAATGTAGATGAAAAATTGCATCCCAATCTCCCTCCCTTGTTCAGAAAAGACCTCTTAGGATATAAAACTAATCTTTGAGAGCAAAATCTCAAAGAAACTCTAAAAGTCATTGTTTCCATCTATTTCAAAGCCAACACTATAATGGGCTCTCCAATAGAAACCCACTCAAGAATTTTTGATCTTGATGGTGATAAAAAAGAAGAAGAAGAAGAGAGTTTCTCCTATGCCATGCAGCTCACGACCTCCATTGTGCTGCCTATGGCCTTGCAATCGGCTAACGAGCTTGGTGTTTTTGATATCTTAGCCAAAGCTGGTCCAGAAGCCAAGCTCTCTCCCTCACAGATTGTGGCTCATCTCCCCACCAAGAACCCCGACGCAGCAACAATGCTGGACCGCATCCTTAGGATGCTGGCATGCCACTCTGTGCTCGGTTGCTCTGTGGTTGCTGATGATTTTGGGTCTTTCCAAAGGCTCTACAGTCTTTCTCCTGTGTCTAAACACTTTGTGCGTAATGAAGATGGTGTGTCGTTGGGTCCCCTATTGGCCCTGTCTCAAGACGAGGTCTTCATAAAAAGCTGGTTTGATTTCTAATTTTTTTCCTTCCTCTTTCATATTTGGGAGGTGTTTCTTTTACACATAACGTGCATTTTTTTAAAACTCACACGTTTCTCGCCTCGTTTTCAATTTATAAAACGTACAGTGTGTTTTGAAAGAGTTTATCTTATTTATATTCTATTTAGTTAACAGTGGTTTAAGGAATTTGTTAATGGACAATTTTAGAAAAATTTTAATATCATTTTCATGATAAAAATAAAAATCTGTAAAATTTTTTCCATAAATAGTTTTTAAACAAATGCCTTTATAGCATTTGTTAATATTTTAATTTGTTGGTTCTTGATTTATATATTATTATTATTATCATTATTTTACTCATTAGCCCGTTGAACGTTGATAATGCACATGAAAGGATTTTATTATTTAGTTTTTTTTTTTCTTCAAAATTTGCTCGTTACGACAAGTAGGAGAGAGAGAATTTAAATCTAATAGTAAAAAAGGAGACTAAACAAAACCACGGAATTATGGGGCAATATTTTGGTAGATCTTTTAAGTTTTAAGTATAATTTACGTGGGTGTTGTTAACAGATCAATTGTCACATTTAAACTGTAAAATGGTCCTTGATTATAAGATATAGTCAATCATCAAATTAAATTAGAAATTAAGGTCAAACTCTACTATTTAAATGTAATTATACCTATATATATATTTTTCTGCTATGATAGATTTTATGCCATGTTATAAAACTGCTTTTCAATCTTAATTTGGGTCAAATGATTGTTGGGGCAAACCAAATGTTTACACGTTAATTTGGGTAAGCCTTGTAATGTTTTGACAAATTTGATTTTTCTTTGAAGTTAATTACATTTTTTAGTTAATTTAAGGACACAATTAAAGTGGTGGATCTAGTGAACATGACGTTACATCAATCAAAATAAACAATGAGTCATTTATGAATAGAAAATGAAAATGATTAATTGTACCCTTAGCATTAACACAAACCACCCTCCCCCCCCCCCCCCCCCCTCCCAACTCTTCTTGTTCTGAGTATTAATTAGAGTAGCTAGTGGTCTTGTACCACCTAAAAGGCATATACATTATGCCTCGTTCCCTAGTCCCAGGTTGAATTCCATAAACTAATTCACACACTGATTAATTAGGTAGTGACATTGATGAATGAAATATGGTATATATCTAATTGGAGCTCTTTATAGGTCCCAATTGAAAGGAGCAATTCTTGAGGGAGGAATTCCATTCAACAGGGTATATGGCATGCATGCCTTCGAGTATCCAGATTTGGACCCTAGGTTCAATGAAGCTTTTAACACAGCAATGTTCAACCACACTACTATTGTTATGAAGAAGATTCTTGAGTCTTACAAAGGCTTTGAGCAACTCACACAACTAGTTGATATTGGTGGAGGTCTAGGAGTTACTCTTAACTTAATCATTTCCAGATACTCCAATATCAAAGGCATTAATTTTGATTTACCACATGTTATACAACATGCCCCAGCTTATTCAGGTATTATTTTAATTCACAATCTCCATTTTTCAAGGTTTGTCTTGTTTCACCAATTTAAAATTTGATCAATATTTTTATGGTTTGCGTAATAATAATTCTAGATCAAAAGTTTGTAAACCTGGATAGCCCTACAATGTATTTATACACAATTTTTGCAAATAAAGAGAGGTATTAATTTGTGTTATAGGTGTGGAACATATAGGAGGGAATATGTTCGAGAGCGTTCCTAAAGGGCATGCTATTTTTATGAAGGTGAGTTTCATATTTTGAAGGCATATTTGTATTGATTGATTTATACATATGACCAATCTTAACTATAAATAGTGAATTTATAATTAATCCAAACTTTTGGGATTAAAACTTAATTATTTTTGTTATCTGTTTTGATTTACTTGTACCCTTGACTTAAACCCAAATACATTATTAATTGATTTGTGTATCATAGGAAATGGTTTTCTTCCCATTATATTATCTCAAGTAGTTGCCATCCAATTAATTTGGCAACCTCACTAAATTATAAGAAGTGGGACCTATTGACAATGATTTTCTATTAGAAACAAGTCTAAGGAATGTCAATTGATAGCATATCTCCTCCTCCTCCACTGTCTACCTATCGAAAAAGTATAAGCTAAATAGCCACATCAATTGGATAAGAATTGAGTTAGGATGGTCTCGCTTTATGAGCACCACATACAACTTTTTTTTTTTTTTTTTTTTTTAAATTTTAAATTTACAAAAATGCTCTTACAATAAAAATGTTTTGCTGCAAAAGAAAAAAAAATCATATCAATTCAAGACAAATGATACTACAATTGGATGATGTTTTAGTGGATACTTCATGATTGGAGTGATGAATACTGCTTGAAGCTGTTAAAAAATTGCTACAATGCTATCCCAAATGATGGAAAGGTAATTGTTGTGGAGGCAGTTCTTCCAACTGTGCCTGAGAATAGCAGTTCTATGAAGAGCACCACTCATCTTGATTTGATTATGATGACCCAAAACCCCGGAGGAAAGGAAAGGACCCAGCAAGAATTCATGGCCTTGGCAACTAGGACTGGATTTAGTGGCATCAGATTTGGCTGTTGTGTATCTGATATTTGGGTTATGGAGTTTTTTAAGTAGATGACTAGCTTGTAATATTTAGAGATGCACCCTTTCTTTCTTTGAACATTTATGTTGTGTCTAGATAGACCATGGATTTTTATTTGAGATTTTATTTGAAGTTCTATTTGAAAAATTCTAGTGTTGAGTTCTCTTGTTAGGTTAATAAAGTTGTTTCAACAATTCTGTGAAATCTTGATCTCATGATTTTTACAAGCATAAAGCATAATGCAAATATGAAACAGACGAATCATATATCAATTTAGCTAATCAACATAAAAGATAACCATAGTCAGTCAATAATATGAATTTCAGTGCATGTGCCAATTGAAATAGTAGTATGCTACTGTTCTAGTAGTGTTGCTTTCTCTTGTTAGGTTATTTGAAGAGTTGTTTCAACAATTTTGTGTAACAAAGTTTTTTTTTCCCAGTTTAATTACCATGCTAGCTAGATCTCTCTTCATTTATTTTGCCTCTTTTCTAAAACACCTTCCAACTGCACTGCAACACCATTGAATAAGTGTTATTCAATACTTAATAAGCTATTTGATAGGCACTTTGTTATTCGAATTTATTTCATCAACCCAAGCAAGTAGTAAATTTAAATTTTATGGCATGATGGCGTAAAACTGAATAAAATTAAAAAGTACAAGTAATTTAACAAAATAAATCTTACTTCACGAAGTATGTCTAAATAGTAAATAGTCATTTGGATTTAGGTTTATTTTAGAATTTTATTTTAAAAGAAAGTTATCAGAACTATTATTTGGGCTTAATCATTGTCACAAAAGGTTATCTAAGCTAGCAAAAGAGCATGTGATTCAAAATAAGGAATTTGGGCCTAACTGTGAAGTCATGGACCAATTATTTCAAACAAAGAATAATGGAATAACCTACATAACCGGACTAAACAATACCCAACCCATTTGACAAGCACATAATTGAGCACGTTCTAGTGCTTCAAAAGTCTCTTTTTTTTATTTTTATTTTGAGTTACTTTGCAACATTTTCATAACATTTTTATGATAAATTTTAAGTAATAAGTTGTTATTAGTGAATTTACAACATTTTTATAATAAATTCTAAGTAATAAGTTGTTATTTTGAGTTACTTTGCAACATTTTCACAACATTTTTATAAAAAATTCTAAGTAATAAGTTGTTATTAGTAAATTCACAGTATTTTTATAATAAATTCTAATTAATAAGTTGTTATTAGTGAATAAAAAAATGAGGTCGGTCGTGGACCAAAATAAGAGCCCGTATCATCGATTATTTTTTATTCGCCTAGCCTAAGTCATATCACGTTTAGAGCAGGTTAATTCAAAAACGCATTTCCTCAATGGAATAGTACTGTCAGTTTCTGTGCCTTTCACAGCAGCAACCAGCAAGTCTCTAAATGGAGTCACTCACAAGTTACAAAAATCCCACCAGTCAACAAATTGAAGCACAACACAATGGTCTTTGGGGGAAGAAAAAGACCAAATACAAACACATATTAGGAAACAAAGTAAAATGACAGAGCATTTGTTACATAATCCTTCAACAAGATCCACTAAGCTGTATGAACAAGCTTAAACAAAAAGTTGTAGCATCAACCCATCCGAAATAACCATACCAGTAGACTAAGTCCATTGACGTACCGCATAAGCTTCAGCACCTCGAAAATCTCTGACCATTGTTAGTTTTGACACTAGTCTGAAGCCAATTACACTGCATAGTCAACAACGCGAAATATTGATACCTTAAGCACAACTGGCTGCTTCTTGATCAGCTCAAAGACACAAACATCTCCTTCTTCCAAATTATTGTCCCTCGAAAATACTGTCCATCCCCGCCCTATATTCATTGCTGAACTTGCACGATCTCTGAGAATGCATTTGGCAGGCCATTGCTTTCCGTTAGAAGTCTGAAGTTTGACAATTTTAGGCTGACCAAGATACTTGACAGCAAATTGGACAGGCACATACTACACAAGAAGGAAAGATTGCAAATAAGCATATTTAATGCCAATATTTGAATACTTCATAATCACATCATGTATAAAAGGCTCACCATAATATATCTTTGCATATAATTTGGCCGCAAGACACCTATGAAAGAAGGATTTTTAGGCTTCAACATTCTGGCTGCTTGGATTGCTCTCTCTCTTCCTCTGGACATCTTAAATTTCTTTTTTGAAGATGTGCCAGAAAATCTTTTCTCTAAAAACTTTTCTCTCACTTCATGTTTTATAAGCAACACATCTGAGTCAGACATTTCATTTTCATCCAACTTGTCATGCATTGATATATTTGCATCACCTAATTTCATAATGTCCACTTGATCTTCCAATTTACAATTCTTGCTCGATGGATACTGAATCTCTGTGGCAGTCTTATCAAATACAAGAACATGGAAATTTGAATTTCCTTCATATCTAAAAACTAGAAAGTAACCATAACAAATAGAATGGTATTCTACAAAATCCTGCCAACCATCACCAAACCAAATGTTCTTGTCAGATTTCTCCAATCCCACATGCCAAATACGACCATAGGGTACAATGAGTTTTGCAACAGAGGATAGTTCGTCCCCAAATTCACTCACAAATTTTTCAGGTATACTCTGCAGCCACCACCGAATTAAGTTATATTGTCTTGAATTAAAATGTGAAATGTAATCAATGAAACATGTGACCCCAAGATGTAGAAATATTGATTCCAATAATTACGATTACAATTAAAATTAGTCATTAGTAGCCTTGGTGACACAAACTAATCAATTCGATCAATCTTTTTAAAATTTGATCAAGTTTTTTGTTTCTCCCATTTTGTAGAATTTTTTAGAATCATCAGTACACTCTTTCAAACTATTTAAATTTATATGAACATATCTATAGGCAGGTAATTCTATTGAAATGAAATAAGAGAAAATAATTCAAGAGCTCAGATTGATATTTTCTCTAAACAATAATGAAGCAATGATATGTAAACCATGTGATGCATAGGAATTTTCATGGGCTAAAAATTCATTACATTTAACCTTTGCAACTTTGGCTTGGGTGGAAAGTTTTGCAATTTAGTTAGCTATATTATTGATGATTTTGCAGACAGAAGACTTCCTACCTTTACTCTAGTAAAAAGAAAAAACCAAAAGGGATAAAAAAAAATTTCTCCAATAAGTATTAGCTACGTACATCTTTTTAATTTTAAACAAGCTTGAATAGTGAGAGACAGTAAGCTTCCTAGTCCCTAGATGTGTTGGCAAATCCTAATGTCAAAACATATGAACTTTAGGCTATATAAAGAAAAATACGTTAGGGTTGAGTCACAAAACTTATTAAATTTAGGTTATATAAGGGGAATAATGTTAGGGCTGAGTTTGGTTCCAAAGTTTTTCAAAGACAACAAAATTAGCTTTAAAGTGATGATTTGATTATCTTTTGACCCTATCTTTTACAACATAAGAAATCTTTGATTAAAGTCTATTTCATTGGAAAGTAGCATCCAGTGTTCAAGACAAACACAAATTTGAACCATTTGGATCTGAAATGAGTAAATATGACAATTTAAAGTTTGCACAACTATACTGTCTCTGAGAATTTGATTGACTCTTAAGTGAAATTATTATAGTTTTTCCCTACTTATTTATTTTATGATTGATTTAGGGGCTTTACCTACCTAGAAAATGCCTCACTTTGAACTTTTTTCAAAGGGAGAGGCTGTTGTTTCGATAACATAGGAAGAGCCTTAATTTCTTGAGACGAAACATTCAGAAACCCTCTCCTTGGGAGTTTATTTTCTATTTTCTCTTCATGAGCTTATTCTTGAATTTCACCTTTAGAGTTTTCATACAGTCAATTGTCCTTTCAAACCACGAAGATTCTAAAATTTCTACTAGTGAAAGTGGTAGAAATCTTTTAGAGAATACTTTGGCGTAACAACTTTTAGTTTATGAATAAAGATGAATTTTCCCAAGATTCTGTAAGCGGGGTGTGTTTTGTTTGGTACGTTCTGCAAAAGTTTTTCAGTTTGTCACCAAAATGAGTGTATTCTTTTTATTGCTTTGGATTGTGGTGATTTTTATAGTGGTTATGCTTGTGGATTTTGTTAAACTATTAAGAGCATTCTTATCAAGAATGTTAAATATTTTAGCATTTACCATTTCAAAATCATACTTTATCAATTTTAACATACCACTTTACAGTCTACTAAACATTAAAACTTCTATTATTTTACCACTTCAATTTAAATATTCTTTTTTTATGTTTTTTTTTATTCTTTCTTTTTATGTTTTCAAATAACTACCATTAAACAAATATATTTTTTTACAATCTTGCTATAGTGGGCTGCTGGACATAACAGTCCACTATAGCTGAATTGCAAAATAAATAAGATTTGAATTGCAAAATAAATAAGATTTGAGAGTATTGATAAAGTATGCTTTTTAGTATTTGTTACATTTTGTATGTTAAATTTTAGCATTTACAGCATTTGTCCTCTAACTCTAGACAAACAAATATAAAACTGTTAATTGGAACTGTTTTGAAATTCGTGATGGAGTGAAGAGAAAAGGGCAGAGAGAAGACATGAGAGAAAAGTGTGGCCGAATCGCATGGAAAGTGAATCCATACTTTTCCAAAAGTTGCATTTAATGTTGAGATTTTCTTTTTTAACTATTTACAGGGAAGGATTTTCCCTCCTTTTCTCCATTTTGGTTATTATTTTTCAATTATTGGTAGCCTTATAATGAAATACTAAGCTCAACTTTTGTCCATATATGCCTCATACCATATATTTTTAAAAAATAAATCAACTAAACTTCATTAAAACACTATAAACATTGGGCCTTAAAACATTATTAGTATGCCACTATAAACATTGGGCCTTATACCATTATTAGTATGCTATGATAGTTTGAGTAATGCTATAGATATAAATTATTTTACAACATTTTTACAAACTATTGATGTGTCCAACTTTTTATTGGTTTTTATTTAAGCTTAATATTAAGCTCATTTTTTCATTTACGTACTAATAACTACTCACTACATAAGTAGTTTGTAAAATTTTTTTGTAAAAAAGTTTGTATCTTTAGCATTACTCTAATAGTTTTGCTGCAGTATTTTAATGTTAATACGATATTCAAACTCACCAGTACCGCACATCTTTGGTGCGACGGTCACTCCACAAGTATAAATACTTGTGAGGTGTGGAGGGTAAGGACCGGGATTTAAGTTTTCAGAAGGGAGTTTCACACATATACATGAGTAGAATTTCTATTTTGTATATAAAAAAAAAAAAAATACTATATGCAAACTCATACAATATTCTTCCTTCAAAAAAAAAAAAAAAATACCATATTCAAATTTCAAACTCGTACTATATTTCAATTAAAAAAAAAAATTGCACTCATGAGTCATGAATATATCCCTCCCTTATAACTACATGTACTAAATTATCTCTCGTCATCCCATTTCGAGCAGTCAATCGCTAAACACTAAACCAAGAACTGGCTAGGTACCGTTTCCTCTTGTTTGTAAATTACGAAATAAACTGTAAAAAAAGAGCACGAGAATATTCAAAACCAAACATGCAAGCCATTGCAAATATAGTTCTGGTACCGATAAACCAAACAGAAGGATAAAATTTTCAAAGAAACCAGGGTATTAATTACTTGGTGTAAATTAAGGTATATAGAGTGGAGGGTACATTAAGTAATTACCAGTTTCATTTCTTGCATGGTGGAGGGAAGGATTATCTTGAAGAAGTGAGAGGGTGCCATAGACATAGAACTTGAAGGCCAATGGTGATGATGATCATATTTCCAGTTGGGTACCACTCTAGTCCGACCAGTCTTTGGTTTAGCTGCCATAATATGATCACGATGGTTGATCGATCCAACCCTTTGTAAATATCTTGACGAAACTCTCTGCTTCCTTTAGATATGGCTACAATTATCAGTGGAGTTTTGAGACTTTTGGGGCTGATGGACTAGAGCTATAGGCAATAGTGGAGACAATTCCGACATCAAATTGATGCTTTTAAGGTAATGACATTGGGCAATGGATATAGTGCTGAGTGCATGCATGTTTGACAGCTAACATTGAGGCTTCAAAAGGATTTACCAAAATAAGGCCTTTATAATAGTAATGGATTTTGTTAAGAAAAAAAATCTAGTAACACACAAAAATATATTATTACACAACTTCTTTGCCACAAGTGTGATATGGTAAAGTGTGAGTTGTGAAGAAAAAAATGTGTAGATATATATATGTATAAGTGATAGGCAACCACTCACAACAATTTGCCATATCAAAGTTGTAACAAAAAATTGTGGAATAATTTGTGATCCTAAAGCCACTCTTTTGATAATAAAGACCTTCTACCATTGTTAAAATACATTTATTTTTTTATTAAATAATATTCTTATACACTTTTCAAAAAGGGAAAAGTTAACAGATGCATTATGAGCATTAATTTAAAAAATATTTTTAAAAACTTTTTATTTATTGGAAAAAAAAAACCTTTTTTTTTATAGTTTTTTTATTATATATTTTTCATGAAATTAATATTATAACTTTTTCTAAAATGATCATTTACTAATACCCTAAGGGTATGCATTAACTAAATCATTTCAAAAATAAAGTCAAATTTTAAACATATATCCAAAAAAGCACATGCAATTACCATGAATTTGTGTATGTAAGTCAATGAATCATTAACATATGTATTTATTATTTTATAAATTAATAAATGCTCAATTATGAATTGTAATGTATATTTAAAAAAAAAAAATACACATGTTAATGATTTATTGGCTTACACGCACAAATTCATTGTAATTATGTGTACTTCTTTGGATAAGTTTAGTTAATGGATACTCTTAGGCTCCGTTTGGGAGGAGGGAATGGAATGGAATAAAAAGAATATTTTTAGAATATTCTTCCCTCCTCTTGTTTGGTAGTTTTAACGGAGGGAATGGAATGTCCATTCCCTTGTTTGGGAGTTTAAGTGGGAGGGAATGAAATGGCTAGGAGGGAATGCTCATTCCTCCCTTTTCCCTCATAACCTCAAATTTTTGTTCCCCTCAAAATTGGGAGGAATGGGAGGGAATGAATTTAGGTTTAATGAAATTTTTGTTAAAATCCCTAAAATACCCCTTTAATATCAACTTTTTTTTTTCTCATTCAGCCGTAAGAAAAATAAAGCTATAATTCTTGCACAATATTGTTCGTCCTCTACAAAGTGAAGCTGCTGCCGCTGGTCTTTTTTTTTTTTTTTTTTTTTTTTTGTCTGTTGCAATTTTCAGATATTGCTCAAACCAAGTATGTCTATCTTTTTCTTTTTCTTTTCGGTTGTTTGCTAGTCTTTTTTTTTTTTTTTTTTTATGAACTATTTGCTAGTGATTCATGAGAGTGATATATAGTGTTTTTGTACACCTAAAAACCAAAACAAACTACATTCTGTACAACTAAAAACCTTGAAAGTGAAAAGAAACGAAAAAAACCTTGAAAGTGAAAAGAAATGAAAACTGCTATTACCTGTACAGCTAAAAAACAAATTGTATTTAGAAATTTGAAAGTGAGAATTGCTGGAAAATTGCTGTAGAACTACTGTGAATTTGAAATTGAGAACCGCTAGAGAACTCAAATTTGCTTTTTACTCTGTTTCCTCTTTGATTCTTCTGTTATTTATGAAGCAAGTGGTGTGTTACGTACACTTGCAGTTTTAAGTCAACCATCCAATTAGTTAATAGCTCCAAGGCTTCACCACGTGTATGGTTAAGAGGAAATGTCTACAAAAGCTTGTGTACAAGTTTAGACAAAAGACAGGTGTGTGGTTAAGAAAAAAGCAAGAGTAAAAAAAAATTTAAATGAGAAGAAACTAGAAAGTAATGCACTGTTGTAGAAAATCATACACTGAGTTAGCATAGAAATTTATTTTTTTACTATTAATGCTGAACATGAAAATGATTCAGCCTAGGACCGAGTAACATGACTCTGCCCAAATTCAAATCAAGGCATTTCATTGAATATATTCTTAGCCAAAAATAATTTAAACAAATTTATTGCCCACTACTTATACATGAAATCACAACAGAATTCTTGCAATGCAAATAACAAAACCAATATCAGACCAAGATATTTCCCTTTTCTATCCATCAATCTATGTTATAATTTATCAACGTCAATTCCCTTTCTGTCTAAACAAAATATATACATAATATATTTTATGCATTTGTTTATAACTTATTAAGATGTTAAAGCTAGTGTACAAGGACAGGTGTGTGGTTAAGAAAAAAACAAGAGTAAAAAAAATTTTAAATGAGAAGAAAATAAAATGAAAAGTATTTTAATTAAAATAATAGTAGTTTAGAACTTTAATAAGTTGGAGTAGATTATTTTTAATATAAATTTTTTTATGCTTGAGGCCTACATATTTTTGATGGAAAATCCAACATATAAAGAGATGTTCTTTGGTTGCCCAGATCATGAGCGCAAATGTGTCTTATTGACACTGATGTCTAGGCCTAAAAATTAAAAAAGTGTGGGATTTTTTGGCCAACCTTAGTTTTGGAATGGATTATGTTATTTTGTTTTGTTTTGGCATGACTCATTACCGAAGTTTTTTTTTTTTTAAAGATATTTGTTTGCATTGTTAGACAATATTTATTTTGTTGAGAATAAATATATGATGCTTGAATTGCTTTACAACATAGAAATATACATAACTTGTTTTTTAGCTACAATAATTTTTTTTTCCTTAATGAAATTGGGAGATGGAGATGTATTAAATTATCAAATCCATTGTAAAGCATACCAGCCAAAAAAGATCCAATCCAAAACTAGCAGCCCCTAAAAAAAATTTGCAAATTGAAATAAAGAAATTGTACTATTGTTAATTTTTCATGCCATTATCTTCATCTGTTAAATTATTGATTAGCGTGATACAATCTATTCACCTTGACAAAACAATATTGTAATTCAATAATCTAACACAGACCCAATTGTGGCTAACTAGTTTCACATCATCCACTAAATACTAAGCATTTCAAAGCAATTATAAGTTCTCATTGATTATTTTTTATGTTCTTTAAAATGAGGGGTATAATAGTAATGTTATTATAAAATGATTCTATTTCATTCCTTCCAATGTCACTCCCAAACGGTGTTACTTACTTTCCATTCCATTCCATTATTTTATAACATCCAAACAAGATTTTTAAATCACATTCCATTCCATTCCATTCTATTCATTTCCCTACTAAATCCATTCCATTCTATTCCATTCCATTCCATTCCATTCCATTCCTTTAATGATCATTCCATTCCATTCCATTCCATTCCATTCCTTTATAAACTCCCAAACGGACCCTTAGGCTCCACTTGGAAGGAGGGGATGGAATGGAATGGAAAGGAATAAAAAGAATAATTTTAGAATATTCTTCCCTTCTCTTGTTTGGGAGTTTTAATGGAGGGAATGGAAAGTTCATTCATTTGTTTGGGAGTTTAAGTGAGAGGGAATGGAATGGGTAGGAGGGAACACTCATTCCTCTCTATTCCCTTAAAACCTCAAATTTTCATTCCCCCCGAAATTGGGAGGAATGGGAGGGAATGGAATTAGATTTAATGATTTTTTTATTAGAACTCCCAAAATATCCCTATATATTCAATCTTTTATTTTAAAATAGGGGTCAAATAGTAATATTGTCATAAAATGATTCCATTCCATTCTCTCCATGTTGCTCCCAATTCCCAAACTGGATTACTTACATCCCATTCCTTTCCATTCCTTTATTTTAAAAGATCCAATCAAGGTTACTTAATTCGATTCCATTCCATTCTTTTCCATTCATTTCCCTTACTTAAATACATTCCATTCCATTCCATTCCTTTCCATTCCCTTATGACCATCTCATTCCATTCCATTCCATTCCATTCCCTTATGAACTCCCAAGCGGAGCCTTAGAATATTAAATTTTGTAAATAGACTATTTTAGAATACTTTTAATTCACTTTTATTGGAAATATAAATATTTTTCAAAAAAATCAATTGTCTATTTCTTTCCCTTCTCCGCTTGCAGCTCTCAGACTTAGATTCCACAATTGGATTGGGTCGCCTGCAACCTCTATGTATTGATTTATTAAGAAGTTCTAAGTTCTTCGACTTGAGCTCTTCACATTACTTTTGCTTAGAGTTGGCAAGTTCACATTTCGCCCTCTTGCTTGGTGCCTTTTATATCAATAGCTTTTCGACTGGCCACGCCTTGGACTCACAGCTGACCATTCCTCGGTCAGGGTTCAGCGAGGTCAGGACCTCGATTGGAAGCTCGAAGACAAGGAATTAATTAAGAATCATTCTAGGCATCGAGGTCCAACAAAGGAGGACACCAATAGCGCCATTTGAGGCTCAATGCCTCTCCAACCTCAACTGCCTTGCCTCTTAGGTGATTTTGACACTGCCTCTTTAAGCTTTGATAATGCCCTGAATGTGGATGTGACTTGAATTCCAAACCAACTTGGTTCCCTACCCTAGAATGTAGAATCCACTTCATCCTTTCATCATGTCATATGCACCCACACCACCTCCACACATGGTATCACAAACACAACAAATTTCATAACTTATTGAGGTGGCAGATTGTGATTCATGCCACATTATTTTTCACTCAAATTACTATTGACATCACTTTTATTATACACCAATCACAACTTGTTACCTTAATAGTTATGAAAAATATTGTGAAAATGATGTGTTTTTGTATTTATTTGGCTTCAAGTTATTACTATATTAACAATATGAATTAGACTAAACTGTACAAATTTAGTCCCATACAATGGTGATCGATCTAACAAATTCATTAGAATTATTACCCTTCGAAACAAGAAAAAAAAGAAGTAAATTTATTAAAAGATCAGATCAGTCGGATTTGGACTACAGACTACTTCAACAAGACACACCAAACTGGTCAGAGAAAAATCTTAAAACCACATCCATTAGATATAAATCATACCAGTGATAATAGTCTCTAATTAAATATAAGCATAAACATCACTAGTTTAAAGTTTAAACAGGTTATCCTAGTCTGAACTTTGATGGTCAACCACGTGAAATATTGAGACACTAAGCACAACAGGCTTCCTCTTGATCACCTCAAAGACACATACATCTCCTTCTTCTAAATTATTGTCCTTGAAAAATGTAGCACATCCCTTACTCATTTTCATTGCTGAAGAGGCAGAATATTGGTGGTAATGGCACCGGACATGCCATTGTTTTCCGTTAGAAGTTTGAAGTGTGACGTTATGATTTTGACTAATATACTTGATAGAAAATTCAGCAGGCACATCCTGCATAAAAAAGAAGGATTGGAACTCAGCATATATATATTTGAAGACCAAATGTGAAAATACTTCATGATCACATCATGTATAACTGTATAAGGGCTCACCATATAATTAAAGCGTATATTATAGGGCTGCAAGATACCCATGAAAGATGCATTTTTAGGCTTGAACTTTCCGGCTGCTTAGATTGCTCTCTCTCTTCCTCTTGACATCATGAGTTTCCCTTTTGAAGACATGCCAGAAAATGTTTTCCTTACAAACTTTTCTCTCACTTCATGTTTTGTGGGCACCTCATCTGAGTTAGACATTTCATTTTCATTCAACTTGTCATGCCCTGATATGTCTGTATCATGACTATCATCTAAGTCTATTATGTCAACTTGATTTTCCAATGTACAATTCTTGCTTGATGGGTATTGAATCTCAGTAGCAGTCTTATCAAATACATGAAAATGGAAATTTGAATTTCCTTCATATCTGAAGACTAAAAAGAACCTGTAGGGGCACGAATTATTTAACGGCCCAAGAGTAATGTTGGGCTCGTATACAATGGACCCCAACAATATGATTTGTAGAGAGTGGGCTCGAATGGCATGACATTGGGCACAGGTGGACGATTTGATCGTGGCATCCATGGAAATTCTGGTACAGGCGGGCCTTGCTTGACTAGCTAAGCCCTCCATTGGAACGGGTTGTAGGACTTTTGTCCTCGGACGTTGTCCAAGGATCCTTGTGTCCTTCCCTCTCTCCTCTTTTCCCGGGGAGAGAGAGATATATCCTCCCTTCTGGGGAGTTCTCCCTTTTATATCCGTGTTTCTTCTCTTCCTTCAAGTTCACATGTAAGTCTCACCTTTTTTTCGGGGTGCAGACCTGTCCTGTCAACCCATACTCCAGTATGGTTTGGGGTCGCTGGGAAAGTTAAAGGGTATGGTTTAGAGCATGGACTTGTCAGATACAGGGCTTGGTATGATGATGTTGGTAGCTTTTTCCCTTACCCTGCCCCTGAACTCAGTTTCCCCCCTTCCTCAGGCATTTCGTGAGGTGCCGAGCAGGAGGTTGTCCGCGGCAATGGCTCTCCTCGGCGTGGGCCCTGGCCCCTGGGCCCCCATGCAGAATGGGCCTGGGCCGCGAATTCACTAGCCCCACAGCAGCCCCTTAAAATTCTGCTGCCCGACTTTTAGTTGGGGATGAGGATTTTGATAATGCTGGGCCCACATCACGACTCACTCAGATTATGTACTTTTTGATGTTTGGGCTTTTCCCATTTGCATAGGAGATGCATCGGATTAAGAGGCATTCCTTTAGTCTTTGGTCACGCGGTAACCTTTGACATTCTAGTGTTCGAGATGCGCCTTCACGAGAATCCTTTAATCCTATGGTTGCAGGTGGCGTTGGGAATTGAGCCGGAACCATTTTGTCTGTAGCGTTCCTTGGGACTCGGCGTGAATTGAATGCCACCTCCTTGTCTTTTAAATAAATAGGGTAGGAGGTTGACCCACTTACACACAAATCCTTCGGTTTCCTTCCAAACCACAATCCTTCAGCCATAATCACAACTTCCATATCCGGTGTTATCCTCCCTTAGTATAATATGTTTGAGGCGCGGGTTGGGGTAAAGGAGCTCCCTCCGCCACAGCGGCGACGGGTCCTTACGAGATTCAAGGTAGCGTGGTCTGGGCATGGGGGGCACAGATTCAAGAAAATACTCCGTCTAGACAAAGGGAGAAATGATGTTTCTCATTCTTTTAGTCAAAATCCGAAGCAGGTACTGGTCATGCTAGATTTTTGGTGTGTCAGAAGAAAGAATTTCCGCCATCACCGTCGTCTGCCTTGTCGCAAGCAAATTTTGGTGTAGGCTCCTCAATTTCCAGTTCCCAGCACCTTTTCTTCAACGATGTGGGCCTCAAGTTGGGTTCCCTGCACCTTTTCTTCAGCTGCGCTAGCCTGAAGCTGGGCTCTCTCTGCACCTTTTCTTTAATGGTGCAGGCCCCATGCTGGGTTCTTTTGTTGCCTGAGTTATGGGCATGTAAAAGTGTTGAGGAAGAACAAAGTCTTGAAGCAGCAGCCAACCTCTCCTCTGTACTACCTCCTCGGCTTTACCTTATTCTCTTGTATCTTTCTTTTCGATTATGTAGTTAGATTTAGCAGCCAACCTCTCTTCTGTACGACCTCCTCGGCTTTATCTTATTCTCTTGTATCTTTCTTTTCGATTATGTAGTTAGCTTTAATATAAGCTGATTCCAGCTTTTCGTTGTACGTTGTACTATTTCTTTGTTTTAATAAAAAGGGAAATTTATTTACTTGTTTTGACTACTTTTCTGTTTTTGCAACACTACTTTGTGAATGGGTGCGCTCTGTGTGTGTTTTTCTTCAATGATACTTAGAGCAGGAGACCTTGAAACATAATCCAACTAATTCTAATTTACCAACATTACCAGGCATAATAACGATAATTCATAGTAAGTTAAACTTAGGAAACTAACCAAGATAACAGCTGAATATTCTATAATAAGTGCGAGAATACCGTCCGAGAACGATAAACTCTAAATAATTCATCCGAGGGGGTGACCGAGCAGTAGGGGACTCCGATTGCGTTTTTGGCAACATATTGCTCTATATTGCATCAATCCCTTTGGTGCTGAGGATCCGAGAGCAGACTTGAGAATCCATGCAGTTTAGGAATTAACCCAATTGTTAATGGAGAGTTTTCCTCGGATAGATTCTAAGGTCCATGTAATGTAGTTTTTCCTTCAAGTACTTGGCTTCCCCATAGGCTTGAGTCCGAGGACCATGCAAGGCCTTGGTTCTGTCCAAAACTTGTATTTTTTCTTGTAAGTAGTTGGTTTCCCTAGAGGCTTGAGTCCGAAGACCATACAAGGCCTTGGTTCTGTTCAAAACTTGTATTTTTTCTTGTAAGTAGTTGGTTTCCCCAGAGGCTTGAGTCCGAAGACCATACAAGACCTTGGTTCTGTCCAAAACTTGTATTGTTTCTTGTAAGTAGTTGGTTTCCCCAGAGGCTTGAGTCCGAAGACCATACAAGGCCTTGGTTCTGTCCAAAACTTGTATTGTTTCTTGTAAGTAGTTGGTTTCCCCAGAGGCTTGAGTCCGAAGACCATACAAGGCCTTGGTTCTGTCCAAAACTTGTATTTTTTCTTGTAAGTAGTTGGTTTCCCTAGAGGCTTGAGTCCGAAGACCATACAAGGCCTTGGTTCTGTCCAAAACTTGTATTGTTTCTTGTAAGTAGTTGGTTTCCCCAGAGGCTTGAGTCCGAAGACCATACAAGGCCTTGGTTCTGTCCAAAACTTGTATTTTTTCTTGTAAGTAGTTGGTTTCCCCAGAGGCTTGAGTCCGAAGACCATACAAGGCCTTGGTTCTGTCCAAAACTTGTATTGTTTCTTGTAAGTAGTTGGTTTCCCCAGAGGCTTGAGTCCGAGGACCATGCAAGGCCTTGGTTCTGTCCAAAACTTGTATTTCTTCTTGTAAGTAGTTGGTTTCCCCAGAGGCTTGAGTCCGAAGACCATACAAGGCCTTGGTTCTGTCCAAAACTTGTATTGTTTCTTTATTTATTTATTTTCCGAAGGTTAGCTCCTCGAACAAGGTGGGGGAAGCTAGCTTGATGTTTGAAGCCCCTAGACTTGCCCATGCCATTGGCACTGCGAGGCGTAGCCCCTAGTGGGAACTTATGTTGGAACAACAACAATGTGTCGCCAGTCATAAAGGCATCCTCATAGACCCTTGCTCGACAAAAGCTTAACTCCACCGCCGCCTGAGCCAACGGGCAAGCCATTCCCACAGACGGCGCCAATTGTAGGGGCACGAATTATTTAACGGCCCAAGAGTAACGTTGGGCTCGTATACAATGGACCCCAACAATATGATTTGTAGAGAGTGTGCTCGAATGGTATGACATTGGGCACAGGTGGACGATTTGATCATGGCGTCCATGGAAATTCTGGTACGGGCGGGCCTTGCTTGACTAGCTAAGCCCTCCATTGGAACGGGTTGTAGGACTTTTGTTCTCGGACGCTGTCCAAGGATCCTTGTGTCCTTCCCTCTCTCCTCTTTTCCCGGGGAGAGAGAGATATATCCTCCCTTCTGGGGAGTTCTCCCTTTTATATCCGTGTTTCTTCTTTTCCTTCAAGTTCACGTGTAAGTCTCACCCTTTTTTCGGGGTGCAGACCTGTCCTGTCAACCCATACTCCAGTATGGTTTGGGGTCGCTGGGAAAGTTAAAGGGTATGGTTTAGAGCATGGACTTGTCAGATACATGGCTTGGTATTATGATGTTGGTAGCTTTTTCCCTTACCCTGCCCCTGAACTCAGTTTCCCCCCTTCCTCAGGCATTTCGTGAGGTGCCGAGCAGGAGGTTGTCCTCGGCAATGGCTCTCCTCGGCGTGGGCCCTGGCCCCTGGGCCCCCATGCAGAATGGGTCTGGGCCGCGAATTCACTAGCCCCACAGAACCCATAACAAATAGAATGGTATTTAGCAAAATCAAGCCAACCATCACAAAACCAAATGTTATTGCCAGATTTCTCCAATCCCACTTGCCAAATACCACCATTGGGAACAATGAGTGTAGCAACAATGGAGAGCTCATCTCCAAATTTTTTCACAAACTTTTTAGGGATTCTTTGCAGCCATAAAATAAGTTATACTTACCTTAGTCGCAATGTAAAATTGAATCAGCGAAACATGTGATTCCAAGATTTACAAATATGATTTCTTATTATTACATTTGTACAATTAGCCTTCCTCGGAGAAGTGCTACACAAGCCAATAACTTCCAACTAAACTTTTAAAAATTTTATGTAAGCTTCCTGTTCCTATAAGTAAATAATAATAAAACCTCCATATTCAATAGAGAAAATTGTCAAATATCATTCCAAATTTCCAAGATATGTAGCCTGTAGAAAATTTCAAGTTTTTGAATTATATTCTTGGATGAACTCCAAGCTATTGACTTTTGTCATAGCTGATGTGGGTTTCCCATTCTTTTGCCGGGACTTGAAACGGTGAAGACTATCAATAAATTTAGTATCAAAACTTATATACCACTATATAAATTTTTTAAGTAAAAAAAATAAAGTGAAAGATAAACTAATAGTACAACAATAAGTTTTTTAAAATCAAAGAAAGTTTTGAGACATAACATTTTTTCACAGCGTGGTGTGTTATGATTAATGATGCATAACAAAATTTATATCAATAATATATTTATGTGAAAGCGATGCTATTACAACCAATACTTATGTACCAAAAAAAGAAAAGAAAAAAAAAAAGCAAGTCATTGAATAAATCAAGTTATGGCTAGTGACTAGTGGAGGGTATGTTACCAGTTTCATTTCTTGCAAAGTGGAGGGGAGTATAATCTTGAAGAAATGAATGGGTGTCCTGCCCCTGCCACCCATAGAACTTGAGGCCATTATTGTAAGTATGAGACCAAGATGGTATATTGTTGAACAAACTCTACCTTCCTTTGGGATTTGGTTACCATTACCAGACAACAGTGGAGTTTGCGTGTTTCAGGGTTTGGGGCTGATTCATGACAGTGATAGAGCTAGGGCTGTCCAAGGACCCGCCGGAACTGACCCACCTGCCGCCGCCGACCGAACCCGATCCGCCGCCGACCGAACCGACTGCTCCGGCGGTCGGCGACGGATTTCATTCTCCAAAATCCGAGATCAACGGGTCGGAGATCGGATCTCCTCTTCTCAAATCCGAGAAACCTGATCCGACCGATTCATCATATTTCCGGCGAGTTTTGAGATTTTTTTGGGTAGATCCGGCGAGTTTTGAGTTTCTTTGGGAATATTTAAGCTAGATCCGACGAGATTTCGCTAGATCTAGCCAAGATCTTGCCGAAAATGGCCAAGATCTCGCTGGATTTGGCGAGATATGGCCGGATTTCTACCGTTATTCAAAATTTCCTCGCCGGATTCTGCCGTTTTTCAAATTTTCTTGGCCGGATTCTCGCCGTTTTCCAAATAATCAACCCCGACCGAGACCCGACCACTTTCCGGCAAGAACCGTCCGATCCGATCCGATTTTCTGACCGGTCGGCGGCGGGTCTGAAAAATTGGAACCCGACTTGGTCGGGTCGGTCGCGGGTTGGGCACAAACCCGACCCGGACCGACCCGTGGACACCCCTAGATAGAGCCATACAAGGAATGCTTTTAAGAGGTCGTTTGGCTACCATTACTAGTGCTAGTGGAGTCTACTTTTAAAGTGAACAGCTACAGTAATTACTGGTAGTCACAGATCACAGGAAGATCGTTTTGACTACCATCATTGAAATTGATGAAAAATTGAGATAATCTATGAACCTCCACTTTTAATCGTAGAATTGATGCGTCCAAAATATTAGGTGGTAAATTCTAGTTGGTTCAAATTTGAATTTATTATTAAAATTAATTTTTTTATCAATTAATAATAGCCTTAAAAAAATCATTTATTTATGATTTGTTGTGAAAATATTATGTACACACCATTTTTTTTTTACAACTATCTTATATGGTAGACTATGATGGACTGTCCATCACTTTTATATAATTCTATGACTTTTTCTCTATTATTCATAGTTTAGCCATATAAGATAGTTGTGAAAAACGATGTGCTAAAGATTGTGGACTTGGAATTATTTTGCTGGCTTTTTATATTTTCCATAGAACATGGTTTGATTACAAGCTTGGTTGTAGTCTAAAATTATAACTCGTTTTAAAATAATTAACATAGTTACAAAATAACATAATTTGATTACAAGCTTGGTTGTAGTTCAAAATTATAACTCGTTTTAAAATAATTAACATAGTTCCAAATTTTAAAATCTAACCATTGTATACACACGTTAAATTTTATGTCAATCAGAGGTAATTTACTATTCAATTTGTTAACTTATTTTTTTTTATGTATAATTTTAGATTACAAAAACTTAAAATTTAAATATTTGATTGATGACCTAGTTATTGATCTTTGTTTTTCTAGAAAATTTTCAAGCATGAAAGATATGACAAGAGCATGTAATCCAATGAAGGATTTGTCAAAATTCACATCCAATAAAATGATATTGAGTGGAGTTGTAACCTTAGGACCCGTTTGGTTAGAGGGGTGGAAAAGTGGGAGAATAGAAAAAGTTTTAATTTTCCTCATTTTTGTTTGGTTTGGAGTGGAAAAGTAGAGGGATAGAAAAAATGAGTTTATATAAATTTACTCACATACCTTTCTTTAAAAATGATGTCCAATTAAAACAAAAAAGTGACAAACAAGCAAAAAAAAAAAAAAAAAAAAATCAATCAATCACCCAAATTTATTAAAAAATAAAAATCATGTCAAGAAAAAAAAAACCACGTCTATTTCTTTTAAAAAAAAAAAATTACTATCACCCCCACAAACTAGGAAATCAAAAGAAAAAAAAAATGGAATGAGGCAAAGCGTCTCAGGAAAAAGAGCCAACGTTTGCCCACGCCAAAAGAAATCATAAGAAAAAAAAAGGAAGAGGAAAAGTGTCCCAAAAAAAAAAAAAAAAAAAAGCCCAACATTGCTTAGGAAAGCAATTGGGGCATTTTTATCCATCTAACAAATCACATTCTCTCCCTTAATTTTCTCTTCATTTTAGAGGGAAAACATTTTGGTGGGTTCGGGGAGAAAACACCTGAGTCCCACCACATTTTGTTCCTCTTTCCCTCCTAACCAAACACTCTCCAAAAAGTTTTCATTCCTCTCTTTTTTCTTTTTTCTTTTTTATTCATTCTCTCTAAAATCCACTCTACCAAACACATCCTTGAGGTCAAACTTTGTCATTTTTCATAAAAGTAGTATTAAGTATTTCCAAAGATGGTCAATTAAAAAATGCCTTAAGGGCACCTCGTTAACTGGGCGCTTGTTCAAATAATAAACATAATGAAAGTTTAAGGTTTTGTGGAAGACCAAAAAAGATAACAAATTGTTGTAGGAAAATGCCTTTGGATAGCACTTAGAAAGATCTCACCAAATAATTAATTGGAACGAAGAAATTAAGTTTAAAAAGAAAGAATACTAAGGATTTGCGTAATTCGACTTGACTTACATTTACATACAAGAACTAGGAGAAATTTTATTAACAAATATGAAGAATGCAAATGCTGTAACGAGACTCTCCCTAAACCCAAATGGGCCAAACTCCACTACACCCAATCCTACAATTTCTCACAAATAAAAAGAGAACTTTTTTTCTTTCTTCTGTGCAATTGCCGCACCACTCTCTGTTTCTTCTCTTGCCCTCTTCTCTTACACACAATCTGCCACACAAAGGCATATCTATAGCGCAAAAACCAAGGTGTAGGGAAGGCAATAATCCGTCCATGCAAGAAAGTCATGCTATTGCATTTACTTTACTAGATGTGATAACAAAGTCACGCTTGCTTGACAAAATCACAATTTTCAAGAGACAAATTTGATCTTGGGCATGCTCCTACAGCCACGCTTATGTGCATAGATTGACAATGCATGCAAATAGCACACATGCATTTAATGCCATTCATCTCTTGTCAACTTAGGCTTGCAATACCAAGCCACCGACTGACAGGCATCAATATCAACTTATCACTCATCACTCATGGCATATTTATTGGAATCCATTGTCCTCAATATGTGAACTATATATCGTCTCTTTAATTTTCTAGAGCAATCATTTCCCACTTGTTTCATTTTCTTTCCTTTTTAAGTTCTCAAAGTTAATTTGCACAAACTGGGTCACCTTCAACCTCTCCACATCGGTTTGTTAAGTTCTTCAACTTAGGCCCTTCACATTGCTCTTGCTTTGAGTTGACTGCGTAGCTTCCATTTTAGTAAATTTTAGGCCAACCATGCCTTAGACAATGTCGGCCATCAGGCCATGTATCCTGGCCTTCACATTCCGACTAGGTATCCGTACCTCAATATTAAACTCAACCGCCTCATGCCTTAATTAGGTGATTTCATCCATGACTGCCTCTGTAAGGTTTGATGATGCCCTAAATGAAGATGTGATTGAATTCTAAACCAACTTGGATGATCCCTACCTTCAAATCCACTTAATCCTTTCCTCGTGTCATATAATCCCACTCCCACACGTACTAACACAGACATAACAAATTTCATCATTTTTTTTTTTTATTTTTTTATTTTTTTTATTTTATAGTTATATCTTATTAAAGAGATAAATTGTTATTAGTGCCACGATCGTTTTCACTTGAACCACTACTAATATCATTTTTATTGTACATCAATTATAATATATTACCAAAAGTATTGTGAAATTGACGGGTTTTTATATTTATTTGGCTTCAAATTTCTACTAAGCATTGGTGATTTGTTCTGGTCTAGTCCCAAACAATGGTGATCTAAAAAGACTTTAATACACTTCGAAACAAAAAAGAATAAAAATAAATAAATAAAAAGACCAAATCCAATTTGTAATGTACTATGAAGTACTTCAATAAGACCTTCTAAACCAAAAGTTCAATGACCGCAAATTTCTCTACAAATATTTTATAGGACTGATTGTGAGTAGTGGGTCTATGTGAAAGTAACAGATAGATTCCCATTGGATAATTGTGAAAGAGGGTTGGAAATGTTGTATTCTTGTAGTAACTCCCTACTAAACAGATCAAAGAAAAGCCTTAAAGCAATATCCATCAGAAATGAACCATGGTCACCATACCATTGGACCGTACCAGTGAAGAAGGATTGCATGATATTGTGATGGTAATTAAACAAGTTATCCTAGTCTGAACTTTGATGGTCCACAACATGAAATATTGTGACACTAAGCACAACAGGCTTCCCCTTTATCACCTCAAAGACACAGACATCCCCTTCTTCTAAATTATTGTCCCTGAAAAATGCAGCCCATCCCTTCCCCATTCTCATTGTTAAAGATGGAGGATTGTAATAATAGCACCAGACACACCATTGTTTTCCATTTGGAGTCTGAAGTGTGACAATTTGATTCTGACCAATATTCATAGAAAATTCACCAGGCAGATACTGCACAAGAAAGAAGGATTGCAATTAAGGATTCAAAAGGTGATATTTAAAAAAAGTGCATGGTTACAATATTTATATATATATATATATATATCCTTGTCTCTTGAGAGAGAGAGAGATCGCATCATGTATAAGGCTCACCATATAATAAGAAGGTGGCATGATGCCCACGAAAGAAGCATTTTTAGGCTTTAACATTCTTGCTGCTTGGATTGCTCTCTCTTTTCCTCTGGACATCATGAGTTTCCCTTTTGAAGACATGCCAGAAATTTTTCTCCCTAGAAGCTTTTCTCTCACTTCTTTATGTTTTGTGGGCAACTCAACTGAGTTAGACATTTCATTTTCATTCAACATGTCATGGCCTGATGTGTTTGTATCATCTAAATCAATTATGTCAACCTGATCTTCCAATTTACTATTCTTGCTTGGTGGATATTGAATCTCAGTGGCAGTCTTATCAAATATATGAACATAGAAATTAGAATATCCTTCATATCTGAAGACTAAAAGGTACCAATAACAAATAGAATAGTATTCAACAAGATCCCTCCAACCATCACAAAACAAAATGTTCATGTCAGATTTCTCCAACCCCACTTGCCAAATATCACCATTGGGAACAGTGAGTGTAGCAAAAGTGGATAGCTCATCCCCATATTCTTTCACAAATTTTTCAGGGATCCTCTGCAGACACCAAAATAAATTATATTGTCTTAGTTTGCAAAGTAAAATGGAATCAACGAAACATGTGATTCCAAGATGTAGAATTAAGACTTCTTATTGTTACAATTGTAAAATTAGTCTGCCATGTACAAGCCAAAAACTTCAATTGAACTTCAAGTAGAAAGCACACAAGAGAAAGCCATTGAAATAAATTTATGAAGTAAAGCTAGTAGAGGTTAAGTTACCAGTTTCATGTCTTGAATAGTGGAGGGGAGTATGATCTTGAAGAAGCTAGAGGGTGTCCTGGCCCTTCCAGCCATAGAACTTGATGGCGGTTGATCACAATTCCAGTTGTGCACTACTCTACTCTTACGAGTCTTTGTCATTATAAAAGAGTATGACCAAGATGGTTAGTCCAACGGTGGTAAATTTCTTTGACAAAACTCTGCTTGCTTTAGGATTTGGCTACGATTATCAGTGGATCAGTTTGCATGTTTTGGTCCTTAGGGCTGATTTATAAGACTCTGAGAGCGAAGTGATGCTCTAAGGTCTATAGTCATGACATTGAAATGTGATTGTTTGACAGTTCAGTTTGACGGGTTTACCATGTGCTATTACTATTTCTTAGTAGTCACGGGTTATGGAAAGAGCGTTTTGACTAGCGTCCTTGAAAATGACAAAAAATAATAAATATCGTGAAGTTTAATATTTTGTGGAAGACTAAACACAATTAATATAGTGAAGTTTCAAGATGATCAAGTTTGAACTTCGAAGACATTTATAAAACAAGTTTATTAGTTTACTGATCTTTTTTTAAAAAAAAATTATTTAATAGAAATGCATTATTGCTTATATAAAATTAAAATCATCTAAGAGGGAAGGGTGAATTTGAATTCGAGTTCATTCCATCGAAGTGTGTGATTTTTTTGACTTTTGATACTAAATATTTATTAATAGTCTTCACCATTTCAAGTCCCGGCAAATGAATTTAATTTCCCCACATTAGGTTTGACAAAAGTCTAAAGCGTGTAGTTCTTCCAAGAACATAATTCAAAAACTTGAAATTTTTAACAAGCAACACAACTTTTATTTTATATATATATTTTTTTTATCTTGGGATAATACTAGACAATTCCTTCCATTGAATCTAGAGTATATCATTATTTAGGATTCATTCATCCAAAAAAAAAAACTTACAGGGATAGGAAGCTCACATCAAAATTTTAATAGAGGCAATTGAAGTTATTGACTTGTGTAGGTGTAGCACTTCCCTAAGGAAGACTAATTTTACAATAGAAATAATAAGAAGTCATATTTCTGCATCTTGGAATCACATGTTTCTTGACCTTGCCTCCTGCGACTAAATCAATCCCCTAATGAAACACACAAAAAACTAAACACTGATTCAGATTTACAATCACAAACATAATAAATAGACATATAGAGACAAAGATAGAGAGAAAGAGAGAGATACCAATAGAGCTAAAGGGTTTGCTAGAAGAGTCTGTGTTGTTGAGGTGGATACGCCGACTGCTGTGAGGAACAAACCTCGTCAGATTGAGACTTGGAGAGAGTGTCTTACTGTGAGGAACGATTCCTACAAATAGAGAGAGGATCAATAAGAGAGAAAGAGAGAGAGGATCTATGACACACAGAGAGAGAGAGAGAGAGAGAGAGAGAGAGAGCTTACTGATTGATGAGGGAGGCTAAGAGGCGTGGGGTTTGTGGGTATTGGCCAGGTTGAGAGCAAGGCGGCAAAGAGGTTGAGAGCATGGCGGTGAGATTAGGGATCGGGAGCTAGGTTGAGAGTGAGCTAAGAGTGTTTTTCAATTTAGGGTTTTTTTTCAATTGTGTTGAAATTTAGGGTTTTTTTTTTTTTTTTTTCAATTTATAGCAAACCTAGAGCTGCGTTTGATTAAACACAGCTTAAACATGTCTGGAGCTGTGTTTAACCAAACGCAGCTCTAAAAATTTTTAAGCTGCGTTTATTAAACGCAGCCCCAGACATTTTGAAGTTGCGTTAAATTAAACGCAGCTCTATAAGTGTTTCAGCTGCGTTTATTAAACGCAGCTCTGGGCATGTTTAAGCTGTGTTTAATCAAACGCAGCTCTAAGATACATTGAAAAAAAAAAAAAAATCCCCAGATGTCGCTAAAGTTGCGTTTTCAAAAACGCAACTTCAGTCCTACCGAGCTAAACGCAGCTTCAACATCACAAAATGCAGCTTCAGAGCTGGTCTATAGCCGAGTTTAATAAACGCAGCTATACGTCTAGTGATAGAGTTGCGTTTTTGTAAAATGCAGCTCAAATAGCACCCTGAAGTTGCGTTTTTTAAAAACGCAGCTCCAAAACACAGCTCCAAAGCGCATTTTTAGTAGTGATTCCATTTTACATTGTGAGTAAGATAGTATAACTTAATTTGATGGTTGCAGAGGATCCCTAAAAAATTTGTGAAAAAAAGGGGATGAGCTGTCCATTGTTGCTACACTTATTATTCCCAATGGTGGCATTTGGCAAGTGGGATTGGAGAAATTTGACAAGAACATTTTGTTTTGTAATGGTTGGCCTAATTTTGTTGAATACCATTCTATTTGCTATGGGTACTTTTCAGTGTTCAGATATGAAGGAAATTCTGATTTCCATGTTCATGTATTTAATAAGACTGCCACTAAGATTTAATATCCATCAAGAAAGAATTGTAGATTGGACGATTAGGTGGATATAATAGAATTAGATGATTCAATCATAACAAGGCAATCTCACATTTCACTCTATCACTTAATTTCTTCCATTTAATCATTTTTCAGCCAGCCATACCTAGGACTAATCGTTGATCCAGCCATACCTAGGACTAATCGTTGATTAGGCCACGATCATGTTTCAATGAGGTCCTGATTACCTCTCAAAGATAGGGAATTGTTCCCGGCATCAAGTGATTAGCACCTCTCCAACCTTGTCCCTCAAGTGATTTTGCCCCTAATTGCCTCTCTAAGGTTTGATGGTGCCCTTAATGTGGACATGACTAAATTCCAAGCCAACTTGGTTCCCTACCCTACAATCCCCTTCATCCTTTCCTCATGTCAAATACACCCAAACGCACTAACAAAAACACAGCAAATTTCATAACTTATTAAGGTGGTAGATTGTGATTAGTGACATAACTTGAATCACTACTAACATCACTTTTATTGTATACTAATCATAACCTGCTACCTTAGCAGTTGTGAAAATATATTATGAAATTGACTTATTTGACTTCAAATTTCAACTAATCAATGAAATGAATTAGACTAAACTGTTATATTCTAGTCCAATACAATGGTGATCTAAAAGGCTTTAGTATTACACTTTGAAACAAGAAAGAAATTATAAATAAATAAATAAAACCAGATCCAGTTTATACTATGAACTACTTGAACAAGACCAACTATACTAGTTAGAGAAAACTAGAAAAGTAAACCATACCATTTAACAAAATCTCTAAAAAAAAAAAAAAAAAAAAAAAACTGCTTCATTAACCCTGAGTTTATGTTTAAACAAGTTATTTTAGTATGAACTTTGATGATCAACCACGTGAAATATTGAGACACTAAGTACAACATGCTTCTTCTCTATAACCTCAAAGACACAGACATCTCCTACTTCTAAATTATTATCTTTCGAAAATGCAACCCATCCCTTCCCCAATCTCATTGCTGAATATGTATAATTTATATATTACTAAAAGTTAAAGCGTAGTATTTATTATTGCTACGCTCCAGTTGAGCCACGTCATCATTCATGTCATCCTTTTTTTTTTCCTCCATTTTTTGTTAATTTATTACCTTTTTTAAAAGAATGCAAAATTTATGATGACTTTACATATTTTCATGACTTTACACATTCTATATAGTCTTAATTCTTTTGCTCTGCTACATATTCTCATGACTTTACAATATATCATGACTTTTTTTGCATTAAATTATGCTCTCCTCCTATTACTCAAACCTCCTTTTTTTTTTTTGGATAGAATATGTAGAATCCTTTCCAAAATAATTGAGTGCAACCCACTCATCTTCCCCATTTACTCCATTAAACCCAATTGGCTAACTATTCCAATTCTTAATTAACCGACCTCCTTGATCTCTCTCTCCATCAAACAAAGGGATAAAATCGCCCCACCTTCCCACCACCTTATTAAATCCATTTTAACCTCAATTTAGAACTACTTCGATTCTTTGATCTTAACTCCTATTCTCTCTTTATTGATTTATTGATTTATATATTGCAGTTGCCCCCTCCCCACTTTTGCAGAAGCTGCCGAAACACCATTGGACTTGGTAATGCTATGGTCTTTTTTGCTCTTCTTCAATCAACTAGGTAACCATTTGTCTCTCCTAATTTTTGTCTCATGCTCTCGGTTCCTCCTTTCTCCATCTAATTTAATCTATTGAGAAAACCAGAGAACTAGACAGTACAAAAGCAAAAGAGACATATTGAAAAAGAGATCAATCTTTAGACTTAATTTTTTGTCAATAAAAATGTTTTAATTGTCACCCATTCTTTTTTTTTTTTTTTATTATTTTTTTATATCCCATGTGGAATGTCAATAATTTTTTTTTTTTTTTTGGTTATTGTTGCATGACATATACTTAATGAAATTTCTCTTAGACGTGTGGTAGCAGGTAATCAATGGAGAGAACATTTTTGAACACTATTTCCAAACTTGGGCACCCTATTCTCTTTTGAGCTTCAAATGTTTTTGTGGTAGGTGATGGTTGGGAGAAGTTTCTTAAGTTTATGTCCATAAATGCCATCTACATATTGCATGAATTACAACTCCTTACGGTGAGGGTTTTGATTTTAATATTTTTGTTTCTATTGGTCACATTTGCATGTGCACTCTCTTTTTGTAGGGTTTCGCCTCCAGTACTTTTTTAACTAGAGGTCTCCTTTTGTTTTAAATACACAATAGTAAGTAATTGCAAGAATAAGATTGAAGGGGGGAAAACCTGTTTTGTTAGTAGTAGAAATAAGATGTTCGATGTGGGTATGTGGGTTTGCAACATTCGATAGTTGTAAAACTATATTTTACACTTTTTGTATAATTTTATAGACATGACTTGAAAAGCTAAAAAACTATAAAAGTACTATAAAAGTAACTTTTTGTTGTTGTTGATGAATTGCAAGATTTTATTGAAGGAAAAAAAAAAAAAAAAAACACACACACACACACACACACACACACACACACAAAACAGGGGGACAATTGCCAACATCAAAAGAACCAAAAAATTTGATTTGAAGCAACCAATGTTCCTTTTAAACTAATTTATAAATGTTTTGTTGTTGGAAACAATCAAGCTCAATCAATTATTGAAGCTTATGAATTTTTGTTGGCACTTATTATTATTCCAATTATCCTTGTATCTAGCCCCTTAGATTAATTTTTGGGAGTTCAAGACTTCAAATGATAGCCTGCTAGTAATGACATTCTTTGTGGTATCCCATTATTTTACTTAAATATTTCATATATGCAATGCTTATTTCATTTAACATTTTTGAATTAATATTTTGTTTTTCATTTTCCCATTTTAGTCTCTTTGCAAGTTTTGAAATTGCATAACTTCTATTACAACATTTAGCACCAGCTAAAGCACTGCACCACATAAGCTTCTCAATATTGTTGGTTTCTATGATTAAATCATTGGTATTTGTAATGCAAGCCTAAGTGGAGAATAAACTTTGAGATTCCATAAATATATACAACACATGGAACAAGAGGTTGAATTTATCTGTACCAAGTTTTGAACAATAACGTATTAAACAGTTTTGCATAACTACTATACAATCGTTGTAGTTTGTATTGCCAATGTCATCTTCATTTTGAAAAGTGAGAAACCAGGAAAATTAAAGAGAAAACTCACATGGTTGACAGTGATTAAATATTCCTTGATTAATTCCTCTTGGTTGAACATGTACACTATCTAGAAAAAAAATCTTGATCTCAATGTTGAGGGTAGTAAACTAGAATTCTATGTTATATGTTACTTTTTAAAGTTTTTATCAACTGTATAGATGATACTTTTGCTTAATGAGACAAGATCAACAAAACGGTGGTTTTATATGATTATATTTAGATGACTTTACAATGCCATGATGGATGAGTTGGTCTTATTTTACCATATAATGCAAGTAATCATGTAATTTATGAATTTAAAGGGAAATATATTGTGGGATTTTTTCATATGTTGTAATTTAAAACACAATTTCAAATAACACATATTGACTTTCTAAAAATATACATTCTATATTATATTAATTCAATAATATTCCAATAAAAAGTAATTATATAAAAATTTCCCACGCATTGCACGGGTTTACGACTAATTGTTGTAATAGCACAAGACTTGCCATTGTTTTCCATCAGTAGTTTGAAGTGTGACAAATTGCTTCCCAATAATATACTTGATAGAAAATTCGGCAGGTACATACTGCACAAGAAAGAGAAACAACTAAGCATTAAAGCATATGCGTTTCAAGGCCATATTTAAGAGAACTTCATGATCACATTATGTATAAAGGCTCACCATATTATGCGGCCGCGAGATACCCATGAAAGAAGGATTTTTAGGCTTGAACTTTTCGGCTGCTTGGATTGCTCTCTCTTGACCTCTAGACATCTTGAGTTTCCTTTTGAAGACATGCTAGAAAAAGTTTTCTTTACAAAATTATCACTGACTTTATGTTTTGAGGGAGACATTTCGTTTTCAATCAAGTTCTCATGCCTTGATATGGTTGTATCATCTTCATCTATGTCTATTATTTCCACCTGATCTTCCAATTTACAATTCATGCTAAATGGATATTGAATCTCAGTGGCAGTCTTATCAAGTATAAGAACATGGAAACTTGAATTTCCTTCATATCTGAAGACAAAAAAGTAACCATAACAAATAGAATGGTATTCAACGAAATCCTACCAACTATTACAAAACCAAATATTATTCTTGTCAACTTTCTTCAATCCCACTTGCCAAATACCATCATAGGGAATAGTTAGTGTAGCAATAGTGGATAGCTCATCTCCATATTCCATCACAAATTTTTCAAGGATCCTCTACAGCCACCAAATAAAGTTACATTGTTGCAATTGGAATGTAAAATGGTAAGGTATAACTAGTGGAGTGTATAGTACCAGTTTCATGTGTTCCATGGTCGAGGGAAGTATAATCTTGAAGAATTGAGAGGGTCTCTTGCCCTTGCCAGCCATGGAACTTGAAGCCTGGTAATGATCAAAGTTCCTGTTGGGCTTCACTTCAGTCTGGCAAGTGTTTGATTTAGCTACCATAATCAAAAGTATGACCACGATGTTTAATCGAACAGTCGTGTAAATATGTATTCAAAATCTACACTATAATAGTAATTGGCTACGATTACAAGAGGAATTTCAGTGTTTCAGGTTGTGGGGTTGCTTAATTTGTAAGAGTGATGGTTCTGAGAGCAAAGTGATGCTTTTAAGGTATATATTTATGACATGTGATTGTTTGACAGTTTAGTTTCAGGGTTCAAGATGGCTCTACCATGTGCTATTACTACTTAGTAGTTAGTAGTCACAGATTATGGGAAGAGCGTTTTGACTAGCATCCTTGAAAATGACCAAAAATAATAAACATCGTGAAGTTTGATGTTTTGTGAAAGACGAAACACAATTAATATAGCAAAGTCTCAGTTTGAAAGACCAAACACAATTAATATTGCAAAGTTTCAAGATGATCAAGTTTGAACTTTGAAGACATTTATAAAACAAGTTTACTAATTTACTCATATTTAAAAA
The DNA here is from genome assembly GCF_932294415.1 of Quercus robur. Lineage (NCBI taxonomy): Eukaryota > Viridiplantae > Streptophyta > Magnoliopsida > Fagales > Fagaceae > Quercus > Quercus robur. Next base: position 26,915,395 of record NC_065542.1, read on the forward strand.
AAAAAAAAAATTGTTTAATAGAAATGCATTTTTATTAAAGTCATCTAAGAGGGAAGGGTGAATTTGAATTCGAGTTCATTCCATCAAGTGCATGTGTGATTTTTTGAGTTTATTGTCTCTTTATTTTCGTATTATTCTCTTGATTACCATCAATAAAATTCGTTTTTTCAGTTCCACCTTTATTGTTGCGTCACTTCATATTTAGGTTGAACAATAATGAAGCAAATCAAGCAATGATATGTAAACCATGTGATGTAGATGAATTTATTGGAGAAGCTTAGGCTGATATCATCGTAATGCCATTTGAGCAATCTGATTGTTTGGTCTTGAGTGTGCAAATATAAAATACCTTGCCATCTGGTCTAAGTCTTGGTCAATTGGCAAGGGAGTTTATTTATTTATTTTTGGCCAAGTAAAAGAGCATATCATACAAAAGAAAATCAAATACATAAGTCTTTAGGCAGAGCAGCTAACACATCTAGGAGTGAATGGTAAAACCGAGTACCAACAAAATTCACATTGGCTGCCCATCTAACCTGGGCACGAGTTACACTATTCTTAAGACCTGAACACCCACACAAATTTTCAATCTACAAAGTGACTTTATAGTAGTTTTAATATGATATCTTCTAAAATAACTTTTAATTGCCATGGAGGGTCATTAACATCAACTGTATTTGACAAAGCATCCATACAAACCTTAGAATCTCCTACAACCACAATCTTGGACAGTCCCATTTCTTTAGCAATCTGCATAGCCCATAGAATTCCTCTAGCCAACACTAAACTTCTTCCTTTCCAATTTCCAAGGCTGCATCACAATTCAGTTTAGCCCTTCCCATGTTTAGAACCCATGGCATTTGAAGAGGCATTCACCAATTCACCATTAAGTTGGTACTTGGTAGTCAATGGTCATAGCAGCAAAAAAAGAGAACTCCTCCTTTTAGATATGGCTATTAAGCAATTGGTCATTTGGGTTCACCATGAAGTTTATGAGCTAGAAAATAAATGTAATATCAATTGAATTGATCTAAAATTCCAAGGTGATCAAAACCAAGCAGATCTTTCCATCACATAATCCTTAAGAAATGCAATGATGCAGGAGCCGGACATCGTCCTTCAGTGTTGAAATTATGTCTTTGACTTAAAACACGGGCTGGCTTTAAAGACAAAGCTCCCTTTTGAGTTTCCAAGCAATACTAATTTATGTGACTATGGAGATATTGGTGATGGAATTTTCAGAATTGCCTCTCGTGATTGTTGATCAAATAAGGACTGTAATTGAAATTGGTTCTTCATTGATCATGAAAGAGAAAAAGAGGAGATAGCTAGCTACCTCTGGGTCAAGTTTTGGAATCTATACACATTTGGTCCATGTCAGTCCAATTCGGTCCTATTTGGTCCACTTCAATTCCATTTGGTCCATGTCGGTCCTATTCAGTCCACTTCTGTCCATTCGGTCCAGTTCAGTCTATTTCAATCCACTTCCGTCCATTTTGGACTAATTAGACCTTAAATTGATTCTTTTTATAGTTTCCTCTTTAATCGTAGCCTTAAATTGTTTAGACTCAAAAATTCATTTTTTTCCTTAATTTTTGGATTGAAAGGAATAAAATTTTATTAAATTTGGCCTAAACTATTTAGTTTTAGGCTAAAAAAAAAAAGGCATTAGAAATTAGAAATACGAGCCCTAAAAAAGTAATAAAAATGATAAATATTAAAAAAATATATCTTAAAATTAAAGTTTCAATTATATAGGTATTACACTTATATTTGGAAAGAAAAAAAAAGTTACAATTCTAAACTTATATAATAATTTAAACTTAATGTAAAATGTTACACGTGTTCCATAGAATGAGGTTGTACGTTTTTGTTTTTTTTTTTTTTAATATGCTTGGATATGTTCAAATTACTCAAATGATAATGGAATATTTTAAAAAAATGATATTAAAAACGTTTTCTCCATTTATATAAAACAATTGATAAATTTGTGGCAGCTGATTTACCAGCTATTGAATAAAACTATGTTGAATAGTTTCTAAAAAAATTTATAATTATGTAATTTAAATCTTTTTATTAAATTATATGTTTCATTTCATATATTTATGTGTGTGTATGTATGCGCGTATGTGTTGTTGTATTTTTTTTTAGATAGTTATAATGTACGTGTTGCTGATCTCACAACTTGAACCCTTTCCATCCTCTAAAGTCTTGACCCTCCAAATACTTTGTATATGGAGATGTACCAATTAAGCTACAAGGCCCCTGATTATATGTATTGTTGTTGAATTACGCAATTAGTCTTTGTACTAATTTGGCTTCTAATTTCAACTAATCAACTATATGAATTAGACTAAACTGTTCTATTCTAGTCCCATACAATGGTGATCTTAAAAGTTTTAGAATTACACTTTTAAATAAGGAAGAAATTATTAAAAAAAAAAAAAAAAAACAGATACGGTTTGTACTATGAATTACTTGAATGAACAAGGCCTACTATACTGGATAGAGAGAAGTCTTAAAAACTATCAATCAGAAAATAAAACCATACTATTCAACATAATCTCTAAATATTAAAAAAAAAAGGAAAAAAAAAAAGGCATCATCGACCTTGATTTTACGTTTAAACAAGTTATTCTAGTATGAACTTTGATGGTCAACCACATGAAATATTGAGACACTAAACACAACAGGCTTTCTCTTGATCAACTCAAAGACACAGACATCTCCTTCTTCTAAATTATTGTCTTTCAAAAATGCAACCCATCCCTTCCCCATTCTCATTGTTGAAGACTTAAGATTTTGGTTGTAAGAACACCATACTTGCCATTGTTTTCTGTCAGTAGTTTGAAGTGTCACAAATTGTTTCCCAATAATATACTTGGTAGAAAATTTAGTAGGTACATAATGCACAAGAAGGAGAAACAACTAAGTATTAAAGCATATATGTTTCAAGGCTATATTTAAGAGAACATCATGATCACATTATTTATAAAGGCTCACCATATAATGGTGCTGCAAGATACCCATGAAAGAAGGATTTTTAGACTTGAACTTTTCGGTTGCTTGGATTGCTCTCTCTCTTCCTTTGGACATGCTAGAAAATTTTTTCCTTACAAACTTTTCTCTGACTTCATGTTTTGTGGGCAAATCATCTGAGGGAGATATGTTTGTATTATCATCATCTAAGTCTATTATTTCTACTTGATGATCTTCCAATTTACAGTTCTTGCTGGGTGGATATTGAATCTCAGTAGCAGTCTTATTAAATATAAGAACATGGAAGCCTGAATTTCCTTCATATCTAAAGACTAAAAAATAATCATAACAGATAGAATGACATTCAACGAAATCCTGCCAACCATTACAAAACCAAATGTTGCTGTCAGCTTTCTTCAATCCCACTTGCCAGATACCACCATAGGGAGTAGTGAGTGTAGCTACGGTGGATTGATCATCTCCAAATTCCATCACAAAGTTTTCAAGTATCCCTTGCAGCCACCAAATAAAGTTACATTGTTGTAATTGTGATGTAAAATGGTATGGGACTATGGGTTCATTTGGATAGAACTTATTTTGCTGAAACTAAAAACTGAAAACACTGTAACAAAATAATTTTTAAATGTGTGAATAATGTTGTGGAACCTATTTTTAATGAAAAAATTGCTGAAAAGTGAAGTTTATGGGTCCCGTGCATTGTTCACGGGACTGATAAAAGGGGCTGGAAAGTCAACAATATACTACTACTGTTCATGAACAGTAGCCATTTGTCCCCTAAATGCAAGCGTAGTAGCAGAGAAAAAAAAGAAAAAAAAAAAGAGAAGAAACGTAAACGCAAAACGCAATAGCCGGATCCAAACCCACACCATATAACTAGTGGAGGGTACATTACCAGTTTCATGTGTTGCATAGCAGAGGGGAGTCTAATCTTGAAGAATTGAGAGGGTCTCCTGGCCCTGCCAGCCATAGAACTTGAAGCTCGGTAATGATCAAAAGTCCAGTTGGGCTTTACTTCAGTCTGGCGAGTCTTTGATTTAGCTACCATAATCAAAAGTATGACCTCGATGGTTGATACAACGGTCCTAAATATGTATACAAAATCTGCACCGTAATGGTAATAGGCTACTATTATTTGTAAGAGTTATAAATGGTGCTTTTGAGGTGTACTATACAGTAATGACCTTGGATAATGGAGTGATGATTTTGACAGCTGAGATTGAGGCCTTTGATAATGGGAAGAACCTTTTGACTGGATCCTTGAAAATGACCAATATAATAAGCATGTAAAGATTTAAGGTTTTGTGAAAAAACAAGCATAGTAAATTTTACAAAGTTTCAAGATGATAGGTTTGAACTTTGAAGGAATTTATAAAAACAAGTTTATTAATTCAATCATCCCCTTTTTTTTTTTTTTTTTTTTTTTTTTTTTTTTTTAATTTATGATTAGTAAATATTGCTTATATTTCACTAAAAGATGTAGTAAATACCATACCATATCGGCCGGTATATGTCGCCTCAAACCTCAGACCGGTATAGATACATTGGTATTTTGTACTGGTTTAAACACTGGACGTACCGGCTATGTACCGGTCATACGCGAATATTGGAGTGTTTCGGCCGAAAAAAGAAAATCGGCCGGTAAGAAAAAATAAAAAACACTTAAAACGAAAATAGCAGCAGAAGTTGATACTAGATAGCCACGATACCACAATTTCACCAGCCTTAACCCCATGTTGATGATCCACCATTCTTCCTCTTCTTCTTCATCGCTTCTTCATCTTCTTCTTCCTTATTTTTTTTGCCAGAGCCCCAAACTAGTTTGCCTTGTGTTCTGTTTCTTTTTAACTTTTGTTAAATGCCTTTATTTTGTTTTGTGTGGCCTTCTCTGACCAAACACGTAAGCATTTCAAATTTTAATACCTGCCACATCTATCAAGAATTAAAGTGTCCTGTTTGGCCACCAAGTTCAAACAACAATTTTCACATTTTAAACAACATTACGTACATTTTCACACACTTTTTCACCCACATATATTTCAAAAAATTTCAAAAAACTCCAAACAACAATTCTCAAACTACTCTACCAAACACCCCCAAAAGACTTTTGTGTACTTACTACTATTATTTATTATTATTATTATATGAGTTTTCTATTACTAGCAACTAACATTTTATCATAAAAAATAACAATCAGATATTATTTTAACTTAAATAAAAAAAAAACCATTAGCTTATAATTTTAACTATTCATAATGAATATACTTACTTTAACTAATAAACATATAAATAGATAAATAATTATATAATATATATAATTAGCAGTAAACCTGAAACGGTACACCGGTATTGAGCGGTACTGAAATATATTATTCTACTAACCAAACCAGTACAGCCTTCGGTACAAGATTGATTCCCTTGTGTAAAATACACTTTTGGCTCTTAAAGTTTGATATTCTTTTCATTTTGGTTTTTCAAGTTTCAAAAATTTCATTTTAGCCATTTATGTTTGATTTCATTTTCATATTAGCTCTACCATCCATTTTAGTTAGTGATATGAAGTTTTATTCATTTTTAACTATATATGAGATTAGGGCTGTCCAAATAAACTGCCCACCCGCCCAGACCTGACCCGAAATCACCCGATCTGACGGGTCCGGTGGTGGGACTCGGGTCTCAACTCCATAAACCCGACGCTGGCGAGTCGGGTGTCGGATCTCTTCCTCTAAAACTTGTGAAACTCGACCCGTCTGACGTCCATTAAAATCTGGCCATTTTTCCCAGATTCCGACAATTTTTTCCCAGATTCCGACCACTTTTTCCAGATTCCGGCCATTTTTTAAGATTTCGGCCATTTTTTTCCAGATTTCGGCAACTTTTTCATTTAAATCCGTTGATTTTTGGCACAATAAACATCAAATCTAGCCGAACCAGTGATTTCTCATCATGATTAGGCAGAAATCTCGCCGAATTCGACGGGATCTCACCGGATCTTGGATGGATCTGGCAAGATCTCGCTCGATTTGGTGAGATCTCGTCGCGTTTCGAAGGATTCCAGTGATAATCGGGTTCACCTGAAACTGACGACCACTCGCCGACAATCCGAACCGACGAATCCGTTACTACTATGGGTCGGTTGCGAGTTGAAAAACGACCACCCGATCTTGTACAGGTCGGTTGCGGGTTGGGCAAAAACCCAACCCGCCCGACCCATGGACAACCCTATATGAGATACTAGTTAAAAAATGTTGTGTAATGCAGAAATATCAATTTTGTATTAAACATGAAAGACTAAAATAAAAATTTTAAAACTTAGAGGATCAAAATGAAACTAACCCCATACTTTAAGGGTCAAAAGTGTACTTTTAGACTACTTTTCTTTTGTTGTAAAATATTTTTTGATGTAAAACATGTTCAATTTAAAATGTTTAATTTTTTAGTGTTTGATTCCATTTTTGCAAATGCTTTGAAAAACATTTTGTTATCTCACAATTCAACCCACCACCATGCACAACTCAACGAATCGGTGCAAATTTGACTAGATCTATCCAAAAATAACCTTATCAACTCAAATTTGACGGGATCCACCCACAAAACAGCCTGATCTATACAATTTAGCCACGATTGGCACCTAATTGTCACGAATTGATGAAACATAACCACCATCAACACCTCCCATCATTGAAAAGCATTGCAAATTGCCTCCCGTGACACCATGCCACCAATCCTTGAGTGCAAAACCACCTGTGTGCGAGAAAGGAGGGTGGGGGCTATGTGTGTGCCAAGTTAGAAACATATGATGCATGGAAAGCTGATGCTAGACATGACTAAAATAGCAACATATAGATCCTGAACTCGCACACATTTTTCTTTTTTCTTTTTTTTGGGGGGGGGGGGGGGGGTGTGGGTGAAATATATGCACTTCAGAGATTGCAATCAATGCAACGGTCACAAATCTTGCTCCTGGAGATTCTTCTAATTTCAAGCACATCCTTTAGATTTACAGTTCATTTTAAGACACATACAAAGGCTCCAAAGAGTGAATCTTGGCATACAGTTCAGAATTTAACATTATATCAACCAGGCTGATTGATTTGGAGAGGAGAACAATGGGTTTGTAATCGGAAGGCAATAGTAAAAAAGAATCATTGAAGACCATAAACAAGCAATGCTCCAACTCCACCAATACCAGCCACCAGCCCAATGATGACCCCAATTGGAGGCAACCCACCTCCAATTGGTTTTCCACTGTTTACATCATACCGTGCAAACCTCTTCTTTGGTGCTCTACATTGAGGGCATACATATTCATCCGGCTGCAGAAAAATAAAATCCGAATATCTTGATAAATTATCACCTACTAAGAAGATATCAATAATTGACTAAACTGATCACAAGGCAATGCATATGGATAGTGAACTCATGGTGAACTGTGACTTAATTAGCATGGCAACAATGTGCCAATGCTGTGATAGCACAGCATTGAAGGAATCAAGGGGTAGAGGAGTCTTGACTTAAACTCTCTGCTATAGACAGAAAACAGAAATGGAGAAAAAAAAGAAAAGAAAAGATGAAGAAGCAATGTTGTTCTACTTTTGCTGCTGTTTTATTGAATCTTCTTCTTTCTTAAAAGGGGGAGGGTTCACTATATTTACTCTGATGTTGAGAAGTGCTTCAGCTGGAATCTGTTCCTACTCTGGTCTTAAGGGGAATTATGGAGTATGACAAATTTCAGAAGCTAAGCTTACCTGCTCGTCAAAAGGTTTCTGTACAGTGTATACATATCCACAATCAAGGCATATGTGAGTAGCTCTAGCCTGCAAGATGGGTTCCCATTTAATAATTAGGTGTTAAAATTACATTAAGATATTATATTGAACCCAGAAGATAAGTAAACAATTCGTAGTAAATTGAAGCTTATTATGCCAAAATTATAATTGCCTTCTGAGCATCAGTTAATTTTCTTCCAAAGCGGGGAGGAGCTGGACGCTTTTGTAGTTTCTTAACATCTACTTCAGCACCTCTGTATTGCAGATAGATAAATGGACCATTAGGCATAGAAAAAATAAAACAGAATAGTAGGAAAAATTTAACATCATCAGCTTGCTTGCAGATTTTTACTTGTTATTATAGTTTACTTTGTTCCTTTAAGTACTGATTTTTACATGGAATACATTATGTGTACAGTAAGTAATTGACTGAAGGAACCTAAAATGACAAATGTGACAACATTATAGTATAAGTAACTGATACCAATTCTACTACTTAAGTACAAAAATTAATTTTAAAAAAAAAATAGACAAGTCTAATCAATTTATTTTGAAGAAATTCCTTTTTTTTCTCTTGAATTATGTTGGTTAGTATCTAATATACATAAAGTAAATGCATGACAAGATACGCATATCCCAAATAATTTCAAACTTCAATGACACAATGACACAAGGTTCTGTCTAAAAAGAACAAAGAAAATATATTATTACAAACCAGATATTTGGACCCTAAAAATAGATTACCACTAGTGGTTAACAATTCCCCTGGCTCCTCTCTCTCCTTAACATCAAATATTCTCAGATTTGATTCTTCCAAATTGCAAAAAAGGGAATGAGAAAGGCCATCATGTTTAGCATACTAAAAGTTCCTTTGGACTTCAAGGAAAGATGAAGATCCAAAACAGAGTAAAAACACTAAACAAATTTCCACAACGTAATAGTGGATGGGAAACCAAGATTTCAAGTGTTAATGGAGATCTAACAATTGGATTCCACTGATATTGCAGCTTGACACCTTATGTATAATGATCCAAAATATAGTATTATATATTGAATTGTATATGTTAGGTTTTGTTTCCTGTGACATTTTCATCTTTGTGATTGACCCTTAGGTATTCTTTGAAATTTTTATTTAGAACACTTGGAATATTTTCATTGGTTTCTAAATAACGACAGTGGAAACCACTAAATAGCACGAGGCATTTTGTAATTAGTTGCAAAATTTCCACTTCTACAGAGCCATTTCAAACTCAGCTCTAATGCTTCTTGATGAAGTTACCACATGGTGGGCCTCTAATTACTGGCATGCTCACAATCTTTGAAGGTTATAACTTCAAGGTCCAGATAAATGAAGTGTCCAATACAATTATGATAGGAAATTCTTACTATATTGTCAAAAAATCCATTAATTGATTAGCAAACGAAAGAATTCATTACATTTGATCAGCTGAAATTCTGGACAAAAAGCTGAGTCCCCACCTGAGATAGCCTATAAAAGGGCTGTAATGCACGTCTACAAAAGCATATATCAAACTTTAAAAATTGAACATTTTGAACTTGTAGAAATTATTGTCACACTGATAATCCATTAGATATTCTAGAAAAATATTTATCAATCTTTTACTGAGTTTACAGGTAATAGCAGATGGCATAAAAAATTCAATAATCCAAAGCTTTTTTAACAAGATCCTCATACAGCTTCAGATAAATTATCAATTGTACTGCTAAGCCTAATAATAAGCCTCAATAATGATTAATGCTTTAATTAGTTTTAGCCTTCATCTATCTTCCATGGAATGTTTCACCAACAGTGCACAACTAACATGAAGTGAAGAGGCAAGAGGATACAAACAAAGTTAAGAAAAGTGAACCTGCTAACAACGAAGTAGACAGAGTCTGGCTTTGCTTGGATAGCAGTTTTTGTAAATCCCAGCTTATCAGCTGGCCATAGCTCATCTCCAAAGAAACTGCTAGTGTATAGAACTTGGTCACCTGCCTTTAGTCCTGCTTTTGCTGCATTCCCACCCCCATCTACAGCCTGAATCAGAATGAGTTGCCATGAAAAACATCAGCTTAATCCATATAGTATACTTACTGATGTTGTACTACTTGTACCAAAAGTTTAGAGTTGTTAAGAAATATTGATTTTAATCATTTATTCATTATTCTAATCCTCTCTCATGTTTGTAGATAGAGAGTTCGAGACTCATCTTAATAAATGAGACTCAAAATGTGACGTTTAACATTTTAAATGAGAAATAAAGCGAAGATAAGTTTAAACTTTTTTTTTTTTTTTATTAATAATTTGATGGTTATAATATCAAGGGAGGGGGGATTTGAACTTTGAGCAATGACACTGGCTTATAAACACGTTTGAATTTAGGATTACTTGATCGGATATCATGATAAACTACTATTTGTACCAAAACGCTTAAGCATATTGTATGTATTTAATCATTTAACTATTATTCCAACTCTTACAAAATAAGATCACTGTACTGTTATTTATTTATTTATTAAATATTTTGGTGGATAACAAATTTCGCAAATTGAAGATAGAAAACATAGAAATAGCAGAACTCACACTAATGATAACACGACCCCCAGGCTTTTGACCCAAAGTGAGGCCTAGTGGCTTGTCAACCTCAGCCTCAATGGTCTTTGATGCCCCAGTAGTTCTTGCAGTGACCTCAAGCCCTCTTCTTACAACACTTGCGAAACTGCTTCTATTCTCAGCTATGAAGGAATCCGAGACACCCCTTTTGGCCTCTTGGAGTGAGAGGCCTTGGAAGGCGGTTTTCTGGAGAGAAGAAATAGAGTAAAGGCTCTCTACAAATGGGTTTCTTGAGAATAGAGAATAGATGAAAATGGCAATGTTTATATATGTTGGTACTATATGTTTATATATATAAAATTTATACCTGGCATTTAGATGATATGAAGAATGGCTTTGCAGGTGTTGTTGAAGAAGTTTTGATGGAGCTGTTCCTAGTGAAGGTGGCAGTGCAAGAGGAGGAAGAACCTGCAACCACAGCTGATGACATATTTGGATAGCAGTAACCAGTAAGTTAAATGTGTGTATGTGTGAGTGAGTTAGAGTTTAACGAGCAGAGATGGTTGTGGTGGTTGAGGATTGGAAATATGAAGTACAAGAATGGATAATTGGGACCAAGAGAACCACTCGCCCTCTTCAGTCTTCACTAGATAGCCACGGATTATGAGACATCCACACAATTCTCAACCTCAACCTTCTTTTCTTAAAAAAAAAAGATATATCCTTTTTGATCGTTTCAAATGTAATTACAATTCCTTTACTAATCTTACTAGTTAATATATGATTTATCTGAAGAAGGCATAAAAACCTCTCTCTTGTTTAGCAAAAAAAAAAAAAAACAAACCCTCTCTCTTTTTGTTTCATTTTTTTTTTTTTTTTGTTTTTTGTTTTTTTTTTTTTGGTTTTTTGTTTTTTTGTTTTTTTTTTGTATAAGAGAATTTCAGCAAATGAAATATAAGTGATCAATCAAATATTGCAACGCCTTGATATCTATTAGCGATCAAAATTGGACAATATTGGAATTTTTGTTTATATCAACACCATAATATCATATTGGACCTCACTTTCTTTCTTTTTTTTTTTTTTTTTTTTTTTTTTTTTTTGTGTTTCATATAATCTCGTATAGTAATAAGTTTTGAATTCAACACAAAATGAAATGGACAATGTACAGGAGTGAATTGGTGAATAATCTAACCCTTGGAACGTATTGTAGTTCCAAATTTCCATTTAAGTCTATTATTAATATTATTTTTTTATTTATCATTTAGACTTATAAAATTATTGTAAAATTGTTGTGCTGACGTAAATCACTTAGAAAATTTTATTATTACTCTCTAGTCTCTACAACCCAAAAAAAAAAAAAAAAAAAAAAAAAACACTTTTGTAATTACTTGAAGCCACTCCATTACGCCCATCGTCATTTGGGCGAATTTGGACATATTTCGGGTTAGACAGGTATTCTTGGACCATGCTTGGGCCACATATTTCAAGCCCTTATTGGCCCAACCTGTTCTTTTATTCCGTTCTTATCTTATCATCTTTCTATTTCGATCATTTCCTTCACCACAAATTGCTCTCTTTCTTTTTAACCCCCAACAAATAAATTGCTTTGGGTCTTTTGGTTTAATATGATGGAGAGTGTGTCCAGGTAATGATTTCATATGGGTTAATAAATACATTTGCATTTAAAAATCATTTGTATTATTTTGATAAAAAAAATTTAAATTTCATGATTGCATATAAAATTTCAAAATTTTTTTTTTAATGTGTTTTGGGTGTGTGCGCGCGAGTACACACATATAAGCAAATATATATATATATATATATATAGTTAACCTCACAATATTTTGTCACATAAGTTTTTATGTCCTTATAATTTTACACGTCAATATTTTAATATATACTTTTTAATTCGACTTTAATTCATTCTACTACCCTCAATTAAATGATGAAAATTAGTTCAATATACAAACACAATCATAATAAATATACACAAAAAATTGATTGGTGTCTTGGTCTGATAATAAAAAAGTTATAATTAGGAGCAAACACTATAGGTTGAAAATCTCTAAAAAAAAAAAATCATAATAAATATATATTAATAGTGTTCATAATTATATATTTAATAGTTCTATATGAAATATAATAATAGGTAATTAAATTCCTTGAATGGAACTCGAGTTTCATGTAATTTTTTTTTAATAAAGTTTTTTTGCATATAACTCGATTTCTAAAAATCGAGTTTAAAACAGGGGTATATGGCTAAAAAGTTTCAAAACAGGCAAAAATAGGCATTTGCCCTTTCTCTAAGCGTGAAGTAAATGGCATCAAATTACGTAATAAAAACTGGAAAATTCATAACCATCAATATATGATACTTTTACAATATGTAGATAAAGAAATTTTTCTCCAAATCAAGTAGGTCAAATCAGAATATGCTGTTGCTTGTTTTTGGTCAACTCTGATCGAATCCAAGAACTCAGTCAACTTTTGTTTTGCTTCAAATTCAAAAAATCTCCTTTTTTTTTTTTTTTTTTTTTTTTTTTTTTTTTTTTTTTTGGTAAAAGGGAATTATATAAATAGTAACTAAGTGTCTGTTTGGATACAACTGAAAATTGAAAACTGAAAACACTGTAGCAAAATAATTTTTAAATGTGTGAATAGTATCGTTGAATCTATTTTTAATGAAAAAATTGCTGAAAAGTGAAGTTTGTGGGTCTCCTAAACAGTGCACGATATACTATTCATAGAAAAAGTCAACAATCACAGCTAAAAAAAATAAACAGTATAAAACGCAAACGCCAAATCATCCGTGTCCAAACTGAACCTAAGTTTGAAACTTTAAGCCACAGGGCTGTTACAGCACATAATTTGTTACAAAATAGACCAGAAAGGTCTTGCATCAAAGGCTAAGATAGCTCCACATGCGGAGAGTCAACAATACCAAAATCATGTTAAAGGCAAACTGCTTTCCTAGCCTAAGCATTAGCAACCATTGATGCATAGTCAACATAAGACATCTCTGCTGGACGGCAGACATACTATCGATTTAGCATCAAGATCAATAAAATAAACTTTTGACCATATATAGGTTGGGAAATCTAGACATCGGTACATTGTTTAATTTTATGCCAAATTATTTATATCAATAGTTCTATACTACTATTCAAGGAGATTTTCATATTTAGGATGGACATTTTGTCAATTCAAAAATATTACACTCCAAATTTAAGTAGAGACAAAACTGAAGGACAATCAAATAAAAATGCATTTCTGACTCTCAAGTACAACATTATCTACAAAATAAGACCACTCTCTCATTGGTTTTCAAATTCAAAGAATTTATTATTCGGTCAACAATTTTATTATTATTATTTTTTACAATTTCAAGCCAAAAAAAAAAAAAAAAAAAATCCTAAATTTTTGGATTTTAGATACAAAGGAATTTAAGACCCAAACATGCAATTCATTGAGCGATAGGTATGTTCTTAAATTTTTGGTAGAAAATTTCATTAATAATGTAGCATAATGAAACTTGAATTCTATCAGATAAATATATATATATATATATATATTGCTTTCTAATTGTAGGATTATCTCTTCTATGTTCAATGGGGACCCATGTAGTCGAGTACCCAACTAAAGAAAGAAGTTGTGGAATTTTGGAAAATTAAAAATAATGTGCAATGGAAGTAGGTAAATCATTATTTTTTAGAATAACAAGAAGTGTATCAGTTCGCAAATGTGTAATATTAAACATGTAAATTTCAAATTGGAATGAATGAAAAATTATGACACTAAACTCCAAAAAAGAGAGTCTCTTCACATGCTCTTCATGCGTGTGATGAGACAAGTTAACTTTATTAATTATGCCAATTAAGTAAAGATATATCAATTTACTGTTGGATGAGTACAACCATATTGGGAGAAATAAAGTGCAGCAGGAAGAAAGTTACAACATAAGTGATACAGTGATATAAATACAAAAAGAAAACCTTGACAAAAAAAAAAAAAAAAACCCTGCAGGTAGCTCACCACCAAACTGAATAATTCATTTTAGTAGAATGAAACTATACAATACAAGAATATAACCCAATCCTAATATTGCTACCTATGAACTACAAGAGGAATTATTGATTTGGCACACGGCAGCTCCAATCCAATTACACTTTTTTACCTGGTGAATCTATTTACCAATACATTTTTGTGTTTTTGATATTTGGGAGAGAGTTTTGGAATTTGGTGTAATTTTTCTTTTCCTTTTAGTTTTTGAATTGTAATTTTATTGGGTATGGGTTGAAACTCTTTATCACTTTTTTTTTGCCATTGATTTTAAGTTGATTCAATACTTTTTTTTCTTCGTATTTTGGATATTAGTGAGAGAAAGTTGAATTTTAACTTGATTTTTTTCTTTTTGGTTTTAAATCTTGTCTTTATCTTTCGATGCATCCCAACTTATTCCAACATACTTTAGTGATTCACAAAATGTTAATTTAGGAAATGGAAATTCTCTCTCAAACTTATATTTTGAATTATTGAGAGAGATTATTTTTGTTTTCCATTTTGATATTGTAGAAATTCTTTAATTAATTTTATATATATATATATATATATATTTATATATATAAAATGTGCAATTATGAGAAAAGTGATTCTCTCTTGGACCAAATAAGTTGCTAATCTTGAGCATTGTGGTAGGAGGATTTTGTGTGATTTGTCTAGAAATGAATGATTTCTAGATTTATAACTATTTTATTCTTGCTTTTTGTGACAATGGGCGCAACTTTATTTTTTTAAATGGTGATAGTCTAGTGACAACGAGTTGACTGAGACTTAACCCAATTTGACCTCCTGTAGATCATTGTACCAAAAAGGCTATAGCTAATGATAAGAGTGTAACTTTATTCTCTTAAAAGGAAGTAGCCCAACGCCAATGGCTTGACTATATATATTTAGGAGGGAGAGAGAGAAATTATATTTAATAAAAAAATCAGAACAATTATACTATATTAAAACTTTCCCATGAATTGGACTACTGCTACTGGTTAATATTAAGATTCTTCTCAGGCAAAAAAATGTTAAGATTAAGATATATTACATGAGAAGAATAACTACGTTATTATATCTCTTATTGTATAAGATATAGTAGTGTTACATTGAACCATAGCAAACTCTATTGTTTGGTGCAATCAGTCGGCATGAAGGAGAGCATCATTGTTTCCATGTCAAACCCAATCAAGAAATTAGCCTGAGCAAAGTTGCCATATATACCACCACCATTAGAACCTTGCATTGCAAAGCAGTAAACCCCATCTTTAGGTGAAATGAAGGTATGTATAGGCTTTAACTGCACGTTCGCACCCTCAAAATGGACAGTCAATATTGGTCCGTCAAGATTAGATTTAGTTCTATAGCAAAGCTGTGTCCCCAAATCAGGGTCATCCCTAATGGGATTCATTGCAATTTGCTTCTGCACTTCCACTGCCAATCGATCATAAAAATCTTGTGGCACAATCGTTGGTGGTGTTCCTGAATCCAAAAACATGTTGCCCTTAGAAACCATACCTAAAGAGTTAAATGGCACATATGTGTCTCCAACACTAATTCCTTCTAGTGTGACAAAATAGGGGGTCTTATATTCTTTGGATACTAAAGGTGTTGAAACCACACCATCACCCACAACTTCACTGCCATTGCCAAAACTTATCTTGCTTGCAATACTAGGATCAGTACCAAATGGCAACAAGCAATGGGAAAACCTCTTGCTACCAAAGGTGGATCCTATTTGTGAAACAAAGGACACAGACCCTCCTCCTAACCCAACGATTCCCATTTCATGGTCATTGAAAATCCCGCTATTGTTGTGTCCACACCCGAAAGCAATGTCTAGAGAAACTGTTTGCCCTGAGTTTGATGTCATGGTGACTTTTTCTTGGGCTAAAACACCTTTGGTTATGGAAGAATCTGCATATGCATAAGTGTAAGTGCAAATATTTTGAGAACAAGTGCCAGTGTTTATAAGACGACATTGTTCTGATTCACAATAAAAGTCACTATATGTGGAGGACTTTAGAGGATCGAATATGGGACCAATCTGATTGTAGCAGCCATCACATGGTACACATTGTGTCCACACAAGGTCACTACCTGTATCAGCAATGCCATAGATGTCTACCGGTGGAGTTCCAATTGAGACCTTCATGAGATGCTGACCTTTGTATGCTATTACTCGTGATTGAAGGGCATTTGGATAGTATTTGTTTAGGCGGCCGGTAAAAGTTTTGTTAGCATTGTAGAAGGGAGATTTGGGAGAATCCGGGCGGATTAGCTCAACGGTAAACCCACCATTGCTAGCAGCTGTAGCCAAAAGGCCTATAAAATAATTTGAGAGAATTGAGGCAACAAGGAAGCATGGATGAAACATAACACTGCTTGTCATTGAATTTGAGGTTTTGGAAGAGAGTCACACTATGGAAAGTTTTATATACACTTTCTCTATCCTCCAATTTCCATTTAATTTATCAATATTAGAATATATTATTATCTTTAAATTCTTAAATGACAAATACAGTATATTTTACCTAATAAATTTGATGATACCATAATATTTGGAAGATATAAGACATTCATTTCTCCAAGCGTGAGTGGCATCAAATGGAGAAATTATAGAGTCCTTTGGTGGACCACAAGATGTTAAAATGTGAATTCAGACATATGGTCAGTAGCATTTGGAATATACTTTTATGCCATTCGGTGTACTTCTTCCATATATACCTGTAAGCCATCAATTATGGATTGGTACTGATTTCTTAATTTTATGATGTGAAGGCCCATGTGAGGGGACACCAGGTGAGGAAGAAATATAGAACAATCATCTGGTCTGTAGGGATTCTGGTTATTTGTCCATCATTCCACTAAAAAACTTTCATTTGTTTAAAATTGCTGAGTCAGCAATTAATTTCTGTTTAAAAAAATTTTCTGTTTAAAAAATTTTTCTAACTAACAATTTTAAACAAATGAAAGTTTTTTAATAGAATAGTAGACCACATCATTTGTTCACTATGTGGATCTTATAATTTCTCCATCAAATGGCCATAAAACATGACACTGCTTGCCATTGAATTTGAGGTTTTGGGAGAGAGTCTCACGCGATGGAAAGTTTTATATACAGTTTCTCTATCCTCCAATTTATAATTATTTCAATATATATTATATAATATTATTATCTTTAAATTCTTAATTGACAAATACGGTGAGTTCCTAATAAGAACCCAAACCTTATCAAGAGGTGGTTGACTATGACTCACAACATGGCTAGCCCATAAGACAAAATTGTTAATAGTTCGAGCTCTAATCGAACTACAAATAAGCTAAATTCAATAGCTCATGTATCTCTCGTTCGTATGCCTACTATAAGCTCATTGCGAAGTAAATTCTTAACTGTTTCATGGCTATTTTTCTTCATTAGAGTACAGAATTATATATCTAAATTCTTCGAAAGTTGGCCAAATAGATTAAAGTTAAAATCAATTATCTATAGATGAAGTGTAATTCTAAATAGAAATTACCTATTTCCAAAATTTATACAAGACCGAATCAAGTTCATTTGAAGATTTAAACCCAAATTACAGAACTTGCAAACAAGAACCGAGACAAAAAATCAGCCAATCAACTCAAAATATTAATCCAAAACATGTATTAGTAGTATTGCCAAGACAAGAATTTCTTCCAAACTTGACGTGTCAAAGTGGAACAATTGACTAAACAATTTCTTCCAAACTTGGTGTAAAAGTTTCTGTTACAAATTGTGATGTGATTTTTTTTTTTGTTTTTGGTGGGTTCCGGAATATTATACCTAATAAATTTGATGATACCATCATTTTTTGAAAATATAAGACAATCATTTCTCGAAGTGTGAACGGCATCAAATCACCTACTAAAAATAAATTAAAATACTAAAATTCATACCCACCAAGATTTGCTATTTTTTATAATATAAAGATAGATTTTTTTTTTTCTCTCTCCAATCAAGTAGGACTAGTGATATTCACCAAACTGCACAAACCGCAAAAATTGCACCAAAACCACCCGCAAAATGGCATAATCATATCGCATCGCAAGTAACAGTACACTGCACCGCATGGTGCAGTGCACTTTGCTGTTTTATAATAAGAAAACCACACAAATTGCACCGCACCGCACCGTTTATATATATTAATATATTTATTTTTTTAATATTAAATATATTATAAATAGTTTAACAACCCTAGTTTTCAAATAATAATAATAATAATAATTCTAGTAAGTGTTGATTAGAAAAACCAGTCCAAAATAAAGAAAATCTAGCTCAACTGTTTAAAACTTAGCCCAAAACTTTTTGGGTTGGGTAAAAAAAAACCTAAAATTTGAAAAATATACCGACTTTAAACCATTCAAACTGCATTTTATATATTGCATTGCACATGTGACTACAAAAATGAGATGCAGTGCGGTTATGGTTTTGGTTAAACCGCATTGCATTGCACATGTGACCGTAAAAATAAGGTGCAGTGCGGTTATGATTTTAGTTAAACTGCACTTTGTAGTGCAGTGGTAAAAAAAACCTAAAATAGCATCACACTGTGAACACCTACGAGAATACAAATCCGGGTTAAAAAAAAGAAAAAAAAAAAGGAACAGAGTTGACAAACCTCTTCCTATTATGATGTGGCTTGTTTTTGGTCAACAACTTTGACCGAATTTAATAACTTAGTCAACTTTTGTTTTGCTTCAAATTCAATCAACTTAACTGCCATTGCCAAAATTTATCTTGCTTGCAATATTCGGATCTCTACCAAATGGAAACAAGCATTAAGAAAACCCTCTCGCTATCAAGTACCAAGGTGGAACCTAATTGCTACCAAGGCGTGCTCAAACCTCAAAGTATGATATCTCTGAGGTTTTCCTAAAGTTTTCCTTCCTTAACCTCAACAAAATAATTGCTTTGGGTTTGGTTTGATTTGATGGAGAGTGTGAGTGCTCCTGGTAACAATTTCATATTAGTTAGTAAATTTCCAAACTTATAAATTGAATGAACGCAGATAAAATTTCCAATATTTTTTTTTTATTTGTGGTTTTGCGGGCGCAAGTATGTATACAATCAAAGAAGTTTGAATTTTGATTGAATTTATAATGTTTTGCTATATAAGCTTTTGTTGTGTCCTTACAATTTTATTAATCAATATTCTAATATATATATATATATATTTTAATTGGACTTCAATATACAAACACAATCAAGGCATGGCGGATCCCAGAAGATGAAAACTGGATTGGTTTTAAGAGCTATGAGATTGGTAAGTGATTTTCAAGAAGCCCAAGTGATACAAAGTTAATGTGTATGGGAACTATTTTCACTGACCAAGGAGCAGCATGGATTGGAGTTGTGGTTAGAGCCTAGAGGTGATCACCACAGAGTGGTGGCTGCGTAAAGCAAAAAGATCTATTCTCCTCTGGGATCTTTGCTGATGATATCGAAAATACCACCAGTAAGTCACACGGTCCACGCACGCTTCAAATAGCACCTGCACAGCGAAAAGAAAGGACCTAGCAGAGAATACCGGTGTGGTACCAGCCAAATACCCTCCGAAGGTCAAGTTAGAACTATTCTCACTACTCTAGAGTGCTAGAGAGGGTAAATTATGCGTACCTTGGTTCGTGAGGGTGCTTGGTTTTTATAGTAGTAGGGCTTGACCCCTTTTCCTTGGAGTAGAAGTCTTTTCCTTATAGGAGTCTCCTTGGGCGTATTTCGCGGGATCCTTTCTATATAGGAATCCCTCTTAGGTTTCACAAAACGTGGAGAGCAAGTCATTTACTTATACACGCAAACGTGGTTGGCAAGAATTCTTTGACTAGTGCCATCAGTCTATATTGTGCCTTCGGTCTTCATACCGTCAACTTCAGGATGACCTTCAGCTTTATTATCCCGTCGGCTTGTGGAACTCTTCACTTCATCTCGCCGTTAGTCGATAAACAAAGGCTGACGGCCCAGTAGGTACCGTCACCCATATCTCTTATTTGACCACTCTTTTATCCTTATCATTTGCAAAAGCCATGGAGGCTGCAGTGTTGTTTGTCTGTGACATTGATGTTTAGGAAATAATTCTTGAGTGTGATTCTATGACCCTATGTACTGCATTTGCAAGGAAGAACTGTAACCCTTTTGCTTGCGGCAAATGTTATTAATGGCATATATGATGTTATTACTATCCAAATGTGAATATGTGATTACATAAATAATTCTAGCAAAACAAAAATAATCTATGGTAAACTATATATACACACCAAGTTATTTATTTGCATCTATGAAATTTATTTATTTATTTGAGGTATCTTACCAAAATAAATAACGGTGGATATTGTATAAAGTTCTCTAAAAATGTTTAACTTTTGGTTGACCTCATCATATTTTGTCACATAAGTTTTTAAGGTTTCATAATTTCATGTGTTATTATTTTAGAAAATTAGTTTTGGCTTTAGAAAATGTCAAAAATACTCCTAATCTGATTATATAATCTTTAGTCTAAAAAAAATAGGTTTAAAATTGTAATTCAAAAAAATTCAAAAAAAAAAAAAAAAAAAAACTACCCGATAAACTTTTTTTTCCTAAAAATTAGCACACTCTTTATTTGAATGTATTTCAAGCACATTTAATACATTTTTTTTTTCTAAAAATTAGCACACACTAAACTTAACAGTTTACTTATTTCAAATTCTAAATTTTAGTTTCTTAAAAATTCATTCTTGTGTAATCTCACTAACAATAGATAAATTCAAATTGAAAAATTACATTAAACTCAAAATAATAAAGAAAAGAGTCTCATTGCACATGTGGAGCACGTGTGCTGAGGCTTGTATATTTTATTTGAATTTAAATTTCATTTTATATTTAAACCATTCATTAGAATCTTTTTCCTTTTTTTTTTTTTTTTTTTTTGAGAGGACATCCATTAGAATCTTGATATATCATATTTTTCTTTGGGTCAAACTTAGGTCTAGTGTCCAGTAATATTGGACCCATTGAGATGATGACATGTGTCGACTTTTAGACACGTGTCACCATCTGACTGGGTCTAGTGCACTAGATGCACTGGACCTAAACCAAGTCCTTTTTCTTTAATGATAAAATATATATTTTAATATATAAATACAATTATAATAAATGCATAATGATAAAATATTTAGTTTCATATATTCCCCTTAAAAAAAAAAGTTCCATATATAATAATAGCCATTACTCATTAGTAACTATTATGAGTATCAAATTTTATATTTGTAAAATGTTGGAAATAAAGGAGAGATATTACCTGACTTTCTTTAAAATTTACACAAAAATGATATTACCAAAAGAGGTGATGGGGATGAGGTGTGGATCAAATCACTATCTTATGACAAAATCGTGCCGTCTATGGACTTATTTGATGTAGTAAACAAATAATTACCAAAAGAGGTGACGGGGATGAGGTGTGGATCAAGTCACTATCTTGAGACAAATTGTGTTGTCTACAAACTTATTTGATGTAGTAAACAAATAATTTTTACATGTTGTTCCCAAGATACAACAACCCAGCCATCTTGGTGATTATCCTTGTGAGCCCATATTGCTTGTAGGATATAAGCTCTCTGTAGCACTTTTTTTTCCTAGAAAATAAAATATTTTGTTAAGAGTAAGAAGAAGCAGGCAATGAGTGTTTAGAACAATAACAAAATTTTTGAAAGTCTATAGCTTGATGAGCCAAAAAAAGGTGATAGCCAAAACTTTATTTCTTTCTATCTATATAATAGCCGGACAAGCATCAGCATCTTGTCTTTAGCCAAATAATCAATACTTATGAAAACATTTAAATGGGTCATAAAGTTATTGAAATCAATAGACAAACAATAGCCCATAACATGTCAAATCTTGGGGCACGTTTGGTACACTGCAATGATTATTACATGGGAATAGGAATAAGTATTATAAGGAATATATTAAATTGGAATGTAATAAGTATTACTATTAATTAGTTTGGTAATTATTTAGGAATAGAATCCTGAATATGCATTCACAATTTAGTAGAGTATAAAAAAAAGGTGTAATTAAATCATTTTTTAGTTAAATTTCCTAAAATACACTTATTTTAGGGTGTTCAAAATAGAGCTAATAATTAACAATAAGGAGAATTTATTTTCTTTCCTTTTGAAGATGTGGCAATTAATGGCTTTTTAAGAAATTTTTTTTTAAAAGTTATTACATAAGGTGAAGGAATAGATATTCAGTACTTTTGATAATGAATAGTTATTCTTAAGAATAACAATTCATAAAGAATAATTATTCATTGTAATAAAAATATAACCAAACAACTGAATAGTTATATCATAGGAATATCATAGGAATATCTATTATATTACAGTGTCTATTATAGTCTACCAAACATGCCCTTGACTACAAATTCATTTAGAAAGCTTCAGAATATACATTTGAAATATTGCCAACTATTTTGACTTTCCATTAAACCAAATAGTAAATACTTGTATATATGGTAACTTACTAGATAAACTTCACAAACCTACCATGAGATTTGTGATAATACCAATTAGGTCCAAAACATTTTAAAACCCACCAATTTAGTCCTCAAAAGACAACTTTGTCTCTAATTTTATTTTCTCTTCTTTCTCTCTCATCTGTCTTGTTCCTCTCCTCTCCTCTGATTTGAGTTTATTTCTCACAACACTCTCTCTCAGAAAATACCCATTTCAAAAACCCATTTTCTTTGTCTTTTTCAACGGCGAGCAATGTCGTATTTGGAAGAGGAATTTCAGATTCTTCTTGACGAATCCAAAACCGCCGAGTCCAAGTTTGAATCAACCGAATCAGAGGATTTCCCTGGCTAATCCGATGATGTTGTTTTCAGTCTGTGCAAAATAGTGAAGCAAATGATCTTAGGTGGCTAAGAATCCAAGTGTTGTTGAATGCTTATGCCAGTGACCAAGCTCATGAGTTCTGCCAGTTAGAGAGAGTTTTGAGAGAAGGGAATGAAACAGAAGAGAAGAGAGAGAAAGAAGAGAGAATAAAAAGAGAGGGACAGAGTTGTCTTTTGAGGAACAAATTGGTGAGTTTTAAAATGTTTTGGACCTAGTTGGTATTATCACAAACCTCAGGATAAGTTTGTGAAATTTATTTAAGTAATTCAGAAAATAGCTATACACTTAAGTTGCTGAAAACTTTCCATCTATTAACGTTACCTTATTAAATATTCAAATAAGAACGTTTGAAAGTAAAACATTTAGGGTAAATTGCAAATTACACCATTAAAGTTTGAGTGTATTTGGATTTTACACTTTAAAGTTTTAGATTTGAATTTTACCCCTTAAAGTTTAGGATGTTTGGATTTTACATCCTAATGATTCAGAATTTGGATTTTACCCCTTGAAGTTTAGGGTGTTTGGATTTTACACTTTAATATTTGAGAATTTGGATTTTACCCTTCAAAGTTTGGGGGTGTTTGGATTTTATACTCCTAAATTCTAAAACTTTAGGGTGTAAAATTCAAACAGCCCCAAACTTGAGAGAGAAAAATCTAAATTCTGAAACGTTAGAGTGGAAAATCCAAACATCTTAAATTTTAGGGGGTAAAATTCAAATTCTAAAACTTCAGAATCTAAAATCCAAACAGTCCCAAACTTTAGAGGTGTAATTTGCAATTTACCCAAACATTTATAATGGAAAGTATATATATTGCAATAAAAATGAAATTGCTAGCAATGATGGTATTAAACAATGTTATTAATTTCGTTCCATTTTGGCCATTCTAGTTGGAATATCTTGTATCGGCATGCAATTCGATACGGTAATATCACCCGTTCCACCTTGGGTCAAATTTCGACCAATTTTGGTAAGTTCTAGCCATTCCATCAAGTTTTGATCAATTTCGGTCGAATTCAAACTAGGTGTTATCTAGGTACAATGGTATATGATAATAACATTAATGTATATTATTATTATTTTGAGAATCTAATATTATTAATATATATTAATGTTTATTTATAATTTTATACTTAAAAAAAGAGGTATTATTATTAGGAAAAGTATTATGTTTACAGTATTTTCACAACACTTTCATACCAAATTATAGGTTGAAAGTTTTTATAAGTTTTAATTTGAAGCTACTAATAAAATTATTTTTTTGCCCATCTATATCAACCCATAATAACCTATCCCGTAGAATTTATTGTTAAAGTATTGTGGACATAACATTTGTGAATTTTATTTAAGATCTTTTTATTAATTAAAATATTAATAACTTTTGTCCATGCAATAAATGCTTCAACCATCACATTTATTGTATTTTTTACAATTATCCAAAATGTGAATTTTGTTGGTAGAAAAATTATAATAAATTTTTTTAATCCCACTTTATTTAATTTTTTAGACAAATTAAATCAAATTCATTATTTGATATAATAGTAACACTTTTTTAATTGATACTTTCATGTTTTATATATATATATATATATATGTTTTTTTTTAGGAATCCTGAAACATTTTAAAACGATACATCGAAATAGACTGATACCAAAATATTCCGTTCTAGTAGATAAATCGAAACTAGGTCCGAAACAGAATTAATAACATTGGTATTAAACATCACGCTAATGTTCAAAAAATTTCCTAAATAAAACCATTGATAGCAACTATTCAAATTCTAATTTATATTTGAATTTCAAATTTAGTAAAGAATGTGTTTGTCATTAAGGGATAAAATTGATCTCAATTCACATAAATGAGTATTAAAATAAAATAAAATATTTTTATAGAAATATCGAAAATAAAAAAGAGACAATTATATATATATATATATATATACACATACACATTAATTCAGAATTTCAATTAATCAAAATACCAAAGAAAATACAAAGTTTGAAAATTATATTATATGGAAATTACTTTCCCATGAATTGCACCACTAGTTAAGATTAAGATATATAAAGTATAAAGAAGAATAACCAGGTCATACTTCTTAATTGACAAACTGTTACATGAAACTGGAAAATTCTACTGTTTGGTACAATTAGTCGGCTTGAAGGAGACCTTCATTGTTTCTCTGTCAAACCCAATCAGGAAATTTGCTTGAGCATAGTTGCCATATATGCCTACATCACCGTCAGATTCTTGCATGGCAAAGCAGTAAACCCCATCTTTAAGTGGAACGAAGGTATGTAAAGGCATTAACTGCACATTCGCACCCTCAAAATGGACAGTCAAAATTGGTCCGTCAAGATTAGTTTTAGTTCTATAGCAAAGCTGTGTCCCCACATCAGGATCATCCTTAATGGGATCCATTGCAATTTGCCTCTGCACTTCCGCTGCCAATGGGTCATAAAAATCGAATGGCATAATCGTCTGTGGTGTTCCTGAATCCAGTAACACGTTGCCCTTAGAAAGCTTACGTGAAGAGTTAAATGGCACATATGTGTCCCCAACACTAATTCCTTCTAGTGTGACAAAATAGGGGGTCTTATCTTCTTTGGCTACTAAAGGTGTTGAAACCACACCATCACCCACAACTTCACTGCCATTGCCAAAACTTATCTTGCTTGCAATACTAGGATCGGTATCATATGGCAACAAGCATTGAGAAAATCTGTTGCTACCAAAGATGGAACCTATTTGTGAAACAAAGGACACAGACCCTCCTCCTAACCCAATGAGTCCCATTTCATGGTCATTGAAAGTCCCGGTATCGTTGTGTCCACACCCAAAAGCAATGTCTAGGGAAACTGTTTGCCCTGAGGTAGAAATCATGGTGACTTTTTCTTTGGCCAAAACACCTTGGGCTATGGAAGCATCTGCATATACATATGTGTAACTGCAAAGATTTTGAGGAGAACAAGCGGCAGAGTCTATAAGACGACATTGTTCTGACTGACAAGAAATATCACTATATGTTGAGGACTTTTGGGGATCGAACATGGGATTAATCTGTTTGTAGCAGCCATCACATGGTACACATTGTGTCCACACAATGTCGCTACCTGTATCGACAATGCCATAGATGTCTACCGGTGGAGTTCCAATTGAGACCTTCATAAGATGCTGAGCGTTGAGAGCTGTTACTTGTGATTGAATGGCATTTGGATAGTATTTGTTTAGACGGCCGGTAAAAGTTTTGTTAGCATTGTAGAAGGGAGATTTGGGAGAGTACGGGTGGATTAGCTCAACCGTAAACCCACCATTATTGCTAGCAGTTGTTGCCAGAAGGCCTATAAAATAATTTAAGAGAATAGAGGCAACAAGGAAGTATGGATGAAACATGACACTGCTTGCCACTGAATTCAAGGTTTTGGGAGAGAATCACACATTGGAAAGTTTTATATACACTTTTTCAATCCTCCAATATTTCGATTTAATTGTTTCAATATTATATTATATTATTATCTTTAAATTCTTAATTGACAAATACAATGTATTATATTTATACCTAATAAATTTGATGATACCATCATAAATATAAGACATTCATTTCTCCAAGCATGAATGGCATCAAATGACCTACTAAAAACTGCAAAATACTGAAATTCATATCTACCAAGATTTGCTATTTTTTATAATATAAAGATAGAGTTTTTTTTTTTTTTTTTTCAAATCAAGTAACACAATACCTTCTCAACTATATATGTGTATATATATATATATATATATATATAAATAAATAAAAGTAGGACAATACAAATCTTATCCGGGTTTGGTTTTTTTATTTTTTAAAGAAGAAAGAAAAAGGGGAACAAATTGGAAAATTGCTTCCTATTATAGTGGCTTGTTTTTGGTCAACAACTCTGACTGAATTCAATGAATTCAGCCAACTTTTGTTTTGCTTCAAATTCAGACAAACTCTTTCATTATATATAGGTTTGAAAATTTAGATTATTTTATATAGAGAGAATTTCAACCTATGGTGTCCACTCCTGATGACCTCTTTATCATCAAACCAAGATACCAATCGGTTATTGGTGTAGGCGGGGATTGAATCTTAAATCTTTTATTCAGCCGTTGGAAACTTTACCAATTGAGCTAACTGGAACCCACTTGAAAATTTCAGATTTGGATAGTTTAATATCACGCCAAATTATTAGCTAAAGAATTAATTGTAGAAGAATGAAATTATACAATACAAGGATATATAACCTAATCCTAATATTGTTACCTATAGCCTAAAGGCTACAGTTTGGACTTACGGCTTTAGTCACATGCAGCTCCAACTCAATTGAACTCTTTTATTTTGTGTATTTCTTTAGTGTACAAATACATTTTGTGTTTTTGATATTTGGGTGAGAAAGTTTTGGAATATATTTGGCCTTATTTTTAATTTTCTTTTTGTATTTGAATCATGGTTTTATTAGGGACGGGTTTTGAAATTATTTATTTCATTTTTTCTTTGAATTTTAAATTGATTAGATAGTTTTTTGTATTTTGGATAGGACAAAGTTTAGTTGCAAATTTAGTCGTAGCCAGTGGCTACTACTTTCATTAAAAGAAATTTAACATAACTAAATATTTTGAAAATCTAACCGTTTGATTGTATGGTCTTTTTGCTCTTAATATGCATGTCGAATTTCTTGTCAATTAGATGTTATTTACCATTCGATCTTTAAACTTGTTTTCATGCATAATTTTTGACTACAAAAATTTAAAATTTAAACATTTGATTGATGACATAGTTATTGATTTGTGATCTTCTGAATTTGTTTTTTCAAAAATGTAGGATATATGAAGAAAATATTATCCAATGGTTGAGTGAAGTTATAGTCATTGGTTGCAACCAAGTTTGTAGCAAAGCCATGTCCTTTTGGATATTAGGGAGAGAAAGATTGGATTTTATTCCATTTTTTTATTTTTTTATTTACATTATCATTTTTTGAGAAATGAATCATTTTCCATTTCCAAAAAGCATTTTTTTTTTTTTTATAAAATTATCTCTCTTTTTTAATTTATTTTTATTTATTTTTTATGTTTACACTTTCGATTGACTTTAGGTCTTGAAAATGTTTTTTTATCATTTATTTTTCTTTTGTTCGATTTATTAATTTGATATAATTTTCAATATTTTGGATATTAAGGAGAAAAAATTGGGTTTTGAGAAAGTTTGTTTGGGGCAATAATTGTCAACTTCTAACATATTTTAATGATGCTCAAATTGTTATAAATAAATGTTAGGGTTAACTACATATTTGACCCCTATCATTTACATCATATTTCATTTTGATCTCATTCTCAAAAACAAAATATTTCAATTTGGTCTTTAACATTCCAATTGTGTCAATTTGGTTCCTAACCTTTTAGTGTTGTGTCAATTTGATCTTTAACCTTTCATATTGTTATCTCCTAGATGAAAATTGCTGACGTGATAGATGACCAAAATAAAAAATTAGTTTATTGTCACATCAACGGAAACTATTTTTTTATTATTATTATTATTTTTATTTTGGTCATTTGCCACGTTAGCAATTTTCATTCAAGAAATAATGGTAGTGACTAAATTGACATAGTACTGAAATGTTAGGGACCAAATTGACACAATTGAAAAGTTAGATGGCCAAAATAAAAAATTAATTTATTGTCACATCAATAGAAACTAATTTTTTTTTTTATTTTGGTCATTTGCCACGTTAGCAATTTTCATCCAAGAAATAATGGTAGTGACTAAATTGACATAGTACTGAAATGTCAGTGACCAAATTGACACAATTGAAAAGTTAGAGACTAAATAAAAATATGGTGTAAAAGACTGGGACCAAATAAATAATTTACCCTAAGGACAAAGTTTAGTTATAAAATTGGTTGTAACCTAAGGTTACAACATTCTTTAAAAAAAATTAACATTATTACATATTTTAAAAAGGACAAAGTGTAGCTAAAAAATTGGTTGTAGCCTAAAACTATAAAATTGGTTGTAGCAATCTTATTCAATATCATTTTATTAGAGGAGAATTTTGACAAATCCACCATTGGATTACATTTTCTTCTTATATCCTCCATATTTACAAAATTTCTAGAAAATTAAATATCAATAGTTATGTAATCAATAAATTGTTTGAATTGCAAGTTTTTGTAATTTAAAATTATGCATAAAATATAATTTTATAGATGATATAGTAAATAATATCCGGTTGTCACAAAATTTGACATATGTATTAAAAGTGTAAAGAACATACAATCCAATAGTTAGATTTTCAAAATATGTATTAATGTTAAAGATATTGAGTAAGGTTGTAGCCTTAGGTTACAAGTAATTTTGTAGCTAAATTGTGATGATATAGCTATTGATCTTTAATTTTTTAGAAATTTTGCAAGCATGGAGGATATAAAAAGAAAATGTAATTCAATAATTGATTTGTCAAAATTTATCTTCAATAAAAAGATATTGAGTAAGGTTATAGCATTAGGTTACAACCAATTTTATAACTAAATTTTATCCTTATCCTAAATAATAGGAATGAAAATTCTCTCTAACTTATTTTCTAAATTCTTGAATGAAAATGAATTTTCTTTTTTTGTTTTCCATTTTGATATTGTGGAAATTACATACATACATATATATAGGGTCACAATTTGAGGCTCAAGCCCAAAACGTATGGAGTCTTGGTCCAATAAGCCCAATACAATGAATTTGTAGAGAATGAGTCAAAGAATTAGGTCCTAATGATGAGTTGGACAAGGGCTAGTATTGAATTACATGACGATCAAACATAAATAAAGGATGCTGATATCAATAAACTTTCAGTCTGAGGAGGTTAAATCTGTATATAATGATCACTCTAGAATATTAGAATGGTTCAGATTACTATACTATCTTTTCTTTCTCTACTTTTCGATCCCCATCTCATAGAAGGTCTCTCACATTATAAAGCCCCTTTTGGGCCATCTTGATCCTACACTTGTTGATCATTTGAGTTCCTACTTGAGTGCATGTCTCATCAGACACCCTTTTTCAGCCTTCTATGAGTTGTGGTAGCCAAGCCAACACTGTTCAGAGGTCTTCTCCATATAAATACGGCCAGAAAAGTAGCTATAATGCATTTAATGCGGTGGCAGCAGCTTTTCCTTAGATATTTTGTGTTTCCTTCTTCCCCGTATGTTTATGAGGCACATTCTTATCTCTAGAGTTTTTTGGAGGGGCCCTCTAATTGCTAAAGTATATATTTGAGCTACATTCATCGCATCCGAGGAGGTATTCCTCCTCGAATCATCTTCCATTTATTCCCTGCTTATGAGACTTTAACTGGGGATCCTTTAACAACCATTTATCTCTCTTTGGACTTGTTTATTGTCCCGGGTGAAGCCCAAAACCCAATATATGATCTTGAGCCCTTACTCCTACAAAATATATATATATATATATATAATTGTGCACAGCGTGTAATTAGGAGTAGAATGAATTTCTCTTGGAGCCTAATAATTGAAAGATACTAATCTTGAGTAATGATAGCCAAATCTGGATACCATTCATTTTTAGACAAATCACGTGGATATCATTCATTTTTAGACAAATCACGTGATTTGTCTAAAAATGAATGATATCCAGATTTTTTGCTCTTTTATTCTTGCTTTCTGCGTCTTGTTTGATTGTTGCTCATTAATGAAATATTTGATGTTATTAATTTATTATCATATTTTTTTATATAAAAAATGAGATTTATTTATTTATAATTTGATAGTTAGGGAATGAGAGATTTGAACCTGGATATCAAGTTTCAATTGAGATTTAACACTCATCTACTTCTTAGATATCACCTAGCCGAGAAGTTTTCTCATGCAGCTGGTGCATACGAGACTTTTGCCCCCTAGCTAGGCAGGTGCGGTAGAAAATTAAGTCTTTTGGGGTTTTTTTTTTTTTTTTTTTTTTTTTTTTTTTTTTTTTTTAATTCAAAATTAAGATATACAATTAAAAAAAGAAAAATGACAAAAGAATAATTGTATTTCTTTTATTGATCGACTATTTTACAGGATAGTGGCGAACTCTATTGTTTGCTGCAATCAGTCGACTTAAAGGAGACCCTCATTGTTTCCCTGTCAAACCCAATCAAGTAATTTGCTTGAGCAAAGTTTCCATATATTCCAATATCTATATTGCCAAAACTTTGCATTCCAAAGCAGTAAACCCCATCTTTAGGTGGAATGAAGCTATGTCTAGGCGTTAATAGCACATCAGCACCCTCAAAATGGACAGTCAATATTGGTGCATTATCATGAAGATTAATTTCAGTTCTATAGCAAAGCTGTGTCCCCAAATCAGCGTCATCCTGGACCTGAATGGGATCCATTGGAATCTGCTTCTGCACTTCTGCCACCAAGCGATCATAAAAATTTTCTGGCAAAAGCGTAGGTGGCGTTCCTGAATCCAGAAACATATTGCCCTTAGAAACCTTACCTGAAAAGTTAAAAGGCACATATGTTTGTCCAACACTAATTCCTTCTAATGTCACAAAATAGGGAGTTTTATCTTCTTTGGTTACTGTTAGAGATATATATTATTCATATTAGCCCAATGTAATAGGCCCAACCCTAATTCTACTTTGTGTGCAAGTCAAGTCTCCTACTTGTACTAGAAGTCTATTAGTCTAGGGTTTAGTCACCTATATATACTCATGTTAGGGTTCATTGTAACACAGGATGTTATTGTACTACACTCTCATACAATAAAGATGTAGCCCTTAAGGGATTCCTCCGTGGATGTAGGCCACCAAGGCTGAACCACGTAACCCTTGTGTTCTCAGTGTTCCTCTTCTATGCTTCCTCTTCCGCATCCATTCTAGCATACACAACATGATATAACACATCGCGTTGCTAATATTCAACATGGTATCAGAGCCAAACTCCGTTCTTGGCATCAAACAAATATCTCTAGCAAACAAAGAAGATTCTCATGTGCACATCGCCAACAGAAGTCACACATGCTTGTCTGCTGGATCTAGACTCCACGGCATCTCGCAGCCACCGTGGCGCAGTGCTGTGTCCAAGATCCACAAACTCAAGCAAACCCGTGACATCAATCTTAGATCTGCGCAAATCCAAGCCTCGCCTGACGAAACCAACACCACAGACTTGTTCCAAGATCTCTCCTGACCAAAACCCAGAAATCCGGTCACCCAAATCCTTGCCACGCGCCTCCACGCGCCGCAGAAGCCTCCGGAAAATTCCCACGCGCCGTCTCAGATTCATTACTTCAGATCGTCTTATTGGCCACACGCGCCGTCCAATCGGCCATGTCGACCACCGATCTACCTATGGAAGAAATATCGTCTTCAACGGCCGCTGCACGTGCCTCCACGCGCCACCTGGGTTTCTGGCTTCTCCTCCACGCGCCGGTGACGCTGTCACGTGCATTCCACGTGCCGGAAAACTCCTGATGACGTCATCGATCCACGTCAGCAGCCACGCAAGCACGGCCACGTCAGCCCTAGTACACGTCAGCGACACGTCATCAACCACGCCAGCAGTGTCGTCTCGTCAGCACCACGTCATTGACCCGGACCGACCCGACCCGGACCACCCGGATCTGACCCGTGAGCACTTTGACTGTTGACTTTGACCTGGACCAGTTGACTTTGACTTTTTGCGTTGACCTTTGACCAAAAGTCAAAATTTCCAAAAGGGCCTATCTTGCTCAGTTTTTCGCGTAGATTCCGATTTTGGCCTCCGTTTCTTCATTTGAAGCTCCGAAATTGGACATTTGGCACATTCTTCATTGTGGTTTCTTCGAAGGCATTCTTCAAGGCATCTCCAAGTGATCTTCTCATGCTTATCCAACCTCAAGTCTTCATCAAGCTTCCGCCTTGAGTTTGAGGGAGGGTGTTAGAGATATATATTATTCATATTAGCCCAATGTAATAGGCCCAACCCTAATTCTACTTTGTGTGCAAGTCAAGTCTCCTACTTGTACTAGAAGTCTATTAGTCTAGGGTTTAGTCACCTATATATACTCATGTTAGGGTTCATTGTAACACAGGATGTTATTGTACTACACTCTCATACAATAAAGATGTAGCCCTTAAGGGATTCCTCCGTGGATGTAGGCCACCAAGGCTGAACCACGTAACCCTTGTGTTCTCAGTGTTCCTCTTCTATGCTTCCTCTTCCGCATCCATTCTAGCATACACAACATGATATAACACATCGCGTTGCTAATATTCAACAGTTACTAAAGGTGTTGAAACCACACCGCTACCTACAACTTCACTGCCATTGCCAAAACTTACCTTGCTTGCAATATTAGGATCTGTACCAAATGGCAACAAGCATTGAGAAAACCTCTTGCTACCAAAGGTGGAACCTAATTGTGAAACAAGGGAATCAGACCCACCTCCTAAACCAATGATTCCCATTTCTTGGTCATTGAAAGTCCCGGTATTGTTGTGTCCACAACCAAAAGCAAGGTCAAAGGAAACGGTTTTCCCTGAGGTGGAAGTAATGGTGACTTTTTCTTTGGCCATAACACCTTGGGTTATGGAACCACTTCCATATCCATAAGTGTAACTGCAAAGATTTTGAGGAGAACAAGTGCCAGTGTCTATTAGATGACATTGTTCTGATTGACAAGAAATGTCACTGTATGTGGAGGACTTTTGAGGATCGAACATGGGATTAGTCTGATTGTAGCAGCCATCACATGGTACACATTGTGTCCACACAAGGTCACTACCTGTATCAGCAATGCCATAGATGTGTACCGGTGGTGTTCCGATTGAGACCTTCATGAGATGATGGCCTTTGTATGCAGATATTTGTGATTGGGGGACATTTGGATAGTATTTATTAGCATTGTAGAAAGGAGTGTTGAGAGAGTCTTGGCGGATTAGCTCAAAGGTAAAGCCACCATTGCGAGCGGCAGTTGCCAAAAGGCATACAAGATAATTTGAGAGAATAAAGGCAACAAGGAACCGTGGATGAAACATGACAATGCCGACCATTGAATTTGTGGCCTAAGGACAGAGTCACACATTGAAAAGTTTTATTATATACACTTTCTCTGCTCCTTTAATAATTGTACTTCTAAGGAATTTTCATTTAATGTGATTTGAATATTATATTATATTACTACCATTTTTAAAATGGTGTGCAGATTGCATTGCTAAATTTGGGATAATGTAAATTATGTAATACTAAATTCATTGACTCTCTGATATAGATAACAATTTGGAAACAACCCCCAAAAAAAGTCTCTAAAATATATTACAAATATATACATGGGCACAGGAAGACTTGCGAATAAGGTGTAGGTAGGTTTACATTGGTTGCCAAATCTCGGTATTAAACCAAACTTTCGTGTCCGACCTGGAAAAGTTACGTGAGAACATAAATAACCAGAAAAAAAGGAAATATGTTAGTCACCTATAACGATTACTTGAAGGCATCTATTGACCTACCATTAAAAAAGAAAAAGAAAAATGCGATTTCTCCTACCGTGAATGGCATCAAATGACCTACTAAATAAAAACTTGAAAATTTTCATATCTATCAAGATTTGCTTTAGTAATAGTTTTTGAAAGAAAAGAGCATAAAGAATGCAATAATATTATAACATGTCTCTTATTTCGTTGAACAGTTGAATGGATCATAAAGCCTTATTATGAAAGAATAAATTTGTTTAGGCCCCGCAATTTCGCAGGGGCAAGCAAATAAATATTTGTTTGACTTTGCTGTTTATAAGGAACTGCATTTTTTTTTTTGGACAAGATTTCCTGCAAACATGTTTGCAGGAAATCCTGCATACAAGGCAAGGTGTCAATTAGTGAGAGTGACAAGTGTCCTGCTTATACCAACAACCCATCAAAAATGATAGAATTCATTATAACTTTTATGTGGGTAACTAACACATTTCCTTAAATTTGTTTTTAGAATTTCCATTTATTTTTAAGAGCTTATGTTTTTTGTTGGTTTTGGTTGGATAGTGATTACTGGTGTTAGGTGCTGACTTCTTGTAATGGGGGTTTAGTTGTAGTCCGCGACTTTGCGCTGCTAAAATGTTTCTGAGTTGATAAATTTTTATATTTATTTTTTTATCATCTGCTGGGTGTGGTTATTTGGGCCTTAGTCTTAATCTGTTTTGTTGAATAAAATTTAAATGCTTTTAGTTTCAGAATATGAAATCTATGTGAACTATCACAGGGAAACCTTGACTGATTTGAATGCCTAATGTAAGTTTGGTAGACCTTGACTGACTTGAATGCCTAATGTAAGTTTGGTAGACACCAAATTCATGGTTGCAACTTGAAATAAGCTTTCATGCATGATTTTCTGGTAATTCATTTCTTGATTGCTAGAGAGTTATGGTCTTTTGGAAGGCATAGTAGTGCTACTAGAATAGCCACTCCCCTTTGGTTATATGGACAACATGGAGAACTTTGCCAAGACTTGAAAACTATTCAATGCCTTAAGACCTGCTTATGCTGTGGCTATAGAATGTGGTAGTTTGATATTTATGCTCTATAGCTATAAATCTAGTTAAGCTATAGTACACATTGCATTATGTGTCTCATATTTTACACGAGCTAAAGCAAAATTTAACACAGTAAGTCATCAAATTTGAGTTAACGGGTCACTCTCACTAATTGACACCTTGCCTTGTATGCAGTATTTCCTTGCACGAAATCCTTGTCCTTTCTTTTTTTAAGTGAAGACAAATGTTTTTTTTTATTTTTTTTTTAAAGAGCACTATTGGTCTATTGTCACTTCACCTAAAGGCATTCACATGATCATAACTTTTGCCACAATTGTGGTGGAGAAAAAGTGGTACATCTATATAACAATGACAGATTGTCAATCATAATTTGTCATGTAAAATAATATATTCTGCATTTTTATGTGATATTAAAATTACTCAAACTTCCTTGACTGATTTCTTTGATGGTCATCCAATAACTCTTCCATAGACATGAGCAAAAATAGTTCCCTAAGGCCAAACCAAAAAAATAAAAAAAAAATTATATATCATAAAAGTTGAGATCTATCATGGTTGCAATACTACACCTAATTGCAAAGTTAAGCTTAGAAATTATGGTGGTGTCACATGGCAACACCAAATTGCAACAAACTTTTAGATAAAAACAACTTATTTGTTTTTACCAATGATTGTTTTATCATGTTGTAGTTGCACTAAGTGGTTGCACCAAATTGCAAAGTTGGGCTTAAAAGTTGGGCTTAAATTTGTGATTTTGTCAAGTGGTGAAACCAAATTGCAATAGATTTTTAAATAAAAGAAAATTATTTGTTCTTATCAAGGACTGCTTTATCACTTTTTCATTGACGGTGTGTTATTGCGAGGCCAACCAATCCTACCTCACCAAAGTTAAGAAAAGAAACCATCTACTAAAAAAAAAAAAAAAAAAGGATCAATTTCATTATTGATTTTGTTTTCTTAACTACAAAATGATCAAAATTTAGTATTGAAATTATTTTTATTTTTTCCTTCTGAATTACAAAAGAAAGTTTAAAATTTGGTACTTAACTGCAATATTTAACGAAAGTTATTTGAAAAGTCTTAATTAAATAAACTTAAAATTTAGAAAATTTAATTGAATGAAAATAAAGTTAGAGGCCTTGAATGAATTTTTGGTCAAACTTGAGGGTACAATTTGTATTTTTGCTTTTTTTGTGCGGCTAAAAATGCAAAATATACCCTCTAAGTTTCTCCACAATTCATTTTATTTTTTTAAGTTTCAAGTTTATTTAATTAAGGCTTTGTCAACTTCCACTAATTTTTTTTATAAAAAAATTCTAGAAAATATTTTTAATCATTAATTAGATTTTTATAATTTAAAATATTTAAAGAAAAAAAATTTTAAATTTTAGACAATCAATCGTAACATTTAACAAAATTTGATAGAATAGCCTTAACAGTCTGAGGTGTCATTGCTAGAAATAGTTAAGATCAAGTAATAGTTGCTTTACGCCTTTATCCCATCGGGTACCATTGCCTGCATCAGTAATGGAATTGGAAGCTTTAGCTACTAGAAGAGCAGCTCCTTTTGCCAAAAACATGGGTTGTATGAATTGTTCACTTTGAAGGAGATTCTATCACAATGATGACAGCTCCGTTTGGAAATCCTATTCAAGATACCCAAGCCACAGCTCCCTCATCTCCTAGCTCGCGTGCAAAGCTAAAGAAATAGCTGACATTGTTATTTGGTTTGGTAGTTTTCTTCCTCGATACTTTTGTTTTAGATCAGTTGTAACTTGTAATCCCTTTCCTTTTTCATTTGATAAGGTTAAAAAAAGAGAATAAGTGAACGAGAATAGGATAAGGTTAAAAAAAATCGTTGGTGTTACTATTAGGATAGTTATAGTATCTTTAGTATTTTGCCAAACATTTAGTTATAGTATTACTGTGGGAACACCGGTGTTGATTGGTTTCAAAATATATAGTTTCTTACTCTCTGGTACAAAATTAACTCCTTGTAATGTACACAATGTGTGATGCCCTAATTTGATTGATTGTGTGATGTGTGTGGGTGTGTGATGAGTCCCACATCAGGTATTTACTGGGTTGAACTGAGTTTTATTAACAACTACAAGGAGCCTCAATTGCGACTAGTCTTTTTGAGGTATAGTACAGATGTGGCTAGCGCTTTTTCTTGGATCGTTACATATGGTATCAGAACCGGTCTGGTAACCCTATGTGGGTTCGGAGACATTATCCCACAAAGTGGGCCCTAACGAGAATGTTAGGGATTTAAGTGGGGGAGATTGTGATGCCCCAATTTGATTGATTGTGTGATGTGTGTGATGAGTCCCACATCGGGTATTTACTGGGTCGAACTAGGCTTTATTAACAACTATAAGGAGCCTTAATTGCGACTAGTCTTTTTGAGGTATAACACTACTAGTCTTTTTGAGGTATAGTGCAGATGTGGCTAGCGCTTTTCCTTGGGTCGTTACACAATGTGTTAGACAAAATGTCCCTCTTATGTATTAGATTAAGTCAACTTCATGTTTTGGGCCTCTCGGTTTAGTTTTCACTAGTCACTTTTTTTTTTTTCTTTTTTTTCCTCTCATGTGCATTTAGGCACATTAGGCCATCCACAACGTAATTGGTATTTTTATCCATCCGACAAATATTAAGTTAGCTTAAAAAATGAATACTGTTTTTTAAATAATAAATACACTTACTCGGTACCAATGTATTTAAGGTGTTAACTACTTCAGAAAATGTTCCTAGCTTGTCCAGGGATCAACAATACCTTGAGATATATAATCCATCCTACGGAAAAATACTGGATAGGCTAAGGGCTCTTAATTATCTCTCTCTCGTTTTGTGGACTACAAAATGATTAAAATTTAATATTTATTTCTTTTTCCTCTTATTTACAAAATGATCAATTTCAAGTTTTTATGTTTTAAAAATGTACATAAAATATGAGTTTCTAAATTAAATAGTAAATAACATTCGATTAGCATAAATTTTTGCATTTGTATTAAGAACACAAAATCCAATTGTGAAATATACAAAATATTAATTTAATAACAAGTTATTAAGTTAGTGTAATATTGTTTAAACTTATACCAGGTGTAACTTGATATATATTATAATAATTACATTAATTATAATATGGATGTCATAGAGTTTTTCAAAATTAAGTTTCTTAGAAAAATACTATAGTATTTTTTTTTTTTTTTGAAGGCTAAAATAAATGAAATCAAAGCAATCAATTCATTGGTAAAAAGTAAATTATAAAAATTTTTGATTTTTAATTCTTGAATTAATTAATTTTGACGCAACACTTTCAAAAAAGGAAAAGTGCAAAAAAGAAAAAAGAAAAAAAGAAATTAACATAGACAAATGTAATTTATAAGATGAGTCTGAATTTGATAAGAACGGGGTGTGAAACCTTTGTTTTACACCCTCCAACCTTAACATGCCATATAATCTTTACACAACTTTTCACAATTTGAAAAAATAGGACTGACCACACACAATCATTCATCTTATTAAGAACCCTCAAATAAATAAATAAATAAAAATCACATCCTCCTTCCCTTGGAATCAAAGAATCATCGATGACCAAACCTCCACTTGCTAGTTTGACGACCACCGAATTGCTGCTAGAGTTTGAAAAGGAAATATTTTTTTGGATCCCCTACACTTCGCTTTGTGTGTGGCGGTGCTGAAGCACTTGCTTTTGACCATTTTGTTGTTGGGTTCTGTTCATTATTACTTTGTGAGCTCTCAAGCAAAAACCCGTCAAATATGTTTTTGAATTTTGGTAAAAAATTTCTTTTTTTGGGGTTACCAACACTTAACTTTGTGTTTGACGATGCCCAAGCTCTTGTTTTTGGCCTTTTTTTGTGTGTTGGGTCCTTTTAAATCTTCCACTGTACAAGCTCTCAATGATATTAGCCTCTTTGATGGCGTCTCTCAATCTGGCAAGGTTTGTGGTGGGAGACTGAGGAGGGAGATAAGATTTTAGGGACTCTTTTTTTACATTGATTTGAAAACGTGAAATAGGGTTTTCTTCTTTTTTTTTTTTTTGGTTTTTGTTTTTTTTTTTTTAAGATGTTATTAGGTGTATTAAGATGTATTGATTTTACAGTGAGTCTTAAGCAAGGGTGTCAATACCGTACCGGAGGCAGTACCGGTTTAGCCAGTGGTACGATATATTTCGGGTACCAGTCAATACCGGTGTACCGTTTCGGGATTACCGCTAATATATATATATATATATATATATATAAAATTTTAAGGTGACAAATTCTATATAAATTAATATATTTATTTACATTTCAATTTTTTACCTCTTTTGTTCAAATTATTTTAAGCTAATGCCTAGCCTATTTCACTACTCAATAATAATTAAAAAAAAAATTAAAAACCATAATAAGGCTTCTGAGTGGTCAAAAAGAAAAGAAGAGTCAGCTGTAAACTAGGGGCAGATAAACCACGTTGGTTTGTCCCCCCCTTAATAACTTTTGTTAAATAATAATTTAAAAAAAAAAAAAAAAAAACCTTTTAGTAAGAAGCAGAAAGTGGGTAGGCGTAAAAAAAGTGGAAGTCATCTCATCTCTGTCTTCTGGGTTTCTCTGCTAACATTTTGTTTAGAAACCCAAACCAGAAATGCCAAAAGAAAGAGAGTGGCAACGAGGAAGAGAAGAAAACTCAAGAAGCTACTATGTGATGGCAGCGAGCTCAAGCCTCAAGATCTAACAATATTTCACTGGTGGATGAAGGTTCAATAATGGTGAAGAGGCGCTGTAAGTAGCAATTTTTTTTATGAAAACCCATTTCAGTTTGTACCGGTCCGGAACGAAGATACCGCCCGAAAAGCATCGGAATCCGCCGAAATGGCCGAAACAAGCCGAAACACACCGGTATTTAAGATGGTACGAATCAACCCAGTTTCTGTACCGGTCTAGGCACCGGCACGAAAAATTCCGGCCGTATCGGCCGATACAGTACGGAATTAACATCCTTGGTCTTAAGTAAAAGGCTGATGTGGCATGTCTTTATTAGTTGGTATAAACCAAGGGACTTACACCCTGTCCTTATTGAATTTATTCTCTTCTAAGATTACATGAAAATGACAATAAAATGATTTAAAATTATGATTAATTTAACATCAATTTTTTTTTTCTTGCTGAGAAACTAACACTCACACAAACTCACAAGAGAGGGAACAGGTAGAGAAATATGATTTTATCTGTTTTCCAAAAAGAAAAAATCTCCCAACCAAAAGTGAAAAAATGAAAGAAAGATGGAATTGAAAAAAATATTAAAATTATACGATAAGCTTCAGAGGAATGCTTGAAGCCAATGGGTTGCATGCACAGATCTAGAACAAATTGTTCGACAGCTTAATGTAGTGTATGTGGTATTCTACTGTGTATTGGTTTGAATTTCGAATTTTGTTTAGTTTAGTAAATTAGTTTCAGCTAAATTGAATAATGTTGTGTCTATCTGACTTGACAGTTTATGAAAGAAATCATAGGAACTAACGAAAGAAGGAAAGGCCTAACTTGGTTATTTCTAATTAACACTGGCCTAACTTATCAAGTGGTTCTAATTATTTGATAAAATAATAATACCTTATTAAGCTAACTCATTTAAGTCAGAACAATTCCTTAGAACAAATTCTTAAGCCTCAATATTGATTCTAAAAAAAAAAAAAATTCTTAAGCCTCATTTTCAAGCTTAAGAATTAAGACGCATCTTTCCAGTGATACAAACTTTCTCATGTCCACTAAAAGGGTAATACCACAGCTCTCTTAGCTCAAAAAGCTAAAGAAATAGCCGATATTATTGTTATTTAGTTTGGCAATTTTCTTTCTGAATTTACTTTTTCAGATCAGTAGGGGTGTCAATCCGGGTTAGCGTGTCGGGTTTGTGTCGTGTCGAGATAAGCAACGAGACCTATTAGAGGCAAGTTGGACAATATCGTTCTAGGCTCTAGACCAGATCTGAGTAGAGCGACAAGCTCTCTCTCTCTCTCTCTTTCTTGGTGTATGTGTGCGCACACAGAGGCATGACCTCTCTTTCTATTTATTTTGATATTTTGATATTCTATACAAACCTCCATAAAATAAAGCCTAAGTGTGTGTTTGGATACTGCTTTATTTTGCTGAAAACTGAAAATACTGTAGCAAAATAATTTTTAAATGTGTGATAGTGCCATGGGACCCATTTTTAATGAAAGTTTTGTTGAAAAGAGAGATTTGTGGGTCCCGTGAATAGTGCACTAGAAAAACTGGAAAAAAAAAAAAAAAAAAAAGAGGCAGACGCAAACGCGTGAACGTGGAACGCAATTCAAATGGAGCTTAAGTATAATAGAAAAAGCCTTCCTTCAAGGGGGGGGGGGGGGGTGGCGCGGGATAATTTTTTTGTGAAATCGATAATTCTTTTAGCTGCTTTAATAGAGAGAGACCCTCTTAAATCTTTCTCTATTTTAACTCTTCTATTTGCTAAATGATGAGATGATACTCCCTTTTCTCTTAATAAATGCTAGGTGAAAGTGAGTAATGAGCACGTGTTTTTTTTATAACATATGTATATATGAATTCTATAAAGGTGAATGGTTCTTGCCAACATGATACAAAATAGACAAATAATTGGTAGTTTTGCACTTGTGCTTGTTCATTAGGGACTTTTTTTTTTTTTTTTTTTGGGATACGCAATCGGTACTTCTATTATTCATTTCAATTCTGTAACAACTGATTTACATCTGAAGCAATCACCTCTTCACTAGTGACTTTTTTAAAAGTAATGTTGAGATGATTTGAAACTTGAGTAAATTACGTATATGGTTCTTAATCTTTTACATTGTATGTCAATATGGTACCCGACCTTTCAAATGTGTCAATTTATTGAATCAAAATGTTATTTGTCATTAATTAAGTGGTGGGTGGAAAATGCTTATATGGCTGACTATCAAATATACAAATTATTTTTATGCCACTTCAAATCAAATTACACGTCCACTACCACATGAAATAAAAATTAGAAAAAGAGTCCCACATTTGTTGAATATTTTTTATTTTCAAAAAATTACTTCCCTTCTATCAAACACTTCCAAATATAATAAAATTTGCAATTAAATAAAAACCGACCCCAGAAACATGATTGCACCATTCCAACATGAAAAACTTTCACCAGACTATTTCAATTGAAAAAAAAAAAAAAAAACAATGAAACACCAGTATAAACCCTAACCCAACCCATTTAATAATCATGTCATGATCCTTCAACCCTAACCAAACCCGTTAATAAGGCGGGTTGACCTGACCCAACCCATTTGACATGCTTAATAAACGAGTTGTGTTGGGTTGACACGAATGTAACACAACCCATTTCAACCTACATAATATTAAATATAACATCGATCTAGAAATAATGTTTTTTTACATCTCAAAAGCAGTGCATACACTTCAAGTCTTCAACCCACATCCAAAATAATATAGTTCAACAAAGATATAACATTCATCTAAAAATAAGTTCTTCACACTCTAAAAGAAGTGCATACATTTCAACCCAAAATTCAAAATAACATAGTTTAACAAAAATGAAATAACATAGTTCAACAAAAATATAATATCCTTGAAACTCGCCAAATGCTAAGTATCAATATTGAAAGAATTGGAGCAAGCAGTAGACTAATCTTGATTATTACTACGATTATCATCCATAGATTCTTTGTTGATGTCCAAATTCATAACATCTTCCACAAGCTCATCCAATTTCATTTGTGCAAGCTCTATGCCAAAAGAATATATCTAAGTATTAGTAGTTACAAAACATGATCATGCCTCAATAGTTTAAAAAACAATGCCCATCAGATCTAGTTTATAAACAATCTCAATAAACCCACTTGCAAGATATGCAGACGTTGTCCAACACTAATACAAACACCAAAAAAAACACACGGCACAAGACAAAGGCTACAACCGTGGCCTTAATCAACAATTAATATATCTTATATATTAATAACGGCACATGGGTCTAAAGTTTATAGAACAAAAACATTATGCATAAAAAATTACTGCAGAATTTTGAAATACCAAGAAAACAATTTTCTTTAATTCTAAAACTCACTAAACACATGAGAGAGAGAGAGAGAGAGAGAGAGAGAGAGAGAGAGAGAGAGAGAGAGAGAGAGAGAGAGAGAGAGAGAGAGAGATAACCGGTTTGAGATTTTGAGTTTAAGAATTGGGCGTGAGTCTATCATATAGTAGAGTGAGTAGTACAGTTGAAATAAAAAAATAAAAAAAATAATTAGATATTTGTAAGAAGGTTTAGAGATTTAAGGTTTGTAGGGATTAGAGATCTAGGATTTGTAAAGTTTCAATTTCCAATTATATCCTTTGTAAGTTTTTGTAATTACTCACTTTTTTTTTAAATTTAAAATATATGTTGGATATAAAAAGGTATTTAACAAATTTAAAATAAAATAAATATTTATTTGTTATACGAGTTAAACAGGTTGTGTTAAATGGGTCATTTTAGGTTGACACAAATAAATTGGCGTGTCAAACGTATCTATTGCGGGTTACACGGGTTGACCCGCTAATGACATGTTTATTATCGTGTTGCTTTCGGGTCCGTTTATGACCCAAACCCATTATGGCCTAACCCTAACCCACAAAAACCCATGTCGGGTTCGTGTCGTGTTCGCGGATAATTGGGTCGAACATTGACACCCCTAGATCAGTTGTAGTTTATAATCTATTTCCTTTTTTATTTGATTAATACAAAGTTTTGCAAATTTCTCAATAAATAAATGAAGCGAAGTAGTTGCGAAAGACAAAGAGAGAAAGTAAAAACATTTCTTTAAGTTGCTAGAAATGTGATTAGATCGAAATGAAAGTAGTCTTTTTTTAAAAGATAATTAAGCTATATATATAAAGTATAAATAGGTATATATCTTTCTTTGATCGTTTAAATTACATGAAAGTGTCAAACTCTACTGTTTGGTGCAATCAGTCGGCTTGAAGGAGACCATCATTGTTTCCAAGTCATACCCAATCAACAAATTTGCTTGAAAATAGTTTCCATATATTCCTAAGCCATCCCAACTTGCCAAATCAGAATTTGCAGTACTTGTAATTCCAAAGCAGTAATATTCATATTCTTTAAGTGGTCGATTGAAAGTTTGTATAGGCTTTAACTTCACATC
The DNA here is from genome assembly GCF_932294415.1 of Quercus robur. Classification (NCBI taxonomy): domain Eukaryota; kingdom Viridiplantae; phylum Streptophyta; class Magnoliopsida; order Fagales; family Fagaceae; genus Quercus; species Quercus robur. Next base: position 26,960,392 of record NC_065542.1, read on the forward strand.
TGCACCTTCAAAATGGACAGTCAATATTGGTCCATTTTCATTAGTAATTTCAGTTCTATAGCAAAGCCGTGTTCCCAAAAGAGAGTCATCCTTAATGGGATCAATTGAAATCTGCTTCTTCACTTCCACCACTAGGCGATCATAAAAATCTGGTGGCAAACCTAATTGTGGTGTTCCTGAGTCGATAAACGTGTTGCCCTTAGAAACCTTACCTGAAGAGTTAAAGGGCACATACGTGTCTCCAACACTAATTCCTTCAAGCGTCACATAATAATAGGAAGGTAAATCTTTTGTGACTATTAAAGGTGTTGAAACCACACCATCACCCACAACCTCACTGCCATTCCCAAAACTTATCTTGCTTGTAATGCTAGGATCAGTACCATATGGTAACAAGCAGTAAGAAAACCTCTTGCTACCAATTTGTGAAACAAAGGACGAAGGCCCTGGTCCTAACCCAATGATTCCCATTGCATCGAAATAGAAGGAATCATTGTGTGCACATCCAAAAGCAATATCAAAGGAAACCGCTTGCCCTGAGGTAGAAGTGATGGAAACTTTTTCTTTGGCCAGAACACCTTTGGACAAACCACTTGCATATCCAGTATTGAAATTGCAAATATTTTGAGGAGAACAAGCGGCTTCGTCCAATAGTAGATGACATTGTTCTGATTGACAAGAAATTTCACTGTATGTGCAGGACTTTTTAGGATTGAACTTGGGATGAATCTGATTGTAGCAGACATCACAAGGACATCGTGTCCACACAAGGCTACTACCTGTATCGGTAAGGCCATAGATGTCTACTGGTGGAGTGCCAATTGAGACCTTCATGAGATGCTGACCTTTGTATGGTGTTAATTGTGCTTGGGGGACATTATGAACTGTTGCCAAAAGGCCTATAACATAATATAAGAGAATAGAGGCAACAAAGAAGCATGGATCAAATCGTACACTGCTTGCCATTGAATTTCAGGTTTTGAGAGGGAGTCACAGTTTGACACAACAATGGTTACCAAAGGCTTTTATAAACACGATATAACCAAACCTATAACAATTACTTCTTTTTTCCAGCAATAACAATTACTGTAAAATTTCATATCCACCAAAATTTTCTCCTTTTAACAAAAATGAAAACAAATAACGTAAAGAGTGCAATAATATCGTAACATATCTCCTGTTTCTTTGAAGAACAGGTCCTTATTTAATTTTTCTAACCAAAAAACCTTATTTAAGAATAAATTTGGTTAGCTAGGCCCAACGGTGTTGCATGGCAAATGTGCCTTTTTTTTAACGAAAATAGGAATTAATTTTTGTTTGGATTTGCGATTTATAAGGAACTGCATTTCTCTTTAAGACAAAGACAAGATTTTCTAAATATAAAGTAGGGATGCAACTTAATCTATAGGCATTCCCAAAACATTATTTGAATTTAAACTTTTACTAAAGCTTCCGTTACAACTTTTTTTTAATGTTGTGGATTCCAGTTAGTTCAACTGATAAAGTCTCTGATGGTTGAATAAGAGATTTAAGATTCAATTTCTGCCTCCATCAAAAACCAGTTGTATATCAAAAATTTCAATCATACCAATTAATGCTTATTTTTCGATGTTCCACGACACTTTTTCTTCCTCAAATCTTATTGTCTCTGTTCAAAACTGGAAGCCTCCCCTTTCTCACTTTCTGTCTCAACTTATATATCCTTAGTGCAATACAATCTCTCCTCTTTCTCTCAAACTTGGTCTAACCTCGCTCACTCCAAGTTTCCAACTACTCAATTTCCTTTGATCCCTCAAGTTGTAGAAACAATCCTAGTCCGCGGTTGGCAAAAAATTACTAACCCATCTCTAATAATAGATGAAAATGTATTGAAAGAAGTATTCTTCTATTCTTTTAGTTTTCTTTGCTTCACATTGGTTTTTTTTTTTTTTTTTTCTTTGTTTCTTTGTTTGCTCCCCCATCTTCTATTTCTTCATTTCTTCTGTGTCTCAGATCTGTTTCTCTCTATGTGACTGCGTCGCTTTATTTCTTTGTTTTTTCAATATTGGTTGCACGTGATGTTACAAAAACAACAACATGAGACAAGATTTAAAGTGGGAACATGTGGAGGAGTTTAAAAGAAGGAAAAAATAAAAGATAAAACGTAAAGGTAGAGTGAATAAGTGGATGAGAATAAAATAATGTTTAAAAAAATGTTGGTATTAATATTAGGATAGTTAGAGCAAAAAATATATAAATGATCTAAAGATGCGACAAATTTCACCACTTAATCTAACCTTTAGAAATTAATGTCACCAGTCAAATTTTTATTTATTTATAATTGTTTATTATTTATTATGTTATTGCCATTTACCAATCACAATTATTATTGCATCAATTTATAATATGTTATTTTATAAAATTTATAATATTTTTAGCATTTTTCAAAACATTTAGTTTAGTTTATATATAGTGGTAATTCCGAAATGATACACTAATATTGATTGGTATCGAAATATATCGTTCCCTACTCTCTGGTACAAAATTAACTCTTTGTAATGTACACAATGCGTTTGACAAAATGTCACACTAATGCCTTAGATTAAGTCAATTTAATGGCCTCTTGGTTTAGTTTCCACTAGTCACCTTCTTCTTTCTTTCTTCATTTTTTTTTTTTTTCCTCATGTGCATTTAGGCATACTAGGGCATCAACATAATTGGTATTTTTATCTATCCAACAAATATTAAGTTGGTTTAAAAAGACTTCAAAAATAAAAATAACCAAGTCCATTGCTATGGGCCCTCGCTATTTTTCCATCACGTCTATCACCAAATATTGGAGAGGGGAGCTAGGTTTTGCTTATTCTAAGAAAGTGAATATCATCATCCCTCTTCAGGAAGAAGTTGAAGCTATTAAATGGACTCTATCCTTAGCAACCAACTTGGAGTTTGAGGCAGTTATCATAAAATCAAACTCCCAACATTGTACAAATCTTCTTTTGACCCCCCCTCCCTGGCGGTGCTTGGAGAATCAAATCTGTTTGTGCTAACCCTCAGGTTCTCTTAGCATTATCACCTAAGGTTTCTATCTGTAGGTTGCCCAGCTTGTTTAAAGTGGCTTCTAATTTTTTTACAAAGTGGTCTTTAGTTTGTAATCTTTTTGGTTCTTTTGATATTGGTAACAGCCTCCCTTCTTTTGATTTTGTTGTTTCAAGATAAAGCTTGTTTGTCTGTGTAGTTTATTATTCTCACACAGTAGATTTCAAAAACCATTCCATTACATTCACCCAAAATAAAAACTAACCAAAAGATTGAGTAGAGACACTTGCGGCCTACGAGGAGGACCGAATAGCCAACTTAGGCAATGAGACCCATTAGAGGCAAGTTGGACAATATCGTTTTAGGCTTTAGTCATTAGATCTGAGTAGAGCAACAAGCTCTCTCTCTCTCTCTCTCTCTCTCTCTCTCTCTCTCTCTCTCTCTCTCTTAGTGTATGTGTGCACACACAGAGGCACGACCTCTCTTTCTATTTGTTTTGATATTTTGATATTCTATACAAACCTCCATAAAATAAAGCCTAAGTGTGCGTTTGGATACCGCTTATTTTATTGAAAACTGAAAACACTGTAGTAAAATAATTTTTAAATGTGTGAATAGTACTGTGGGACCCATTTTTAATGAAAATTTTGTTGAAAAGGAGGTTTGTGTGTCTCGTGAACAATGCATGGGACTCACTGGAAAAGCTAAAAAAAGAAAAGAAAAAAGAGGCAGACGCAGACGCGTGAACGTGGAACTCAATCCAAACGAAGCTTAAGTATAATAGAAAAAGCCATCCTTCAAGGGCAAGGGGGGGAGGGGGGGGGATACATTTGCGAAATCGATAATTCTTTTAGCTGCTTTAATAGAGAGAGACCCTCCTAAATCTTTCTCTATTTTAACTCTTCTATTTGCTAAATGATAAGATGATACTCCCTTTTCTCTTAATAAATTCTTGGTGAATGTGAGTAATGAGCGGTTGTTTTTTTTTATAACATATGTATATATGAATTCTATAAAGGTGAATGCTTCTTACCGACATGATACAAAATAAACAAATAATTAGTAGTTCTGCACTTGTTCTTGTTCACTAGTGACTTTTTTAAAAGTAATGTTGAGATAATTGGAAACTTGAGTAAATTACGTATATGGTTCTTAATCTTTTACATTGTATGTCAATTTGGTACCCGACCTTTCAAATGTATCAATTTATTGAATCAAAATGGTATTTGTCATTAATTAAGTGGTGGATGGAAAATGCTTATACGGCTGACTATCAAATATTCAACTTATTTTTATGCCACTTCAAATCATATTACAGTCCACTACCACATGAAATAAAAATTAGAAAAAGATTCCCACGTTTGTTGAATATTTTTTATTTTCAAAATATCACTTCCCCTCATTTTCCTTCCTTTTCTTTTCTATCAAACACTTCCAAATATCATAAAATTTGCAATTAAATAAAAACTGACCCCAGAAACATGATTGCACCATTCCAACATGAAAAACTTTCACCAGACTGTTTCAATTGAAAAAAAAAAAAAAAAAAAAAGCATAAACTTTAAACCACAAATCAACCATTGATATTGGAGAAGCCATCGAAAATGAAAAAAGGGTCTCTCCCCTCACATCACTGTTTCCTTGAAAAAAAGCCACCAACGGAAAATTTTAAATTCAACCAAAACAAAAAAGAGCTGTGGTAGGCAAAGATTTGACGTCCAACTACGACCTTCCGGTACAAAACGTGTCCACCCTAATGCTCCACACGGGTTCAAGCATATCTGAAATCTGGAGATCAACTCCAATCCAGCAACCCCAACGAGGTTGATGTCTATTCTATAGTGACTGATTTTGATTTGTTTGGTTGCTAAGAAAATAAATAATTTTTTTTTTCATTGATGTGATCTAACACATTTGCAATATATATATATTTTTTTTTATTTTGAAATATTTTAGGGGTTTCAATTGGGTTAAATTTCTAGAAGTCTCCTATTTTCTAAGCCTTGTTTGGAAAGAAAAAGAAAAATACTAGAGGTATAACAAAATGTTCACAATACGATGTAATAATGACTGCGATTGATAAACTTCAAGAACATAATTAATGAATATTCTAAATCATTTATAAAATTTTAGGCATTTTATGATGAGAATGGGCTCTTTTCTTCCTCAGAGAAATTTTGTTTTTGTGGTAGGGCCACTTTGTTGCCAAGAAAACAAAGGAAATGAGAGAGAGAGAGAGAGAGAGAGAGAGAGAGAGAGAGAGAGAGAGAGAGAGAGAGAGAGAGAGAGAGAGAGAGTTTTTTATTTTCATAGTTAGTCACATAATCATTTTCCATCTATCACTTATAGATTGAGATTATTTTGCCACAATAACAAAAACCTAAGGACTAAACTTACACATATAAATGTTGAGACCAAATTAACACATATTCTAACATTTTCATAGTTAGTCACATAATCATTTTCCATCTATCACTTATAGATTGAGATTATTTTGCCACAATAACAAAAACCTAAGGACTAAACTTACACATATAAATGTTGAGACCAAATTAACACATATTCTAAACATTAGAGATCAAATCTATATATATCTAAAAGTTAAAGCGTAGCATTTATTGCTGCTACGCTCTAGTTAAGCCACATCAATGTTCACTTCATTATCATTTTCTTTCCAATTTTCCTATAATTGTTTTTAACATTTACTTTTTATTTTATTTTAATATTTACACTTTTCCCAACCTTTCTTCACTTTTACCTTTTCATTTCCCCACTACCCTCTACATAAATACTATTCTTCTTCTTTTCATCTCCCCACTACGCTCTACATAAATATTATTATTCTTCTTTCTCTTCATCTTCTTTTATTTTGTCTCTTCTTATTCACATTTTCTTACTATAAATTTGTAACTAACTATTCCATTCTATATATGGTTTTCTCTCACAAAAAAAGTTTCTCTCTCTCTCTCTCTCAATTTTTTGATGAATTTTTTATACATTCTTCTATTTATGCCAAATTACTAATCTTTGGGAATCCTTTTTTTTTTTTCTCTCTCTCTCTCTCTACACTAGAATCGTTGTGCTCATTTTCTCACTTAATTTAATCAGATATTTTGCCGGAATTCAAAAAAAGGTTCTCTCTCTCTTTCTCTCTCAATGTTTCGATGATTTTTTTTATACATTCTTCTATTTATGCCAAATTGCTAATCTTTGGGAATTCTTTATTTTTTTTTTCTACCCTAGAATCATTATGCTCATTTTCTCACTTAATTTAATCTGGCAGTTTGCCGGAATTCAAGTAAAACCAGACAATAAGGAATTTTACGGCATTGGAGAACACCAAAATATATACCAGCCAAAAGTTGAAAGTTAGCAAATTAGTGGAACTATGATTAAGCTTCAAACGGGATTGATGGTATTGCCAATGTTCTTTAATTACCATCCTTATTTCTATTTCTCTATATATGTTTCCTAGAATTAGTATTAGTCTCATTTTTATTTTCTCTATTATATTCTAGGTAAACCAAGAGTTCTTTAAAACTCCACATTGGTTAATGCCATTTAGATTTGTTTTAAATTTTTTTTTTCTCTTTAATTGTTAAATGTTATCCTATTTTTGTTCTTTCTTATAACTCTAATTAATGTTGATGGTTCTTTTTTTTTGGTTAGTTAAGGTTGATGGTTCTTTCTTACAGAGAAAAGAAAAAAATTGAATTCTGTATAAACCTGTACCTAAAGGGGAAAGGAGCCTTTGTTTATTTGATTAGAGACAATATATTAAAGGGGCATATCAATTGGCCATTGCATTGCATTTCTTAGAGGTTAAAAGATAAAGCTTGTCATTATAGGAAAACATTTTGGTGGGGATAAGGGCATCATTTTGTTTGCTTTAAGAGTAACAAAAGATCCTATTATAAAGGAAGTCCACAATCATATCACATGCTTATTACACTAACCATGAGCACAACCCATTATTCTCTCTCACCATGTTTCTACTACATTTGCATTTAGCAACCTAAGATTAGAATTTATTCCCAATAGAAGACTTGTAGAATCATTTAGTTTTTATTGGAAACTAGCCGCAGACTCGCGCATTGTGTGGGAATATAAATATTATGCAATGAAGTGTAATATATAAAAAGACAATTACTTCAAGCATTGTCTTTTTTTCCAAAAAAAAAGAAAAGATTTTTACATTTATTTTTTAAAATCTTTTTATCTCTATAAATATATCATTTTAATATTTTTTTTGTGTATTTCATTAATATTTTTTAAGGTGATCCATATTCTTCTAACTTTGTTGTAGTGTGTCACATTTGCTTAATATAAAACTCATCTCTTAAGGAATAAGGAAATTATCATAATAATAAAAAAAATCATCACAAAATTATAATGTTAACTTAACCAAAATTAAAATAAAACTAAAGAAATAAAAAATAGATTTTATAATAATTTATTAGTCAAAAAATTGGTAGGCATATTCAAATTCCTATTTCCAAAAACAACTAAGTATTAATCCAAACCAAAATTTCATCAAAATTATAAAAGGGAAAAAAAAAAGACTTTTTGATGAGAAATTAAAAAAACACAATACAAAAACACATATTAAAAAAAAAACCATCAATCTTAATTAGAGTTATGAGAAAAAAAAACAAAAATCTTTTATGTGCAATTGTTCTCTTTATTGGTATTTATTGTTATATATATTTTATTTTTTACTTTTTTTTTTCTTCTTATCTTATGCTATTCAACATTTGAATTCAATCACATCTTCCACATCATTAAATTATTTATATATATATATATATATATATTAATAATTAAACATGGAATATTTTATTTAAATTCAAATCAGTAAAATTATCCTTAAAAAATTGTACCTCTTTTTTTTTAAACATTTACACTTTGTCCAAGCTTTTTCCTTACCTTTATCTTTTCATCTCCCTACTACCTTCTACCTTAATATCACTATTCATCTCCCCACATCTTCCATATCATTAAATTATTTATATTTTTCTCTCCTTTTTATTTAAAAAAAATTAAAATTTTAAAATTTTACTTAAATTCAATAAATAAAAGTGTCCTCATAAAAAGTGGAGTAATACTAGGGAGACACTCATTCTCAAACTCAATACATCAAAGGAAAAATATAATACAAAACAAATGCCAATTGGGAAACACTAAATTAAAAAAAAAAATAATAAGGATATCAAACCAAATATAATATAAAGAATAGTTATGGATATACTAACTTAAGGGTAGCAAAATTAAATGAAAAAAAAAAAACTACAATGTATATTTAATGCAATAAAATCATCATCAAATTTTGGAAAACAGTAGGTTGCTTATGGAGAGAGAGAGAGAGAGAGAGAGAGAGAGAGAGAGAGAGAGATGGTAAAGGGAAAAAAAATGTCAATTAGTAACTATTAATTGGAAAACAAAGAGGTTGTAAGGAGAAGTAAAAATAAAAAATAAATATGACCTATATGGAGAACATTAAAAACTTTACAGTGCAATAAAATCAACTATTACATTCACTTAAAAAATTGAATCAATAATCAATAATCAAACACAATCATAGCAATATATTTAAACTCAAAACTAATCAAACTCTAATTCATAACTAAAAGGAGATGTTCTCATGTAATAATAGAAATTACATAAGAAATAAAGTTAGAAAATTTTAAAATCCGTTTTTTGACATTTCATTTAACTTTATATGTGTGTGTGTGTGTATAATCTTCATACACAATTACATTTAAAAATATAATAAACAATGTTACATCTCATTTAACACCTTTGTTATGAAAATCATTAGTCGGTAAATATATAATAATAGTAAAAAACGTTATATGAAATTATGAAAAAAATAAAGTGATAAAACTAATTAGCTACTATCATTATGAAGTAGTAGTCTATGATTTTACACATCTAAATAAGTGGAATATATAAAGTTTACTTAAAGTATATGTAAAGATTCACATTAAAAGAAAGATATGTAAAGGTTAAAAAAAATGTATATTCTATAAATAAATAAAAAGGTATATGTAATGTTTTTATTAACTTAAAAGAAAATGAAAAATAAATTATTAACAAAAATAATAATAATAATAATATAGGGGTAATTACATTCCCCTTCCTTGAGGTTTGAGGAAATGACACTCTATCTCAAACTTGAAAGGAAAAAATATTTTCATCCCTTACATTTGTTTGACCAAACTTTGTTAAATTAATATTAAATTGTGTATTAACTTGCTTGTGCTTAAGGTAGATTCCAAAATTCTCCTTAATTTTAAAATTAAATTCTCTTATTTTAAAATTTTAAATTAAAGTGTATTTCAAAATATTAAGTAATATCTTTTGCTCCTTTTTTTTCCCTTTTCTTTTCCCAATGAGTTATGGAGAGATTTGTCATTTCAAATGTTTTGGTATTTTATAAATTTGTATTTTATAAATTTGTATTTTAATTCTAAAGTTATGAGTAGTGTCTTTACTAGCCATGGTTAAACATTTATAAACAGATTCTTAAATAAATTTAAAATATTCTATTATTAATATAAACAGAATGGGAGAGTGTTACTATTTTATTACCCCAAATATATTTAATATGATCACTCTAAAAAAAAATTATCTCGCGCAATGCACGGATCTGCAACTAGTACATATTTTACCCTTGAAACTTTGAATGGTTAATTCTTGAGATTTCATATAGTTGATTATAGATTTGTAGTGTAGTGTTGTGTGCATATTTCTATTTTTAACAACAATAATTAGTATCTTTTAGATGATTATTAAATATAAAATAAGATGATAAATAGTTAAATACAACTTTAATTTTATCGGTCGACTTTTTCTTTTAACAAGTGCATATTGCACCCATTAAGATAGCAATTAATGCAAATTTTGTCAATCTATTCCAAAAAAAAGAGTGCCACTTTTAAAATGTTCACAAGAAGTTAATATTTTTTTTTAATGAAACCAATTGACCTTTGGTCCATTTCCCCCCGTCAAAACAAATTTTTTGTCTACTTCTATGAGCACATTTTTCTCTTTATTTATTTATTTTCTTTTGTGGAGATATTAAAATCAGTTTGAATTTTTATTCTATATATATACTAAATAAAAGAAATGATTTATTAATTTTTACCACCTCAAATAAAAATAATGATTTATTACTAAAAGAAAAGAACGGTATTAATTTTTCTGTAAAAATATAAATATATTTTTAATTATTAAATCTATGATAAAAAAAAAAATAGATTTTTATTTTTGGTTTTTGTTTGTTTATACTTCATCCCCCTAAACCCCAAGTCCTATTTCCATCTATAGACATGAGTGATGATAGCTGTCTAGAATAATATATATTTGCTAGCTCCTTTTGGAAATCTTATTCATGATACCCAAGCTTAAGACGCATCTTTCCAACGATACAAGCTTTCTCTTATCCGCGGAAAGGTTAACACCATAGCTCGTCTCCAAGCTTGCAAAGCTAAAGAAATAGCAGATATTGTTATTTGGTTGGATAGTATTTCTTCCTGATGTTTCTGTTTCAGATCAGTTAGTGTTCCTTGTATTTTGTTTTATTATTCATTTGATTAATACAAAGTCTTGACAGTTTCTAAAAAAATAAATAAATAAAAGAAGCGATTTATTTGTGAAAGAGATCCCCCTTCCCTTTTCAGTGGTCACTAAACTGGTCTGGTATATTCCTAGATGCATTCCTTCCCTTCATCAAAAAATGATCATGAAGAGAGACGTGTGGGCGCAACTAAAGAAATTTCTACACTTTTTTAGCAGTTGCGAAAGACAAACTGTAAAAGTAAAAACATTTCTTTAAATTGTTGGAAATATGAATAAATTGCAATGAAAATAAAACCTTTTTTTTTTTTAATTAAAAAAAAGAAGAAGATAATTAAGCTATATTTTATAAAGTATAAGTTGGTAGGAGTATATTGATCGTATAGGTTACATGAAAGTGGCCGCAAACTCTACAGTTTGGTGCAATCAGTCGGCTTGAAGGAGACCATCCTTGTTTCCAAGTCATACCCAATCAAAAAATTTGCTTGAACATAGTTGCCATATACTCCTGTGCCATCCGAAAATCCATTATATGTACTTCCAATATTTGTAATTCCAAAGCAATAATATTCATATCTTTTAATCGGTCGATTGAAAGTTTGTATAGGTTTCAACTCCACATCTGCACCTTCAAAATGGACAGTCAATATTGGTCCATTTTCATTAGTAATTTCAGTTCTATAGCAAAGCCGTGTCCCCAATAAAGTGTCATTCTTAATGGGATCAATTGAAATCTGCTTCTTCACTTCCACCTCTAAGCGATCGTAAAAATCTGGTGGCAAAGACAATGCTGGTGATCCTGAATCGATTAACATGTTGCCCTTAGAAACCTTACCTGAAGAGTTAAAGGGCACATATGTGTCTCCAACACTAATTCCTTCTAGTGTCACATAATATTCATGTCTAGATTCTCGATCTACAATTGGTGTTGAAACCACACCATCACCCACAACTTCACTGCCATTGCCAAAACTTATCTTGCTTGTAATACTAGGATCAGTTGATTCAGTACCAAATGGCAACAAGCAATAAGAAAATCTCTTGCTACCAATTTGTGAAACAAAGGACAAAGGCCCTGATCCTAACCCAATAGTTGCTTGGACATCGGAATGGAGGGTATTGTTGTGTCCACATCCTAAAGCAATGTCAAAAGAAACCGCTTGCCCAGAGGTAGAAGTGATGGTGGCTTTTTCTTTGGCCAGAACACCTTGGGATAAACCACTTACATATCCACTGCTGTAAATGCAACTATTTTGAGGAGAACAATGGCCTTCGTCCCATACTTGACATTTTTCTGAATGACAATAAATTTCACTATATGTGGAGGACTTTTTAGGATCAAACAGGGGATGAATCTGTTTGAAGCAGTAATCATTACAAGGTACACATGGTGTCCACACAAGGTTACTAGCTGTATCGGCAACGCCATAGATGTCTACTGGTGGAGTGCCAATTGAGGCCTTCATGAGATGCTGACCTTGGTATGGTATTAATTGTGCTTGGGGGACATTACTGTAACCAAAAGGCCTATAAGATAATATGAGAGAAGGAAGCATGGATGAAATATGACACCGCTTGCCATTGAATTCAGAGAGATGAAACAGTACTGGCTATACTAAAGGCTTTTATATACATGACTAAACCGAACTTTCTATGTCTGGCCTAACGATTACTTATTAAGTTAACCTAACAAAAAAACAAAAAGAAGAGAATTCTCTGTTCGTGAATGGCATCAAATATACTACTATAAACTAGAAATTTTAATTAGCACCAGACTTTGCTTTTTTTATTTTTTTTTTAACAATATTTAAAACAGAGGTTGTAACAAATGCAGTAATACCAATATATCATAACAAATCTCTTGTTTCATTGAAGAATATGTCATCAATCCTTATTTAATTTTTCCAAACAAAAAACCTTATTTAAGAATAAATTTGGTTATGTAGGCCCCTTGGTTTTGCATGGCAAATGCACTTTTTTTTTTTTTTTTTAATGAAAATAGGAATTATTTTTTTGCTTGGCTTTGCGATTTAAAAGGAACTGCTTTTCTTTTAGGATGAATGCAAGATTTTCTAAATGATAGGATGCAACTTAGCCTAAAGGCGTTCCCAAGGCATGATATGAATTTAAACTTTTACCAAAGCTTCTGTGACCGTTTCCTTAATGCTCATCCAATTACTCTAGCTACCACAGAGAGGAAAATAAATAAATAAGATTTCTTTGGTGCTAAACAATAATAATTGAATAGGAAAAGTACATATAAGGCTTAATGAGTCATATTTGTTGCTCAACTTCACTTAAATCTAAAAAGTTTATTTCTTAATCTCATTATATTAGAGGGAAAAATATTGTGCCTCTCTACTCTGATATGGGACAGGAGTTTAGAGTCAAGGACAAAGCCATTCTTTGATCTTAGGGGTGTTTCCCTTCCCCTCCCCGTGCCCCCTCCCTAAAAAATATGAAAAAATAAATACTAATATATAATAGGTAATTAATTTTAGCAAGTTTGCGCAATAAAGTTACGCTTGGCCCCCCTAACCACATCCCAGATCATCTAAAACAAAAGCAAAATGTCCATAAAAAAAATTACTAAAATAAAATCTCGAAAAAAAAAAATTATAACAAGCCCAAAAAAGATTGGCCCAACCACCAAATCACCAAGAGAAAAGCTAAAGAAAATCTAGCCCAATCATTCAACCAATTAGACCATGCCCTTAAAAAATTTAACCAAAACAGTCTGATCATACACGGCAAATTCCAAAATCTATTCCATCAAAATAAATAAATATAAAAAAAAATTATAAAAACACATAAATAAGAGACTAATCAAAGGCACTTGCTACTTGTGAGGAAGGCAGAACGACTAAGTTAGTGAGGTATGAGTCGTGAGGGATAACCATAGTTCACTTTTCTGTCCATATAACATTACAAATTTAGACTTCTTCATTTGGAAAAACTAAATTATGCATATAATTTTTACTTTAATGATCTAAGAAATCAATCCTAACAAAAGATGACACTGAAAAGGAAACAAAGGGGAAATTATTCATACTGATAAGCTAAGTAATTAAAATTAATAATTACTTTTAAAAGAACATGTTATAAGTGCTTGGACTCATTTACAGAAGTAATACATAGAACAGAATACGCAATGAATTTTAATTATTTAATAAACCCATTCATAAAAGGATTTGTCTTTGGTAACACACCTTGGAATAGAAGGGTAGGTTCTTAGTAACTGATAAATGAGGTTGATTTTTATCAAGATATTCAGTTCAGTACTTTAAGATAGTTTCAAAATTAACCCACCAAACAAAACAATTGAATGGTATGGTTATAGATTTTTCACAACGGAAAAATTACATACCCAAAGACACACTAAAAACCCTCTAAAACGACACAAAATGCAAGAAAAAGATTGAGGATTCCTCCCCACCCACCTTGTACACAACACCCACAATATCAAAATTGATTATGATCCTTTAAAGAAACCTTCACCTGAGAATGTAAGAAGCATTATTTCCCATTTAAGGGTACAATTTGTATTTTTGCTTTTTTTTTTGTGCGGCTAAAAATGCAAAATGCACTGTCTAAGTTTCTCCATAATTTTTATTTTTTATTTTTTTAAGTTTCAAGTTTATTTAATTAAGGTTTTATCAACTTCCACTAATTTTTTTTTAATAAAAAAATTCTAGAAAATATTTTTAATCATTAATTAGATTTTTATAATTTAGAATATTTAAAGAAAAAAATTTTAAATTTTAGACAATCAACCGTAATATTTAACAAAATTTGATAGAAAAGCCTTTAACAATCTGAGGTGTCATTGTTAGAAATAGTTAAGATCAGGTAATAGTTGCTTTATGCCTTTATCCCATCGGGTACCATTGCCTGCATCAGTAATGGAATTGGAAGCTTTAGCTACTAGAAGAGCAGCTCCTTTTGCCAAAAACATGGGTTATATGAATTGTTTCTTTGAAGGAGATTCTATAACAATGATGACAGCTCCTTTTGGAAATCCTATTCAAGATACCCAAGCCACAGCTCCTCATCTCCTAGCTCGCGTGCAAAGCTAAAGAAATAGCTGATATTGTTATTTGGTTTGGTAGTTTTCTTCCTCAATACTTTTGTTTTAGATCAGTTGTAACTTGTAATCCATTTCCTTTTTCATTTGATTAATACAAAGTCCTGTCAGTTTCTGTAAAAAAAAAAAAAAAAAAAAAGGTCCTTCTAATTTCTAAATATCTCTACTCTATCTCTCAAACCTGGTCTAACCTCACTCACTCTAAATGCACAGCCTCCTCCAATCCCTCAAGTTGTAGAAGCAATACCAATCCAGCGTCCGCAGTTGGCAAAAAACTACTGACCTATATCTAATAATAGATGATGATCTATTGGAAGAAGTATTCTCCTATCTCGGTCTCTTCTCTTCTTATTCTTTTGTGTTTTCTCTGCTTCGCGTTTGCTTCTTTTTCTGTGTCTGCTTTTCTGTCTTCTATTTCTTCGTTTCTTCTCAGTCTTAGATTTGTTTCTCTCTGTGTGGCCGCTTCTCTCTATTTCTTTGTTTTTTCAATAGTGGTTGCACGTGATGACACAAACACAACAATATGAGACAAGCTTTAAAGTGGGAACATGTAAAGAAGTTTAAAAGAAGGGGGAAAAAAAAAAGAGAAAATGTAAAAACTAAAAAGGTTAAGAGAAATCTAAGTGAATGAGAATAAGATAAGGTTAAAAAAAAACGTTGGTATTACTATTAGGATAGTTATAGTTTCTTTAGCATTTTGCAAAACATTTAGTTATAGTATTACTATGGGAACACCGATGCTGATTGGTTTCAAAATATATAGCTCCCTACTCTCCGGTATAAAATTAACTCCTTGTAATGTACACAATATGTTAGACAAAATGTCTCACTTATACATTAGATTAAGTATCTGTTTGGATCCGCGTTTGTGAATCCACGTTTGCGTTTCTTTCCTCTTTTTTTTTTTGTTTTTCTTTTCTCAGCCGCATGTTTTGACTTTTTAGCAGTGAACAGTGCACCCGTGCACTGTTCACGGGTCTCACAAACTTCACTTTTCA
The DNA here is from genome assembly GCF_932294415.1 of Quercus robur. Lineage (NCBI taxonomy): Eukaryota > Viridiplantae > Streptophyta > Magnoliopsida > Fagales > Fagaceae > Quercus > Quercus robur. The sequence continues at coordinate 26,976,070 of NC_065542.1, forward strand.
ACAACTTTTTTATTAAAAATGGATCCCATGGTACTATTCACATATTTAAAAATTATTTTGCTACAGTATTTTCAGTTTTCAATTTTCAATTTCAGCAAAATAATTTCTATCCAAATAGACCTTAAGTCAACCTCATGTTTTGTGCCTCTTGGTTTAGTTTCCACCAGTCATTTTTTCCCCCTCTCATGTGCATTTAGGCATATTAGGCCATCCATCAGGGTCGGCTCAACAATTTTGGGGGCTTTAGGCGAAAATTTTAAGTGGATTCATTTTTTAACTTTAAAGTCTAAATTTGTACAAATAAAAATTAATTTATTACATGGTTCAATAAATTAGTATCACTATAATACAAATGAGTTGATATAATATACATCAAATAATTAATTGGTGTGATAATCTAATACTATATATAATAGCAGAAACCTTTAAGGAGGTGCTGCCACGTTAGAAAAAAAGGCTATCTAAAATTCGGACACGTATGGCTTAAAAAAGTGATACATTATATTGGTTGGTAACGCAACAACACCATCTAAAAGCCTCTCATTATAAGTAAAAAAAAAAAAAAAAAAAAAAAAAAAAAAAAAATTTAACCGGTTAAACTTAAATGTACACCACGATAAAGACAGAGAGAGGCGATGAGTACACGGAGAAAGAAGCAGAGAAAGAGAGAGGCGATGAAATCAAAAGCCTAGGCAGAACGGTAAAAGGCACGGAGTGGGGAGTGGGGACTGGGGAGAGAGTAAATCTGCCACCATCATCTGTTTTTCTTCACGCTACCACTCTCTAATACGCAAACCCAAATCGTGAGATAGAGTTCGTAAGAGGGATAATCGTTTCAGTACAAATCAAAAGAAAAAAGACTAGGATAGAGAGAGGGAGTTCACTAAGCCGTATGCCCGCAAAAGTCTGATCTTCCACCACCATCAGACTCCTGTAATTCCACAGGTAATTTTTTTTTTCATTGTTAATATTTATGGATTAATTATTATTTAGATTTGATTATTTTGGTCGGATTGATATCGATTTAGGTGTTTGGATTAAATTTGATTTTGATTAAGGTATCTGGGTAAGAATGCTTTAGTTTGGGGTATTGGAGTTAAATTAGGGATTGGGTTTTTATTTTTATTTTTTTCCTCTTTTTCTTTTCTTAGGTCTAAACGTGGGAATTGGAGTCTATTTTTTGGGTGGGAGTGTAGAATTGTGGCAGTGTGGGAGTGCTTTTTTTTTTTTTTTTTTTTTTTTTGGGTTTAAATAAATTCTAAACGTGGTAGTGTTTTGATATAATTATATTCCATCTTCCCAATTAAATTTTTGGTTTCTCTTCCATCTTTTTCTCCAATAGCAGAATACTATTTTTTTGTGCCAGATAAAACCGTTGGGTCTTCTACAAAAACAATTACTCAATCAAGGTTTAAGGTTTGGCCACCTATTACCCTAATTTCCCATTTATTTTTTTCAATTTCTTGAGTTATGTTTTGTCAATTATTGTATTGGTTAGATATTGTTTTTGTTTGGAAGATTTTTGTTAGATTTGTCCTTTTTTGTTTGCCCCTGAAATTTGAATTGATTTATGTTTTATTGATTTTTGTATTTAGGTTACATTTGATTTTTATTTATAGTAATTGATAAAGTAAGAGTTTGCATTAAAAAAAAAATGTGATAACCTATTAATTAGTGTGGGATCATGTGGGGGCCAGCTTAGCTTAGGCCTTGTGATGTGTTGGAACTTGTAGACAAGACTGCACAATGCTATGTGCATTGTGCAATCTTATCCTATCAAGTTGTGTGCACTGTTATTGTGCACTATTCTACATTTTAAGATACAATGTGACTTTTTTAATGCATTTTATTGACCAATAAAAGTACCTAAAATATTTTTTTTTTTGTAATTAAAATATATAGATAAATATAAATTTTTTTTTTAACAAGTGGGGGCCTTTTTTTATTTGGGGGCCTTAGGCAATTGCATCAATTGCTTATATGGTTGAGCCGGCCCTGCCATCAATAACGTAATTGGTATTTTTATCCATCCAACAAATATTCAGTTAGCTTAAAAAGACTTTTTTTTTTTTTTTTTTTTTGAGAAACCAGACCATAAGCCTAGGCTTTATTCAAAGAAGAAAAAAAACCTTAATGAATGTATGCTCCCATTTAAAAAATGAATTTTTTTTTTTTAAAATAATAAATAAACTTAGTCGGTACCAATGTATTTAAGGTGTTAACTACTTCAGAAAATGTTCCTAGCTTGCCCAGGGATCAACAATACCTTGAGATATATAATCCATCCTACCGAAAAATACTGGATAGGCTAAGGGCTCTTAATTATCTCTCTCTCTCGTTTTGTGGACTACAAAATGATTAAAATTTAATATTTATTTTTTTTCCTCTTATTTACAAAAATGATCAATATCAAGTTTTTATGTTCTAAAAATGTACATAAAATATGAGTTTCTAAATTAAATAGTAAATAACATTCGATAGGCACAAATTTTTACATTTGTATTAAGAACACAAAATACAATTGTGGAATATTCAAAATATTAATTTAATAAAAAGTTATTAAGTAGTGTAATATTGTTTAAACTTATACATCCAAGTACAAGATCCTGCTAAATCCTTAATGTGTTGGGCTAGCCCGTGGGCCACTTTGTTACCATTTCGTGGAACAATAGAAAACATGCACTCACTAGAACTTGTGGCTTGTAGTAAAGAACCTGAGATCATATTGAAGATGCTTGAAGGTGGGGTTGCTGAGCCAGTGAAGGAGTGATAGAACACCATTGAGTCTCCTTCGAAGATAGCAGCACTGATACCCCTATCCCAGGTAAACCTTATTCCCTCCTCCATCGCCTTGGCTTCAGTCTCAAGAGGCCACAGCAGAGCGTGGATCTTCATACTCAACGCAGCATGAACCAACCTAAGATGGTCCCGAATTACAACCTCAATCCCCATTGACCGCTGCTTTTCAAATACAGCACCATCAATGTTAATTTTGAACCACGGAGGGTGAGGAAGTGACCAGCCTACCTCAATTTCTGGTTTCTTCGCCTGAACTTTATGATTCGCAAGTTGAAACTCCTCCAAGTAATCCTTAGTCCAGCTAGCAATAACTAAGGCTGACTTACGAGGTCCACCTGTCCGAATTTCATTCCTATTTGACCAAATCCCCCATGCAATTGTAAATAAATGGGCTAGAGCCTGATCAAACATTTGCTTCACATCTGGGCATACTAGAGCAGGTCTATGAACTTGTTTATCTCCACCAAATCGTTTCCTAGTTCCATGTTAGCCGTTGTCCACACCTCTTTAGCTCTTACACAGTGCCAAAACACATGACCCGAGGACTCCACTGCTACCCCACACTCTTCACATACATTATCTTGAGTCACTTTCTGAAACTGCTAGTTTGCCTTAATTGGCAAAATATTTCTACAATCTCGCCAAGCAAAAGCCTTAATTTTATTTGGAATAGGCAACTTCCAAATGCACCTCCAGAAAGAAGCCATTTGCTGGGAAGAAGAGCACTCTCTATGTTGAAGATCAAGCATGGCTTGACGAGTAACTTGATAGGCACTGTTCACAGAAAACTGACCTGTTGGAGTAGAAGCCTAGATCAACCTATCAGCAGGCAGCGACGGACTGAGAGGAATAGAGAGGATAGCCTCGGCATCAAAAGGGAGGAATACTTCATGGATAATATTAGACTTCCGAGTTGCTATATGAGAGCAGAGACCATGGCATCATCAGGGAAAAAATGGGGAAAAATTGCAGGTCTGTATAATGATGGAATGGGCAACCACTTGTCGCTCCATAATCTTGCAGTTTCACCATTACCAATCTGCCACCATCATCCTAATTGAACAGTCTTTTGTGTAGCCATAATACTACGCCATGAGTAAGATGGATGTCTCCCCACGAAGCATTCAAAAAATCACCATGAGGAAAATATTTGGCTTTATAGACCCAATGGAACAAGGAATTTGGGCAAGTCTGGAGTCGCCATCCCTGCTTAGCCAACAAAGCAATATTAAATGCCTTCAAATCTCGAAATCCTATCCCTCCTTCCTTTTTTGGAGCACACATCTTCTCCCAGCTCAACCAGCCAATTTATTATGGTTTTCCTGCTGCCCCCACCAAAATCGTCTTACCATACCAACAAGTTTATCACACAAAGCATCAGGGAGCTTAAAACAGCTCATACTATAGGATGGGATAGCTTGGGCCACTGACTTTATCAGAATCTCCTTGCCAACATTTGAGAGGAGCTTCTCCTTCTAGCCAGATAATTTATTCCCCAACTTTTCCTTTAAATCATTAAATGTATTACGTTTAGACTGCCCCATCAGAGAGGGTAATCCTAGATATTTTTCATGCTGCCAAATCACTGGAGCCCCAAACCATCATTGTATTCCCTCCTAAATGGTCCTTGGAGTATTTTTGCTAAAAAATAAAGCAGTCTTATTTCTATTTAGTTGTTGCCCCGTCACTGATTCATAAACTGAGAAGATTTGTTGCAGCACCTCACACTCGTCCAAAGTAGCTTGGCAAAAGATCAAGCTATTATCTGCAAAAAATAAGTGAGAAATACGAGGAGCACCACGACAAACAGCCACTCCCTTGATACTGCCTCTTTCCACCTGCTGTCTAATTAACCCAGATAAAACTTTTGCACAAAGTAAAAATAGATAAGGAGAAAGAGGGTCCCCTTGATGTAAACCCCTGGTAGGGATGATATGCCCTCTAGGTTTCCCATTAATCCGAATAGAATAAGTAACAATGCAAACACATCTCATTACAATCTCCACCATTCTCCTATGGATACCAAGCTTTTCCATGATACCCTTCAAACAAACTCATTCCACCCTATCATATGCCTTACTCATGTCTAGTTTCAACATCATCTCCCCAATTTTCCCAGTCCTTTTCTGACTAATATGGTGCATAGTCTCATAAGCTACTAGAATATTATCAGTTATGAACAAACCCTTAGTGAAAGCACTTTGGTTTCACTTACAATGCTAGACAAGACAATCTTAAGCCTATTAGCCACAGTCTTTGAAGCTAGTTTATAAATGACATTACAAAGGCTTATAGGTCTATACTCAATAATCTTACAGGGATTTTTAACCTTTGGTATAAGGACAACGTGGGTGTCATTAAAGTCTAGGGGGACTATCCCATGATTCAAAAAATCCAAAACTGCCTATGTTACACAATCACTAGAAAGAGACCAAAATTTTTTATAAAAGAGAAGGGGCATACCATTTGGGCTTGGTGCCGTTGTCGAGTGCATTTGTTTAAATACTTAATGCACTTCCAATGCTTGAAAGTCATGGCCTAGAAGATAATTCATGGGCTTAGAGACCATAGCTTGGACAATGTCAGTGACCCTCTCAATCTTAGCCGGGTTGGAAGTGGTGAAAAGCAACAAGAAGTACTCTGTAACAATAGCTTCAATTGTTTCCGGTGTTTCCTGCCAAGTACCAGTGCTATCCTCCATACCTTCTAGAAATTTTTATGGTTTCTATTTGAAGCTTTGACATGGAAAAACTGAGTATTTCGGTCACCAGCCACCAGATACATATTTCTAGAGTGTTGCTGCCACATAACCTCCTCGGTGTCCAGCCATGAACTCAACTCTTTTCGCACACTTCGAATTTCCTCACCATGTAATTCGGGGTGTTGTTCTAGCCGTTGGAGTTGGGTTCTTAAATTCGAAATATGGCGCCCCACATGGCCAAACTCCACCTTGTTCCAACGTTTTAATGCCTCCCTTCATGACTGTAAGCAATTTTGGATTGGAAAATTTGTTGAAAATGAAAGCCCAAACGAGCCCATACACTGTCTCCATTCTCAAAATGTCTTGTCCAAGTATACCTCCCACTCGAGTACCCCAAGTCCCTAAACTAGCATAAATCCACAATCTCACGAAACATGTACATTTGTCTTTCCGGTCTAAGCTGCCCTCCTAATTTTTCTGAGCTACTAAGAATTTCATTGTAGTCATTGATACAAAGCCAAAGCAATTTATCACAACGACCAAAAGCTTCTAGAATCTGCCAAGTTTCTTCTCATTTGCTAGTATCTTGTTGGCCATAAAAGCTTGTAAAATGCCAACTCCCTTGAATATTACTACTAACAACCTTGGTGTCAATATACCATTTTGAATAGCCCTCAATGTTAACAAAATTTTCTGGTTTCTAAAGAAGGGCTAGACCCCCACTTCTACTCTCACTTGGAACAATTAATCCTTGAGTAAAACCAATAGAGTTATGGATTTCTTTCATCTTATGTTGTCATTTTCTCGGAATCTTAGGCCCTGTTTGGATTAGGGGTGTTTTGAGTCATATGACTGAGTTCTCATAACTGAGTTTGAGAATTATGTGGGACCCACACAATTTTGAGTGTTTGGCTTGATTTTCTCTCCCTATTTTCATCACTCAAACTCAGTTTGGGTTGAGTGAGAGTGATGAAAATCGGAAACAACAAAATGTTGTTTTTTTGTTTCTGAGTTACATAACTCAGTGGCACTACGGTAAATTTTCGGACTCTGTGGGACCCATTTCTTCTATGTTGTCAAGTCAGTTCAGAGCTGCTATTTGATATTACCGTTGCTCCCTCAAAAACCATTTCTCACTTCCCTCAAAATATTTGTAAGGTTGAATTTAATCAACCACGTGTTGGCTTTATTTCGTGAAAAATTTACTTGTAATACAGCACTTAGAAACCCTGTATTTAGGTGGGAATCATGTAAGGGTAGTGTGTGAGAGAGTGTGAGGAAATGCTCAAGACAGTGCAATGAAGCAGAGACTCGCGGCTGGGACTCGCGGGAGGCTCGCGGCTTGCAAGCTGCCAAAAGTTGCACACGCGCAGAGCATGCAGGGGAGCTGAACAGTCATGCCACCTGGAGCACTACAAGACAAAAAATCCAGACTGGCCATTAAGTTAGCTCGCGGCTTGAACTCGCGACTCAGTCAAGTCGCGAGGTCAAGTCACCAACCAGCCCTGTTTTTGGAAAAACTGACTCTTCGCATTCCATTCTTACACCAGTATAAATACCCCTCATTCCCACAAAATATGTGTGGCTATGCAGAAAGAAAAACCCTAAGAGAGGTTTCTTCAAAACACCCACCCAATTAGAGAGAGCTACTCATTCTTAGAGAGAAACCTTCTCATTCCCTCTCTCATTGTCATACCTATTGAGAGGAGATTTCTATCCAAACACTACCCACACCAATTTAGAGTGTTGAGTGTTTTTGGAACTTTGGGAAGCATTGGAAGATGCCAAGGATGGTGAATGCTATGGTCTAGTAGCGGAATCCGGTAAGCTAGAAAAGAAAAAGGTTCGGCGCAACCTCATTGGAGCAAGAAGCTTGGAGGGCTTAGGTACATCGGGTAGATTAGGCTTGGAGGGTCTATTGCTGTTCATGTATCCCAACTACATTTTCTAGTGGATTATTGACCGCTTGGAGGGCGGCGGAGAGATTTTACGCCGAGGGCTTCGGTTTCCTCTTCGATAACACATCGTGTGTTGTCCTTGTGTTTACATCTCTCTTCCCTTTATCTTTGCCTTTTATTTTCTGCTGTGGATGTAATTTTAATTGGCATAGATTGTTTACCAATTCTATATTATAGCTTATGTTCATTTTCCGCACACTAGTTGTTTGACATAAAGCTTGAATTGGTTAAGTTGTAATTTGGGGGTCTAAACATTCAAGGGTGTTTATACACATATTTGAACTTTCAATATTTTAGCCAAAATTTTCCCCCTTTTTGCTTCCCTCTCTCCGTTTTCTCTCACATTTCATTACTCCATCAAATCTTAGCCTCCAGCAATCTAAACCGAAGCACGAAGTGGGTTTGAAGTCATTTCTTTGTCCGTTGCAAAAACCATTTGAAAGCATTTCTATGATCTTCTCCTAGGTGCGGTGTATATCTCTATCTCCCTCTCTATTGTCAATGACCATTGTATGATTTGGGCATTGTGGTATAATTTTTGTTTTATTGATTTCTGCCCGCGGGTATTTGCCTTATTGTTGTTGAAGTGGGTTTTTCTCCATGGACTTATCTTCGATCTTTCTTTCTTTTTATAATTTATGTTTTATTGATCTGCACCTGGGTCTTTCTTTTCATTATTTGTGTTTTATTGAAGTAGGTCTTTCTTTCCACAGCTGTGGTATGAAATTAATGTGACCTATTTGTTTAATTGATGAACAAATTTGGTGTTAAATTGCAAAAAAAAAAAAAAAAAAAAAAAAAAAAAAAACCATTTTGCTTCTGGATCAAAAAAAGAAAAAAAGAAAAACCATTTTGCTTCATAATTGGTTGTAAATTAAGTAAAAACTGCCCATTTTCCCCTTGCTTTGCCTCGTTGGTATATAGTTTTTACCTTCAGTCCACAAAGCACAGTCCTTTCTGGTGTGTGTGCATGTCGGCATGTGCTTTGCCAGAACAAACCACATTGCAAAGCACAGCCATGAGTCACCCATGCCTTGGCTCTCCATTCTCCCAACCATACCTTTGCTGCAATAGCTTAAGATTACGTTTCAAATTCATTTGGTTATATCAAACTGCCATTTGTTTAATTTATTTTCCTACCTTTAGAGATTCTTTCACCATCTACAACAAATAAGATATTAAACCTTGATTTGATGGCAACTCAAGTATGACAAAGCTTACTTAGCTCGCAGAAGTTTGTGGTTCTATTACTCTGATTGTGTCTAATGTGTATAGAAGACAAAAAGGATGAGGTTTTTCTCTCTCACATTTCAGATCATTAATTTGTGTTGTATATTGAAAAAATTGATATGCAATTTCATCAAGTGCAACCTTTATTCTTGTAGTATCTCTTGTTTCCTATTATTATAGTAACTTGTGAAGAACATCCTGGTTTTGGCAATTTAACAATTACCAAAATTTTGTTGGTTTCACTCACTTCATGTTTGGGTGGTCTTTTGATGGTTTGGTCTCTTGATTTTCATACACATATGATAAAAGGAAAATGTCTAAGTTTTAACTTAATTTTTGAGGTTTTGGATTAATTAGGAATATGGTTTTTTTCTTTGTTATTAAGAATACTGTTTTCATTCCTTTGTTTGGAATTAACTAATAAGTGATGACTTGATCTTAGATATTGACACTGTATGATAGTAAGCATTAAATAAATAAAAAACAGATAGAGCACTGCATATTGCACTATTTACATTTCTTAGCTTTATTTGTCCATCCATTAGTTTTCTGTTTTTCAAAGTAACATAAACATTTATCAAAATTACGTTAAGAAATGAAAACTTCAGTAAAATACTGTCTCGGTTCCTCTTCCAATAGAAATGAAGTGACCAATTCAAGGAACTATATATATATATATATATATATTAACATCTCCGCAATTGTGTTGGGATATTTGTATTAGATGGCACAAGAATCTCAAAATGCTGAGGAGCCAAAGTGGCCTTCCCACATTGAAAAAATCTTCATTGATATTATGGTGGATGAACAACAAAAAGGGAATATGGAACATGGTATTTTTAAGGTTACAACTTGGCTATCAATTACGAATGCCCTAAATGAGCAAACGGGAAGGAGTTTTCGCATTAAGCAAGTGCAACAAAAGCATAATAGGCTTAGGCAAAAGCAGAGAAAGTGGAGCCAGCTTTTGAGCCATATCGGGTTGGGGTGGGATGAGACAACCCAAATGGTTACTGCTTCTGAGGAGGTGTGGGCGAATGTGGTTGCGGTATGTTAGATTTACTACCCTAATTCCTTGGTAAAATGTTTGTAATTTTCTATTTTGTATTAGTATGATTTTGATGTACATCTTGTCATCTCAGGCTAATTCTAAAGCAAATGCATTACGGAAGAGTGGATGTCCTAGTTATGACAAACTACGACAACTATTTGCTTCTAATGCTGCAACCGATGCTTATCAAATTTCATCAAACACACCAGCCCCAGTAGTGATGAAGAGCGTGCCTAAGAGGAGGAAATTGCCAATGAGGCTCGTCATACCCAGTTAGGTATCGATGACTACTACAATCCTGACATGGAGGGCATAACCCAAGATGATCCCTTTGCTATGGAGCAAACCCAATGTGCGGACAAACATCCCATTGAAGAGCCTACTGGCAAAGGGAAGAAGGTTGCCAAGAAAGCGGATAAGGCTAATGAGATGACCATTGCTCTTCAAGAGTACACTACATTGGCAAGGGAACGGTTTAACAAGAAAATGGGCAAGTTTATGGGTAGCTCCGACCATGTTGCACAATCTGCTACTGGTGGTGATCCTTGCTCCCTTGAGAGGGCTTTAGATGTGCTGAACCAGTACAATGATCTTGATGATGACACCTATATCAACATCTCCGAGGTTCTCCAAAAAAAAGAGAGACGAGTGGTGTTCATGGGCATGCCAGAACATAGGAGGAGGAGGTGGATGGAGTGCTATGCTCACAACCCAGAAAATTAATGGAGACTTCTTATTTCTATTTTGTATGGATTATTGTGATTCGGATGTGAATCACTTATGTAGCTTGTGAGGACTTTATGTGTGTGCGTAGACGATCTTGGACTTTTGGTTGTATTTGCCTTGTTCAGCTGAACACTTTTACTTAAAGTTTTTTTTGTTGTAATGGTAATTGTTATGAACTATGCATGTGGATTAGACATGATTAGCATATGTTAGTATGTGAGCTTTCTCACTTGGTGATCTCTACTTGATGCAATTTACATTAGTATGTGGGTTTGGTAATTGATGTTATGTACTTGGTGTTTTTTTTTTAGTATTGTATCATTTTTATGGTAATTGTTTTTTAGTACTTACATTATAAGGAGAGTTGTGCTAACATTATTGCAGCATCTTCAATACCACTTATTATTCCTTTTGTTAGTTTACATATTGCAATGAATTGGTACTGATGCTTTGGTTTTTGTAGGGTATAGGGTAGAATGGTCTCTACCAATGATCCATTATGGACCTTCGATTTTGACAATGCTTACTTTGACTTTGACGATGATGACATGGAGAGTTCTGGATGCGGTGATAATATGGATGTCAATGACTGTGATCATGACATGGATGTCAATGACTGTGATGATAACATGGAAATTGGTGTAGACACAGATTCAGACTATGACAGCGAGGAGGAAGAGTTTTGGATTGTATTTCCATTTGTTGGTGAGATGGTGGCTTATTTCCAGCAGCATTATGACAAGTGCCCAATGCGTACTAGCATTTTGAGTGGGAAAGACTACATGGCTGAAGTGAGGGATGGCAATCCTACCAATTGTCATGACATGTTCCGCATGACATTGGACTTGTTCTATCATTTGGTGGATGAGCTGAAACAGCATGGGTACTTGAAGGAAGGGAAGGGGCGTGTGGACGTGCAGGAGGCTGTTGCCATATTCTTTTACATTGTCGGCCATAATACTCGGATGCGACCTATGGGTGACAGATTCCAACATTCCACTAAAGCTGTCAGCCGCAAGTTCCGTAGGGTGTTGTGGGCTGTCCACACCTATGGCCAACATTTAATTAAGCCCGATCCGAATGTGGTAGGCCTTCCAGAGCATATGCGGTCGAATAACAAATACTACCCTTGGTTTGAGGTAAATCAATTCATAATACAAGTTCTTTCAATGAGTATGTTCACACATATTACTATTTTGTATTCCTTCATTCACATATAGAGATGTTGTTTACAAATAATTGGCTCTCTTCAATATAGAGAAGCATAGGAGCTATTGATGGAACACATATTAGTGCTCGGCCTCCAAGTGAGAAAACCCAACCTTGTAGGAGTCGCAAGAGCTTGATTACAACCAACGTTATGTGCGCATGTGACCATGATATGAAGTTCACTTATGTACACTCTGGTTGGGAGGGAAGTGCCCACGACTCAAAGGTCTTCAAAGAAGCTATTAAAGATCCGAAGCATGGATTCCCATGGCCACCGGAAGGTATGCGTCTTCATGGTGATGATCTATTATGTTTTGATCTAATTCTAAATTCTGTTCATATTGCTGTTTTGTCCTAATTTTTTTTGTGCCGAATTCTGTTCTGTTCTAGTTTTATTTGCTGTTTGCTATTTTTTCATTCTGCTCTGTTGTAATTCTGAATTCTAGTATGTTTTCTATTCTGTTCTGATCTAATTTTGAATTTTGTTCATATTGCTGTTCTGTCCTAATTTTTTCTATGCTGAATTCTGTTCTGTTCTAGTTCTGAATTCTATTTGCTATTTTTTCATTCTGTTTTCTGTTTTTTTTTGTTCTAATTCTGCATTCTGTTCTGTTTTGTACTAATTCTGCATTCTGTTCTGTTTTGTACTAATTCTGCATTTTTACACATGTGCCTAATCTGCTCACAACAAATTTTGCATTCTGCATTCTGCACTATAATTCTATATTATAAGGTTTTGTTTACTAGTGTGTTTCTATTTTGCCTTTTGTTTTGTCCTAAATAATGAATAGCTTTTGATATAAAGTTTTATTTTTTTTATTTTTTCATATTCCTTTACCATCTGTCATTTAATTTATATGGGGATTTATTATTTCAATATGTCATTTACTCCAAATTCTTTCCTCCAGTTAAGCATTTCAGCCCACATATAGAGAGTTTTATCCATGTCAAACTTCCTTGCCTTTAGAAACCTTCAGCAAAATATCATTAAGTAGAATAAAAATGCGAAGAGAGTAATACAAACTCTCTATTAAAGGTAAAATTTCAGACATTCTTGTCACAGTCCTCACTATTCAATGAGAAATTTGGCCTTGTGATTAAAAAAAAAAGTCAAGTTTGTGTGTGTTATACAAATTCTATTACTGTTTTGGGAGTAATACAAACTCTCATTTGGAATTGAGTTCAAGTTGGTGGTGTTGTGTTCATAGATTGTTAATTTCTATTGACAGTCAAAGTCTGAGTACCAAAACCACTAGATTTATAGTTTAGCGGTTCTCTCCTTTATAAAAAGGGGTGTGTGAGGTATAATCGATACTGTATTAGTGAGAAAGAGAGGAGTTCCATGTATTTTAGAAGTACTCAATGACATTTGTCCTAAATTATAGCACGTAAGAAACTGTGTGAAATAGTTATCTAAAGCAATGACATTGTTGTCTTTAAAACAACCAAATAGTAGAGCTACTACAAATCTTGAAGTCTTTTGTGAGGATACGTGGGAGGCTAATCTTGCTATGCAGAATATTGGAATGCAGAGCACTATATGTTTGGCATCACATAGAATTGTGAGATTGCAGTTGAAGAGGGACGTTTCACATGATGTGGCTCGTTCCTCTTGGATATTGCATGTCACCTACTTTGCTTTAATATCTTTGTGTAATTCATTTGTTGCCTTTGCTGTGTCGGAGTTTATTCCTATTGTACAGTGCAAAATGCTTGAAGATTTTAATTTTTATTTGCCATCTTCAATTATGCTAGTTTTTAGTAAGCATGTTTTCAATTCAGGAATTTCCCCCTTGGTATAGCATATACTTGCTGATTTCTTGTTCTCCCTAAGCTTTTTTTTTTTTTTTTTTTTTTCCTTTTTAATTTTCAAGCATACTTGCTGATTCCATGTTCTCCCTGATGTGATCATGTTAGTATATTGGATTTTGTAGAAATTACCACAATGTGTGCTACTAGAATGTTTGTTTGGCTGTTTGCACTTGAAGTAGCAAAGTTGTTATTCCCATCACTGATTGAAGTTATTAGGATTAGAGAAATGGTACTTTTCTGTCCTGCATAATCTATGTATGTTGCTTTTGTTTATGCAGTTTTAGTAAAAGTTAGAACTTTCATAGATATTTGATAATGAGAATTAGTACAATACTGCACTCTATTTCGGTCTAGTTTATTGTCACGTTATTTGTTTCCTATTTTTCTGCAGAAGAAGTGATGTTAACTAGCCTTGTTTTGCCATAGGAAGTAAAGTTTTCATACAATTATGCATATCTAGGTTGATTACTGATATAAGGATTTATTTGTTGCTTCACTTTTTTAAACTGTGGTTTGATCGGTTCTGTCTTGATGTCCTAATATTATGTGCTATTTTGAATGTTGTTGCTATTGTCTTATTAAAATCAAATATTATGTGCTGGTTTTGAATGTAATGCTAATGCCATTTAGTAATTCCTGTATATGTATATAAAACATGCACCTATTACTAATTGAGATATGCTATTCTTGTAGGGTCCTATTACTTGGTTGATTCGGGGTACCCCATTGGTGCATCGTTTCTTCCACCACACAAGGCCACCCGATATCATGCTCAGGAATTCAGGAGGAGCAATAGGCAACCGGCATCGAGGAAAGAGTTGTTTAACTATAGACACTCTTCATTGCACATGGTAATTGAGAGGAGCTTTGGAGTCCTTAAGGCTCGCTTTCCCATCTTGAGTTGTATGGCAAACTATAAGGAATCTCGGCAACGTTTGGTTGTTTCTACTTGTTGTGCATTACACAATTTTATACGTATCAATAATTGTAGAGATGAAATGTTTAACTCATGGGAGAACCTTGACATTAATATAGATGATGTACAAGTTGGGAACAATGGGAATTCTCCTGAGTCAAGTGCAAGTGCTGAAATGAGGCATGTGAGGGAGATGTATGATGCGGTGAAGAGGGCAATGGGTGAGTTTAGGGATGATGTGACTGCTCGCATGTGGGAGGAGTACGCACGACAACGAGGTTGATGGTGGGCACGTATACAGATTCACTGCTTTTTGTTGGGACTTGTTGTATAGAGTTATTACCTCCGCCTATGACTTTTTGTGGCGACTTTTGTATAAAGTTAGGTACTGTGACTAGAAGTCCCTTAGATACATGATGCATTCTTTTAGATATTATGATGAATCTTTTTGTAAATTTACATTAATTATGAACAATCGTTACATGTTATGGCTTAATGTCAATAACCCATTGGCATTTCCGATGTAATTCCTTTTGGCAATGTAAAAATAGGTGTATCTAATACCTATTGGTAATGTAAGTATAGGTAAACATGCTTATATGCAATTGTATGTACTTCCTTTTCACAATATTTTGGAAAAGTTGGATTTCAAGAATCTCAACTATTAGCTACAAGGTCAATGAATATCATGTTAATTTTTTTATAAACAAATTTATTTATATTCAATGACACAAAAGATGACACAAAATAATTTATATTTAAATCTGTGCATGAGTGCATCTAAGATGAATGGATAATGCACATAATAAAATAATTTAAATCCTTCCTATCCCCTAAGCTTCTACTAGTCCCACTAAATAATTTCTCTTAATCTTCCCACCTGTAAGGCAGGGATGTTGCCATTGTTCTTCCCTGACTCACAGCAGTTAAAGTGATAAATTGAAATTTGCTACAGCTTATATCAGCCACCATCTGTTTTCAATTATCCAATCAAAAGCACTAAAACTACAGCTAAATGCATCCAAAATACAAAAAAAAAGGTAGGCAATAGAGAATCAATACAAGAATATATATATATATATATATATATAAATCAATGGATAAAAGCATTGTGAGACTTCCATGGCATAGGGTAAAATAATTGAGCATAGGAAAAACTTGGAAGGAAGATTTATAAAAGTACAATGTCATACATACCATAAATGTTTATACTTACAATACAAAAACTGGTACACGAAGTTGTACCATTATAATACAAATAATCTCCAATTTTCACAATACAATTCTAGCTTATTACGCACATAACCAACTCATCCAGGCAAATACATTTGCCTGCTTCTAACATCCTTAAACCTAGTAGACAAAATAAGCAGTACTCCAAACATCACCCATGATATTGGCTCTTTCAGCCTTTCGTTTTGCAGCTTCTCCCATTGCACATGCTTGCTTCAACTCTTCATTAGCAAGTTCCACCTCGTTCTCCAATCTTCGGAATTTTGCTAACACAATAGGTGCTGTTACTGCGCCACACATGCAAGTTTTGGTGTCCAACCATTTGAAGAACTTACATGCATGGTCATCACCTTGTACAATCAAATAAAGCAATTAAATAGGGTTTCAACAAATTGGTGACTTAATGCACATAATCAATGTTTTACTAATTTTGGATGTGGTACTTACTGGTGACCAGTAGTGACAGCCATAAAACCTCCTACCAAAAGTATGAAGTTTCAGGGATGTCCTAAGGGTGCAATGGTCTAGGTCACACAGATGCCCACTAGTACTGGAGTAATAATTACTTGTTTCCGACATTGGTAAGAACCTGCCACTATATCAATCACGAATACAAGAATACTTGAAACATTCTATACAAACATTCTATACAAGCATGAGTAAAGCAATCCAAATCCACAATAATAGGTTCTCCAAGTAGTTTATGTAAATCAAAAGAGAATGGGAGTTTGGGCTTAAGGAGGATAAAATATGTTAATAAAGACAATGTATATCCAAAAGACAATGTACATCCAAAATTACCACTCCATCCTCCTCCTCACCTCTCAAAATTCCTTTGGACAAAAAAAACAAGCTTGTTAGAGGATACATTGATCTCATTATATGCCAAATCAAATTTAACTCTTACAAGCTATTACTAAAATGAAATGCATATCACAGAACAATGCATAGAAATTTGATAGAAGATCCATCCAACTCACATTGCATATAACAGAACAATGCATTTCACAGAACAATGCATAGAAACAGACAATGGGTTCCCTTTTTTTGACAAAATACAAGATAGAAATTTAATTTGCTTGATATACATGATTCAATGATTTAACCATATATCAACAGTTCAACCCACCAACACAAAAAGGCGTAAAAAACAAAAAATCAAACCCATAGAACAAAAAGAGCATTTAACAAAATGGATTACCTGGTGTTTTACAAGCTTCTAAAAATTGTGGGTTTCAGTATGGGTAGCGGGATTTAGTGAGGCAGAGTGGCCGATGTGTTTGGGTGAGTGTGTGGATTTAGGGTTTGATTTAGGGGGAAGAACTGAGGGTGAATCTGTGGACGAGTTTGCGTATCAGACTAGTTCCAAATCATGGAAAAGTTTTAATATTAATAATATGTGCATAATTACCACTAGGTTGCTAGTAACACCTCTAACACCACTTGCAATTAGAGGAAGTAGATCTGTAACAGGCCAACAGAGGTTATCATACCATGGACTCTGCCCTTCCTTCTCATAGAGATCATGAAGAACTGTTCTCTTCACTGGAGTTCCATTTCCATCAGCATTGGAACACTTGACACTGTAAGAACAACTAATATATAAGAATCCAAAGTTTACAATTCAAGATTAAGAGGACTACCATGCAACAACCACAGATTAAAATTACATCAAAAAAAAAAAATTATAGCAATCTAAGATTTCAAAAACTAACGAACATAATATAGAATTAATGTCAAAATATTATGTAACGCTGAGTATCAATATTTGGATGATATCTAGTAATCAAGAACCATGAGCGCATACAGAATTAAGCCTTACAAATGATGCATTTATTTGAATGGTACATATTATGCATCGTAAGCAGGTAATCATTCACAATTCTCTCAGAACTTGAAAGGAAATCAATATTTATAAATTTTTTGAACCAAAAGAGCGACCAGTCCACAAATAGAGTGCACGTTGAAAGTTTGAGACATTAAACAAACAGATGGAGATTGTCACTCTTAGTATCTCTAAAAAATGTCACCTTTCAAGAGAATAACAAAGAACCCTCTTTTGTTCTAATAGTAAATCAAAGATCCCAACTCATTTTCCCTTGAAAAAATGAATTGAAAAAAATGGGTGATTGTTAAATTGCAAAATATGCACAATATGATTGTAAATCAGATCATTACCATAATAAAAGTTTCAAATCACAATCGCCACAAAGACATGCACAAAAAACTCACGATAACAATATTACCAGCTAAGAAAATAACAAGTAAAAGAGCAAACATACACCAAAGGGCCCCTCAAAGCTAGGTTGCTCTTCACGGCTAATTTGGAAGATGAAACTTTGGCATTGAAATCACTGCTCCTGTAGAAACCAATCAAGATCTTATTAAATCACTGGGCGTCAAGATTTGTTAGAGGAAATTTTTATTGGAAAGTTGTGTTAGGTATATGATTTGATATTATCCTTCAACTTACGAGAAGAGCTATAGTTTTTGTGTAAAAAGAAAAACAATCTCTCAAAAATTGACAAAAGCAAGAGACGATAAAATGGATCGAAACAGAGCAGGGGAGACAGAGAGACGAAGCGAAGAGCATTAGAGAAAATACCTGCTTTGATGTTGGCATGCATCGATGTAGGAGGCGAGAGGCAAGAGGCAAGAGGCAGAACACGATGACTCTTTCAGTCTGGAGAAGTAAAGAAGAAGAAGTGGGAGAAAGTAAAGTAGAACTGAGAAAAAGTAGAAGAAGTGGGGTTTTGCATTAATAACGAGACATGGGTAGCAACAAACGCAACATTGGGTAGTGTCAGTGGTGGGGCCCACGGGTTTGGGGAAAAGTGGTAGAAATAGGTAATTGAGAACTGAGTCCAAACATTATTTTGCAAATTTTGAGTGAAAATGGGGTTTGAAAATTGAGTTATAAGTTTTGGGTTTGAGTTATGAGAACTGAAAACTGAGAACTGAGAATTGAGTTAGCTCTAAACCAAACGGGGCCCTAGTCTCCATGAGAAAAACTAAGTTGGGAACTTCTTTCTCAACTACGCTTTGGAGAGACTAAACTATGCGGTGGTTCCCAACCTCCCAACAGTTCCAACTAAGAGTACTCATTGCTCTCGGCAGTGCTGCATTGTAGCCATTGCCGATCCAAATTCATTTTTCAAAAGGTTACTCACCTCAAGGACTTCAACTTCTCCCTGCCTCTTCCTTGTCTTTGTGTTCTCATTCAACTTAGGTGTTGGCTTATTTTTACGTCTGGAGCCCACCTCCACATCTTCCACGTTCTAGTACTCTACCTAGATAAAATAAGGTTGTCCCGTCCACTAATTGGTTGGCCCAAGCCCACTGTTTGTATCTATGTCCTCTGCCGATCCTTTCCCTCCCAACATGTTTGGCTAACTAGATGTCCTTCCTCCTTTTTCTTATTTGGAATTATCCTAGTTAAGTCCACCTCAGTTTGAGGTGAAGACCCCACCACATCCGAATTTGTGTTTACTAAGATTGACTCTTCCACCATAATTATTGCTTTACCCTGAATTTTGGCCCCACCCACTTTCGAAAAGTTTGATTCTGTTGTTCCCTTCACAGTGTTCGTGTGTCCCTCTAACTCCATATCAATTTCCTTTAAATGGTTTTGGGAAGCATCCTCATTCCTCAAAATTTTCGAGAGTTCCACAACTATTGGTGTAATTTCCCCCATTCCACACTTAGCTTCCAAATTTGCCTCAAACACCCTTTGCTCTCCCTATTGCACATCGGCATGGCTAGTCAACTCGATATTGGCTTCCCTGGCTTCTCTCTACCGACCCGACGCTACCTTAGGTGCACCTATTCCACACACCCGTACCACTTTTTTCCGACGCAGACTTGGAGGGTCAGCCCTCAACCATGACCCATATTCTTGGTCCTCCGTACTCAATTCTCCTTTACTTTGAAGCCACAGATCACACTCCTTAGAATCATGGTTCAGGATCCCACACCAATGGCAGAATATAGGTAATCGTTCATAGCGAAACGACACCCATCCCTCCTTGTTCGGACTGAATCTACTCGTTTGTCCTCTGCATAAAGGTTTGTGAACATCTATCTCCACCCTCACTCACATGAAATCACCACACTCCGTCTTATACCTATCATTGGAATGGATCACCCAACCAACAAACTTGCACAGACTTTCTGCCGTTTCCGTGACCATCTTCCGTAATGGTAAGTCATGCACTTGTACCCAAAACTTCACCGTGTCAAAACAAAGCCTCCTAAGGGAGCTATCACCCTCATACCAATGTAAAACAACTAGATATTTATCAAAGCACCATGGTTCCCCTAGCAAAACTTGGTTAGCATCTTGTTGAAGCTGGAACTGAATCACATAAAAGGGACAAAGCCAAACATCAAGTGCAAGGCAAAACGACACGCGTGAGGTTAAAAGATCAAAGCAAGCTGAAGAACAAAACGACTGCGTGTTGATTAATAAGATCACGTGCTTAGCATGTGAAGTAATTTAATTCCAGTTAATTGTATTAGTGGTCCACCTGTCGAGCATCTAATGGTTCAGTTGCTTTTCCGTTAGATTAGGGAGTTTGTTAATTTTCTGTTTTCAGTCTTAGCTCCTCTGTTGCTGTATGATAAGGGTAAAATTGTGAATGTGAATATTCATGAATATAGTATCATGAAGCGACATTCAAAATAGACCCGTCGGCCTCACTTGTCATAAATGGCAGTCAAACAACTTTAGGATGTCTACAGCTTTAGGAAGACGGGGTTAACTTGTCATAAATGGAAAGTTGACACTACTAAGCTGAAGGGAGTAGTGTCAGCTAACGACCCCGACGAGGGGGTAGACGAAGCTGACAACCCTGACGAGGCTGACGACTTCGACGAGGGAGTAGGCGAAGCTGACGACCCTGACGAGGCTGATGACCCTAACAAGGGAGTAGGCGAGGCTGACGACCCTGACAAGGGAGTAGGCAAAGCTGACGACCTTAACGAGGCTGACGACCTCGACGAGGGAGTAGACGAAGCTGACGACCTCGACGAGGGGGTAGGCGAAGCTGACGACCCTGACGAGGCTGACGACCCTAACGAGGGGGTAGGCGAAGCTGACGATTCTGACGAGGCTGACGACCTCGACGAGGGAGTAGGCGAAGCTGACGACCCTGACGAGGCTGACGACCCTAACAAGAGAGTAGGCGAAGCTGACGACCCTAACGAGACTGACGACCCCGATGAGGGAGTAGGCGAAGCTGACGACCCCGACGAGGGGGTAGGCGAAGCTGACGATCCTGACGTGGCCTTGCTTGGTCTCCACGTTTGCATATATAAAGAAATATCTTGCGCCCCACGCTTGGTGTTAAATAAAAAGACTCCTACAAGGAAATGATCTCGCAAAATACGTCTAAAGAGACTCCTATAAGGAAAAGACTTCTAATCCAATAAGGAGAGGTCAACCCTCTACCACTATAAAAACCCCAATACCCTCACCAACCAAGGTATGCATAATTTACCCTCTCTAACACTTTAGAGTTGTGAGAAGTTCTAACTTGACCTTCGGAGGGTATTTGGCTGGCACCACACCGGTGCTCTCTGCGAGGTCTTCTCTTTTTGTGTTGTGCAGGCGTTGTTTCGAGCACGTGAGTGCGGTGTAGCTCACTGACGATTTTTCGGCATCATCACTGTATATATAGAAACAGGGACTCATCTAATTACTTACTTTGTACATTTTCTGATTTTGATGAATGAGAAATATCTTCTCTCTCAAATATTTTCTCTCTAAACTTCTAGAAACCTCTTTCTCTAATATGGTATCAGAGCAAGATTCTTTTGATTTTCTTTCATCTGTTGCCAAACAGTTTTTAGTCTTCAAAGTTCCTTTCTTTTCTTCGTGATTCGCTTGAAATTCTAGTTGCGAAACAGTTTTGGTTTTCAAAGTTTCTTTCTTTTCTTCTTGATTCGCTTGAAATTCTAGGTTTTTTTTTTTTTTTCATGGCTTCTGATTCAACAGCCAATCAAGCACAATCTTCCACTCAATCTGTGCCTTCTTCGAGCACAACAATGGCAGATGAATTTGCTAACAATCCTTATTTTCTTCCAGCCACTGAGAGTCTAGGAATAGTTCTTACTTCGCAACCTTTAACCGGTCCAGAGAACTATTTGAGTTGGGCAAGATCAGTGTTCTTGGCTCTAAGTTCACGGAACAAGTTTGGTTTTGTGAATGGTTCTATTCCACAACCAGATCTTACCTCTCCACTGTACAATTCTTGGAGTAGGTGTAATACCACTGTGCTCTCATGGCTGACCAACTCTCTCAGCATGGATCTCAAGGCAAGTGTGATGTACATCAACACTGCAAGGGATTTATGGATTGACCTCAGAGACAGACTTTCACAGGGCAATACTCCAAGGCAATTTGAGCTGCAAAAGGAAATTGCTCGTCTTTCTCAAGGTACACTCACAGTAAGTTCATACTTCACTAGGTTTAAGACTCTGTGGGATGAGTTTATCAATTTTCAACCTTTCACTGTATGCAATTGTACTTGCACATGTGGTTCTAAGGCTTCTCAATTGGAAGCACAGCATAAGGAGCATGTTTTCCGTTTCTTGATGGGATTAAATGATAGTTATGGGAACATAATAGGTCAGATCTTATTGCTTGAACCTTTTCCATCTATTAGCAAGGTCTGCTCCTTGATTTTGCAAGAAGAAAAGAGAAGGAGTTTTGGGCATGGAGTCAATATAGTTTATCCTACTGAGGCTACTGCTATGTTTGCTAATCATGCTAAGGGTTTTAATGGCAATCAAGGACAGAATCAAGGCAATCGTGGTAACAAAGGTCATTTCAAGAAGGATAAACCCATTTGTACTTACTGTGGCCTTAGTGGTCATATTGCAGACAAGTGTTATAAGTTACATGGGTATCCTCCAGGCTATAAGCACAAGGGAAGCAATCAAGCTATGGCAAATCAAGTTTCAGCAATTTTGCCTTCTGGACATTTTGGCAATATGGATGGTTTTGCCTCAGCCAATCAAAATTTGATCCAAAATAATGCTGGTTTTCCTAATCACAACTTTCAATCTGAAGCTGGTTTTCTTCCATAGCCTTCCTTTGATGCTACGATTGCTTCTCCACAGACTTCTGTCCAAAGTTTTCAGCCTCAATGTCCCATCTCTCAGGTTCAATGTGAGCAACTCCTTAACTATTTGAAAGCAGTCACAGCTTCTGGTTCTGGTATTGGTACTTCTACTGCTCATCAAGTTGCTACTGTCATGGCATCTGCTCCCATTATTCAACCTGCCTTACCACCTAACTCTGCTTCTTCCTTTACTACTGATGCTTCCAACTTTTCAGGTAATCCTTTTTGGATTCCTCCCAATTTTACACATTCTGTTTTCTCTACCCATATTGTTGATAGACCTCATTTTAAGTCTAAAGCTTGGATTTTGGACACTGGTGCTACTGACCATATGGTCCACTCAGTGTCACAACTTACTACCATCACTTCCACTGTCCATTCCTATGTTTTCTTGCCAAATGGGGATCAGGCCTTAGTAACACATATAGGCATTGTGCAGATTTCACCCACTTTGACACTCACAAATGTTTTATGTGTTCCTACTTTCAGTTTCAATCTTATTTCCATTAGCAAACTTACACAACAATCTTCTTGTTGTCTTATTTTTCTTGGACATTGGTGTTTTATCCAGGACCTAGCTCAATGGAGCATGATTGGTCTGGGTAAAAAGTGTCAAGGGCTGTATCTGCTGCAAGCTCCTGCTTCTCAGATTGCTCCTACTGCCTTGGTTACTTTTGCTGGCCATACCTCTTCTACTTTATGGCACAGCAGATTGGGACACCCCTCTTTTTCAAAGCTTTCTTTGTTAAATAAGATTGTAAGTTCTGAAGCTTTCAATAATCTAGACTGTTGTGAAGTTTGTCACCTTTCTAAGCAAAAAAGGTTACCTTTTCCTTCTAGTAGTCATGTATTTGTTCAGCCTTTTGAGCTTGTTCATTGTGACTTGTGGGGTCCCTTTTCCACTTGTACTGTTGAAGGTTTTAGGTATTTCTTAACAATTGTTGATGATTTCTCTCGTTGTACTTGGGTTTATCTTCTCAAGAATAAATCTGATACTCAGTTTTTCATTCCTAATTTTGTTAAAATGGTTCATACTCAGTTTCATGCTTCTGTTAAGACTATTAGGAGTGACAATGGTACATAATTTTTCTTAAGGGAATTTTTTCATTCCAAAGGCATCTTGCATCAATTGTCATGTGTTGATACTCCACAACAAAATGCAATTGTTGAAAGAAAGCATCAACACATTCTCAATGTTGCAAGAGCACTAAAATTTCAATCCAATGTGCCTTTGTGTTTATGGGGTGATTGCATTCTCACTGCTGTCTATCTTATTAATCGATTGCCTTCCAAACTTCTAAATAACAAAAGTCCATATGAATTGCTTTTTAAGTCTTCTCCATCTTATAAGCATTTAAAGTGTTTTGGTTGTTTGTGTTACATATCCACTTTACCACATAATAGGCACAAATTTGCACCTAGGGCCAGAAAATGTGTCTTCTTAGGCTATCCTCATGGCATTAAAGGATACAAGGTTCTTGACCTTGAATCCAATTCTATTCATTTTTCCAGGGACATCATCTTCTATGAACATATTTTTCCTTTTGTCTCATCTGATCATCCTTCCACTTCTTATCTTGATTCTTTTGTGTTTCCCCATTGTGTTTCTAATGCACCTTATGTTTCTGATCCTCTTAACCTTCCTTTGGTTGATTCAATCTTGGCCACTTCCCAACCTGATTCACCCATTGATCCTACTCCTTCTACTTCTAATACTTCTCATTGTGATTACCAACCTGATGTGTCTTTACCTTTTGCTTTGGACCCTGTTGTTCCTCCTTCACCACCTTCCCTTGATCAATCTTTGCTTATTTCCTCATCCTCTTCCTTACCTGCCTTAAGGAGATCAACCAGAACCCATCACCCACCTTCTTACCTTGCTGATTATTCTTGTAAAGCAGTTAGTACCAAGCCTGCTTCTGGTTTGCCTTATGACATTTCAAATGTTCTCAGTTACTCACATCTTGGACCTCAATTTGCATCCTTTGTCATGGCTGTTAGTTCTGTCCCATCTGAACCTGTTTCATTTTCTCAGGCAGTTCAGTTTCCTGAGTGGAAAGCTGCCATGGACAAGGAAATTGCAGCTTTGGAGCTTAATAATACTTGGACACTAACCCCTTTACCTGCAGGTAAGTCTCCCATTGGCTGTAAATGGGTCTATAGGGTTAAGTATCACTCAGATGGTTCTATAGAGAGGTACAAAGCTCGTTTGGTTGCCAAGGGTTTTACCCAAAAGCTTGGTTTGGATTATTCCGAAACTTTTAGTCCTGTTGCTAAGTCCGTTTCAGTCAGGATTGTCTTATCTTTGGCTGCTGTGAATGGGTGGTTTCTTCACCAAATGGATGTCAATAATGCTTTTCTCCATGGTGAGTTGGTTGAGGATGTTTACATGTGTTTACCACCCGGTTTTCACAGCAAGGGGGAGCATCTGGTATGTAAATTGAATAAGAGCCTTTATGGATTGAAACAAGCCTCTAGAAAATGGTTTGAGAAGTTTTCATCCACCATTTTGCAAATGGGCTTCATTCAATCAAAATCAGATTATTCTTTGTTTACACACACACAAGGAGCTTCATTCACAGTGCTCTTGGTTTATGTAGATGATATACTGTTGACTGGTAATAATCCAACTTGTGTTCAACATTTGAAGAAGGTTCTTGATGATAGATTTGGTTTGAAGGATCTGGGGTCCTTAAGGTACTTCTTAGGGCTTGAAGTGGCTAGAACTGATGCAGGTATAAGCTTGAACCAGAGAAAGTATGCCTTGGAAATTTTGGAAGATACAGGTTTTCTAGGTTCCAAACCAGTCAAGTTTCCCATGGAGCAAAACTTAAAGTTGTCCAAGTATAAGGGAAAGCCATTGATAGATCCTTCTCAGTTTAGAAGGCTTATTGGGAGACTCTTATACCTTACTTTGACAAGACCAGACATCACATATGCTGTGCATAGGCTAAGTCAGTATGTATCACAGCCAAGAGAGCCCCATTTACTAGCTGCTAATAGAGTACTTCAATATATAAAAGGCTCACCAGGAAAAGGCATTTTTTTCCCAAGCCAATCTGATCTGCATATTAAGAGCTTTTGTGATGCGGATTGGGCTGGATGCCCTGACACTAGAAGATCCTTAACGGGTTATGCTGTTTTCTTAGGAGAATCATTAATTTCATGGAGGTCTAAAAAGCAAGGTGTTGTTTCAAGGTCCTCAGCTGAGGCTGAGTACAAAGAAATGGCAAGTGTAGCATGTGAGGTCACTTGGGTGCTGCAAATACTTAAAGATTTAAGGGTGAATCATACAAAAACAGCTATGTTATTCTGTGATAATCAAGCAGCCTTGCATATAGCTGCAAATCCAATCTTCCATGAAAGGACAAAGCATATTGAGGTGGACTGTCATTTGGTAAGGGATAAGATCATGGAGGGTATGATTAAAACATTTCATGTTGCTACTAATTCACAAGTGGCAGATATTTTTACCAAAGCACTTGGTTTCTCAGCTTTTACAAGACTTTCTGGAAAGTTGGGTTTGAAGGACATTTTTGTTCCCAGGATTGTAAAGGCACAAATCACAGATCAAGTTTCAGTTCAAGAAGGTCAAGTCTCAGAACTTGAGGTTCAGGACTTGAGGGGGAGTGTTGAAGCTGGAACTGAATCACATAAAAGGGACAAAGCCAAACATCAAGTGCAAGGCAAAATGACACGCGTGAGGTTAAAAGATCAAAGCAAGCTGAAGAACAAAACGACTGCGTGTTGATTAATAAGATCACGTGCTTAGCATGTGAAGTAATTTAATTCCAGTTAATTGTATTAGTGGTCCACCTGTCGAGCATCTAATGGTTCAGTTGCATTTCCGTTAGATTAGGGAGTTTGTTAATTTTCTGTTTTCAGTCTTAGCTCCTCTGTTGCTGTATATATAGAAACAGGGACTCATTTAATTACTTACTTTGTACATTTTCTGATTTTGATGAATGAGAAATATCTTCTCTCTCAAATATTTTCTCTCTAAACTTCCAGAAACCTCTTTCTCTAATACATCTACTTCATTCTCAAAAACAAATAACAAAATGTGGTTGCCCATGTCTTGAATCTCAAAGTCTTGCCTGGTACGCCATAAGGGTTTCAGGATGTGAGCGACTACCTCAATGTTTAGAGCGCGCTTCGTGAAAAACTTAGCAGCTAGCGTGTATTCTTTCCTGCACACTTGGTTTTCAAAGTTAAAAACTTCTCCTTCTTGTTTAGATAAAGATAATCGGGTCCACGCCTCTGCTAGGCTATCCATTGCAGACTTGCTTTTCCCCACCTCACAAAAACAACGAAAAAAAACCCTAGCCCTCGACGCAACCTAGTTACGTGAGGCGACGAAATTCCTTCAGGGTAGGAAACAGGATTGTACAGACCACAAGAGTCTAGCACCACCAGACCTAGGTCAGAGAAACTTCGGCTTTTTTTATTCTCTTATAAGATTACATGAAAATGACAATAAAATGTTTTAAAATTATGATTAATTTAACATCAATTTTTTTTTCTTGCTGAGAAACTAACACTCACACAAACTCACAACAGAGGGAACAGGTAGAGAAATATGATTTTATCTGTTTTCCGAAAAGAAAAAATCTCCCAACCAAAAGTGAAAAAAAAGAAAGATGGAATTGAAAAAATAAAATAAAATTATACGATAAGCCTCAGAGGGATGCTTGAAACCAATGGGTTGCATGCGCAGATCTAGAACAAATTGTTCGACAGCTTAATGTAGTGTGTGTGGTATTCTACTGTGTATTGGTTTGAATTTCGAATTTTGTTTAGTTTTAGTAAATTAGTTTCAGCTAAATTGAATAATGTTGTCTATCTGACTTGACTGTTTATGAAAGAAATCATAGGAACTAACGAAATAAGGAAAGGCCTAAGATAGTTTTCTGTTGACCAAAGATAGTTTTTCATTGACCATGTTTTTTGTGTGCTACCAAACACTGGAAAATGTGAAAAACTATCTTTATAGAAGGTTTTCCAGCGAAACAAACAGAGCATTAATCTTTTACATTGTATGTCAATTTGGTACCCGACCTTTCAAATGTATCAATTTATTGAGTCAAAATGGTATTTGTCATTAATTAAGTAGTGGATGGAAAATGCTTATATGGTTGACTATCAAATATACAAATTATTTTTATGCCACTTCAAATCAAATTACACATCCACTACCACATGAAATAAAAATTCAAAAAGATTCCCATGTTTGTTGAATTTTTTTATTTTCAAAAAAATCACTTCCCCTCATTTTCCTTTCTTTTCTTTTCTATCAAACACTTCCAAATATCATAAAATTTCCAATTAAATAAAAACTGACCCCAGAAACATGATTGCACCATTAATCCAACATGAAAAACTTTCACCAGACTATTTCAATTGAAAAAAAAGGGTCTCTCCCCTTTAAACACCAGTATAAACTTTAAACCACAAATCAACCATTGATATTGGAGAAGCCATCGAAAATGAAAAACAAGCCAAAAGGGTCTCTCCCCTCACATCAGTACTGTTTCCTTGAAAAAAAGCCACAACGGAAAATTTTAAATTCAACCAAAACAAAAAAGAGCTGTGGTAGGCAAAGATTTGACGTCCAACTCCGACCTTCCGGTACAAAACGTGTCCACCTTAATGCTCCAAGGGTTCAAGCATATCTGAAATCTGGAGATCAACTCCAATCCAGCAACCCCAACGTGCATGGTTGATGTCTATTCTATAGTGACTGATTTTGATTTGTTTGGTTGCTAGGAAAATAAATTAATTTTTTTTTTCATTGATGATCTAACACATTTGCAATATATATATATTTTTTATTTTGAAATATTTTAGGGGGGTTTCAATTGGGTTAAATTTCTATAAGTCTCCTATTTTCTAAGCCTTGTTTGAAAAAAAAAAAATACTAAAGGTATAACAAAATATTCACAATACGATGTAATAATGACTGCGATTGACAAACTTCAAAAACATAATTAATGAATATTTTCAATCAACCATGGGCTCTTTTTTTCCTCGGAGAAATTTTGTTTTTGTGGTGGGGCCACTTTGTTGCCAAGAAAATAAAGGATATGAGAGAGAGAGAGAGAGAGAGAGAGAGAGAGAGAGAGAGAGAGAGAGAGAGAGAGAGAGATTTTTTTTTTTTTTTTCATAGTTAGTCACATAATCATTTTCCATCCATCACTTATAGATTGAGATTATTTTGCCACAATAACAAAAACCTAAAGACTAAACTGACACATATAAATGTTGGGACCAAATTAACACATATTCTAAACGTTAGGGATCAAATACATATTTTACCCTTAAAACTTTGAATGGTTAATTCTTGAGATTTTATATAATTGATTATAGATTTGAAGTGTAGTGTTGTGTGCATATTTCTATTTTTAACAAAAATAATTAGTATCTTTTATAGATGATTATTAAATATAAAATAAGATGATAAAAAAAATAATTAGTATAGTTTTAATTATTAAATCTATGATTAAAAAAAATAGATTTTTTTTTTTTTTTTTTTTTTTTTTTGGTTTTTGTTTGTTTATACTTCATCCCCCTAAACCCCAAGTCCTATTTCCATCTATAGACATGAGTGATGATAGCTCTCTAGAATAATATATATTTGCTAGCTCCTTTTAGAAATCTTATTCATGATACCCAAGCTTAAGACGCATCTTTCCAACGATACAAACTTTCCCTTATCCGCAGAAAGGGTAACACCATATCTCATCTCCAAGCTTGCAAAGCTAAAGAAATAGCAGATATTGTTATTTGGTTGGATAGTATTCTTCCTGATGTTTCTGTTTCAGATCAGTTAGTGTTCCTTGTATTTTGTTTTATTCTTCATTGGCGAAAAGCACATTTTCGTCCTTATATTTTCACACGATTCCCACTTTGGTCCCTATATTTTATTTTTACCGCTTTTAGTCCCTATATTTTATTTTATTTCTGTTTTAGCCCTTTTCGTCAATGCCGTTAGGGCACTGACCTACGTGGCAAACAGAATTATTAAAATAATAATAAAAAATTTTATTTTGTCATTAAAAAATATTAAGTCAGCATTTAAATTTTAAAAAATAATTTATTAATTTTAACTAAATAAAAAAATAAAAAATAGAAATAAAAATAAAAAATTACATTAATTGAGATTGAAGTATGTCTTGAATAAGAACAACAAAAACACAAACTCAGATCTAAAAACACAAAATTAAAATCCAAAAATCACAAACCCAAAAATTAAGAACATCAAATTATACATAGAGAGAAAAAGAGAAAAAGCACCAAAAACTGGTCGACTGCCTCCAATTCAATCCAAAGCATGAATGCCACCTGAGCTTTCTCCACTGTCTTCGTCCTTCCAATGAGGCATTTCGCCACAATTGCATCGCATACTTCCTTGGCTTACCTTCAACATTACCAAATACCAATCCAAATTACGAAGTTTCAACAACAAGCAAACCAAAATGAAAGAAAGAGAAAAGGCAAACAGACCTAGCACCATCGGAATCAGCAGCTCGTAAAAACGCAATCAAAGCGTCGAGCGCCTTCTCTTGCACCGGCGCATTGGAATCCGCAACTGTCTTCTTGAAAAGCAGACCTAAATTACAGATCGAGCATTAAGAAACGAAGAAACGCAGATCTGAGTCCAAACCCTTAAAAAGACCAACCAAAAGAGTCATAAACATACCGAAATCGCGAAGGCGAGAGTCCTTGGGATCTGCGATGGAATCACATAGCGCGGCCAAGTCGATATTGGCTTCGTTCCTGACCTTCCAGTTCTTGTGTAGCAATCGATCTTCCCAAGGCAATTTCTTCGCCTCCTTCAACAATTTCTCTTCCTCAGACATTTTTGTTTTCTCGCTTTTTGGCTTATTTTACTGTGTTGGTTGTACTGACCAATACTAATCGATCTATGGAAAATGCAGAGAGAGAAAGAGAGGAAGGTATGAGGAATGAGAAACTCGCTTTCCTAAAATTTCTCTCTTTTTTTGTTGTTGTTATTTTCTGTGTTGGTGATTTTTGAATTTTAATTTTGTATTTTTAGATCTGAGTTTGTGTTCTTGATGTTCTTGTTCAAGACACACTTCGATCTCAATTAATGTGATTTTTTATTTTTATTTCTGTTTTTTATTTTTTTTATTTAGTTAAAATTAATAAATTATTTTTTTTAAATTTAAATGCTGACTTAACATTTTTTAATGACAAAATAAAATTTTTTATTATTATTTTAATAATTCCGTCTGCCACGTAGGTCAGTGCCCTAACGGCACTGACGGAAAGGACTAAAACAGAAGGCGTTTTTCTAAATAGGGACTAAAAGCGGTAAAAATAAAATATAGGGACCAAAGTGGGAATCGTGTGAAAATGTAGGGACGAAAATGTGCTTTTCGCCTTCTTCATTTGATTAATACAAATTCTTGACAGTTTCTAAAAGTTAAATAAATAAATGAAGCGATTTATTTGTAAAAGAGACCCCCTTCCCTTTCCAGTGGTCTTTAAACCGGGCTGATATTCCTAGATGCATTCCTTTCCTTCATCGAAAAATGATCATGAAAATAGACGTGTGGGTGCAACTAAATAAATTTCTACACTTTTTTAGCAGTTGCGAAAGACAAACTGTAAAAGTAAAAAAATTTCTTTAAATTGCTGGAAATATGATTAGATCGCAATGAAAATAAAACCTTTTTTTTAATTAAAAAAAAAAGATAATTAAGCTATATTTTATAAAGTATAAGTTGGTAGGAGTATATTGATCGTATAGGTTACATGAAAGTGGCCGCAAACTCTACAGTTTGGTGCAATCGGTCGGCTTGAAGGAGACTATCCTTGTTTCCAAGTCATACCCAATCAAAAAATTTGCTTGAACATAGTTGCCATATACTCCTGTGCTATCCGAAAATTCATTATCTGTACCTCCAATATTTGTAATTCCAAAGCAATAATATTCAAATCTTTTAATCGGTCGATTGAAAGTTTGTATAGGTTTTAACTCCACATCTGCACCTTCAAAATGGACAGTCAATATTGGTCCATTTTCATTAGTAATTTCAGTTCTATAGCAAAGCCGTGTCCCCAATAAAGTGTCATTCTTAATGGGATCAATTGAAATCTGCTTCTTCACTTCCACCTCTAAGCGATCGTAAAAATCTGGTGGCAAAGACAATGCTGGTGATCCTGAATCGATTAACATGTTGCCCTTAGAAACCTTACCTGAAGAGTTAAAGGGCACATATGTGTCTCCAACACTAATTCCTTCTAGTGTCACATAATATTCATGTCCAGATTCTCGATCTACAATTGGTGTTGAAACCACACCATCACCCACAACTTCACTGCCATTGCCAAAACTTATCTTGCTTGTAATACTAGGATCAGTTGATTCAGTACCAAAAGGCAACAAGCAATAAGAAAATCTCTTGCTACCAATTTGTGAAACAAAGGACAAAGGCCCTGATCCTAACCCAATAGTTGCTTGGACATCGGAATCGAGGGTATTGTTGTGTCCACATCCTAAAGCAATGTCAAAAGAAACCGCTTGCCCAGAGGTAGAAGTGATGGTGGCTTTTTCTTTAGCCAGAACACCTTGGGATAAACCACTTACATATCCAATGCTGTAAATGCAACTATTTTGAGGAGAACAATGGCTGTCGTCCCATACTTGACATTTTTCTGAATGACAATAAATTTCACTATATGTGGAGGACTTTTTAGGATCAAACAGGGGATGAATCTGTTTGAAGCAGTAATCATTACAAGGTACACATGGTGTCCACACAAGGTTACTAGCTGTATCGGCAACGCCATAGATGTCTACTGGTGGAGTGCCAATTGAGGCCTTCATGAGATGCTGACCTTGGTATGGTATTAATTGTGCTTGGGGGACATTATGAGCAGTAACCAAAAGGCCTATAAGATAATATGAGAGAAGGAAGCATGGATGAAATATGACACCGCTTGCCATTGAATTTGGAGAGATGAAACAGTACTGGCCATACTAAAGGCTTTTATATACATGATTAAACCGAATTTTCCATGTCTGACCTAACGATTACTTGATTGTACCATTAAGTTAACCTAACAAAAAAACAGAAAGAAGAGAATTCTCCGTCCATGAATGGCATCAAATGTACTATATAAACTAGAAATTTTAATAAGCATCAAATGGCATCAAATGTTTTTAACAATATTTAAAACAGAGATTGTAACGATTCATAACAAATCTCTTGTTTCACTAAAGAATAAGTCATCAATCCTTATTTAGTTTTCCCAAACAAAAAACCTTATTTAAGAATAAATTTGGTTATCTAGGCCCCTCGGTTTTGCATGGCAAATGCACCTTTTTTTATTTTTATTTTTTTTTATAATGAAAATAGGAATTATTTTTTTGCTTGGCTTTGCGATTTAAAAGGAACTGCTTTTCTTTTAAGACGAAGACAAGATTTTGTAAATAGTAGGATGCAACTTAGCCTAAAGGCATTCCCAAGGTATGATATAAATTTAAACTTTTACCAAAGCTTCTGTGACTGCTTTCTTAATGCTCATCCAATTACTCTAGCTACATCGAGAGGAAAATAAATAAATAAGAGTTCTTTGGTGCTAAACAATAATAATTGAATAGGAAAAGTAAATATAAGGAGTCATATTTGTTGCTCAACTTCACTTAAATCTAAAAAGTTTATTTCTTAATCTCATTATATTAGAGGGAGAAATATTGTGCCTCTCTACTCAGATATGGGACAGGAACCTAGAGTCAGGGACAAAGCCATTCTTTGATCTTAGGGGGGGTTTCCCGTCCCCTCCCCCTGCCCCCTCCCTAAAAAATATGAAAAAATAAATACTAATATATAATAACTAATTAATTTTAGTAAGTTTGTGCAATAAAATTATACTTGGCCCCCCTAACAACATCCTAGATCATCTAAAACAAAAGCAAAATGCTCATATAAAAAATTACTAATATAAAATCTCGAAAAAAAAAAAAAAAAAAAAAAAAAAAAAAAAAAAAAAAAAGAAGAAGATTGGCACAACCACAAAATCACGAACAGAAAAGCTAAAGAAAATCTAGCCCAATCATTCAACCAATTAGACCATGCCCTTAAAAAATTTAACTAAAACCAGTCTGATCATACACGGCAAATTCCAAAATCTATTCCATCAAAATAAATAAATATAAAAAAAAATTATAAAAACACATAAATAAGATATTAATCAAAGGCACTTGCTCCTTGTGAGGAAGGCTGACCAACAACGGTAGTGAGGTATGAGTCGTGAGGGATAACCATAGTTCACTTTTCTGTCCATATAACATTACAAATTTAGACTTCTTCATTTGGAAAAATTAAATTATGCATATAATTTTTACTTTAATGATCTAAGAAATCAATCCTAACAAAAGATGACACTGAAAAGGAAACAAAGGGGAAATTATTCATACTGATAAGCTAAGTAATTAAAATTAATAATTACTTTTAAAAGAGCATGATATAAGTGCTTGGACTCATTTATAGAAGTAATACATAGAACAGAATACGCAATGAATTTTAATTATTTAATAAACCCATTCATAAAGGATTTGTCTTTGGTTACACCCCGGAATAGAAGGGTAGGTTCTTAGTTACTGATAAATGGGGTAGATTTTTATCAAGAAATTCAGTTCAGTCCTTTAAGATAGTTTCAAAATTAACCCACCAAAACAAAACAATTGAATGGTATGGTTATAGATTTTTCACAACAGAAAAATCACATACCCAAAGACACTAAAAACCCTCAAATATTCGCAGCCATAAAACCCAGCTAGGAAAACACCCAAAGATGAAAGAACCCATGGAATCCTACTGAAATTGAACCCACACACCCAAACAACACAAACATAAATAACAAAGAAGTGAGACAGCACCGGAGTGAATGAATGAAATACAGGGAGATTTCAATAAAACGACACAAAATGCAAGAAGAAGATTGAGGATTCCTCCCCACCCACCTTGTACACAATACCCACAATATCAAAATTGATTATGATCCTTTAATGAAACCTTCACCTGAGAACGCAAGAAGAGTTATTTCCCATTTGGTGAGCTATTAAAACTTAAAATAGACGTATGTCAAAAATTTCGAAGAGAAATCTAAGAATCAGTACCTACCTACCTACCATATTTAAGTTTTGCCCTTATTTTAACAATTGGGCTTAATTGTGTAATAAAGTAAAATTGGTCATAAGCTACATTTGCTAAACTGTGTTTTACACGTTTTGCAAAGCTTGTGATTCAAATTTCAAAATCTCACCTTCCATCCACTCTATGCAGAACAAAATTGTTGTTTGAAAAATACCATCTAACTTTGAATGATTTTGTCAATTTTCTATAATAATACCATCTAAGTTCAGTGTACCAGTACCCTTCAGCTATTGGCAACAAGTGTTCATGGGATCCAATGAATGATGACTTTGTCTGATTTTGCAAATCTTTCTAAGAAAGCAAAATCGAATGCTGCTCATTGCTAATAGTAATAGGAATCACTGTGTAACTAATTAAGGACAACTCAAAGGACTTCTATGTATGAAGAAAGACTATATATACCTTAACAAAACATTATCTTGCTATGAGATTATACACCATTTTCAGAAAAACTCCACAAACCTCAAACTAATTTGCATTAGTGAAGAGATTGGCCTACTTACATATTCAAATGTGTAGTCCTAGCATGACAATGATAGGGAAACCAAAATTCAAAAAGTGTTGAAATGAAGCAAATGCATGCAAAGAAAAAGATAGATTGTGATAGTAAAGATTAATACATCCATTGAACAAGCAATATCTTTCTCACTGATAATTTTTGTTGTTACACTAGTGTTAAAAGCAATTTGAGACAAATCCAAGTACGTTAAACATGCTAGGTAGGTTGGTCTCCACTCCTCTTCTACATCATCCAAATCTAAACTACATATAGATTTAATCAAGCAAAGTTATCTTTCTATGCATTCATATAGGAACATAGTGTCATGGTCGTTCGAATGGGATATGATATGTGTGCATACCCAAAATATGGTTGTTGGACTAAACCTCTAACTGGGCTCACAATCTATTTGTATTGTGGGTTTTGAGTTTCCTACAATGGGTGATTCTTTGCTCAACAGCCCAAATGCACTCCTACTTCCTTAAGCTTTTCTCACTTCCTCACAGAATTGCTCTTTTGCTCTCTTTGGGTTCTCGCTCACTTCTCTTAGTGTTCTTCCCAACCTTGCCAACCCCCTTTCCTTATTCTCATCTCTTATTTATAACTCAAGATTAGTGGATGGGTTATGATTACTTTAGGTCATTAGAGGGTTTGAAGGTCCAATTCCATTGTCTCTGAGTGGTTGTTTAGTTGGGAATGGGAGTAGTGGCCTTGGAACTAGTTCCCACCCTAAGAGGGACGTTCAGCAGCGATCTTCCCCAAGGTAATACCAAGCATCTAGAGACTCACCTTCCTGGAAAATTGCATTTCCCAACCAAGCAAGGTCTCACCTTTGCCGGTTGCCTCATAATGGCTTAATTACGGTTTTTGGGCTTCGGATGAGCGTCAAGGCTTGCTTGGGCCTAGTTCATAGGCCCAATAGTACACATAACCATGCACAATGTCCCAAGGCCCGAGGTTCAACAAGTCCAAGGCCTTGTGCACGTGGCATAATCGTGATGGGTTTCATGAACAATGGGCTTGAGGGAAGTAGCACCCCGTACAATATGTTATCTTAGTTTATCTTAAATCCTTGTTATTTGTGAGTTCTAGTTAATTCAATCAATGAAGACAATAATTGAGGATTTAATTTTGCATACACACACCCAAATATATATATATATATATATATATTTGGAGTTTTATTATGATAATAAAGATAATTATCAAAGTAAATACAATATATTCAAATCAAATTGTATCTATCAAAAAAAAAAAAAATCCACATTATTTTCATGTAATGTGAACACAATTCCATTACCCAACCCAAAGATTAAAAAAGAGAAAAGGAAATTAAAAAATAACAAAGCAAGTTCAATAATGAAAAGCACATTTACACATAGCATGACCTACTTGTACCTAAATGAGCATTATAATATTTTGCTATCTAGTGCTTAACCAATCTAAAAAATTTAGATTGAATTAAATAAATCCCAACCATTATTGAATGTATATCATTTTCATTGATAAAATGAGAAATTAGAACAAGAATAGAGGATCACCAAATACGACTCCCTATTCAACGAAGGTGATACAAAATGAGAAAAGAAAATAGTTAGGATCATAAGATTAGATCTTGTAAATTTGGACCTAAACTTGTTAACCCATTCGAATTCAAACCAAAAATTAGGGTATGGGTAACAAAACTTTAATCTAATTAATTAATTTTTTACCCATATATACCCAATGTCACCAGACCCAACCCAACCAATGAGCCTATTAGCTTTCCAGGCTTCTTTGATCACTTCTTTGCATTTTGGGTGGATGGGCCATTTAACCTTCTTCTTCTTTTTTTTTTTTTTTTTTTTTGGATAAGAAAGGCCTTCTAAAGTACACAATGTGGGAGAGAATGGACCCATTGTATGTTGCCTAATGCTCTATCTAGTTTCTCCATAACAAAATCATTTCCCTTCCTTTTGTTCATCACGTGCCCTTTGGCTTCTAATGTTGCCTAATCCAAAGACTTAATTCTATAAAAAACAATTGGTCATGATATTCCTTATACTTGAGCTACTTTTGTTCTTTTTTCTGTAAACATCTTTTTTATTTACTTTGTGGGTAGGAATAGGATCTTAAACTTAAAGACATCTCATCTCATTGAAGCTGTCAGCTATGCTACTCTAGGCAGTCCCCAAAGTCTGAGTGGCCCATTTCCTTCATTCCCAAGGGGATAAAATTAGTAGATTTCCAAATTCCTTTTTTTTTTTTTTTTTTTTTTTTTTTTTTTTTTTTTTTGGAAAGGGAAATAAGATGGCATTAATAACCAAACAAAGAGTACAACAAAGAGAGTTTAGATACAGGCTAGACAACATAGCTATACAGTACACATCTCAGATTGAATTAAATAAGCAACCATTGGGGGTGTGACTCCACTCCAGATGTGTGAACTTGCACTCCTCCAAGCATATTGGGCCAACTCGTGGGCAACCTTGTTAAGGTCACAGCTTGAATGCTTGAAAGAGCATGATTCAAATAGATTCCGAGCTTGGAGAAAATCCTGAATGAAATGGCCAAAACTGCTCCCTATAGCGTTTTCATTAATGGCTTGGATGGCATTGAGTGCATCTGATTCGAAAATAACTCTAGGCAGCTGCAAATCCTTAGCTAGCAGGATTCCTTGCTCCAAAGCCATTATCTCCACGAGTTCTGTAGAATAACTGGATTGAAGAAACTTGCATAGACTAGATATTAGGTGACCCTTGCTGTCTCTTACAATGACCCCAACACTAGAGTACCTGTTTTGGTCCAAAGCTCCATCAAAATTTATTTTGTAGACTCCAGGTGAAGGGGGTTCCCATCTGGTGGGGGAGATTCTAATATAGGAAAGGTTCGTATCAGCAGCACTTGAGTAGTCTTCCATTAAGCTTTTTTCCATATGCCAAGTCTGTTGTGGGGAAAGGTTGCTTTTATTGTGGACCACCTTATTTTTGTTATAGAAAATGGCCTAGGCTACAACAAAGAAGGTTTCTAGATCTTGGGTAGACTTTTGAGTGAGGATATGCATGGCTGAGTCCTAGAAATTCAAGTTGTTTTGACTGGCTCTTAATGGATTTTCAGCCCATAAATCCCAAACCTAAGAGGTGAAATCACATCTTAGGATGGCATGGGTGATATTTTCGGGTTCAAAACCACAAATTGGGCATGTTTTACTATTGGTAATGCCTCTGATATTCATGTTTTCCATTGTAGGCAGTCCATTAACACAAGCTCTCCAAGCAAAAATCTTCATCTTGGTTGGGAAGTTTAGGTGCCAAAGCTTCTTGCATAGCAGCCTATAGTATCCCCCGAGGAGCCTTCCCCTTTTTCCCCTACGTCCATTATGCACTTTTGACTATAAACTCATCACGGCTATTCTCCAACCATATTATTTTATCTTCAGGCAGATTGTAGCTCAAAGGGATTCTGAGAATTGTTTCAGCTTCGAAGGGAAGGAACGTCGCTTAAACCAAATCAACTTTCCACCATTTTATGGTGGGTTTATGAGCGAGGAAACCATTGGGAATTCTGGATTGCTATTTGGAGGGCTGATGACTTTATAAGTGGATGGATTTGGCATCCATCTATCATCCCATATATGGATCCTTTTTTCATTACCTACCCTCCATTGAGTTCCTTCCTTTAAGTCTTTGAGACTGTTGTAAATTCTTCTCCAAGAGTATGATGGGGAATTGCCAAGCTTGGCATTGAGAACACCACCTGTGGGGAAGTATTTGGCCCTATGTACACGGGCAACAAGGGAACTTGGATTTGTGAGGATATGCCATGCTTGCTTAGCTAACATAGCAACTAGCAAGGTTGAAAGCTTGCAAGTTTCTAAACCCTATGCCTCCGCTAGCTTTCGAATTGCACATCCTTTTCCAGCTGATCCATCACATTTTGGATTCTTGTTGCTTCTGACCCCACCAAAAATTTCTCATCATACTTTCTAAATTTTCACATAAACTTTGAGGTAGTTGGAAGCAACTCATTGTATACGTTGGGATTGCTTGAGCAACTGCCTTAATGTGTATTTCCTTACCACCAATAGAGAGTAGTTTACCCTTCCAACCAGCAAGTTTCTACCCCACCCTCTCCTTCAAGGTAGCAAATACCTATTTCTTGGATCTTCCAATAAACGATGGGAGACCCAAGTATTTGGAATAACTTGAGTCTTGCATGGGGCCAAGGATGGCAAAAATCTTTTCTTTGATTGATTGAGGCGTATTTGGGCTAAAGATCACCGAAGATTTGTCTGTGTTAATTTTTTGGCTAGATGCTTCTTCATATTTTTAAAGGATTTGTTTTAATTTTTGACTCTCTTCGGTGTTTACCTTGCTAAAGAGAATGCTATCATCCACAAAGAAGAGGTGGGTGATTCTTAGGCAACCTCTACAAATTGAGATGCCCATCCATTGCTGATTTTGTGCAGCCTCATGTATGAGAGCAGAGAGGCCTTTGGCATAAAGGAGGAAGAGGCTTGGGTCCTTGGCGAAGTCCTCTAGTTGGGGGGATATTTCCCCATGCTACCCCATTTATAATAACTAAGTATGAGACTATGGTGATGCACTGCATTACCCAATTTATCCACCTAGTGTTGAAACCCAATCTTTCCATAACCCTTTGGATGAAGCACCATTCAACTCTATCAAAGGCCTTGCTCATGTCGAGCTTGGCTGCCATGAAATTGTCATTACCTACATTTTTATGATTTAAGAAATGCATTAATTCAAAGGCCACTAGCACATTGTCAGTAATGAGTCGGTCCAAGATGAAGGTGCTCTGGTTTTCAGTTATAATGTGAGGGAGGAGGGTTTTAAGTTTGTTAGTAAGGGCTTTAGAAATGAGTTTAAACACTACATTATAGAGACTGATTGGGCAGAACTCAGACATTCTCTTGGGATTATTTGTTTTCGGGATGAGGGTTATGTTTGTTTTATTCAGCTCTGTCATGGATAAATTGTTATTGAGAACATTTAGAACCATATTAGTAATACTACAACCCACAATATTCCAATATTTTTTATAAAATATGGCAGACATACCGTCGGGGCCAAATGCCTTGGTAGGGTGGATTTGCTTGAGAGCTATGGCTACCTCCTCCTTGGTGAAGTCCCGAGTGAGATTTGTATTC
Organism: Quercus robur; assembly: GCF_932294415.1. Taxonomy (NCBI): domain Eukaryota; kingdom Viridiplantae; phylum Streptophyta; class Magnoliopsida; order Fagales; family Fagaceae; genus Quercus; species Quercus robur. The sequence continues at coordinate 27,016,662 of NC_065542.1, forward strand.
ATTTCATCAGTCACCCTAGAGGGGATAGCTGCAGTTACTTCTTCAATCCATGTTGGATGGGCTGTTGTGTAAATGTTCTCAAAATAGTTAATGGCTGCCTGGGCAATGCTTTCCTATTCATCACACCACCTACCTTGCTCATCCCAGATTCCTAGAATTGTGTCTTACTTACGCCTTTCAGAAGCTTGAACATGGAAGAACTTAGTATTCTTGTCCCCCTCCTTAAGCCAGTTAGCTTTAGCTCTTTGCCCCCAATAGATTTCCTCATCATCCAAAAGCTCGTTGATTTCTTTCCTTAGGCTATTAATCTCAGTGCTCATGTCTCCTGCCTTATCTTGTTTGGTTAGGCTATTTAGGGGTTTCCTTTTGGCCTGAATTTTTTTTTTGGAATTTGCCCATAAACCTCTGAATTCCATTTAGTTAGCTCGGTAGCACAAGATTTTAAGTTCTCCATTATTCCTTCTAGGGTACTAAGATCAACCCCAATCCCCCATGATGCCTCAATAATAGCTTTGCAATCAGCATTTTTAGTCCATAATGCCTCGAAATGAAACCGCTTTGCTTGGGAGTGGCGAATGGATGTTCAGTTCGAGATTACTAGTGCACAATGATTAGAAGTGGAATCAACTATATGGAGTACTTTCTTCCCCCCAAAATTTCTGATCCATTCTGGAGTTGCAAAAGCTCTGTCAAGCCGCAAGTATTTTCTGTTTTCCCCCTTTTGCATGTTGCACCAAGTAAAATCAGACCCAATATAGCCCAAGTCTTGAAAACCACAATAGTCCAGTACTTTTCTGAAGCCATCCATTTGCTGTTGGGGCCTAGGAGCTCCACCCAATTTTCCTCCGCTGATAAAATTTCATTAAAATCTCCTAAACAAAGCCAAAGAAGTTGGAACTGATTATGAAGAAAAGCTAGAAGCTGCCACGATTCATACCTTCGGTGAGTCTTCGAGTGACCATAAAAGCCGGTTAGCCTCCATTTGAAGTTGTTGCTAGGCTCTGTGATAGTTGCATTTATGTGGTTCTTTGAGAAGCTTTTAATTTCCAAGTCAACTTCTCTTGCCCATAAGAGAGCAAGTCCTCCACTTCGGCCTATACAAGGAACAATGAGGTCGTTTGCCATCCCAATTCTATTCTTTATCCTTTCCATACGTCTGGTTTTTGATTTGGTCTCCATAAGGAAGACCACTTTGGGATCCCAACGCCGCACTAAGTCATGCAACGCTTTGATTGACTGAGGGTTCCCAAGCCCTTGACATTTCCAACTTAAGGGATTCATGGCTCCCGGCAATGCTGCCTTGCAGCCATCGTCGATCCCTCTTTAGTTTCAAAATGATTGGTATTAGAAATTGTGCATCTCCTTTTTTACAATGATTCTAACCCTTCTTCAAATATAAGCTTTCCCACCCTTTTAATCCCAGCAACTAGTAGTTGGAATTTAGCTTTTGGGCTTTTTTTTTTCCCCTTTTTCTCTTGCCATTTTCTTCAATTGGGTCTTTGTTTTCACTTTCCTTTCTATTTCTGAGCCCTTAGATCCCTTATTTCTTTCATTAGTTTCAGTTGGGTCTGCCAATAGCTTGAGTGGGCTAGAGACTTCCATGAACTATGTTCCCGTTTGTGTCTGTTGGCCCATTGGAGAGAGGGCATCCAATGCTTCTTTGTCTTTTTTCAAATCTCTTGGTGGACCATTGGAGGGAGCAGCTGCCTCATCACATACCCCTGGCAATTACGTGGTGTAGTGTTCCACCCGCATAGAGTAGCCCATCCATTCTGATTTCTTGCGGACTAATTTTCCTCGAAGCCTGGGACATCACACATCTCCATATTTTTTGAATTTTCCTTTCCTCGGTTGCCGCTACTACCTAAGCTACCTTCACCCCTATCCGCCGCTAAGGCATAGGAGATTTTTGCCACTGTTTGAATATTTTCCTCTACTCTATCTTCATTACCATCACTCCAACCCCCACTGCTAGTAGATCTTGATTTTTCCATCCCTTATTTCGAATTTCCCTGTGCTTGGAGCCAGTCGCCATATTGTTTGGACGAGCTTTGTTGGTACGTGATCTCTAGACAATGCTTGTCATCGTGCCCCAGTCTATCACAGTGGAAGCAGAAGGTAGGAAGCCTTTCATACTTGAAGTTTACCCAGAATTTTTCACCATCTGCACTAGCTACCTTACCCCCACGCCTAAGAGGTTTATCAAGTTGTAAATCTACTCTGATTCGCATAAATTTTGCTTGATCTGTCTGTCTTGCTCCTCTGTCTAACTCAATAAATTTCCCCAAACTGTTTCCAAGTTCTCTACCTACCTCATCTGACATGTGCTCAAAGGGGAGTCCCCAAATCTAGACCCAAAAAGAGGAGTGGGTGAAAGTGATGTTTGTAGCTGAGAAACCTTTTTTCCATCTGCACAACAATAGAAGATTATTGTCAAAATTTCATGGCCCATTTTTTTCAACCCACTTCAGTTGGTACTCAAAGTTGAATTTGAACTGTAGTGTATTGTTTTCCACGTTGATCTCAACATGTTCTTCAAAGCCCTTTGGTTTTGATGTCGGTCTTATAGCAGTCTACCAAAGAGGCTCAACGCACATTCCTCTAGAAGCTCCAATTTACTCTTTGTTGTAATTGAGATTTCTCCTTCTTCCTCCTTTGTGAGATGAAGGTTGAGTAATCCTTCTACCATCACTTGTTCCATGGCGGAGTTAGGAGGGGGTGATGGGTAAAGCCAAGGAAAAACCCAATCAGAGAAAGAGGGAGGGGGTGCTTGACACTAAAAGACGAGAGGGAGAGAGCTCCTTTTCTAAGAGGAGAGGGAGAGAACTCCTACCTGGGAGAGAAAAGTTTTAGCTTTGTAAATAATATGTACATTTCCAAATTCTAACGTGTATATATATACACACAAATTTCAGTTAAGTTAGAAAAAATTAAAGGAAGTGTCCATATAATAAATATAAATTATCATTCTCATAGTTTATACTTATCAAAATAATATTATCTTATCGATCACATATATGTATCGCCTTTTCACTATATATATATATATATATATATAAACCGTATAATTAAAGGGACAAACATGCTATGAGTATGAGAGAGAAAATATATATACAAATCTAATTATATGTACAACCTAATTAAGGAGCTGAAGTTAGGTACATTAAAGAAGAGGGCAAATTACCACCGCACACCCTTGGTGCGATAGTCACTCCACAAGTATAAGTGTTTATGTAATGTGGGGGGTAAAGGTCGAGGTTCAAGTCTCTAGGAGGGAGCTTCATAGACATATACACTTAGGGCACGTTTAGTAGACTGTAATGATTATTATATGAGAATAAGAATAAGTATTACAAGGAATATATTAAGTTGGAATGTAATAAGTATTACTATTTATTAGTTTGGTGACCATTTAGGAATAGAATCCTGAATATGCATCCACAATTTAGTAGAGTATAAAAAGAACGTATCATTAAAACATTTTTAAGTCAAATTTCTTCCTAAAATACACTTATTTTAGGGTGTTCAAAATAGAGCTAATAATTAACAAGAAGGAAAATTTACTTTCTTTTCTTTTGAAGGTGTGGTAACTAATGGCTTTTTAGGAAAAAATTTAAAAAAGTTATTACATAAGGTGAAGGAATAGATATTCAGTACTTTTGATAAGGAATAACTATTCATTGTAATAATAACATAATCAAACAACTGAATAGTTATACCATAGGAATATCTATTACATTATAGTGTCTATTACAGTCTACCAAATGTGTCCTTAAATGAGGTTAGAGTAGAATTCTATTTTGAAAAAAAAAAAAAAGGGCAAACCATAGTGATCCAAAACTCCCGAGTCCAAGATCAATGATGTATTGTCCAAAATTAAAGAATTCAAGATATACAAATCACGTAAGAAATCAAACTAGCCTCGCCTTCTTTGATAACTAGACATGAATTTCTCTCTCTCTCTCTCTCTCTCTCTCTAATTTTAATATATATATATATATATATATGAATTTCTTTTTTAGGCGAAGACAAAGGTACCCAAACCACCATAAAGTGCAGGATTGCCACGTAACCTAAAGTCATTCACAAAACATGAATTTTTTTTTTTTTTTTTAATTTTTTAGAAGAGAACATGATTTGAATTAAACTTTTTCTAAAACTTCGGTGACGGCTTTCTTAGATGATAATCCAATAAGTCTTCCATAGAGAGGAAAAATAAATATTATAGTTCCCAAGGTCCAATCCAAAACAATTAATGAATAGGAAAAGAACATGTAAAGCTTGCTTTATATTTTTTTGAACAGCAAAAGATGAGCGATCAGTAAAAACATTTCTTTAAATTGCTGGAAATGTGATTAGATCGCAACGAAAATATAGCCTTTTTTTAATTTAAAAAAAAAAGGATAATTAAGCTATATTTATGAAGTATAAGTAGGTATATATCTTAATTCTATTGATCGTATAGGTTCCATGAAAGTGGCGAACTCTACAGTTTGGTGCAATTAGTTGGCTTGAAGGAGACCATCTTTGTTTCCAAGTCATACCCAATCAAAAAATTTGCTTGAACATTGCTGCCATATAATCCTGCGCCATCCTTAAAATCCAACTTAGTATTTGCAATATTTGTAATTGCAAAGCAGTAATATTCATATTCTTTAATTGGTCGATTGAAAGTTTGTATGGGCTTTAACTCCACATCTGCTCCTTCAAAATGGACAGTCAATATTGGTCCATTTTCATTAGTAACTAGTCGCATACCCGCGCATTGCGCGCGGTAATTTTTTTAGGATGGTCTCATTAAATATTTTATTAATGCTATAATTTTAGTTATTAACCATTTAATTTTCATTAGTTTTTAAGTTAACAAAAACCTTAAATATACCTTCTTCTTTTTTTGTTTTTTTTTTTTTACCTTTACACACACACATATAGTGAATCTTTATACATACCTTTAAAAAAACTCTATATATTCCACTTTTTTAGATGCGTAAAATTATAGACTACTACTCCATAATGATAGTGGCTAATTAATTTTATATATTTTTTTTTAATGATCTCATTTGTAACGCTTCTTACCATTATCATATATTTACTAACTGATGATTTGCATAACAAAGACGATAAATGAGAGGTAGCATTGTTCATTAGATTTTCGAAAGTAATAGTGCATGAAAATTATATACATATATATATATATATATATATATTATAAATAAGGTTAAATGAAATGTCAAAAAAATGGATTTTTAAATTTTCTAACTTTATTTCCTACTCAATTTCTACTACTATCAGAGTACATCTCTTTTTTAGTTATGATTAATATGGTTTCCATAGTTAGAATTTGATTAGTTTTAAATTTAAATTTAGTACTATGATTGTATTTAATTATTGATTGTTGATTTAATTTTTTTTTTTTTAAAATAATGTTGATTTAATTTTTTAAGTGAATTAAACGGTTTATGATACTACATTGTAAAGTTTTTAATGTTCTCCACACGGTAATCTCTATTTTATTTTTTACTTCTCCTAACAACCTCTTTGTTTTCCAATTAACGATTACTAATTGACGTTTTTTTTTTTTCTTTTTATTTTTTATTTTTTTTTATCTACTCTTTATTACTTTGTATTGGTTTTTTTTCTATACCATCTCTCTCTCTCTCTCTCTCTCTCTCTCTCTCTCTCTCTCTCTCTCCATTGGCAACCTATCATTTTCCAAAATTTGATGATGATTCTATGACATTAAATATGCATTATTAGTTTTTTTTTTTTTTTTTTTTAATTTAGTGTTTCTAACTTGATTTGTTTTGTATTTCATTCTTCCTTTGATGCATTGGGTGTGAGAATGAGTGTTTCCCTAGCATTACTCCACTTAATGTGGACAATTTTATTTATTTAATTTAGGCAAAATATTATATTTAAAATTTTTAAAAATAAAAAAGGAGTGGAAATATAAATAATTTAATGATATATATGGGGGATGTGGTTGAATTTAAATGTTAAATAAAATGATATGAGAAAAAAAATAAAAATAAAATACATAACAATAAACACTAACTTATCCAAATAATTCTATGTAATATAATAATAGTACATTCTTATATACTATTTTTAATTATTTATAATGAAATATGATAATATTTAACAATCAAAGACATAAAAAATAAATAAAAAAACTTAACACAAAGCTAAATCCCATAAACCAAAATAGAGCTCTAAAGAATACAAAACTTTATCAGGCTAAAATAGAGATGTAAGAAAAATAAAAATAAAAATCTACCAAAAAATTGAGGGAGAAAGAGTGGGAAATAACCACTTTTCTGTGAGATAAAATTATGTAAAGAATAGAAGAGTGAATGATAAATTTATATTAAGAGGATGATAATATAAAAAAACAAAATAAAGGAAGATAAAAGGAAAGAGGAAGAATGATATCAAGGTAGAATTTTTGGGGAGATGAAAAGGTAAAGAGAATGAGAAAGGTTGAAGAAAGTGTAAATGTAAAAAAAAAATGAGTACAATTTGATGAACACAATTTTCTTTTATTTGAATTTAAGTAAAATATTACATTTTTTATTTTTTAAAACAAAAAGAGAGAGAAAATATAAATAATTTAATTATAAGGAGGATGTGGTTGAATTTCAATATTGAGTAAGATGGAAGAGAAGAAAAAAATAAGAAAAATTAAAAGATATAACAATAAACACTAAATTATCCAAATTATGCTATGTAATGGAATACTATTTTATTTTTATCTACTATCTTTAATTTTTTATAATGTAATCGGATAAAATTTAACAATCAAAGAGTAAAATAATAATAATAACTTAAAACACAAAACTAAATCGTATCAACATAAATTAGAGTTCTTAAAAATACAAAATTTTATCAACCTAAAGCGGAGATGCAATAAAAAATAAAAATCCACCAAAACATTGAGAGAGATAAAGATCGACCAAAACATTGAGAGAGAGAGAGAGAGAGAGAGAGAGAGAGAGAGAGAGAGAGAGATAGAAAAAAAAAAATTTTTGTGAGAGAAAACTATGCAAAGAATAGAAAAGAGTGACAAATTTATAGTAAGAGGGAAGGGATAAGAAGAGACAAATAAAGGAAGATGAAGAGAAGGATGAATAGCAATATTTAAGTAGAGGGTAGTGGGGAGATGAAAAGGTGAGGGAAGAAGAAAGGTTAAAGAAAATGTAAATATTTTTAAAAAAAAGTGAATGTAAAAAAAAAAAATTATAGGAAAATTGGAAATAAAAAAGAAATATATATAGATGTTAAAATCGACAAAGATGAATATGTAAAGTCAATAATCTATTTATATATATATATATATATATATTTGTAAAAAAAATAGGAATAAATATTAATTATATATAGATATTAAAACCGACAAAGATGAATATGTAAAGTCAATAATCTATATATATATATATATATATATATATATATTTGTAAAAAAAATATGAATAAATATTAATTATGTGGTGAATGATGTGGTGATGAGGTGGCGCAACAAGAGCTCAGCGGCTATAAATGCCACGCTTCAACTTTTAGTAATATATTGATTGATTTCAGTTCTATAGCAAAGCCGTGTCCCCAAAAGAGTGTCATTTTTAATGGGATCAATTGAAATCTGCTTCTTCACTTCCACCACTAAGCGATCATAAAAATCTGGTGGCAAGGTCAATGGTGGTGATCCTGAATCCATACAAATGTTGCCCTTAGAAACCTTACCTGAAGAGTTAAAGGGTACATATGTGTCTCCAACACTAATTCCTTCTAGTGTCAAATAATATTGATCTCCACCTACATATGGTGTTGAAACCACACCATCACCCACAACTTCACAGCCATTGCCGAAACTTATCTTGCCTGTAATACTAGGATCAGTACCATATGGTACCAAGCAATAAGAAAACCTCTTGCTACCAATTTGTGAAACAAAGGACAAAGGCCCTGCTCCTAACCCAATGGTTCCCGTTGCATGGCCTTCGTAATGGAAGCCGCCTGTGTTGTGTGCACATCCAAAAGTAATGTCAAAGGATTCCGCTTGCCCTGAGGTAGAATTAATGGTAACTTTTTCTTTGGCCCAAACACCTTTGGACAAACCAGTAGCATATCCAGTCTTGTAATTGCAAATATTTTGAGGAGAACAGTGGCTTCATCCAATAGTATACGATATTCTTCTGATTGACAAGAAATTTCACGGTATGTGGAGGACTTTTTAAAATCGAACATGGGATGAATCTGTTTGAAGCAGGCATCAAAAGGTAGACATTGTGTCCACACGAGGTTACTGCCTGCATCTGCAGAGCCATAGATGTCAACTGGTGGAGTGCCATTTGAGAACTTCATGATATGTTGATCTTTGTGTAGTGTTAATTGTGTTTGGGGGACATTATGAGCTGTAGCCAAAAGGCCTGTAACATAATATGAGAGAATAGAGGCAACAAGGAAGCATGGATAAAATCTGACACTGCTTGCCACTGAATTTCAGGCTTTGGGAGAGAGTCACAGAATGACACAATAATGGCCACCAAGGGCTTTTATTTACCCATATGATTAAACCAAACCTATAACAATTACCCTTTTTTTTAGCTTTAACAGTTACTGGAAAATTTCATATCCACCCAAATTTGCTTCTTTATAACAAAATTTAAAACAAATAACAAAAAAGAGTGCAATAATATCATAACATATCTCTTGTTTCTTGGAAAAATAGGTCATTGATCCTTATTTAATTCTTCCAAACTAAAAAAACCTTATTTAAGAATAAATTTGGTTACTTAGACCCTCGGTTCAGCATGAAAAATCCGCCCTTTTTATTTTATGAAAATAGACAAAATTTTGTTTGGCTTTGCAATTCTAAAAAACTAGTCTGGTCTTACGGCCAAAATGTCCAAATACCATCAATTCTTGAAATATTTTGCCCAGAAACACTGTTTCAGAAAAATATAGTGATCTACCACTTTTTGTGGTACTCGAGCTTGGTAAGCTCGAGTACCATTTTTTTTTTAATCCAACGTGGCCCACTGACATTGAAAGTTTAATTAAAAAAATTTGGCCATTTAGTACTCGAGCTTGGTGCACTCGAGTACTATTCATGATACCTGAGTCCATCAAGCTCGAGTACCATTCTGCTTATGGACTTAAGTCCTAAAAAATTGGCCCCTTAGTACTCGAGCTTTGTGGGCTCGAGTACTATGCGTGGTACCCGAGTCCAGCAATCTCGGGTACCATTCTGTACTGGCAACTTATTTTATAATAATATCAAAACTTCCTCTCTCAATTTTCTGAAACCCAGCTTATAAACTTCATTCCCACAGCTACTCTCTCATCACTGACTCTCTCAATCTCCTTCTCAACTCTCTCTGACTTTCTCAATCTCGCTATCAAACTCTCCCACACGCTCTCAATCTCCCTTTCAGTCTCGCTCTCATTCTCCGTCTCCCTCTCGCTCTGTTGCTCGGTCTCCCTCTCGCTCTCGGTCTCCCTCTCACAAGGTAGGTCTCACTCAACTTGCACCTTCAGTTTGAGCATTGGGTATTTGTGGGTATTTGTGTTTGTAAATTTTGTATTTTTATGCATAATTTGTGGGTATTTGTGGGTATTTTTATGCATGTAGAAGATGGCAAGATGCTTTAGTAAATTTCCGCACAATCTTAGTGCTTAACAGGTCTTATGCTATCATCAGACAATTTTCAAGGCCGTAAAACTCATTTTAAGACTGTCTAAAATTTCTTCTTCTCTTTCAATTTTTTATTTATAAGTAGTAAGATTTTAATGTGAAAGGGGAGATACTCTATGCACACTGGATGTGTGTAGAAGATACTCATAAAAAATGAAAACACTAATCATTGCCTATGAATAGAGAGTGAATCAATGAAATCTAAGAATAGAAATTTACTCATTATTGCCTATGATCAGGACCACTCGAACAATGATCTTAAAAAGCCAGATTTTATCTCTAGAACTGTTGACTCCTTTTCATTAAACATTCACTTCCTTCTCCCTCCATATGGTCCACATTAAACAAAGGTGGTGCCATTATAAGTAAGAGAGCTTCTATGTTTGCTAGACCAGCTATAAAAACCAAATAAATCATCTATCACTCTCTTCAGTATCACCAGTCACCACTGTTCTCTGTACATAGGGGAAAAAAAAATGAGAGCCCTTAACTTAGGAGCAACTTTGCAATGAAGAAGCAAATGGTCTACTTTTTCACTATTACGTTTGCAAATACAATATTGATTTACAAAGTGATACTCTTTTAGTTAGAATTTTCCCCAAGGCTGCTGTTAATGAATATTTAGATGGTTGTTCTATTTCTGCAATATCTTTGTGGTTATCTGCAATATTTAGATGGTTGTTCTATTTCTTAATGTCCCACTCCCACAACTATGAGTTAAATTATTTTTGGTCCGTCTCTAATTTTATTTTGGCTTTTGTCTCCAATATTTTTTTCAGCATACTGGGTTAATGCAAATGTGAATATGCAAGTTTATTTGTAGGGGTGTGCAGAAAACCCACCGACCCGCTAAACCCGACCCAACCCAACCCAACCCACCGGGTTGGGTTGGTTTTTAAGACTTGGTGGGTTGGGTTGGGTTACCAAAAAAATTTTTATAGCGAGTCGGGTTGGGTTTGGGTCATAAAATTCCAAACCGCCAAACCTGACCCGACCCACCCATATTTAATATATATTTAAAATATATTTTATATTTAATAATTTAAAAAAAATCAATTGTAGGGCACTTTTATATATATATATATATATATTTAAATATATATTATATATTTAATAATTTAAAAAAAAAAAACAGTTGTAGAGTAGCATTTCCTCAATTCCTCCTACTAATACTAATTTAATATATATATAATATATTATATAATTAATAAATTTTTTTAAATAACCAATTCTTCCTATCTTATATAAAAGCCAATTAGTTCACACAAATCCTAATAAATTACTATTGTTGTTTAGTCATTAGTGTTAAGCCTTTAAGGAGTTACATTGATATTAATCTTTAGATTTTTTTTAATATATTACTATTTATGTTTTTTTTCTACTCAATTTAATAATAAAAAAAAATTGTCAAACCCATGAGTTCAACTCGACCCATGTGGGTTGGGTTGGGTTGGGTTGGACTTATGTGATGGGTTGGGTTGGGTTGAATTTTTTTTGACCCACCATGGTGGGTTGGGTCAAAAAATCCCCTTAACCCAACCCAACCCAACCCATGCACACCCCTATTTATTTGAATATTTAAGATTTATTAAAAAGAGAATTTATGCAATTTGTATTGTGAAGAATGTTACTGCACCCCACAATCGCATACTCATTTTTTATTTTGTAATTCATTTTATTCAAGTCAATTAAGCCATTAAAACTCTATATTTGAGAAGAAAATTGAACTACCCATGATGCGCTTACATTTTTGGCATTTTTTGGGTATGATTGGTATTTAAATAAGTTCGTGGGTTTCCTATATTGAAAACTTATCCTCAAAGTTATTTATGCATTTTCTTTATGATAGTACAATGTAATACAAAGACATCTTAATGTTTAATCCTAGAATTGTTTCAATCTACAATTTGATTGCCATGTGCAGTAAGGATGAAGGACTGCATTAGGAAAAATGAGTGTTTGATTCAAGTTAGGGGCACTAGGAGTAGGGGGGCATGTCAAACCAAATGAAAACTTGTTATTGAGATTGTGGGAAAGACATGATGGCCTATGTTTGACATTGGAGAACACCTTAACTTGAGTTGAATAATGGGAGTACTGTTCTAGTCTATTCCCATTAAACTCTAAGAACCCCTGTTACCCACAATTTAAACTCTCATCCCTCACTTTCTGAGTCTCCCTCTCACTCTCTCAAGTTTAATTCATTTTTTTTTTTTATGAAATCAGTGAAGGCTGCATTAGATATATATTATTGCCATTTTCAGTCAAATATGTTTATAATTAAAAATAAATAAATAAGACTATCTTGCTATTGTCACCAAATGCCAAATATGGACCCATATGGAGCAGGACCCTCTATACAGACTTTGTTGATGGGGCAGGATGAGCATCGTTCAAGTTTGCTTTGGGATGCTCATTTGGAAGGTGAGGTATGCACTTGTTCAATATATGTAGTAGAAAGATTTTTGGAATTTAACTTTGAAGCGTAATTATTATGTGGTACTCTAATCATTATTAATACTAAGCTGCTTTATTTGCAAGAAGTGCCAGGTGTACTGACTTGTCGTCACCGGGAGAAAGGTCTGCTTGAAGGTGGGTTAGATGGGTTAGATCCACGAATTGCCGCTTATATCACTGATGCGGGGTTAGATGGGCTACTTCGGGTCCCACATATGGACCTTGACCACACATTGATCATAGCGTTGGTGGAGAGATGGCGGCTGGAGACACACTCATTCCACTTGCCCCACGGTGAGATGACCATCACACTACAAGATATGGAGGTTATAATGGGGGTACCTGTAGATGGCTTGCCGGTGGTGGTATATACATCCCCGAAAACCAATTGGCGCGAACTCTGCGGTGGCTGGCTAGGGCATAGGCCGCTAGATAGAGAACTTGGTGGTAATAAGAACACTGCAGTGATGGAAGGGCCGAGGGTAAAAGCCAAATGGCTTGAGGATCGGTTTAGTAACCCTCTCCCGGTTGACGGCCCTGAGGTGCTTGTGCAGAAGTATGCTCGGTTTTACATACTGGAGATGTTAGGTGGTACACTGTTTATGGACAAGTCTGGCGATCGGATCTCAATTATGTAACTGCAATGAAAAGAAGTATAGTTGGGGTAGTGCAGCACTAAGTTGGCTCTATAGACACCTCTGTAAGGCATCAGAGAAGACAGCCAAGCAGATCGGCAGTGCACTGCTATTGGTGCAGTTGTGGGCGTGGGCGAGATTTCCACACATATGTCCTGTGATGAGACATCCACACCAGGCACTGCCTCTAGGTCCACTTGCTATCAGGTATGTAGCATCTTAGATAGTTACCGTTTTACATTTCCGCATTAACTTTGTTCGCATGGGAATTATGTAAGTAACTAATATGAAGGTTATGTCTGTGTTGTTTGGTAGATGGAAAGGGGCTAAGATAACAACTGAACATTCAATGCACGTCCTGTGTGCCTATTGTGTGTCGCTTACTTCGCTACGGCCAAATCAGGTATCTTGTCTTACAAGTGGGAACTGCTTTGGCATGTACTTTTTGTACTTACAATTCACTTTGGAATGAATAAACATTTTTTATTTCAGAGTTACATGTATTGTTCACATTCGTTACACATTTTTTCTAATTATATTGTTAATATGGTTGTTGCATCTGTTGGATCATTGCAGATTGTCTGGGAGCCGTACACAAATTATTTGGCAGGCCAACACATATGGAGGTCTATCGTGCCGCTCATACATTTTTGGGTGGTTAAAGGCCATCATCCCGAACGTGTTCTCCGACAATTTGGGATGAAGCAAGGCATACCAGTCGATGTTGATACTTCAACTGAACTGCACAAGATAACCCTCCAGGGCAAGCAGCATCAAAATTGGGCCCAAGTACATGCCCTGCATATTGGTAAATGGGCTGCGCATGCCACAATTGCCGATGCACCGCCCTTTCATGGGGAGATGAGCTACAATGATGAGTATATGGTGTGGTTTCGTCCCCGCACTGTTCGCCATATTACAAAAGAGATTTCGTACTGGGACACTTTGGTAAGTTTACAAAGACTGTTTTATTATAAATGTACCTTGCTTCGCATAGTTTAGTTCAACCTACTAACACTACTCTTGTATATTTGTGACAGGTTGAATCACAGTTGAGGATTATGGCAAAGTGCGAACCAGGGTATGAGATCTACACCGACTATATTATTGCCTTGCAATCTATTGAAGAGATCGGTCGGTTAACCTTGGACCATGCACGCAATGTGGGCAACACAAGTGAACTAGCTGTAGGGCGTGGTCGGCAAGCAGGTGGACGTCAAGGGCATGGAGGCTGTCAATCTAGTCAGCGTCGTACATCTAGTTGGCCTCTCACATCTGGTCAGCATCACACACCCGTGCCCACATCTAGTTGACGTCCCACATCTGGTCAGCGTTCTACATCTGGTCCACATCAGACACCCGTGCCCACATCTAGTCGACGTCAGACACCCGTGCCCACATCCAGTTGGCATCAGACACCCGTGCCCACATCTACTCGACGTCACACACCCATGCCCACATCTAGTCGGCGCCACACACCCGTGCATGACCACACCATGGAGGAAGCAAGTCAGACAACAGATGAGATGTGTTTGGACACTGCTTATGACATAGGCTCCATGGCACACGATAATGCGGGTCCATCCCATACGTTTGCCCATGCCCACACATCTCGGTCCCCATCCATGAGGAGCAATGGTACCTGCCCACCCACATCCCCTAGTACATCTCCGTTGCCCACCACTCGTACGTCTCTCCCACTGACTACTGGCACTGCCCCCGCAGTTGTACATGGTAGAGATGAGATGAGATTCATGCCTACTCCTGGGCGACCCACCCCTGGTGCTGTCCCCCTTGAGGGCATGCATACCGAGTTCATCCAGACACAGATACCCACCCCCCCACCAGAGCCTTCACACATTGAGGATCGGCCACGAAGGCCATAACGGACACGAACACATCCTCCTGACTGTGGGACTGGACATGGTACTATAGTTTGATTTGATACCGATTACATATACATCTCTTTATAGTTAAATGATTTGCATATTAGTATTTGCTTGTGTTGTGTTCTTTTCAGGCAAGGTGAGACCAGTCAAGGAACCGGTGAGGAGAAGAAAACGAGGATGATTCAAGAATGGTCAAGAATCAGTGCTACTTTGGGTTTGTAATGGTATAGGATCTTTTTGTCATGTATGGGATCTTCTTGTCCTTTGGTGATATATTTTTTGTAGCACATATATTTTGGCAATGAACTTGAAGATTTGGGCTTACAAGCTGATATATTTTTTGTTCGTAACTTGCAAAATTCTGGCAATGAACTTCAGAAATTTCCATTTTAGACCTATAGAATAACTTATGTTCGTTATTTTTCAGTTGCACAACTGTTTTTTTGCTAGTAAATTTAGGAAAATGTGGTATTTGGCCATTTTGGCTAGTAGTCAGGTCTATAATAAAAACTGAGATACACTTCAACTCAAGAAAATAACCCCTTCATATAACATTCTTTTTGGATTGGTTCATTTGCTATATTAATTTTTTTAATTTTGACATCAATTTGAGCCTAAATTTTGAGGGGGCAGGACTTGTTATTAGTAATTGGGAATTGAGTTTAGAAAGTTTGGTGGTGGATAAGCTTCCTTAGAAAGGTGAATTCTCAGAAATTATTTGCTCTATAGGTTCACAATTGTTCTATGGTGTGGGAATAGAAGTATTTAAACAATTAGGGGTGGAAATGATAGCTTAGAAAATGGCTGGTGGTATAAGAAAGAAGATGCATTTACACAGATTCCGTCCCTTCAACCTGAACACTCACTGATTAGAGGAGCTGGCTTCTCAAGGGTAGTATATTGCAACAATACAGAAAGTCAAAAGGTCCTAACTTATGGCAACAATTATCTTAGAAGTACAAAGGTTAGTGTCTTGCACTTAGATCCTCTTGCTTTTACATTTTCTGCTGTAAAAAATCCTGTACTTTGCTACAGAAAACATCGCAGTTCACTCATAGCATGGTGATATTTTTGAGCTCTTCTGAGAAAGGTAATAATGCAAGTTTTTGAGAGATATATGGCTGAAGTGACATATTTTCATTTTACAGATCTTATAAACTTTTGAATATTTTGGAGTTTAGTAGTGATCAAGCCTTGTGGTTTTATTGGTTTGAACTGAAATTGTTTAGTAGTATTGTTAGATTGGATTAATTGAGGCTACATTGTGAGAATTAGGGTAGCTTAAAACCCGAATGGTTGATTCGGGTATTTGTGAATGTTAAAATAATGGTTAAATGATAAAATTCACCATTTTCTAAAACAGGTTGTCTTGAGTTCGATGCTTGTCTCTACTCTATATCTCATTTAAAATTTACGCAAGGGGGAGTGTTTGAATAATGGTTACTATTTCCTAACTACATAAGCTTTTAGGACAAGTGGTAATTTATCAATGAAATTTGAGTTGGGTTTTTAGTTACGATGTCTATGTGAGATACACGAGTTGCGTGTAGGGAAAGTTATGGTTTTTATGTACTTGCTGAATTTGATTTTTTTGGTGCAGACTGCAAATGTATTAGGTTTACAAGCTTTGAGTGGTGAAGATTATTGCAAAGTCACAATAAAATTCCACGGCGACACCATCCCCAAATGGGTATGTTTCTCTTTGATTTTCGCAATTTTTGAGGCTTGTGTTATTGTGATTCTTGAAAATATATCAATTATGATATGGGGAAATGTGATTTGATTAATTTCATGTTGCTATTATACTCTGACTTAGTTCCTTGGAAATTTTTAGTTGTGAACAGAAAGATCCTAAAACTGGTGAACTAGAAGGCCTATCCTTTGATTTTGATCTCTGTGAAGCTGTGGCTACATGGGAACAGGTGAGCAGGCTGTTCTACCTTCCTTTACTATTCAACTGCATGCATTAATTTTGGAGACAAAGACATGTTGACATTAGAGAATATTTTTTTTAGCTGACACCTTAGTGCAATAATGTTAAATTTGTTTTCTCTCTGTCTTGTTTATTGTCAGATTCATTGTGATCCTTTTATACTTAATTTGTTTGTTAGGATTTCCTTGTATGCTTTACAGTTGATTTGTTATATAGTGAGTTGATTACTCAGGTGCGCAATAGTTCTAGAATACTCACCAAGGAGTTCATTGATGCTTTACCAAATGGATGGGAGGATTATGCATGGCGCAGGATCAATAAGGGAGTACTTCTGTAAGTAGTTGTACTAGTGACTGGTACTAGTTATCTTATTCAATGTATTGAATCAAAGATAAGAAGAAAATGTAGAAAGGAAATTATCAACTCATCTTATGAAGTATAAGTCCTGAGAAGTCAAAAATAATACAGAAGAAAAACTTTTCTAGAAAGTTCTCAAGAGGCTTGGACTTTGTTTAGATTTTTGGTTTTTAGTTTAATATGAAATTAGGTTCTTAAAGGTGCTGAGAAATTCACAGCCATGTGCTAGCTGATGTAGTTCATTTCTCTTTTGCAGCAACCAATGTAAGAATAAGACTCTATGCATGGAGAAACTTTCACTGGTACTTCCCGAAACGCCACCATATCTTCCACGGCAGTTTGGCCGATGTGCTGTTATTGGTAACTCAGGAGATCTTCTGAAAACAAAGTTTGGAAGGGACATCAGTCTGGTTATGATGTTGTTATCAGAGAAAATGGTGCTCCAATTCAGGTTAAGCTGCTACAATGTTGATGTTAGAAACTCTGTTCTTTGCTTTATTTAATAAATGTTCTACCTCTCCTTAGTCTCCTATCATTTGATTTATTGCAGAATTATTCAGACTATGTGGGCAAGAAAAGTACATTCCGTCTTCTTAATAGGGGATCTGCTAAAGCTCTTGATAAAGTTGTGGAGTTAGATGGTATGAGCACCATAATTTTTTTTTTTTAACTTGTGAAGCCTGTGACATGTTACTAGAAGTAAACTAAAGATATGGGTTATGCAGAAAGAAGGAAGAAGGTCTTGATCGTAAAAACAACAATTCATGACATTATGAACAAAATGATACGGGTTGGTATCTTGTTTTAGTTTTGCTTGTACCCTCAACAAATGAATTTGGTCTCCTTTAATATTTTGCATAAGTCTGATCTTCTCCCCTAGCATTTACTTGTTGCCAAAAATCATCCAAGTGCAAATTTAATTAACTAACTAATTATTCTTGTGATTTTAAAATGTATTAATTTGTAAATTCATTTCCTTAACAATGTCCTAATAGATATATATGTTCATGCATATATCGCTTTATTATAGGACCATGCTTTTAATTTCTGGGTTTGAGCCAGAGCAAAAAAGAAAGAAAGAAAAGTTTCTTGCTGAATCTAAACATTTTTTGAAATTTCTTCTCCCAGTTACTTGTCTTGGCTCGTTTGTATTCCCTCTTAAATAGATGGCCACTCAGGCATTTGCTTGATTAGACTATGGCAAATTACTTGCTTTTGGGGATAATTATCTTACTGATTTTTTTTCTTTTTCCTGGGGATGCTTGTTATGCAGGAAGTTCCAATAACAAATCATGTATATCTTATGCTAGGTGGATCCTTTGGTTCAGCAGCAAAAGGAACTGGGCTCAAGGCTCTTGAATTTGCTCTCTCTATTTGTGAATCAGTAGATATGTATGGTTTCACTGTGGATCCCGGTTATAAAGAATGGTATAGAATTTATTTATATATTTTCCAGCACTCAGTAGTTCCAAATAAAGTATTTTTATGTAATCTGATTATGTTTACCTGATCAGAGAGCCTTATGATACTTTTTCAGGACTAGATATTTCTCCGAATCTCGACAAGGTCATACTCCTTGCATGGTAGAGCATACTATCAAATGATGGAGTGTTTGGGAGTAAGTCAACAACTTTTCTTTTATTAATATGCTGATTCTATAGTTTTATTAATCTTAACCTCATGAAAATGGTTTTAATATAAGCTTTCCTTCCTTGAGAGAGGAAAGATTACCAATGCTCAATCCCTGTTATGGGGGGGGGGGGGGGGGGGGTGTTGATGTTGCATACTCAAATTACAAGGTCATGTAGCACTGGTAGAGGTTTATTTCTTCCATTTATGTGGTGTATGAACATCACCCCCCCCCCCCCTTCCCACCCCCATTGTTTTCCTAATTTATATGGCACTATGCTGGGAAAATGTTGTAATTCAATATTAAAATATAAATCATGGCAATTGTTAATTATCTAGAATTAGATTATGATATCATAAACTTTTCTCATTGCAACTTGTATAAACATTTCCATCATTCTTCCTTACGTGAGTGAATTCCTCTCATAGGTTGTTATTTTCTATCATTAGCATTGTTTGATATATTTTACTTCTGCTTGTTAAGCTTATCAAAATTCATTCTCCCATGCGGGCTGATCCAAACCGTGTTGTAAAATGGGTACCAAGCCGTGGCACAATTAGAGCAGCTAGAATTGCATCAGAGAAATTATTGAAGTGAGTAAGCTTTATTTTATTTTTCTAGTCTTGAAAACATATTAATTTAGAATAGGCAGGTATAATTGTTTGTCTTGATGTTTAATCATTAATGAATTCTTCATCTTCTATTTACTATCACAATTTCCTTTGCCATTCTTGGTCCTGCTTTTGCAAGCTTTGGCCCTCAATTTGATGAGTGGAATATATATCCAATTATTAGTCGGACAACCTTGCAGAAATGGCATGGTTAAGTAATTATGGCATGTTTGTGTATGGAGATGTTTTTTGTTTGAAATGGTCTCATCAACTAGAGAAACACTTACAACAGTCAATGATCTCAACCCGATCTGAGATTATTAATGCTCTCGTGAATGAGCTGATTCTTATATTAATAATCAATATAAGAAAGAAGGATTTATTTTTATTTTTATTTTTTATAATTAAAGATCCATTTCATGGGTAATTACTGACTGATGGAAGATCTACCTTTCCTTGCCTCCTCTTTATAGCTCAAACCTATGGTTCTGTCAATCTTAACATAGTATTCAAAGTAAAATTTTGGTTGTGACATTCCTACTTCCATATCTTTATCGTAAAATGTTAATTGAGTCCTTTTTTGCATTATCTTTTTTCTAAGTAACTTGAAAAAAGGGAGAGGGGTGGATAAGGCCTATTAAGCATAATCCAAAAGCTCACTCCAGGAGTACTCTAGTTCTTTATTTTATTATGAGTAGATCAATTTTCAATATCTGGAGACCACTTCAGTATTAGTTGAAAACTATTGTCTTGCGTGTCTAGTGAATGGTATTTTTATCCTCTTTGTTTATGATTGCCTACAGGAGGGTTGGAGCAGGGTCTAGTGACCCATTAGCTGCATGTTCAATTACTAAGAAGCAAGTTGAGAGAGAGCCTGTAGCATTGTCAAACCTTAGAAAGGTGGCTAGTGACCATCAAAAATATGTGGTGAATTTGTCCTACATCACTGGTTGTGGTTTATTTAGGGTTTTCATTTGAAAGAGGAGCTTGATTTGGGATTATAAGGAAGAAGGAAGACAAATAAACACACATCCTCATTAGCACAAGATAGAAAAGCAGTATATAGAGAAGAGAGAGGGAGAAAAGAACACATGAAGGCCAACATGCCTCTGTGCTCAAATACTTTATTTATTAATCAACTCCACCTATTCTTTGATTACATTGAGAACATATATATATATATATATATATATATATATTATAAGTACTCATTCTTGTACTAGTAGTACTAGGATTCCCAAGTTTGACTAGTAAACTAAAAACCTAATAAAGTAATATATAAAAGACCAACTTGGATGCAAAACTATATAAACCCGAGATACTTATGCTCTGTTTGTTTTGATAGATAACGTTTTCTACAAAATGATTCGTTTTCCAAAGAACATTTTCTGGAAAACAGACTTGTTTCCCTATGTTTGTTTGCAACATTGATTTTGGATTTGGTCCTCACTTCAATAATGCTTGTGCCTTTTTGGTGCCTCATGTCTCAGGTAGAAGGCCTTGGTGCCGTAAGTCACCTTTTTTCCTTTGACATGCCATTCTTGTCTGAATCTAAAAATGGTTCAATAAGTTGTCTGCCTTCTTCTGTCTCTAGTATTTTCATGTTTGTTGCTTTTATGTATTCACTTTTGATATGTGTGTAATGCAGGGTGAGGGCATTGGAGGTGGAACAAATCAACAAGCTTGGGATAAGTGGTCAAATGATGGCACAGAACAGCAAGTAGCAAAGCTGATGGAAGAAGATGTAGGAGCTGCCATGCAATTCCTTCAGTCCAAGGCTCTCTGCATCATGCCCATATGTAGGAGCTTGGGATAACTGTTCATTCTTTTTCCCAGTTTCGTCAAACTAGGAGTGCTTCTCATGCCTGGAAGAAAAAACCCGAGGCACTTGATGTCCTTGCCATAGTCAAGTCCAGGAAGGAATTTTCCAAAGCTGAATGGATGTGCTCCTCTTCTAGTATCAGTGGTGGGGTTAATGGTTGATGACCAAAATATTTGGTGGTAATTATTTCTTTTTTGGATAATGGGTTGTGGGGCATTTAAAAGGGACAGATGGGTATGTGTATGATGTATTTAGAGATTTTTAATGCAAGTTGAAATAGATTTGGTTGATTGTGCTCATAAATAACAGGATTGGAAGCTTCTGGTTTCAAAAGTTTCCTATATCAAAAACATAAACAAAACAATAGAATAATAGTTTTAAACATGTCCTAAGTTGTATTGACAAAAACAAAGAGGGAATTCGATTATTAATTCCATCATTATATTATAATTGCCCATGATGACAATGAGTAGTAATTTATTCAATAGCAAATATTTGGAAAATAATGACAAACCACCCAAAAAAAAAAAGGATAACTTTTTTTCCCCAATAATTTTGATAGACACACCAAAAGTGTAAACGAGTTAAATTATAAGACTTTTGTCTTCGAAAATACCGAAAAAAAAAAAAAAAAAAAAAATGACCAAGCATTCATTAATTCTCATCAATCCCAAAAAAAAAAAAAAAAAAAAAAAGAAATTTTTATTTTTCGATGGGAAATACTGAACTTTATTGAAAATAAATCAAACGGTTACATTTCTGTCTTGCATGCATGCATTTGCTATCAGAGTGGGACATTCCTCTAGCCATGTAGAGTAGTCCTCAACAATCCTAGCGTGTTGGGCTAGTAAATGAGCAGGGACATTTCCCTGTCTTTTAATGTGGGTGAACTTCCATTGCCTGAAGGATGAGACCCAGTTCCTAACTCCAGCAAGTACGTTCACTATTGAAGAGGGCGGTGACACCAGTCCGTGTAGAGTATTACAAATAATCAACGAGTCCATTTCAAACTCTGCTTCTCTAATACCAATCTCCCATGTGAAGTTAACCCCTGCTTCCAATGCTTTTGCTTCAGCTTCTATAGCACCCAATGGACACTTCCACTTCTTGCTCAGCGCTGCAATCACTTCCCCGGCGCCATCCCTGATGATAACACCAGCTCTTGCTTGTTTCCTGTTCGTGAAGACTGCACCATCCATATTTACTTTATAGCACCCTTGACTTGGCGGTTGCCAAGTGACCAGAGGAATTGGGTCCGCCTGGGCCTCTGTTTTTTCCTCATTAGCCAGCCAAAATTCCTCCACCAGGTGTGTGGCACTCCGCACGATTGTTCTACCCATTTTACCTTTCCCACCCATCCGGAGATCGTTCCTATCCTTCCAAATACTCCAACAAACCGAGATGAATTTCTCCAATTGTCTAGGCCGATAATGTTCGCACTCCTGTAGGTTCGCCACCACATCCAAAAAGTGCCATTGCGTCGAGATTTCAAACGGTAGAACAATTTTGCTATTCTTCCAGACTTCTTTAGCGTGACCACAGCCCCACAACAGGTGATAGACCGTTTCCTCGTTGTGTCCACATAGATCGCACATTCCGTTCGGTGTGATTCGCCGCTTAGCCAAGTTGGATTTTGTGGCCAGAATGTCTCGTCCTGCCCTCCATGCAAAGTGCTTTATTTTCTGTGGGATTCCCAGTTTCCAAATTGTCTTCCATATTTTCCTCCTTGCTGATTCGTCTGAGCAGTCAGCTCTGGTGTTATGCGCCTTCTCTTCCAAAGCTAGCACATAAGCACTTTTAACGGTGAATTTCCCGCTTCTATTCTCGGCCCAAACTATTCGATCATTAGTGTTGCTGGAGCTTAATGGAATGCCCAAGATAGCTTCCTTATCTTCGGGTAAAAACCAACTGTTTAGCTTGTCAATATTCCACTCCCCAGTTCCTCTGTTTATGAGCTCACAAACCAGAGCATTAGAGGAGTTAGGCTTTTCTGTTGAAATAACCTTATAAGTGCACGGCCTAGGAATCCATTTATCATGCCACACCCTAATCTTGTCTCCATTCCCTACTTGCCACCTCATACCCCTTTGTACAATGTTTTGTGCCGCCATTAAGCTTCTCCATGCATAGAATGGATTCCGACCCAATGTCGCCTCTGCAAAGCTACAATGTGGGAAGTACTTTGCTTTATACACACGGCTAAAGAGAGAGTTGAGATTAGTCAGAAGCCGCCACCCCTGTTTGGCTAAGAGAGCTAAATTAAAGCTTCTCAAGTCTCGAAAACCCAGCCCTCCTCTGTCTTTTGGCACGCACATCGCATCCCAGCTCAGCCATGCGGTTTTCTTCTCATTTCCAATTTGACCCCACCAAAACTGTTTGATCACACTAGTGAGCTCATCGCACAAATTTTTGGGTAGGAGAAAGCAACTCATGGTATATGAGGGCACGGCTTGGGCCACAGATTTAATCAAAAAGTATTATTTTTTGATCTTCCCACGAGTGAAGGTAAACCCAGGTAGGCTTCATGAGGTTTAATAACCTGTGCACCAAACATAGATTTCACCCTTTCTTTTACATCATTATCGGTGTTTGGGCTGAAAAATAGAGAGGTTTTGTGGCAGTTTAATTGTTGACCAGAGGAGGATTCATAGACTTTGAGTATCTGTTTGATTTCCGTGGCTTCATTCACTGTTGCTCTTCCAAACACTAAGCTGTCATCGGCGAACAAGAAATGAGATACTCGAGGACCATTAGCTGAGGCAGCCACCCCTTTTATCACTTTCCTCTGTGCCGCATGGTTTAGCAAGGCAGACAAGCCCTCTGAGCAGATAAGGAAGAGGTAGGGCGACAAAGGGTCACCTTACCTCAATCCTCGAGTTGGGTGGATTAATCCATATGGCTACCCATTAATCCTTACTGCATATTTCACAGATGAAACACACTGCATCACAGTGTCAATCCATTTATGATGAAAGCCCAGCTTCTTCATGATCTGCTTCAAGCATTCCCATTCAACTCGATCGTATGCTTTGCTCATGTCCAGCTTTATGGCCATCTCGCCGCATTTGCCTTTCTTCTTCTTGCTTATATGGTTCATCATCTCATGTGCCACCAAGACATTGTCCGTGATGAGACATCCTGCCACAAAAGCACTTTGGTTCTCTCCAATAATTTCCTGCAACACCAATTTCAACCTGTTCACCACCACTTTTGAAGCTACTTTGTAAGCCACATTACATAAGGAAATCGGTCTATAATCAGTCACTTTTTCCGGATTCTTTACTTTGGGAATAAGTACAATATGAGTGTCATGGAATTTTGGGGGGGATACACCATGGTTAAGAAAGTCAAGTGCAGTGAGAATTACAATAGATTTAACAATAGGCCAAAAATGATGGTAAAATAAAGGTGGCATACCGTCTGGTCCAGGAGCCGTTAAAGGATGCATTTGTTTCAGGGCCTTCTCCACCTCCATAGCATGAAAGTCTTGTGTGAGAGTAGAGTTCATCCTTTCGGTGACCTTGGGTTGGATTGCATCAAGCATCTCTTGCTCCACCTTCGGCCATGAAGTAGTGAAAAGTTCCTCAAAGTAGCTCACGAACTTCTGACCAATCTGATCTCCATCCTCTATCCATCCATTGTCTGCATCCAAAATTCTGCTAATAGTATTCCTCTGGAACCGGTTCGAGGCTTTTGTGTGAAAAAATGTGGTATTTCTATCCCCTGCCTTCAGCCAATTATTCCTGCTTCTTTGGCGCCACATTTCCTCCTCAAGTCCAAGCCACCTGTTAAGCTCCACTTTTGTTGCATGGATTTCTTCCATATTCACAGCATTACACTTCATGGCTTCAAGCATTTGGAGTTTTTTCTGTAAGTCAATAGCATGCTTCCCCACGTGCCCAAAGGTATTTTTATTCCAATCCCTTAATGACTTTTGACACTCCTCCAGACAAGCTTCCAAAGGCCATTGTGAGTGACTGGTATAACCCCTCTCCCAAGCCTCCCTTACCACATTTTTACAACCATCATCTGCTAGCCATATGGACTCAAACCGGAACAGCTTTGATTGCCGCCTTTGCTGCCTTGGAAAGCTGGTTTCCTTGAGCACTAGAATGCTACGATCAGAAACTGAATTGGACAAGTGGTGGAGCTTCACCAAAGGAAAAACACCTGCCCAATCAGTGGACACCAATGCCCGGTCAAGCCTTTCTCGCACCCACCCTCGCTTACCAAGATGTCTACTCCAAGTGTAATCTGAGCCCACATATCCCAAGTCTCTCAATCTGCATTTATTAATTGCCTCTCTAAAGCATCTCATCTGCCCCTCTAGTCTAACTCCACCACCAATTTTTTCCTTGGCAAACATTATTTCATTGAAGTCTCCCATGCATACCCACGGCAAGTGACTTCAGTGACTGAGATCCTCCAACAAAGTCCATGATTCACTTCTCTTTCTTGTTTCCGGGTGGCCATAGAATCCGATGAACCACCATTTTTTCATCCCCTGCTCTTCAGACACAATTGCATCAATATGCCCCGGAGAATATGATAATATGTCAACCTGCAGTGAGTTCTTCCACAATAGTGCTAACCCTCCTGCCCTACTTATACTTGGAACCACCAGTCCTTGCTGCCTTTCCACCTTCTGTTTAACTCTGTCCATCTCCGTAACATCGAACTTAGTCTCCATTAGAAATACTAAGGTGGGATCTTTCTCCAACACCACTCTTTGGAGCGCATTAACTGTTAGGGGGTTCCCAAGCCCCCTACAGTTCCAACTGATGGCACTTATTGTGCCCGGCGGGGCTGCACAGCAGCCGCTGCCGATCCCAACTGTTGTACGAAGAGCTTACTGAGTTCCTTAATCTCACCAGCCACTTTAATTCTTTTCCCATTGTCTTCTTTATTTTCTAGTTCAGCTAAGGGTACTCTTGTTCTTCTTTTTGTTCCTGTAACAGCCATCTCAATCTCCATGGCTCCGTCTACAGTGTACTTCTCTTCATGAGGTTGTGTTTCCTCATCCGGTTTCTCCTCTGCTCCACGAACCTCTCTGTTTTCTTTCATCTTCCTTTGGTTACCACCTTTTGTTTTCTTCATACTTTGGGCCTTATTAAGTTTTGGAGAAGGCAGCCCCAAATTAAAATTAATCCCAGGATGAAAAAGGCTCACGTTCCCTATTTGTTCCTGCATGGGCTTAAGAGCAATGCTCTGAGGCCCAACATTGGTTGGTTGGGCTTGGGATTCCTCATTTGGCCTAAATGCATGGCTCTTCCTACTCTGTTTCAGCGCGTTTTCCTCCAAGACGTGCGCACTTTCCTCCCTTCCCAAATATGCTTCCTGAATTGTTACTAACTCCATACTGGGAATGTTACCATTAATGGCGGCATCTAATTCCCGGATTTGCTGCTCAAAATTTGAAACATACAGAAAATTCGGATTTTTAATGCAATCATGATTTAGTGAACCTGTTCTCTCCTCCACGTCAGCCCTAGGGATCACCGTCCTTCCCATCTCGTCTGGCCTGGTTTCACCGTCGTTCATTCTTGCCGACGTTGAAACCACCTGGCCATCCGATCTCCTTTCCATGTTCTTCTTTGCACCCACGCCAGGTCTGGTTTCTCCATCTTTCTCTGCCGTAACTAGCTGGGATTTTTGGGTTTTGTCTTGCGATGCTCTTAACCATGGACCAAACTGTTTCTCTTCTGGCCATAATGTATCCTTACTTCGAATCCATTGCAGGCGGTCCTTTTCATCATGGTCTACCTTCCCGCATAGATAGCAGAATACTGGAGTCTCTCATATCTGAAATCCACCCATTTTAGCCCGTAATCACCAAGTCGCACCTTACGGCCTCTACATAACGGCAAGGAAACGTCCATAAGAACCCTTATATGCAGAAAGCTCCCCAAGCAAAAACCTTTCCCATTGGCATCCACCTTCTCCACCTCCCCCAAGGTTGCACCGATACTCATACCCACTTCCTTGGTTTGACACATCGTGGGCAATCCATGTAGTTGGACCCAAAATGGCGACCTGTCAAACTTGGTATCCTTCACTGCCTCTCCGTGCACCAACTTATGGAGGATTAGTAGGTACTTATCAAATGACCATGGACTAAGAAGCAGCACCTTCTCCATATCTTCTTTCTTTTGGAATAGAACAATTACCTTATTCTCTCCCAGGTCGCTAACCTCGAAATCATGCTCCGTCCTCCAAACCGATCTCATCACTCAGACCACGGAATCCAGATTTATTCTGCGCTTCATGCAAAACTTCCTGATAAGGACAGGTCCATCCTCCATCAATGGTGCTTGTATTGCAACTTCAACATCTTCTCTCACCGACAACTTTAGCCTTGCACACCTATCTGTTAACTCTTCCATGTTAGCTTTGGAAATAAACGATTCTACCATTTGCACAGAGAGAAAGTTTGCCTAAAGGCAACCCTTATGCTATGCTAGCCACCTTTTTCACCCCTAGGGTTTCCAGAGAAAACCTAGAGAGAAAACCCAAAAAAAAAAAAACAAAAAGAATTTACCCAATGTAAATCTGCCTGTTTTTAACATATTAGGCAGATTGGTACCCGAGCCCACCAAACTTGGGTACCAATCTGCCTATTTTTAAAATAGGCACATTGGTACCCGAGTTTGGTGGACTCGGGTACTTCACAAAGTACCTAAGTCCACCAAACTCGAGTACCAATCAGCCTGTTTCAAAAAATTAGGTAGATTGTACCCGAGCTTGGTGGGCTCAGGTACTTCACAAAGTACCCGAGTCCACCAAACTCGGGTACCAATCTGCCTAATTTCAAAAAATTAGGCAGATTATACAGCTTGTACATGGTACCCGAGTCCATCAAGCTCGAGTACCATTCTGTACTGGCAGCTTATTTTATCCGAACGTCACTCCTTTCTCTCTCAATTTTCTGAAACCCAACTTACCCACATTCCCATAGCTACTCTCTCATCACTCACTTTCTCAATCTCCCTCTCAATCTTGATTTAAAATGGTATGTTTTTTCCAATATGAATACCTATTTGCCTGCATAAGTTCAGTGGATTACAACTGAAATCTATTTTTTCCTTAGGCTACGAAGACCAGTTGAAACTGCCTTGAAAGATGCAAATCTTTCCTTCAAAGATTTAGATGAAGTAATCATTGTTGGTGGTTCTACTCACATCCCAACTGTTCAGGAGCTTATGAGGAAGATGACCGGAAAAGAGCCCGATGTGACTGTAAATCCTGATGAAGTTGTTGCTCTTGGGGCTGCTGTTCAGGTTTGTCCTTATCTTGTTGAGATAAATTACTCTGGTCTTTGTAGGGTCCCTTGTCCTACCTGTGAACTAAGTGAATGGTTTAATTCAGGTTTGGTCAGAAGCAAACCGGTGTACTTGATGGAATATATATTATATAGATTTTTTTTTTTTGAAATTTTGAATATTGATTGATTTTGTATTGGGGGTAGGCTGAATTGTGACTTCTATTCTATGGAAGGCATACCATGATGCAGGATTAACTTGTGGTACTGTTGATTTGTTGAGTCTTTATAGTATAGTATGTAATTAAAGATTGAATATTACCTTGTCCATGAGACACATCAACTGGAACAGATTGGGAAAATCAATACCTCTATGAACTGTGATGTCAAAAGGTCAAATTTCATCATAAGAATGAGGAATTTGATTCTTATCATAAATGCTGGTGTTATTATATATAATTTGTACAAATTCATTGTTATTACTTGTCAGGGGAAATTATACATTGTTCTTTTTGCACCTAATTTATATAGTCCTCATGAACCATACATCTTTAGTTTGATGCTTAATATTATCATTCCACATTGGAATGATAGAGGTGAATCACCAAAAAAAAATCGTTTTCTAATGTAGAGCAAGTTAATCTGTTCACTTTAAAATCTCAATATCAAATGCTGCATTTTTGTCCCGTGCATTTATCTTTAATGGAAGAAGAGCAGATGGGTATAAACTACCAAGAATTGGTGATAATCATTTATATCACTCTCGAGGTGCCACTACACATAAGTTCAACTCATGTCCCCAACCAAAAACACACGAAAAAAAATATAATATTTGTTCATAACTGATATTTTCCATCCCAAGCAAAGGCAGAAGCTTATATGAGAAACCAAGAACATTGCATTCTGAAAGAGTAAAATATCATCAACTTAAAGTGTACACATGATAAGAGTCAAAGATCAAGAGCAGTAACCATTGAAAGTACAGACTACAATTTCAAACAAAATGGCATTTTCGCAGGTAAATTGGTACAGGAATATAACATTGCCAGCACAGGAACAAGCTGATGCAGAACTCTATCTGCAAGAAACATGGAAATTAATTTATGTCTGGTCAATATGAGAAAGTGGGAAAATAACAAATCAATTTTGGGATTCCAAATTCATTATATGGAACTTAAGAAGAGAAACACTTGGGCATTAACCAAACTGTTGGGAACAATGAGAAAGAGAACATAGGACTAAGGCCCTTGTTCTCTTTTGTTCTCCACCATTATCTCAACCAAATAAAGAATTATAAAAAAGCAAAGAGTAAAAGGGTAAAGGGAGGGGTGGGGGAGGAGAATTGAGCTTCATTTGGTTACTAAAAGATAGAGGGGAAGAAATATAAATTAGGATTTTGAAGCATCATTTACACTTGAAGAAACAAAAATTTTGATCAATTAAAAACCTAAATTTAAGAAATGCATTGACTAAATCTTCACTCACTCAGCCAACTAAACACATGTGAATTATTCCAGTTATATTCATTAATCATGTGCACCTGATTGATCAAACAAAAAAGTTGTTCTTTAGCAAATGACTTAACATGTGCATCCAGTATTTACACTCTAGTATTTGCTGTAAATCACTATTAATCCCACTACCTGTACCTTAACAAAAGCATACTCATTTCTTTTCACCCACACAACAGTCACTCACAGGAACATAGGAAAGTAAAATTCAAACAAAACTGGGGAGAGAGAGATAAAAAGTGATATGCCATTGCAACTATGACCGAAAGAAACCCCAAAAAGGTTCAAAATTTGGCATTAGATTTCATTGCAATAAGCTCTCCACATTAACTTTAGATATTCGTTGAAAAAATTAAGATCTAAGACTTAATATCATCCGTATGCAACCACAGCTTGTCTTAAACAAACAAACACATTTCTAATGTCATTTTGAAAGAAAGAGAGAGAACTATGCATAGCTGATGCACTTTCTTCTGCATAATGGGCAAAACTTAGGTTCCCCAATTGAATATAACCACATGATTATACTTAATTGATTAATTTAGTGTTATCTTTCCCAAAGACAATTAAACTCAACCATGTATGCATCCTATAGGGAAAGTAGCTTATAGTATATATGTCATATTTGGTCCTTAAAATTTTTTTCAATATTTCTTAAGTTATAAAAATACATAATTGAATGGCATATAGCATGCATTTTGTTTCAAGTTGCATTTAGAAGAATGCCATGGTTCAAACTTAGCGTACCTAGTCTGCGAGACCATCACTCGTCAGTACCTCATTCCGTTTAGGGCATGTTCTTCGGTTATGCCCCTCTTGGTCACACAACCCGCATTGCACCTTCCTCCCCCTCTCCTTCCATGGTGTGGTTCTCGGTCGTTTCCCGCCCTCGTCCATCTCATTCCTGATTCGTGTTGAGACAGGGCGACCTTTCTCTCAAATCAATCAGGGGTTAGGGAGGACCTTCGAGTTTCTTCAGGATCTGGCCATGATAATCTATCTTTCAATGCAGGGAAAACGGGAGCATAGCTCCGGAACAGTGCATCCACGCTATAGCATGGGTCAATGTACTGCTCTGCATCATGTTGATACCTAATACAAACTGTAATGACATGTGAACATGGTATCTTGTACAGCTTCCATTTCTGATATGTGCAAGTTCTTCGCAACAAATTAACTCCATGTGTGTGATCCCCATGTCCATCACTTGCATAAGTATGTGGTGTATCTACTTGATATGATTGTTGTTGCGCGCTCAATCTCGTCACCCTGTGATGCTCCGCCTTCGCCTTATTTCTCATGAATATATCCAAGGCATATTTAGTCCATTTTTGTCCCGAATTTAACTGTGCTATGCTCTTATTGCGATGATCATCGAAGTAAGAATTCAATTTGAACCATGTGTATTTCACCATTGCCGTAATAGGCAGGCTACAAGCACCCTTTAGAACACCATTGAAGCACTCGGAGACATTTGTAGTCATCGCCCCATAACGATAACCCTTGTCAAAAGTTAGAGCCCATTTCTCTTTGGGCACATCCTTCAGATATTGGTGCGCATCCCGGTTGACATTCTCAATTAACTCAAAAGTGGCATTGAACTTTCGCTCCTGGGTAGCACTTGCTGCCCTCCATACTAGATTCTTTAAAGTTTCATTGTTCCATCTAGTGTTGACGTTACTACATAGATGACGAAGGCAGTAACGATGTTATGTCATGGGAGGCCACAGGGAAAAGTCTCGATTAATGTCTCTAAAGATAGCTTGTATCCCAGGGTGTCTATCAGATATGACATACAGGTGTCTCCGATCGGTAACATACGTTCTTATACAACCCAAGAACCAACCCCAAGTCTCTATGCTCTCGCTCTCGACAACGGCGAAGGCTACTGGATAAATCTTATTATTAGCATCTGTCGCCATTGCAATCATCAATTTCCCTTTATATTTTTCATAGAGGTGGGTTGCACCAATGCTAATCACAGGCCTACACTTCTTGAACCCAACAATACATGGACGAAACGCCCAAAATATGGACTTGAATGTACAAGTTCCCCGTTCATAATTATCGTCCACTAGTAACTTATACTTTGTACCCAGACTTGCATCCTTAAGTCCTGCCAAAAAACGCGGCAATACTGCATAAGACTCCTTAAAATCCCTGTATATAGCTGCAACGGCCTTTTGTTTGGCATCCCATACCCTGTATGTGAACCATAATGATTACGTTAGAAATGAATACAAGTTAAATAAAAAAAACTTGAAGAAAACAAATCAAGACTTGTAAGGCTATAATATTTCTTAGCTCCGCATTCCTTTTTTTCTTTTCTTTTTTCAATTTCAATTTTCATAATATAAATTATTCATGGGTTTTGGGAAAAAAAATATCATGATTATACTTCCCAAAAGACTGATGTCTCTACGTTGTATTGAAAATAGAATGCAAGTTAAAGAATAGAATACCTTGTAGTGAGATACTTCGTGTTTTAAGTCTGCCAAAGCAACGTGGCGTAAGTTCTTTATCTTATACGCAGGGTCTTCTCGTATATAGCGCTTAAGTACATATACTAGGAACACCGAATCAATCATCTGACCACCATGAGCATTCTGAATTTTGTCGCACGTGTGGGGGCCCTTGCATTTTGCAATCTTCCAGACATTGTCTCCCTTGCAACATATCGCACGGATTGACCATGGACAGGAATCATCCTCGCAACTCACCATAGGCCTCTCTGAGTCTGAATGCTCAGTTTTGAAGCTAAAATTCTCTCGCACTGTGTACCAAGTCAACGCATGTCGCACCGCCAATTTAGTCGCGAATACCATCCCTTTAATTGGCTGCTCCCCAGGCGTCGATGGTAATACTTCCGCTTGCATAACCAGTGATGGATCAAACATATTATCCCAAGTGTTTTTGGTGAACCATTCCGACGTAGGATCGGGACCGGGGCATGTCTCTCTATTCTTTTCTACAACCACATCTTCAATATGATCAACATCCTCATGTTCACCCATGGTATCTAGGAGCTCCTCGAAGTCATCCCTAGTACCATCGATATGGGTTGCATCATCACCAAGTCCGTGATCATTTTCATTTTCGGATGTGCCCCTATGCAGCTCATCATCAACTAAATGCTCTCCTTCATGCACTTGCTGGGGCCCTTCCTCCTCCTCAATCAAGTCCACATGGGCAAATGTCTGCCACGGTTCACTGCCATACCCATCTCCTGTGTTCTCTACACACCCTTGATAAGATCTTTCTGGTATTGAGTC